>NC_088192.1:1650000-2250000 GCF_028769735.1 Zonotrichia leucophrys gambelii | reverse complement strand
CTGGAAGAGGCTCCTCCACTGCTGGATGAAGCGCAGCAGGGCGGAGAAGCCGTAGACGTCGATGCGCCCCGACCGCGTCTTGTCGAACATGTCTGGGCAGGGAGGAGCAGCAACAGGGCAGGGAGGAGGAGTGGAAAAGCTGCAGAAACCTCCAGGGAGCTCAGGATCCACGCCGTGGCTCCCTGGAATCCTGCTCTGATCCCAAAAATCCCCCTCGCCAGGACTGCGATCCACTGGGACCGTTCAACCCTCAAGGCTGGTAAGAAACAGCACCAAAAGCTGAGGCTGGGGCAAGCTTTGGGTGAATCTCTGCATTTTTTGGGCTTTCCTCACTTTCCTCCCTGTTTTTCTGGATCTGGGGCTTGTGCAGAGCTGGGATTTCCTTTCCCAAGCAGGATTTTGGGCCCTTCACCCGTGTCCTGAACCACGGGGAGCTGCTTGGTTTGCCCAGCTCCAGCTGGGAGCTATACCCAGGGAAAAGGGGAATTCACCCCAAATCCAACCAAACCAGATGAGAAGGAGGGGAAGGAGACCCCAAACTCACTGATCATGAGCAGACAGGTCTCATCGTTGAACGAGGACCAGTTGTTGTTGACCAGAGCCTGCTTCAGCTCCTTGACGGAGATGAACCCGCTGTGATCCGTATCCACCGTCTGGAACCAGGAAAACGCCTCGGGATCCACCCCTGGGGGGGCATTCCCTGCTCGGGGAGAGGCCATCGGAGCTGTCACCTTCCCCTCGGACAGGCCACGGGCTGGGCTGGCCCCGGGGGTGGCTCCCAGGGCCGGGCAGAGCTTCTCCTCCCACGGGAATTACAGCCCGGTAAATCCCGGGAGAACGGGGCTGGGATGGGCACGGAGCGGCTGGAGCCGGGAATGGGCTGGGAACCGGAGCCTGGGGTGGAGAGGGAGCCACGGTGCTGCCCCAAAAATCTGGCAGAACCGGGAGATTGGTGTGGGGTGAAAGTTTTAGGGCTTCCTGGCACTTCCTCTTCCTCCCTTTTCTCTTTTTCCTCCTCCTCTTTCTCCTTTCCCTCCTCCTCTTCCTTCTCCTCCCTCTCCTCCTCCTCCTCCTCCAGGATTTCAAAATAATAAACCGGGACATCCAATTTCATCCTCCTGGTGGCTTCTGCTGAGTTGGGGACCCCCTCAACCCCCATCGGGGGTCACCGAGGTGGGGACTCCCCATCCCCTCGACCCCGCACCGGGCTGCGGACCCCATCTCTCCCCACCTTGTCCCGGTAACGCCGCAGGGAGACCCCGGACTCACCTCCCGGGGCCGGCCCGCCGTAGGGTCCGGGCTGGGGGCTGCCGTAGGGGCCGCCGTAGGGACCCCCGGGCGGGGGATGCCCGTAGGGTCCCGGGGGTGGCCCCCCGCCATAGGGACCCCCAGGTGGGGGATGCCCGTAGGGTCCCGGGGGTGGCCCCCCGCCGTAGGGACCCCCGGGGTACGGCCCGACCGGGGGGGGCTGTCCTGCGCCGGGGTAGCCCTGGGGAGGGGACAGAGCCGGTGTGAGGCGGGCACCGGGCACCGGGATGGGCACGGGGACGGAGCTGGTGTCGCTCACCCTGGAGACCCTGCGCGCCTCCCGTGGTACCGACCCCCGGATCAGCCCCCGGTCCGACCCCCGCCCCGGTCACAGTCCGGATCCCGTTCCCAGTCACAGTCCGGATCCCGGTCATGGTCCCGGCTCCTGGTCACGGTCCCGATCCCGGTCACATCCCGCTCCCGGTCACAGTCCCGATCCCGGTCACAGTCCCGATCCCGGTCCCTGGTCCCCAGCGCCGCTCCGGGTTCCGGTCCCGCTCCCTGGTCCCACTCTCCGCTGCCTCTCCGGTGCCGCTCCCCGGTCCCCATTCCCCGCCCTCCAGTCCCGGTCGGGCTCCCTGCCGCCCCTCCCACTCCTCCGGTCCTGGTCCCGTTCCCGGTCCCGGTCCCGGTCCCCGCCGCCGCTCCCGTTCCCGCTCCTGATCCCGGTCCTGATTCTCATCCCGGTCCCGGTCCCGCACCTGCCCCGGGTACGCCATAGCGAGTCTTCCGCCCCGGCCACGCCCAGATGACGTCACCGAAACGACCTGCACCCATTGGCTACTCTGGGGAGTGACCACGCCCCTGGGCGGGGCGGAGGCAGAGCGGTGACGCGCGGGAAGCGCGCGCCCGAGGGAGGCCTTAAAGCGGCAACGGCGCCTGGGCGGGGTGGGGCCCACCGGGAGCGGGGATAGCGCCGGGATCAGTCTGGGAGTGCGGCCGGGATCAGCCTGGGAATGGGGCTGGAATTGCCCGGGAGATCAACCGGGATCTGCCCGGGAATGGGGCTGGCGACCCCACAAAATGAGGGCTGGGATTCCCCTGGCAGCAGGACCGAGATCCCTCTAGGAGCAGGGCTGGGATGGCGGTCTGGGATTCCCAGGAATTCCAGGCATGATGCAAAAGCAGGGCTGGGGTCAGCCTGAGAGTAGGGCTGGAATCCCCACAAAACCACAGGAATTAGTCTGGGACTCCCCCAGAGGCAAAGCTGGGATCCCACCCCATCCCAGATCTCCTGGAACCAGGGCTGGGATGTGCTGGGATGAGAGCGGGATCTCCCCAGGAACGGCGCTGGGACACCCCCAAATCAGGGCTGGGATTGCCTTGAGACATCCCAGGATCCCCTGGCATCAGGACTGGCACTGCCCCATCCACCCCAGGGAGCTCAGCGTCACCGTGTCCCCAACCAGAGTGGGCTCAGAACCGGCTGGAGCAGCATCCCTTGGTGACAGGGCTGGGGACAGGCAGGGGACAAGGCACAGAGCCACCCTGTGTCCACTCACAGGTGTATTTTTGGGGCAGGATCCACCTGCCATGGAGCTGTAGAAGCCCCAAGACCCTCGCCATGGGGACAGGGCTGGGGACAGGCTCAGACAGGGCAGGGGACAAGGCACAGAGCCACCCACGTCCACTCACAGGTGTATTTTTGGGGCAGGATCCACCTGCCCCCACCATTGCCTGTACAAGCCCCCCTGAGCCCCCCAGCACGGGCACGGCCCCGGCACAGCGGGGTAAAACACGAACAATATTAACAGCAAATCCGGGGGGGCTCGGGGGGCACGGGGGGCTCAGCCAAAGGGCCCCTTGACGTTCTTGGGCTGGAAGAGCGGCTGCTCCACGGGCAGAGCCCCCAGGCAGTCGGCAGGGTTGCAGTGCCCCGTTTTGCCCGGCTGCCCCGTGGCACCGGGAGGGCCGGGGATGCCAGGGATGCCCTGCTGCCCCACGGGGCCCGGGGGACCCATCTTGCCGTAGCCTGGTGGCCCTTGGGGACCTGGAAGAGATGGAGTGAAGGAAAAGTGGGGTGGCAGCAAAGCCCAGGGTGGGGCTGGGGGTCGGGAGGAGGGAGGGGGCTCACCTGGGGGTCCCGGGGGGCCGCTGTCCCCCATCAGCCCCACGCCTTTCTCGCCTTTCTCTCCTTTGGCACCCGGCTCACCTGGGGGAGAGGTGGAGGGAGAGGAGGGGTGAGAAGCTGGCACAGCCACAGCGTCCCAG
Organism: Zonotrichia leucophrys gambelii; assembly: GCF_028769735.1. Classification (NCBI taxonomy): domain Eukaryota; kingdom Metazoa; phylum Chordata; class Aves; order Passeriformes; family Passerellidae; genus Zonotrichia; species Zonotrichia leucophrys. The sequence goes on along the minus strand of NC_088192.1, from coordinate 2,246,481 downwards.
TGCCAGGGACACTGGGAATGAACTGGGGACACTGGGGATGAACTGGGAACACTGGGAATTAACTGGGGACACTGGGAACAGCCCAGGGACACTGGGAATGAACTGGGGGCACTGGAATTGAACTGGGAACACTGGGAACAGTCCAGGGACACTGGGAATGAACTGGGGACAGTGGGAACAGCCCAGGGACATTGAGAACATCTTGGGGACACCAGGAACACCGCAGGGACACTGGGAATGCCTCAGGGACATTGATAACATGATGGGGACACCAGGAACATCCTGGGGACACCAGGAACACCCCAGGGACATTGAGAACATGATGGGGACACTGGGAACACTCCAGGGACACCAGGAACATCCTGGGGACACCGGGAACACCACAGGGACATTGAGAACATGATGGGGACACTGGGAACACTGCAGGGACAGTGGGAATGCCCCAGGGACACCAGAAAGGTGCTGCGGACACTGGGAACACCCCAGGGACATTGAGAACATCTTGGGGACACTGGGAACACCCCAGGGACACCAGGAACACCACGGGGACACCGATGACGGCCCGGGGAGCAGCACATACCCCGCATGCCCGGCACGCCCTGCCGCCCCTCCCGGCCAATCTGCCCCGGCATGCCCGGGGAGCCGGGGGGTCCCGGCCGGCCGGGCAGCCCGTCCTTGCCGGGGGGACCGGGCCTGCCCGGGGACGCCACCATCTCCACCGGGAAGTGCAGCCGGGAGGTGTAATAGGCCATCCGCTCTGCGGGGACACAAATGGGGACAAAAACGGGGACAAAACCCGAGCTCAGCTGGCGGGGACAGGGCAGGGACAGGGTGGGGACACAGGGAGGGTCAGCACCCCCTCCCGTTACCGTCAAACATCTTGTTCAGCTCCTGGCGGATGAAGCGCTTGACCTCGTCGTAATTGACCACATCTCCCTGTGGGGACAGAGGGGACAAGCGAGGGGACACGTGAGGAGACATGTGAGGGGACACACGAGGGGACATATGACGGGACACAGGAGGGGAGGCATGAGGGGACATGAGGGGACACACGATGGGACATGCAAGGGGACATGAAGGGACACAAGGGGACACGCGAGGGGACAGGGGACACAGGAGGGGACATGTGAGGAGACACACGGGGACATGCCAGGGGACACAGGAGGGGGCACATGAGGGGATACAAGGGGACACATGAGGGGACATGAAGGGACACGAGGGGACACAGGAGGGGACACGCAAGGGGACACACAAGGGGACACATGAGGGGACACAAGGGGACATGTGAGGGGACGCAGGAGGGGACACGTGAGGGGACAAGCGATGGGACACGAGAGGACATGAGGGGACACACGAGGGGACAAACGAGGGGACACAAGGGGACACGCAAAGGGACACAGGAGGGGGCACAAGAGGGAACACACAAGGGGACGGAGCAGGGGACATAGAAGGGGACACTGCCACCACAGGGACATCGTCCTGCCCCCCGACACGGCCACCCCCCGTCCTTACCATCATGCCCGGGGGTCCCGGCAGGCCGGGGCTGCCCGCGGGGCCCGGCGAGCCCGGGGGTCCCCTCTCCCCCGCGGGGCCCCGCGGCCCCACCAGCCCCATGGAGCCGCTTTTGCCCGGCCCCCCTGGCATCCCGGCTCTGCCCTTCTCGCCGGGGTAGCCGCGCTCTCCGGGGGCTCCAGCGTCACCCTGTGGATGGGAAAGGTCAGTCCTGGTGTGCCAGGACAGCACAGTGGCCGTGGTGGTGGCACTGCCAGCTGGCACAGCCTCACCTTCTGTCCAGCTGGCCCCGCAATGCCCGGTTTGCCTGGTGGTCCCTAAAAAACAGGAGCAGTGTGACAGGAATGTCACCCCAGCAATGCCAGGGGGTGACAAAATCTGTGTCCAGCAGGGCAGAAAGTTCCAGAGAACGCTGCTCACCTCCTTCCCAACGGGTCCGTCCGCTCCCTGCTCTCCCTGTGGGGATAAAGAGGGGCAGCGTGAGGTGGTGACACCACAGGGCCACCCCAAGGTCCCCACGCTCAGGGTGCAGGGTCCTGCTGTGCTCACCGGTGGTCCTGGGTGTCCTGGGGGTCCCGGCTGTCCTGGCATTCCTGGCAGACCCCGCTCGCCCACGGAGCCGCGCTCGCCCTTCAGCCCCTATGGAGAGGAGGGACTGGGAGCACCGGGAGCATCGGGATCAAGGGATCCCAAACCCCCAAATCCCCGACCCAAAGCCCCTATGGAGAGGAGGGAACGGGAGCATCAGGATCAGGGGATCCCAAAACCTCAAATCCCCACCTAAAATCCCCACCCCAAAAGCCCTCCCCAAAACTCCTGTGGGGAGGAGGGACTGGGAGCACCAGGAGCATCGGGATCAGGCGATCCCAAAACCCCAAATCCCCACCCCAAATTCCCACCCCAGAGCCCCTGCAGGGAGGTGGAATCGGGAGCCCCAAGAGCACTGGGATCAAGGGATCCCAAACCTCAAATCCCCTGCAGGGAGGAGGGAACGGGAGCACTGGGACCATTGGGATCAGGGGATCTCAAACCCCCAAATTCCCACCCCAAATCCCCTGCAGGCAGGAGGGACCGGAAGCATCGGGAGCATCAGGATCAGGGGATCCCAAACCCCCAAATCCCCACCCCAAATCCCCACTCCTGGCACTACTCACCACCCCAGCCAGACCAGCGGGCCCCGGCTGTCCTGGGGTGCCAGGGGGACCCTGGGGACAGAGACAGGGGGGTCAGTTGGGGGTCACAGGTGGTGTCCCCACTCCCTGCCCCAAAGGGATCCCCACTGGGTTCCCCCCATTGTGGGGGCACCAACTTACGATGAGCCCTGGGGGTCCCTGCCGGCCTTGGGGTCCCATGGGTCCGGGGTCACCCTGAGGAAGGCAAGGTGAGGAGGAGGAGGATGAGGAAGGCAGGGTGGTGACAGGAGGGTGACAAGGGGGTGACAAGGGGGTCGCTCACCTCAGCTCCTGGCCGGCCCGTGCTGCCCGGGGGGCCGGGTTTGCCACAGTCACCCTAAAAGGAGAAGGGACACTGAGTGGAGTCCTGGCCATGCCTTGGGGATGTCACCAGGCAGTGTCACCACGGCTCACCTTCGGTCCTGGCAGCCCTGGGTGTCCTGTCTTGCCCTTGAAGCCCTGGAGGGAGAAAAGAGCTGGGTGGGGGTGCCAAGGTGATGCCAGGTGACCCTGACCATGCAGTGCTGGTCCAGGGCCACCACCCTCAGCTCGGTGTCACCAGGAACACATGAGGGGACAGTCCTGGCTCAGGAGAGCCCGACTTGGCTGCCAGGGAGAGGTGACAAGGAGGGTGTCACTCACCGGAGGACCCATCATCCCTGGTGGCCCGGGGGGACCGGGATCACCCTGGGGACAGACAGACAGACAGACAGACAGAGTTGGGGGTGTCCTGGGGGGTGCAGGGTGGCTGCCCCTCACCCAAACCCAGCCTCACCCTCAGCCCTGGCTTGCCATCCTTGCCATCCAGTCCTTCCAAGCCAGCAGGGCCCTGTGGGGACAAGGTGACAGTGACAGAGGGAGGGTGGCATTGGGGAGGTCTGGGGGACTTGCCCAGGGCACCCCAGGCCATGGGAACAGATCTGTGGGGATGGGAAGAGATCCCTGGGGATGGGAATAGATCCTTGGGAGTGGGAACGGATCCCTGGGGATGGGAACGGATCCCTGGGGATGGGAACAGATCCTTGGGAATGGGAACAGGTCCCAGGAATAGGAACAGGTGCCTGGGGATGGGAATGGGTCCCTGGAGATGGGAACAGGTCCTTGGGAATGGGAACAAATCCCTGGGGATGGGAAGAGATCCTTAGGAATGGGAACAGATCCCTGGGGATGGGAACTGATCCCTGGGGTTGGGAACAGCCAGTGTTGCTCCCAGGAGCACCCAAGGGTGACACATGGGGGGGTCTTACCTGGATTCCAGGGGGTCCAGGGGGTCCGGGGGGCCCCGGCATCCCCGTGGGGCCCCGCATGCCCTCGCTGCCCTGCAAGAGCCACAGGAGGTGACAGGCAGGTCACAGGCAGGGCCACCAGACCCGGCCACAGCCCAGGGACAGATGGGACAGCACGGAGCCACTGCCCGCTGGCACAGGTGGCACTCACCTTCTCTGAGGGTGGCACTCACCTTCTCTGCCGCGGGCCCTGGTGGCCCGGCTGGACCAGCCTTTCCTGGGAAACCTGGAGGGCCCTAAAGGGGAGAGGGGTGCTGAGTGAATGGGGATCCTATCCCGTAAATCCCGCTCTTTCCCGGCTTGATTTAATGGGATTGACCCGGGGCTGCTCCCTGCTCCTCACCCCACTCGTGTGCCCCTTGTGGAACCCCCTGTCCCCATCCCTGGTGCTGTGGGGACATGGGGACGCACAGCCAGGGATGGACACACAGTCCATGCGGTGCGGAATTCAGTGGTGTACTCAGAATCCCGTGGATTACTCAGAATTCCTGGTGAGTTGTACTCAGAATTCCCAGTGGGATTTACTCAGAATTCCTGGCGGGATTTGTTCAGAATTCCCAGTGGGATTTACTCAGAATTCCTGGTGGGATTTACTCAGAATTCCCAGTGGGTTTTACACAGAATTCCTAATGGGATTTACTCAGAATTCCCAGTGGGGTTTACACAGAATTCCCAATGGGATTTACTCAGAATTCAAGATTTACTCAGAATCCGGTGAGATTTACTCAGAATTCCTGGTGGCGTTTACTCACTATTCCTGATGGGATTGACTCAGAATTCCCAATGGGATTTACTCAGAATTCCCGGTGGGATTTGCTCAGAATTCCCAGTGAGGTTTACTCAGACTCCCAGTGGGATTTACTCACCGGTGGTCCCGGGAAGCCAGGCTGGCCCTGGAAACCCTGAGGAGAGACAGGAGCTGAGCTGGACCCCACACTCCATGGTGGGGGTGGCCCTGGGGGTCCTGTCCCCTTTGGGGACACTCACCTGGTCCCCCTTCTCTCCGGCGCTTCCCGGCAGCCCACGCTCACCCCTGGGACCCTGCGGGGAGATGGAATGGGGTGGTGGGAGCACCCCAAAACCCCCCAGCCACCCCATCCCTCCCCACAGCCCCCAAGGTGGGCACCTACCGCTGGCCCCACGGGGCCGGGCAGCCCGTCCACGCCGGGGGGACCCTGGCAAGGATGGAACAGGATCAGTGGAGGTGGATGGGAGGTGCCAGCCCTGGTGCCCATGGAAAGGGGGCACCTGGGGGAGCCCCCAGCCCCACTGCCCATGGAGAGGGGCCCTGAGGGACTCACCAGCTCCCCTTTTTCACCGGGGGGACCCACGTAGCCTCGCTCGCCTTTGATGCCCTGGGAAAGGATGGGCAAGGTGGGGATGTGGGGCATGGGTGGGATTTGGGGCACAGGTGGGATTTGGGGTACAGGTGGGATTTGGGGCACAGGTGGGATTTATGGTATGGATAGGATTTGGGGCACAGGTGGGATTTGGGGTATGGATGAGATTTGGGGCATGGGTGGGATTTGGGGTACAGGTGGGATTTGGGGCATGAGTGGGACATGGGGCACGTGTGGGATATGGGGCACATGTGGGATATGGGGTACGGATGGGATATAGGGCATGGGTGGGATATGGAGCATGGATAGGACATGGCACAGGGGTGGGATTTGGGGCAGGAATGGGATTTGGGGCAGGTTTGGGGCACGGGTGCTGGCAGGGGCTGCCTGGTCCCCCCCATACTCACAGGAAGGCCAGGTGGCCCCGTGGCCCCGGGGTATCCCGGTTGTCCTGGAGGTCCCTGTGTGTGACGACGATGACATTGAGCCCCCTGCAGACCCCAGCCGGGCGCCACCCCCTCAGGCCACCAGTGTCCCCTGTCCCCTCATCCCACAGCACTCACCGGCTCCCCCTTGGCTCCAGCCAGCCCTGCAGGGCCACGCTCCCCTTGCAGACCCTTGGTGGGGAGAAGAGAGGAGATGCAGGGGGGTCCCCGGGGCTGTGCCCGCCTGGCAGCAGGAGCTGGGCACAGCCCGTGGGCTCTGTGCCCTCTGCCAGCCTGCTGGCACCTGCCTGGGCTCCCTCCACCCCTGCAGGCACCGGGGCAGTGCCCAGGTGTGGTGGGGATGCTCAAACCCTGGTGACACCGAAATGCCAGCCCTGGGGAGGCTCATGGGGTGCCCAGGTCTGGGTGCAGCCCTCAGCTCCAGCCTGGTGCCCCCCGTCCTCCCAGGGTGACACGGGGACCTCCAGGGTGGGTTAGTGGGGTGACGTGGCACCGAGGTGACACAGAAGGACAGGACACGCTGGCACACCGCAGAGCACGGCCCACAGAGAGCCCCAGGGAGGCCCTGGGGTGACGGTGACATTAGTGGACGAGGGGACACGAGCAGGAGCGCGGGATCCTCCGGGAGCCGCCGGCACAGCCCCACCACCGGCTCCTGTGGGGAGCGAGCAGGGGCAGCAGGAGGGTGGAGATGGAGGTGGAGGTGGAGGTGAGGATGGAGACAGAGGTGGAGATGGTGGTGGAGGTGAAGAGGAAGATGGAGGTGGAGGTGACGATGAAGATGGAGATGAAGATGGAGATGGAGGTGGAGGTGAGGATGAGGATGGAGATGGAGATGGTGGTGGAGGTGAGGATGAAAATGGAGATGAAGATGAAGATGGAGGTTCTGGTGAGGATGAGGATGGAGATGAAGTTGGAGGTGGAGGTGGGGGTGAGGATGAAGATGGAGGTGTTGGTGGAGGTGAGGATGGAGATGGAGATGGAGATGGAGGTGAGGATGAAGATGCAGATGATGATGGAGGCTGAGTGACCACACAGGAGTGACCAGAGAAGGAGGATGAGCCCAGGCCACACACGGGATCCTCCCGGTGTCCCTGGTGGCCATCAGAGGAGCTGTGACGGTCACCTGGCCCAGGTGGCACCTCCCTGGACCCGTGCCAGCTCCCGTGGTGCTGAGGGGACCCAGCAGGTGCCGAATGCCACCACCAGGTCCCTGAACTGAGGAAGATCATCCCCAAATCATCAAATCTGGGTCCGCCGGGACCCCCTGCTTTGGGATGGAGGAGGGAGAATGGTGTGATGGAGATGGAATGGAAGGGCAGCTGTGCTGGGCTGTCCCCAGCAGGGACAGGGACAGGGGACACAGCCAAACCAAGCGGCAGCGACACAAGGGGCACAGAGCGGAGCCGTGCTGCGTTCTTACGGGCAGTCCGGGGGCGCCCGGCGTTCCAGGGAAGCCTGGAGGGCCCTGAGGGGAGAAACAGGGAGGTCACAGCTTGGAAAAGGCGCTGGGGAGCCTGGCCTGAGCCCTGGGGGTGCCACAGAGCTCCTGCTCCACCTCCGGGCCGGCAGCAGCGTCACCTCCATGTCCAGCCTCCTTGGGGACATCCGTGGGGACATCCGTGCCGTGCCATGTCACACCTCACCATGGCCATGGCCCTCTGCCTCAGGGCAGGGTGCCAGGCCCCTTTGCCAACCTGCTTTGAGGGGCTGTGAGCCCCCAGACCCCCCAGCCCGGGCAGGGGTACTCACGATGGGTCCTGGTGGTCCTGGGGGTCCTCGCAGTCCTGGGGAGCCCTGGAAGGGGATGGAGGTGCCAGTGTTAGCTTTCAGGAACACATAATCATGAGAATGATGAAGGTGCTTTTATTGAAGAGCTCTGGGTGTCAGGGGTACGAACCCAAATCTGACCCCGACATTTTATATTCTATCGTTATATAGCTTTCATGTTAATTATTAAACTTATGTTGTTCTGTTGTATACATAGATTTCATCCAAGCATGGGCTCCTCGTGGTGCCCCTCAAACTTCTAACATAGTTTCTCATGATTCTTCTTACCATTAAACAATAATTATATTTAATTGCTAAACAATCATCACATCTAACAATTATATCATTTATCATATACTGCTTATATGTATATGATAAATGATATAATTTATCATTTATCATATACATATAAGCAGTATATGTATATGATATCATTGTTAGATGTAGGTGCAATTTCACACGAGCTGGCAAACACAAAGCCTAACATTTTCAGAGTCTATTTTTAACATTTTTCCAGGGCCCCACTAAGTCTAGCTTCTTTCTAATTCCCCAAATTTTATGATTTTAAAATACCAGGTGTGACCACCGAGGTGGGGACAGCACCATGGGACGTGGCACAGCACCCAGGAAGGGCAGGGTTGGATGGGTTGGATGGGTTGGGTGGGTTGGATGGGTTGGATGGGTTGGATGGGTTGGATGGGTTGGATGGGTTGGATGGGTTGGATGGGTTGGGTGGGTTGGATGGGTTGGATGGGTTGGGTGGGTTGGGTGGGTTGGATGGGTTGGGTGGGTTGGATGGGTTGGGTTGGATGGGTTGGATGGGTTGGATGGGTTGGGTGGGTGGGTTGGGTTGGATGGGTTGGATGCGTTGGGTGGGTTGGATGGGTTGGATGGGTTGGGTGGGTTGGATGGGTGGGTTGGATGGGTTGGATGGGTTGGGTGGGTTGGATGGGTTGGATGGGTTGGATGCGTTGGGTGGGTTGGATGGGTTGGGTGGGTTGGATGGGTGGGTTGGATGGGTTGGATGCGTTGGATGGGTTGGATGCGTTGGGTGGGCTGGATAGGTTGGGTGGGTGGGTTGGGTGGGTTGGATGGGTTGGATGGGTTGGGTGGGTTGGATTAGTTGGATGGGTTGGATGAGTTGGATGGGTTGGATGGGTTGGATGGGTTGGATGGGTTGGATGGGTTGGGTGGGTTGGATGGGTTGGATGGATTGGGTGGGTTGGATGGGTTGGGTGGGTTGGATGGGTTGGATGGGTTGGGTTGGTTGGATGGGTTGGATGGGTTGGATGCGTTGGGTGGGTTGGGGTCACCCACCTGCTCTCCTGGCATCCCCGGCGCTCCCGGCAGCCCGGGGTGCCCCGCGCAGTCAGGGCTGTCACCCTGCAGGGGATGGGGACACATCAGGACACCGAGGTGGCACTGCCACCCACGCTGAGCCATGCCAAGCCTCCCCAAAGGCCCCACAGTGCTGGGTGGCCAGCAGGGGCCATCCCTGGGGTGGCACCAGGACAGGGTGTCACTCTGTCACTCACCCGAGCCTCCTCCGCTCGCGGGAGCTGCGCGAGGCACTGCAAAAGAACGCTGGAGTCACCCAGTGTGACAAAGGACCAGCCTGTCCCTCCCTGGGATCCCCACTGGGGCTGTGCCCGCATTCCCAGATGGGTCAGTGTCCCCAGAGGGTGGCACTTCCCCCAAATCCCACCAAATCCAATTCCCCGGTGTCGCACACATGTTTTATGAAAAATCTTTTTGCCAGGATTTTTTTTCCTGAGAAGCTGAGAGGCCTCAGGAACAAAATGCAAACAATGGTTATCTGCTGCTGTGGAATGCAACAGGTGCATCTGGGATTGGGCTCATGTGGTTGTTTCTAATTAATGGCCAATCACAGCCCGGCTGTCTTGGACTGTCTATTGAGTCACAAGATTTTATTAACATTCTTTTCTATTCTTAGCCAGTCTTCTGATGAAATCCTTTCTTCTATCCTTTCAGTATAGTTTTAATATAATATATATCATAAAATAATAAATGAGCCTTCTGAAACATGGAGTCAGATCCTCGTTTTTTCCCTCGTCCCCATCTCCCTTCTCCCCCTCCATCCCAACTTCCACCAAATCCAATTTCCTACTTGGGACCATCTCTCCAACCCCACCCCTGCATGACCAGGAGGTGTCAGGCACCCAAATCCCCACCCAGAAACTCACCCTGGCACAGTCCTCAGTGCCAGGGGCACCTGGCATGCCCCCATCTCCCTTCTCCCCCTCCAGGGCTGCCTGCAGCTGGGCACAGTCCCCGCAGAGAGTCTGGAAAAGAGGGGGGGGAAAGAGGAGTCAGGGGTGCCCTGAGGGGTCCCCAGGGCAGGATGGTGACCCCATCCCCACCCTCTCACCTTCAGCACCTCGATGTTCCTCTCAGCCATGACGGCCAGGGGTCCCTGGAAGAGAGGGAGGGATGGAGGGATGGATGGATGGAGGGATTGTCCCTGCCATGGGGACATTGCCATGGGAGTTGTCACCACCTACCAAGTCTCCAGCTGGTCCAGGCAGTCCGGGCAGGCCGTTGTGTCCTGGCATTCCCTAAATCCCAGGGGAATGTTCAAACCTTGCCCTGAAAGCTCAGGATGGGCCCCACTCCCCTTTCCCATGGCTCACCTGGCGACCGGGGGCACCGGGCGGCCCGGGGGGACCAGGAGCTCCAGGGGGACCCTGAAAAACCCCAAAAAACAATCAGAGATGGGTGAGGGGTGAGGGATGAGGGGGTGACAGGGGTGGCACTGACCTGTGGGCCAGGCTGGGGCTGCCAGGACATCCCAGTCCATAATCCTGGTGCTCCCTGGGGGTGAGAGAACCCCAGAGGGTGAAACGGGGCTGGGGGTGCCCGTGAGGGTGGCACAGTGCCAGGGGGTGACACTCACCGGCATCCCGTTGTAGCTGGGGTCCTGGCGGGGGCTGGAGGGGCAGGAGCACTCGCCAGGGTCTCCCTGTGGGCACAGGGGGTGAGGGCAGGGCGGGTTTGGGGTGGCACGGGGGGCACAGATCCACCCAGAGCCCCCCACTCACCTTCTCTCCCTGGGCACCCTTCTCACCCTGCCAGAGGAAACAGAGATGGGGGTTAGGGCAGACCCCTGTCACAGACATCTTTTATGGAAAATCTTTTCCTTAGGATTTTTCCTCCTGAGAAGCTGGGAGGCCTCAGGAACAAAATGCAAACAATGATTATCTGCTGCTGTGGAATGCAACAGGTGCATCTGGGATTGGTCTCATGTGGTTGTTTCTAATTAATGGCCAGTCACAGTCCAGCTGTCTTGGACTCTCTGTCTGAGACACAAGCTTTTGTTATCATTCCATTCCTTTTCTATTCTTTGCCAGCCTTCTGATGAAATCCTGTCTTCTAATCTTTTAGGATAATTTTAATATAATATATTATATATTTTAATATATATAATATAGTATATATTATTATATATATTAATATAATTTAATATATTCAATATAATATTAATATATTATATTTTAATTCTATTATTAAAATTCTAATTTAATGATTTAATATAATATTTAATTTATTATTTAATAACTTATAAAGTATTATTTCTAATATATAATATATTTAATATATTATATCAATTATACATCATATATATAAATTGTATATATATAATGGTATATATTTAATATCTATTATACATATATTAATGTAAATTAATATATTATTATTATATATTATATTATATCATAATATATATTTATAAATATATATTATATATTATATATTATATATTATATATATATATATATATATATATATATATAAATATATGCATATAATATAATTTATATTATATTATATTACATTATATATTTAATATAATATATATAATAAAATAATAAATCAAGCCTTCTGAAACATGGAGTCAGATCCTCGTCTCTTCCCTCATCCTCAGACCCCTGTGAACGCCGTCACACCCCCCACCCACTGAGTGCCCCCCACACCCCTGGCACCCCCCTGGCACCCCCCTGGCACCCCCCTCACCTACCGGCTGCCCGCTGGAGCCGGGGAGCCCCCGCTGCCCCTCGGGGCCCTGCGAGGAAGAGGAGGGTGAGGGAATTGCCTGGCTGCACCAGGATCAAGGTGCCAGCAGGGTGGCACTGCCCACCCCCAGGGCAGGACATACCGGTGGCCCTGTGACGCTGCTCCCTGGTGGCCCTGGTGGCCCGGGGGGTCCTGTGGCACCTTTGGGGCCCGGAGAGCCCTGCAGAGGAAGGACAGCAGGAATGGGGAGCACGGGGCACACCGAGGGCTGGGGGACGCTGCCTTACCTTGGCACCTCTCTCTGCTGCCATCCCCGGGGGTCCCTGCGGTCCTGGGGGGCCCTGGGGGCAGGACAGGGAGTTGGTTCCCCCCAAGGAGGGGACAGTGCTGTCCCCAGAGCCACCACAGAGGGCTGGCAGGGGTGTGACTCCATCAGCCAGGGCTGGGCGCCCCAAAAGCCCACCCCAACACCCCAAACCCTACTCACGGGGGGTCCGGGGGGTCCGGGGCTCCCGGGGTCTCCCTGGGGAAAGCAGAGGATGTGAAAGGCACCAGAGCCACCCGGCAGGGGACAGCAGGGGACAACACAGCAGGGGACAACCCAAAACCCACCTGTGGTCCTGGCTGGCCGATCCCCCGAGGTCCTGGCTCACCCTATGGACACAGAGGGGCAGGGAGGGGTCCCCAGGAACCCAGTGGGGACACTTAGGGGCACCCCAGGACCCCACTGGGGGCACTGAGGAGCACTGAGGTGTCCCCAGAACCCCACTGGGGACACAAAGGGGCAGGGAAGTGTCCCCAGAACCCCACTGGGGACACAGAGGGGCACTGAGGTGTCCCCAGGACCCCACTAGGGACACAAAGGGGCACCCCAGGGCCCCACTGAGGACACAGAGTGGCACTGAGGTGTCCCAAAAACCCCACTGGAGACACAGAGGGAGCATTGAGGTGTCCCCACAGCCCCACTGGGGACACAGAGGGGCACCCCAGGACCCCACTGAGGACACAGAGGTGGCACTGACCTGTCCCCAACACCCCACCCCCTGCACCCCACTCACCTGCAGCCCCTTGGGCCCCGCAGGACCCCGCACCCCCGGCAGTCCCGGCTTGCCCTAAAACACAGCAGGGTCACCCCGAGGGCACGGTGCCAGCGGCTCTGTCCCATGGGGAGGGAGGGGACACTCACAGCTCTGCCAGGCTGCCCGATGCCCGGCGGGCCCTGCTCCCCTTTGGGCCCCGGGATGCCCACGGCTTTTCCCGGGATGCCCTCGGTGTCCGGGAGGTGCCCGAGCATGGCGGGGTGAAGCTCACACGGCTCTCCCTGCAGGGAGGGGACAGGACAGGGATGGTGACACTGCAGGGACGGGGCACAGCTGCCCAAAATTGGGGCTGTCCTCACCTTGTCACCTTTAGGGCCGGCTGGTCCGCTGATGCCAGGCTCACCCGCCAGCCCTGGCACACCGGCCATGCCAGGCGTGCCCGGGTCACCCGGGCTGCCAGCGTCACCCTGGCAAAGAGAGGGGACAAAGGTGGCACACAGAGGTCACAGTGCCCTGTGTCACCGCTGAGCCACCCCGAGCCCCTCTGCTCACCTTCTGTCCCTTGTCACCAGCCTCGCCGGGTCTGCCCTGGGAAACGCAGCAAGAGGTCAGGATGGGGCATTACCCCCCAAAAACGGGCATGGGGGACATGGGGGGCACTCACCGCTCTGCCCGGGGGGCCAGCAGGACCCCTCTCACCCGGTGGCCCTGGCACTGCCACCACTGTCGCTGTCCCTTGCAGGGCTTGAGGGGTGGGAGGGCACTGCCCGCATTGGTCACCCTGCAAGGGGACATCCCGGCTGGGAGGTGGCTTTGGGGACAGGGACATGGCTCCCTGACCTCCTCAGCGCAGATCTCAGCAGGGACAGCGCAGGGACAGAGCAGGGACAGAGCAGGGACAGGAGTGTCCCCAGTGCTGCACCCACCTTCTCTCCCTTGAGCCCCCTCACACCTGGGTCTCCCTTCTCTCCCGGCGCTCCCTGCACGGAGAATCCGCAGCACAGGTGACACCACTGTCCCCAAAACTCATCTCTGAGCCCCCAGACCCCCCCAAAAAATGTCCCCACTCACCGGTCTGCCCGTGGGTCCCACATGGCCAATGTCCCCCTGAAACGGAGCAGGGCCAGGATCAAAATTAGGGTCGGGATTAGCCAAGTCTGGGATGTCCAGAGGGGACAGGGGTCACTCACCTTGTCACCCTTGATCCCGGCCAGCTCGGACAGCTCCTCCTGGCCCTGCTGGACACACGTGTGGTCACTCTCTGGGCACTCAGACCATCCCAGGGTGTCACCCAGCCCCGGGACAGGGGGGTCCCACCCCGTGACAGAAGGGTCCCATTCCGACCCGAGACCGGGGGTCCCGTCCCGTTACTCACCGGCAGCCCCCGCTGCCCCTCGAGGCGCAGCGCGGCGAGGACACGGAGATGATCGCAGGGCTGGCACGAGTCCCCCTGGTGGGGACAGCAGGGGACAGCTCAGGGGCTGCAGGGACCGAGCAAAGCGTGGCATGGAGGGTCACACACTCACCTTGTCGCCTTTCATGCCCTGGATGCCGGGATCGCCCTGGGAGGGAAAGGAGGAGGTGGGCGCTGCTCGGTGTCCCCCAGCTGGAGATGGGGACACCCAGCCCGGCCCGTGTCACCTACCCTGTCCCCTTTGGCTCCTGCGGGGCCGGGGGTGTCCTGGGAAGGGGGAAACAGAGGGAACATCAGGGATGCTGAGGTGACACCGCTCTGTCCCCCACCCCCGGGTTCAGACTCACCGAGATCCCATCCCTGCCGGGCTCTCCGGGCTCCCCCCGCGGCCCCGGCTGGCCGGGAATTCCGGGAATTCCGATGGCATCGAGCGCGGTGGGACACGGCTGGCACGGCTCGCCCTGCACGGTGACAGCAGTGACACAGAGCCTGGGGTCGGTGTGGTGGCTCCCAGGATGTCCCAGGCAGCCCCAGGACCGAGGGATGTGACCGTGGCCACCATGTCACCCCACCAGTGTCACCATACCCACTGTGTCACTGCACCCACAGTTTCACCCCATCCATGTCACTGCACCCAGTGTCACTGCACACACCGTGTCACCTCACCCACCATGTCACCATGCTCACCTTGTCTCCTTTCGGCCCCAGCGCTCCAGGGGGACCCTGCAGGAGCAAATTGGGGACGGGGCTGCTTCAGGGAGGCCACGCTGTGCCCCAGCAGTGCCACCCAGCACCCTCACTCAGCTGGCCACCAGCCCGGTCACAGGGTAATCCTGGCCCCAAGCAACGCTCCCACTTTTCCAAAACTCCTGGTTTTCCCAAACTCCTCTCAGTTCCTGCTTTTCCCAAAGCCCTCTTGGCTCTCAGTTTCCCAAAACCCTCTCAGTTCCTGCTTTTCCCAAAGCCCTCTCGGCTCCCAGTTTTTCAAAGCCCTCTCAGTTCCATCTTGTCTCCCAGTTTCCCAATACCCTCTCAGTTCCCTCATTTCCCAAAGCCCTCTCAGCTCCTCCTTTTCCCAGAGCCCTCTCAGTTCCCGCTTTTCCCAAAGCCCTCTCAGCTCCCTCATTTTCCAAAGCCCTCTCATCTCCCACTTTTCCCAAAACCCTCTTGGCTCCTGGTTTCCCAAAGCCCTCTTGGCTCTTGGTTTTCCCAAAGCCCTCTCAGCTCCCAGCCTCCCAAATCTCTCCCAGCTCCTGCTTTTCCCAAAACTCTCCCATCTCCCTCATTTCCCCAAACCCCTCTCAGCTCCCAGTTTTCCCTAAGCTCTCTTGTCTCCCAGTTTCCCAAAGCCCTGTCATCTGCTTTTCCCAAATCTGTCTCAGCTCCTGCCTTTCCCAAATCCCTCTCAGCTCCTGGCTTTCCAAACCCCTTTCAGTTCCCACTTTTCCCAAAGCCCTCTTGGCTCCCACTTTTCCCAAATCCCTCTCAGCTCCCGGGCTCAGATCCCGGCCCCTCTCCGGCCAAGCAGCCCCGACCCCGAGCCAAAGACCCGGCCCTGACCCCGGCCTTGGCTCCTGGCCCTGCTACTCACGGCTGTCCCAGGCGATCCTCCGGGGCCAGGAGCTCCCGGGCTGCCCTGGAGCCAGAGATGGGGAACGCTGAGCTCGGCCAGGGGGACACCACAGCCCTGGGTGACATCCCTGTCCCCCCAGAGTGACACCACAGCCCTGGGTGTGACACCCCTGTCCCCCTGGGTGTGACACCCCTGTCCCCCCAGAGTGACACCACAGCCCTGGGTGTGACACCCCTGTCCCCTCTGGGGTGACACTCCTGTCCCCTCGGGGGTGTCACTGTCACCACAGCCCTGGGTGTGACACCCCTGTCCCCCTGAGTGTGACACTCTTGTCCCCCCGAGGGTGTCACTGTCACCACAGGCCTGGGTGTGACACTCCTGTCCTCCTGGGTGTGACACCCCTGTCCCCTCAAGGTGACACCACAGCCCTGGGTGTGACACCCCTGTCCCCCTGGGGGTGACACCCCTGTCCCCCCAGTGACACCACAGCCCTGGGTGACACCCCTGTCCCCCCAGGGGGTGTCACTGTCACCACAACCCTGGGTGTGACACCCCTGTCCCCCTGGGGGTGACACCTCTGTCTCCATGGGAGTGACACCACAGCCCTGGGTGTGACACCCCTGTCCCCCTGGGGGTGACACCTCTGTCTCCATGGGAGTGACACCACAGCCCTGGGTGTGACACCCCTGTCCCCCCGGGGGTGTCACTGTCACCACAGCCCTGGGTGTGACACCCCTGTCCCCCTGGGTGTGACACCCCTGTCCCCCCAGTGACACCACAGCCCTGGGTGACACCCCTGTCCCCTTAGGGGTGACACCACAGCCCTGGGTGTGACACCCCTGTCCCCCTGAGTGTGACACCCCTGTCCCCCCGAGGGTGTCACTGTCACCACAGCCCTGGGTGACACCCCTGTCCCCCCGGGGGTGTTGAAGCTGCAACTCAGCCCTGGTGGACCCAGCTCGGGATGGGGTTCCCATCCCTGCGGGGCACCTGGGACCCCTTCCCCGCACTCACCTTCTCTCCCTTGGGACCTGGAGGGCCACCAGGGTCACCCTGAAAGGGACAAAGGGCGGTGTTAGCCCTGCTGGGGTGCCCTGGCTGTGGGGTGGCACCTTGCCCCTGCCATGGCCATGCCCACCGTGGGGACACCGCCTTGGCACAGGGCTCCTCACCGGCTTCCCTGGCATGCCAACCCCTGGGGAGCCCGGCACGCCCGGGGGTCCTGGTTCACCAGCCAAGCCCTCCGGTCCCACGAGGCCTGGGTCACCCTGGGGGACAATGAGGGGAGGGTGGCAGTGCTGGCAGTGCCACCAGGTGCCACCTGTCACCCCCAAACCCCTCAGGTACCTTCTGTCCCTTGGGTCCCACCACGCAGATCTCTCCGGGCCGGCCCTGCCAGGAGGGGAGCGGGGTGTGAAGGCTCCTGTGGGGGTGCCCAGGGGTGCCAAGGGGTGCCCAGGGGGTGCCCAGCACTACTCACATCACGCCCAGGGCGCCCTGGCTTGCCCTGCAGTCCCCCGTCGCCCTTCTCACCCTTCTGGCCCTGCAGGACAGACAGATGTCACCTGTGGTGTCACACGTGGTGTCACCCAAGGTTGGTGTTGGCACCTCTGCCACCATGCCAGGTGTCCTGGCTGCCATGCCAGGTGAGCTGGACTCACCTTCTGCCCCTCAGTGCCTGCTGGGCCCGGGAGTCCCTGCATGGGAAAAGGGGACAAAGAGGGGGACAAAAAGGGGACAAAGAGGGCTTGGGTGGGTGCCCAGGTGGGTTCGTGAGGGTGCCCAGATGGGTTCGTGAGGGTGCCCAGGTGGGCTCGTGCAGGGTCACCTCCTGCCCCTTTCATGCCCACACAGAGCTGGACCCACAGAGCTGGACCCCCCACCCCATCCCAGGGCAGGGGGACCCCCACACTGTCCCAAATTCGTCCCCAAAGTGTCCCAAATTTGTCCCCAAAGTGTCACTTACCACCTGCCCACGCTGCCCCTTCTCACCCCGCGGCCCCTCGGCGCACTGGGAGGAGGAAGAGGAGGAGGAGGAGGTGAGAGGGGAGGTGTGATGGGGATGGGGATTTGGGGAGGGTTTGGGGGGTCTCACCTGCACGGGGCCATCAGGGTGGGTGCGCACACAGTCCAGGCCCTGCGGAGAGGGGAGGTGGCTCAGGGATGGGGTTTGGGGGGTTTGGGGGCACAGGGGCACCCCCAGGGCATCCCCGTGTGCCAGGGAGGCAGCAGGAGGGGACACCAGGGACAGGGACACCAGGGACACTCACACGGTCACCCTTCTCCCCTTTGCCACCCGCCGTGCCAGGGAGGCCCCGCTCGCCCTTGGTGCCCTGCAAGAGAGGGAGGGAGGGAGGGGGACAAAGGGGCACAAGGAGGGTGAAAAACGGGCACAGGGAGGGGGACAAATGGGCACAGGGAAGGGGACACAGGGGCATGGAGAGGGTGAAAAATGGGCACAGGTTGGGGGGACAAACAGACAGGGTGGGTGACAAATGGGCACAGGGTGGGTGGAAAATGGGTACAGGGAGGGGGACAAGTGGGCACAGGGTGGGTGACAAACTGGCACAGGGAGAGTGACAAATGGGCCCAGGGTGAGGGACAGGTGAGCACAAGGAGGGGGACAAATGGGCACAGGATGGGGGACAAGTGGGCACAGGGAAGGGGACAAATGGACACAGGGTGAGTGAAAAATGGGCACAGGGAAGGGGACAAACAGACACAGAATGGGTGACAAATGGGCACACAAATGGGCACAGGGAAGGGGACAAGCGGGCACAGGGTGGGTGACAAATGGGCACAGGATGGGGGACAAGTGGGCACAGGGAAGGGGACAAATGGGCACAGAGTGGGTGACAGACACAGGGTGGGTGAAAAACGGGCACGGGGTGGGTTAAAAACGGGCACAGAATGGGTGACAAATGGGCACAGGATGGGGGACAAACGGGTACAGGATTGATGAAAAACTGGCACAAAGTGGGTGTAAAACAGGCACAGGGTGGGGGACAAATGGGCACAGGGAGGGTGACAGACACAGGGTGTCCCCACATCCCCATGTGTGCCCACAGCTCCTGGCACAGCATCCCCACATTCCTGCTGCAGCTCTGGGTGTCCTGGAGAGGTGACAAACCAACCTTGGGACCTGGGGGACCGAGGGTGACCTGTGGACACAGGACAAAGGTGTCCCCAAGGTGGCAGCAGCAGAGCCCTGAGCCCACCACAGTCCCCATTGTCCCAGCACTCTGTCCCCAAGTGCCACCATGAGGCACGAGGTGTCCCAATGGCTGCCACCTCCTTGCCATCCCCCCACACCCCAGCCAGCTGTTGCTGTAGGAATGGGGCCACATCTGGAAAGGATCAGGGCCCTTCCAGATGTTGCAGGGCCAGGAGGAGCTGTGGCGTCATGGGCGGCTGGGGACAGTGGTTCAATGGCTTTTGTCACCCCCAGGTCACAGCCCAGCCTGGCCAGGTCAGGGTCCCCATGCCCGGTGCCACACTCACATTTCCTGGTGCCATCTGGGGTGAGCAGGGAGGGCACTGCAAGAGACGGGGGTGGGAGATTGGAGCAGCTGCACGCACTGCCCGTGGCACCCCGAACACCAGGGCACCCAAAAACCCGCCCAAAAACCCACAACAATCCAAACCCCACAGCACCCCCAAACACCAGAGCAATCCCAAACACCAGAGCGTCCAAATGCCAGAGCACTCCCAAACACCAGGGCACCCAAAAACCCAGAGCACCCCAAACCCAGAGCACCCCAAACACCAGAGCCCCCAAAACCCCAGAGCACCCCAAATGCCAGAGTATCCCAAACCCCACAGCACTCCCAAATCCCAGAGCACCCCCAAAACCCCACAGCATTCCAAACCCACAGCACCCCAAACCCCACAGGAACACCAAACACCAGAGCACCCCAAACTCCACAACACCCCAAAACCCCACAGCACCCCCAAACCTCACAATACCCCAAACTCCACAACACCCCAAAACCCCACAGCACCCCCAAACCCCACAATACCCCAAACCCCATAACACCCCAAAACCCCACAGCACCCCCAAACCCCACAATACCCCAAACCCATAACACCCCAAAACCCCACAGCACCCCCAAACCCCACAATACCCCAAAACCCCAAGCATTCCCAAAACCCCACACATCCCAAACCCCAACACCCAAAACCCACAGCACCCCCAAACACCCACAGCACCCAAACCCCACAGCACCTAAAATTCCACAACACCCCCAAACCCCACAGAACCCAAAACCCCAGAGCACCCCAAATCTCATAGCACTCCCAAACCCCACAGCACTCCTAAAACCCCACAACTCCCCAAATCCCATAACATCCAAAACCTCCACAATACTCCCAAAACCAAAATCCACAGCACCCTCAAACTCCACAGCACCCAAAAACCCCACAACACCCCAAACCCCACAGCACCCCTAAACGTCACAACACCCACAAACCCCAGAGCACCTAAAAGCCCAGAGCACCCAAGAACCTTTTGCACCTGGCTCGGTTTTTCTCTGTAAAGAGTTTTGTTATTTTGCTTTTTACTAAAACTTTTTTTTTGTTTCCACCACTCCCACAGAAGCCATCCTGCTGATTTTATACCTTCTAATTTAGCTGAGCTATCTTGGGTGTGAAATAGATCTCCAAGCACTTATGAGACCATTTATCACCCTCCACCCCATTCTGCACCCCGAGACATCCCCATGGTGGGATGAGTGATCCCAGAAAACAATTCCAGGTAGAATGAGGAACAGATAGTTCAGGAAACGTTCGAGATCTGCACACCAGATCTCAGAAATCTCAGGGTGGAAAGGGAGCTCTGAGAGATTCAGGACCCAGGACGATCCCTGAGACATTCCAGTGGGAGGATAAGATCCCAGAAACATTCAGGGATGAGGAACAGATCCCAGAGACGTTCAGGGACGAGGAACAGATCCCAGAGACATTCAGGGATGAGGAACAGATCCCAGAGACATTCAGGGATGAGGAACAGGAGCTCTGGAGACGTTTCCCAGCTCTGGCAGACGCTCAGAGGGAACAAAGAGTCCCTTGGCCAGAGCTGGGCTGGCTCCAGCAGCAGCACGGAGCCAGTGGGGCCTCAGTCCCTGCTCGGGGGAGCAGAGCAGCCGCTCCTCATGGCGTCCCTGCAGCACTGGGAGAGCCCAAATTGGCAGGGACAGAGCCAGCCGGGCTGTGGGACAGTGGTGGCACCGTGGGTGGCACTGGAAGGGGAGCAGGGCTGGCACACGCTCACCTTGTCCTTGGGATTGTCCCTCAGGCTGGTCCTTCCTGAGGTTCTGCCCGGCTCCTGCACAGAGGGAAGAGCTGGTGGGAAGAGCCTGGAGCATCCCAGCCCTGTCCATGAATCCTGGGATGGTCCTGGCTGGGCACCCAGGGAGGAGGAGGAGGAGGAGGAGGCAGCGGTGGGACCCTCCTGACACCTCCCTGCCTCCCCAGCCTTGCACCAGGTGGAAAAAGTGAGGAAGGGATTTTCCAGGAGCTGGAGCAAGGGGATGGGAACAGGGATGGGGGACCCAGGATGGGGACAGGGTTGGGATGATGACAGGGATGGGACCAGAATGGGACCAGGATGGAGATGAGGACTGGGATGGGGATGGGGATTGGGATGGACTGGGATGGAGATGGGACAGGGATGGGGATAGGGATGGGAATGGAATGGGAACTGTGATGGACTGGGATGGAGATGGGGCTGAGAACAGGGATGGGGACGGAGATGGGACTGGGATGGGGATGGCATGAGATGGGATGGGATGGGATGGGATGGGATGGGACTGGGACTGGGATTGAGATGAGGACTGGGACAGGGACAGAAATGGGGACTGGGATGGGAACAGGGATGGCAACGGGGATCGGGGACCCAGGATGGGGATGGGATGGAATGGGATGGGATTGGGATGGGGACTGGGATGGAAATGGGAATGGGAACAGGGATGGGGACTGGGATGAGAATGGGGATGGAAAAGGAGATGGGCTCAGGGATAGGGACAGGATGGAGACCCAGGATGGGGATGGAGATGGGAAGAGGGACTGGGATGGGGATGGGGACTGGGATGGGACAAGGATGGGCACGGGGTGGCACTGCCGGAGCTCACGGTGCCCAGCGGCTCCTCCAGGCAGAAGCAGCGGGTGAACACCCTGCCCTCGGGCTGCGGCACCATCTCAATCAGGTTGCTGCTCTGCATCAGCTCCGCTTGCCGGCGGGTCTTGGGCGTTTCCGTCTGGCACTGCAGGGACACAGAGGGGTCAGAGAGAGGCGTGGGGACAGGCAGCACGAGGCAGTGACACAAAGGGGACAGACATTGCACCTCAGTTTCCCCTGTGGGGAAAACTCCAAGCATGCACAGGGCCAGGGTTGGGATGGGGGCACTCAGGGACACTCATTGGCACTCATTGGCACTCAGTGGCATTCAGGGTGCTCAGAGGCACTCAGTGGCACTCATGGTCACTCAGGGTCACTCACCCCGCTGGCCGAGATCTCGCAGCACCCCTCCTGCCTGGCCAGCTCGGCGTCGCAGTAGATCTGAGCTTGCTGGAGGTCAAACTGCAGCAGGACATCGGTGACAGGTCAGGGGTGGCCCTGACACCGCGGGCCGAGCCAGGGGCACTCATTGGCACTCAGGGGCACTCATTGGCACTCAGGGGCACTGGCCCTGGAGCACTCATTGGCACTCATGGGTGCTCAGTGGCACTCATTGGCACTCAGTGACACTCATTGGCACTCAGGGGCACTCGGGGGCACTCACTGGCACTCATTGGCGCTCAGGGGCACCGATTCCGGGGCACTCAGTGGCACTCATTGGCACTCAGGGGCACTCATAGTCACTCATTGGCACCGACCCCTGTGACTCACCCTGACCGGGGTGCCACGCACGGCGTCCAGCCCCAGGAAGGCGTTGCCCTCGGGTGCCAGCGCTCTCCTTGGCCCCAGCGGCTTGGAGGAGATGGAGGCGCAGTCCAGGTGCACGGACACGGCCTGGCCCTGCACGGCCAGCACCACCTTGTGCCAGCGCCCATCAAACAGCGACGCCACCGCCTTGCCCGCGAAGGTGGCACTGACAAAGCTGGCACCCGGTGCCCGCGCCTGGAACTCCAGGCTCCTCTCAGGGCCATGCACGGACAGGGAGAGCTGGGCACACAGAGGGGACAGTGGCACACTCAGAAATGGCTCCTGGTCATTCCTGGGGTGTCCCCACCACATCCCCGGGGTGTACCTGGGGGTATCCCTGGCGGTCGGTGACCTGGAAGAGGTACCAGTGCTCCCCGGTGCTGTTCTTCTTCAGCAGCAAGGTGAGGACCAGGGTGAAGGTGGGGGGCAGCCCCCGGGGGAACACCTGCCTGTGGGGACAGCTCTTGGGGTGGCTGGATCCTATGGGGTGCTCCAAGGAGGGTGGCACCCATCCATAGGGGTGGCTGGATCCTATGGGGTGCTCTGGGGATGGAGCTGGCACTGAGGAGGGTGGCACCCATCCATAGGGCACTTTCAGGAGGCAGCACCACCCCAACAAACCCCAATGGATCCTGCCATGAGCTGTCCCCACTGATGGCACCATCCATAGGGCACTTTCAGGTGGCAGCACCACTCCAACAAACCCCCATGGGTCCTGCCATGAGCTGTCCCCGCTGATGGCACCATCCATAGGGCACTTTCAGGCGGCAGCACCACCCCAACAAACCCCATGGGTCCTGCCATGAGCTGTCCCCACTGATGGCACCATCCATAGGGCACTTTCAGGTGGCAGCACCATCCCAACAAGCCCCCTGTGTGTCCTTCCATGTCCCCAGTGTCATCCCCTATGGATGGGTGCCCCAGTGTCCCCACTGTATGGCACTTGCAAGGTGCCAGCACCACCCCAACAACCCCTTGTGGGTCCTGCCATGAGCTGTCCCCACTGGTGGCACCCCAGCTGGCATCACAGTGGGTTCTGTCCCACACTGCCACCCCTGCTGGCATGGCTGCAGCTCTTATCCCAAAATTTTGTCCCAGGGCAGACAGGAAATGCATCCATCATCGCCAGGGAGGCTCTGGCAGCCTTTCCCAGCCCATTTAACCACTGGAAATATTTGCTCCGGGCTCTGCTCCGCTCCCAGCCTTGGCTGCACACCCACGGCTTTCCAAGCCACTGCTCTGGAGCTGCACCAAGGGATGGGCACTGTGACAAGGCCAGCGGTGCCCTCTGCTCTCCACGGGGCACAGGGACACCCTGACAGGGCGCTGAGGTGGGTGGGCACCCATAGGATCTTACAGGATCTCTGTGCCCATCTCCAGACTCCCCAAAGCTGAAATTGGGGTGCCCCAGCCAAGAACAACACCAGCCTGGATTCTCCACCATCCATCCAAGGGTTTGGCTGCCCAGGCTGGATCTGCTGGCCCTTTGGAGAGCCCCATGCCCAGCACAGCTCGGTGCCAGCCCCGGGGCAATGTGGGGACACGCCACAGCCATTTCCTGCAGGACGTGGATCTGCCGCCACCCTGCCACGCTGCAGCGTCCCTGCCAGCCCTGGCACCGTGGGGACAAAGGCCAGACACCCTGTGCCCCCCAGCAGCCCCCACACACCCAGCAGTGCCTGCTCAGAGCCTCTGGAGCTCGTCTGGACCCCGCAGGCTCTGCCAGGAGCAAGACAGAGAGCTCTGCTTGCGCAAGGTTTGGCCAGCACCCAGCAGAGCCGTGGCAGCCTGGGGTTTACTTTCGAGGAGAAAGGTGTTGGCACAGCCTCGGGGTCCCCAGTGTCCCCACGGGTGACACGGAGCTGCCTGGCAACCCTGGCACGAGCTAAGGGCAAAGGCCACCCAGTGTCACAGACACATTTTATGGAAAATCCTTTCCTTAGGGTTTTTCCTCCTGAGAAGCTGAGAGGCCTCAGGAACAAAGTGTAAACAATGATTATCTGCTGCTGTGGAATGTAACAGGTGCATCTGTGATTGGCCTCATGTGGTTGTTTCTAATTAATGGCCAATCACAGCCCAGCTGGCTCAGACTCTCTGAGACACAAATCTTTGTTATCATTCCTTCTTTTCCTATTCTTAGCCAGCCTTCTGATGAAACCCTTTCTTCTAGTCTTTTAGTACAGTTTTAATATAATATATTATAATATATTAATATAATATCTAAAATCTAATATATAGTATATAGTATGTATTATATACAGTATATAGTATATACTACATACTATATATATTATATGTAATATATAATTTATTGTATAATATATAATATTATATATTAATATATTATATTATAATATATATCATAAAACAATAAATCAAGCCTCCTGAAACATGGAGTCAGATCCTCATCTCTTCCCTCATCCTCAGACCCCAGTGAACACTGTCACACCCCAAATTTACACCCCAGACCCCAAATTTACACCTGGAAGAGCTTTGGGCCACCTGAGGGTCACTCAGGGCCACCTAAGAGGTCACCCAAGGCCACTTCATGTGTCACCCAGTGCCACTCACTGCGTGGGCTGGACACGGAGTTGCCTGGCATCCCTGGCACGAGCTAAGGACAAAGACCACCCTGACCCCAAATTTACACCCCAGACCCCAAATTTACACCTGGAGGAGCTTTGGGCCACCTGAGGGTCACTCAGGGCCACCTCACAGGTCACCCAAGGCCACCTGACTGTCACCCAGGTCACTCACTGCGTGGGCTGGACCAGGGGCACGGTGCCCAGGCGCAGCACCGTCGGCCCCCGGGCGCTGCGGATCTTCTTGACGGATGAGATCTTGAGCAGATCAAACCTTTTAACCAGGTTAAACCCTGCAGGACAGAGCAGGGGACATGAGACCCGGCCCTGGGGCAGGTGACAGTCCCCAGGCAGGTCACAGAGCCCATCCTGGGGTGCCAGGGGATCCCTGAGAGGCTCTTTCCTTACCGGTGACATTCTCGTACTTGTCCCCAAACAGATCCTCGTCCCAGAGCCGTGGGCACAACTCCCCTGTGGGGCAAACCAGCCGTCACTGTCACTGTGTGTCCCCAGGCAAGCAGGGTGGCACCACACAGAGCTCCCCAAGGCCAGGAGGGTCTGGGGGTGCTGCCAGGAGCCGGCCCCAGCCCCCCGAGGCAGCGCAGAGCAAGAAAACCCCCCTTGGGAAGGGACAGAGATTGGGAGGGGACAGAGCTTCAGAGGGGACAGAGATTGGGAGGTGATAAAGATTGGGAAGGGACAGAGATTGGGAGGAGACAGAACTTGGGAGGGGACAGAGATTGAGACGGTGATTAGAGAGTATTGGGAAGGGAACAGAGATTGGGAGGGGACTGCTTCAAAGGGGACAGAGATTGGGAGGGGACAGAGCTTGGGAGGGGACTGGCTTCAAAGGGGGACAGAGATTGGGAGGGGGATAGAGATTGTGGATGGAGGGACAGAGATTGGGAGGAGGCAGAACTTGGGAGGGGACAGAGATTGAGAGGAGACAGAGCTTTGGATAGACAGAGATTGGGAGGGGACAGAGATTGGGAGGGGACAGAGCTTTGAAGGGGACGGAGCTCCAGAGGGGACAGAGCTGGCGCTGCTGCCTCCCGCAGGTGAAACGCTTCCCCAGCTCTGTCTGTTTTGCCCGCAGACAGCCCCGCGGCTGCGATCAGCATCAGGAGCCTGGGCCGGCTGCCAGGGACACCCACAGCGCCATCGACATCTGTCCCTTCCTGCCCCTTCCCGAGCCGGTGGCCCTCGGGGACAGGCGCGAGGGTCCAGCCCGAGGCCGAGGAGCAGGAAATGCCGTGTCAGGGGCGGTCACGGGGGTGCTGCTGCTGCTTGCAGGGATAAATCACGGCCCCGGCAGCACTGAGCCACCTCCAGATGCGCCAGATGTTGGGAGGTGCGAGATAAAGGAGTAAACAAGGGAGAAGGGAAGGATTTGTTTTGTCTCCGTGCAAAGCGGCCCTGGAGCAGGATGGGCACTGAAGATTCTCCCACCTCTTCCTTGGATGTTCCTGGGGGTCTCTGAGCCCCCCCAGACCCTCCCCACCTCTGTCAAGAGCTTGGCACCACCGTGTTTGTGGCCCAAGCTGAGCAGGGGCCAGCAGTGGTGTGGGGACATGCCTGGGCCAATGTCACAGCAGTGAATGTCACAGCCAGGGCAGTGTCCCCTCACCCTCGGCAGGGCAGGGGACACCAAGGAGCGTAAATCACACAAATGCCACCCCTCTGGAGCCTCTCCCAGCTCTGGGAAGGGAAAATCCTGCCTTCTGTCTCTCAGGAAAGGCCGTGCCGGGCAGCAGGAGCGGGTGACAATGACAGTGACAGTGACAGTGTCCCCTCCCGCCTGATGCAACCCCGGTGTCTCTTCCAGCAGCTCCTCCCCCTGCGCCCGGGGCTCATCCCACACCGGGACCTATCCCTGTTCCTTGTCCCTGTTTCCATCCTGTTCCCCAATCCCTGTTCCTTGTCCCTGTCCCCATCCCCGTTCCCCCATCCCTTTTCCCATCCCTGTCCCCGTCCCCGTCCCTGTTCCCATCCTCAGCCATTGTCCCCCTGTCCCCAGCTGCACCTGGACACCTCCCAGCCCTCCACCATGGTGTGGATCATGGCCAAAACCCCCTCGGGAGCTCTGTGCATCCTCACCCTGCCCTGTCCTGGCTCACCTGACCTGTCCTGGCTCACCTGCCCTGCCCGGACCCGGCTCCAGCCGCGCTGCCCTGGCTGTCACAGAGTGTCACCAAACCCCATCTGTCCCCATGCCAGGGCTCTGGGGGCAGTGTTGGGGTGTCCCAGGCTGGCTCCCCACAGTCGGGCTGGCTCAGCTCTGCTCTCCCTGGTCCCCTGCCCGCGGGGGATGCTGAGCAAAGCCCCGGAGCTCACTCTGGATCCACCACTCTGGTCCTGACACAGCTCATGGTGTCTGTCACCTCTGATCTGCCCCCCCTGTGACAGGGACAGAGGAGGACGGAGGTGTCTCCCAAGCCCTCCCCTCGGTGCTCCTTACCTTCTGTTGGCAGCGGCTCCTTCCCCTGGCAGGCACTGATGAGCCCGGTGAGCACCAGGGCCCAGAGACCCCTCATGGTGCCCCTGGCAGAGGCTCAGGGCCCTCAGGGCCACCTGCAAGGGACAGACCCTGAGATGGGCACCTGGTTGCCCACACCAGTAAAGCCACCAGCATGGAGTGGCACTGACCCTCCTGGCCATGGCTCAGTGATGTTTAAGGGGTCAGAGTGGCCCCCCATCCATCTGCCCCACACCCACCCCAAGCCTCAGCATCCCAACATCCCTGGGTGTCAAAGGCCAGCACCCAAATTTACTCCAAACATTCAGAAATGCAATGATTGAAGTTTTCCCCAGAGTGGAACCGGGTGCACCCACCCGGGAAGGGCTCAGCACCTCCCGTTCCATCTCCTGGTCCCGCGTGGATCCCGGGAGATGAAACCAGGTCGGGGTATCCCTGCAGGTCACCCCGACCTGGCCCCTCTCCTGCTTCCTGCCACGAGGCAAGCCGGGGCTGCCGGCAGGGCCCGGAGCCGGGACAGACGGACAGACGGACACTCTCGGCTCCGGGGCTGCTGCCGGAGCGGGACATCCCCGTCCTTCCACCCCCGCCCTGCCTGCTCGGGGCTCTCTGGCACCCCCAGATCTTCCCAGCCCCCCTGTCCCCCCACAACCCCTTCACTGTTGTCCCCTGTGCTGCCACCCGGCTCCTCTGGCCCGTGCCACCCCTTGTGCCACCCCCGAGCCGCTCCCCGCTTTCCCCGCGCCGCACCCTCCGCACCGGAGGGTCCCCGCGGCCCCGGGGCGTGATTAACGCCGGGGATTAACGGGGAATAATCCCCCTCGTCCCGTCCCGTCCCGCCGCAGGGCCGGGCTGCTCCGCGCTCCCGGGGCTCACCTGCGCGGGGCTCGGTGGGGACGGGGCTCTGGGGGGGTGCGGGAAACCGGGACACCGGGAATTCCACCGCGGGACACCGGGAACTCCGCTGGAGAGCGGCACACCGGACACCGGGAGCCGCCCCCGCCGCCTTCCCCGCCTCCCTCCGGGGGGAGCCCGAGCCGCCCCCCAAGCGCTGCCCGCCCCCCGCACCAACCCCCCCTTCCCCAACCCGGGGGAGCCGCCTTGGCATCCCCGCCCTCCTCCTCCTCCTCCTCCTCCTCCTCCTCCTCCGGGCGCCTCCCCCGGCAGCGCCTCCGCTCCCTCCCCACCCTCCTTCCCCTCTCCGGCCGCCGGACCCCAATCCCGGGGTTCCCCTCAACCCATTCTCTGTCTGCCATCCCTGTGGAGCGGCTCTTCCTCTCCCCACACGGAGCTGAGGGCACCCGCTGGTGGCACCGCTGGCCAGAATGTGTCCCCAAGGAAGGACGGTGTCCCTCAAGGATGCTCCTCCACGGGCACAGCCCCAGGAGCAGCTCCGGGGAAACCTCGAGGCACGGAGACAGCCAGCCCTCTGTGTGACACGGCGCTGCTGTCCCCTCCCTGCGCCTCGGGGGTGCCTTGGGGACAGTCTGGGAGAGATGCCTGGGGTCAGAGCGATGAGACGGGATCGCTGCTGCCACCATCGCTGCCGCCATCCCTGCCGCTGGCACCGCGTCCTGCTGATTTCCCAGAGCCCTGCCAAGCCCTGGGATCCCGGGATGTGCCAGCCTGCAACGCTGCCCCGGGAGATGCCAGCCTGCAATGCTGCCCCGCAGCCTGGCTGCCCCATCCTCCCGTTCCCGTGCGTGCCAGGCCGCCCTGACCCCCCAAAACCAGGCAGAGAACGAGCCCAGCTCATGTAATTTTAGGTCTGGAGGGTGCAAAGCATCCTCTGGCATCTCCGTGGCTGTGTCACCGTGGCACAGGGACACTCAGGAGGGCCCAGCTGCGTTTTCTCCCAAATTGTGATGGATCTGTTCAGGCTGCAGCTTTAGAGACGCGTGAGGGACGCGTGGATCTCAATAAAGTCGCTAATTAGCAACTGCTGCTCGTGCAGAGGCAGTAAATGAGCTGTCGTGGGCAACCCCAGCCAGTCCCGGCGACAGCGCTCCCGCGAGGTGCCTGCTGAGGTAATTAAGGGTAATTAAAGCAAGTGGGAACGAAAACACAGCGAATTTTCCTCGTTCTCTCCTTTGGAATGATTGTTCTTTGTTTGGGGCCATCCAGCAGCGATGAACGTGGGTTTGTGTGTCCTGCGGGCCCCAAAACCGGCCCCACATCCCATCCCAACCCCAGAGCAGAGCAGGGGATGAAGGGCAGCCTCATCTCATCCTCTGCAATTCCCAATTGATCATCAATTCATCCGCAAAACACTTCGGAGGGTTTACAATTGAGTTTCCCTCACTTCCCAGGGTGCTCCCCTGGTTTCGTTGTCCCCAACCCAGCGACACAAAGCGACCAAAGGTGGCAGCGGCGTGGAAAACCCCGCTCCGTGCAGCTCCTGCTTCTCTTTGCTGCTCCAGAGCACGGGATCGGCATTTCCAGAGGGAGAAAGAAGCCGGATCCCGCCTGCCCAGAGCTCTGCCTTGGAGCGGCGCCCAGCGGGGGGATGGAAAGCAGGATCCTGCAGCCCACCCTCCATCCATCCCATCATGGAAAAAGCAGAGGCACGCTGCGCTTCCAAGAAACTGCCGCGCCGCCTGCCAAAAAACACGAGCCGGAGCAGAGCCCGATAATTTTGGGGCTGGAGGCAATTTTGGGGCCGGAGACAATTTTGCCTCCGAGCAACGAGGAGATTTTGTTACCCTGGGGGCTCCCCACGTCTCACTCCCCCCAAAAAGCTCCCCAAATCCAAGGAATGAGGGTTGGGATGACGCCGGCCAGACCAGGCTGGCTCAGAGGCAGCTGGACAAGGCGCAGGAGGGAATTCCTGCGGTGAGGATTTCAGAGGCTCAGCATTAATTTCTGCTCCGATCCAGGCACAATTCCCCCTCCTCCCCGCCTAATTCCAGCCAGGAAGGAAAGCGCTGCAGGAATTCTTTCCAGCTTCCCAGGGCCGTTTGTAGCCACGGTGCTAGAACAGCACTTTTTGCCTCTTTTTGGTGAAGTTTCTTTCGCGGGGAGCGGAGGGAGAAGCCTCAGAGCAGATTCTCCATCATTTCCGCCCCCCAAAATTCACAGTTTTGGCACTGGGAGCACTCAGCCTGGCTCCGATGGGAGCAGAAAATGGAAAAGGGCTCCAGAGCTCTGCTCTGACCCACCCCGTACCCCCTGTCCGGCAGGACTGAGGATTTCAGCGCCTCAGCATTAATTTCTGCTCCAATCCAGGCACAATTCCCCCTCCTCCCCGCCTAATTCCAGCCAGGAAGGAAAGCGCTGCAGGAATTCTTTCCAGCTTCCCAGAGCCGTTTGTAGCCCCGGTGCTAGAACAGCAATTTTTGCCTCTTTTTGGTGAAGTTTCATTCCTGGGAAGTGGAGGGAGAAACTCCACGAAGTCCTCGTCCCCCGAGCAGCCTCAGAGCCGCTTCTCCATCATTCCCGCCCCCCAAAATTCACATTTTTGGCACTGGGGGGACTCAGCCCAGCTCCGATGGGAGCTGAAAATGGAAAACAGCTCCAGAGCTCTGGGATCTGCTCTGACCCACCCTGTACCCCCTGTCTGGGTGTCCCTTGTCCCCTTATGCTGGGACACACCACGAGTCTGTGCCTCTGGCCCGGGCTCCGTTCCCTCGCCCCATCTGGCGTCTCCATGAGTAATAAAAGCCGCTAATTGCCAACAGATGCCCCAGGAAACCCTGACGCTGCCTCTCGCGGCTGTGTTTGGCTGGGGAAGGAGAGGAGGGGAGCTGGAGCAGGCCCCGGATCCCCCCAAAGCAGGGAGGGCGGCGGGAGGGGGATCCCAGTGCGTGGCAGCTCTGAGAAACCGGAGCTGGAGGATGTGGCTGCAGAATTCCAGCAGGATTTCCAGTAGGATTTTCCAGCAGAATTCCAGAAGAATTTCCAGCAGAATTTTCCAGTAGAATTAGGGACCAGCAGGGGAACACCCCAAGGAATGGATGTTGCTCCTGACCCACACCCTCCATGGGGCTGGGAGCCCCACAGCAGCCCCAGGATCTGTCACCCAGGATTCTGACCCCTGCCATGGGCAGCCAAAACCCTTGTGTTCATCTCAGCCCCCTCCCCACGCAGCTGGATCCCCCTTAGGAGGTGGCAGTGGGATAATTTGGCTCCTTCCACACCCTCCTCGTCATTCCCTTCACCACGTTGGGACACAAATGGCTTCTCCCAGTGCCCCAAACCTGAACTGGGCACTACTGGGATGAACTGGGATGAAATTGGGACTTTCAACCCCACTCCAAAGGTCACATCCTGTCCCAGTGTCCCAGTGCTGGGGATGGGGGCAGCCCTGTCCCATCCCATGGTCAGTGGCCACCAGCCCAAACTGTTCCATGTCCTTTGCTCTTCCCAAGCCCGTCCTGTCCAAGGGAAGCCCTCAAGAAGCTCAGAAGGCTTTTCCCAGAGGGAAAAGGGCTGGGACCAGGATCTACTCCCACCATGGCACAGCCATGGAGGAGCTGGAAGGGTTTTGGTGCCGTGATCCCACCATGGATCCAAATCTCTCATCCCAGATGTGCCCGGAGCCACCAGCAGAGACGTCCTCTCCTCCAGCACCACTGTCCTGCTCTGGACATTCCCACCCACACCTGCTGCTCCTGCTGGAGCTCCCACCTCCATCTCTGGATGCTGGGATGCTCCAGCAGTGCTGTGCAGCCCACCTGGAGCGACTCCACGTGGTGACGACCTCCAAGATTCCTAATTTACTGACAGATTAATTATTCTATAATTACCTTTCCCAGCTCCCATGATCAGATGCTCATTTGCAGTGTGTGGGAGCGGGATCAGCCCTGCTCAGGGTGGGATTTTTTGGGCAGGGGGGTGCAGGCTGTGACTTTGGGTGACACTGGGTGACACTGGGTGACACTGGGTGACAGCCACCCCCAGGCCAAGCACGAGGCAGCGCCCACGGCCCCACGGCACCACAGAGAGTGAATTTTATTTCCAACAACGACAGCACCTGCCCCGTGGGGTGGGGGACGGTGGGGAGGGCTGGGAGGGGGCGGCCGCGGGGCTCCCGGCGTTTTTTGGGGGGGGGGTCCCGGGGGGCGGCCGCTGGCGTGCACACGGTGCACGGCGTGAAGAAGAAGAAGAAACATCCCGGTAGAAAAGAACAAAGGTCTGAGGGCCTCCACGGGCCGGTCCTGCCCCGGGGGTTGGGGTGCAGGCGTGAGCGTGGGGGAGCATTTTGGGGATGGGTGGGGGGAGAGGGCGCGGGTCCCCTCCACACCCGCGTCCTGGGGGTGGCGGGAGGAGGAGGAACCGCATGAGGACGGGTGGGAGGCGGCTCTCCCGAGGGGCAGGGACCCCCCGGCTGCCCCGGAGCACAGAGCAAACCCAGCGGGGCCGCGCACGGGGCGGCGGCGGCGGCGGCACCTCCGGGGCTCACACCTCCGTCTGGAAATCGCCGTCGGCCGCGTCCAGGCCAGCGCAGTGGCTGTCCCAGTCTGCCCTGCACAGCTCCAGCCGGTCCCGCTGGGCGCTGGGCAGCGAGCCCAGTGTCATCGCCTTGAACGTGCTCCATGGCTTGGGCGGCGCTGCCGGAGCTTTCGGCCGCTGCTCCTCGGGGCTGGTCACATCCTGCGGGGTGAGGGGCAGCTGTGGGCAGGCTCTGTGCCACAGCCACCTCCTGCCCTCTCCGCAACACCCCCAGGAGGAGTCAGGACTTACGTTGGCCGTGTTCTTGTCCCCGCCGCCCGACGAGACGCTCCACCGCTTTTCTCGCTGCGGAAAAACGCCAGTGCTCAGCCCCGGCGGCGCCCATGGGTGCCCTGAGTGTCCCCGGGGTGCCACAGTCCATGCAGGAGGAGGAAAAGGCTGGCAGGGCGCACGCCAGGGCAGGACGGGGCCTCCAGGACCTCACCTTGGAGGAGCCGGTGGACGGAGCCCGGTACCGGTCCAGCGTGTGGAATTTCTGGTTGAGCTCGTGGTAGAGCTCGGAGTGGCGTTTCCGTGTGTGCATCACCTTCTGCGGGGGCAGAGCAGGGCCTGTGGCCATCGGCTCTGCCCGCTGTGTCCCCTGTCCCTTGGCACTGTCCCCTGTCCCCATCCCTGTCCCCATCCCTGACTTCCTGGGCCATCCCAGACCAGCACTCCACGCTCATCATCGGTGTTTTAATCCAGTGCCAACGCTTGCTACTGCCTGGTCTAAACCCCTCAGAGCTCAGGAGCTGCTGGTGGGGCAAAGGGAGTGGGGACAGCCTGGATCAGTCCCCCACGATGGCACCGGCGCCACCTCCATGGCAGGACTTACCTCAAAGTCCAGGTCAGAGTACCGCAACCTCTTCCTCTGGCAGGGGGACAGGCAGGAGCAGGGGAGGAGATGGAGAAGAAAAGGGAAAGGTCTTTGCAGGGCCAGGATGAGGGGGAACAGGGTTTAGGGGCTCATGCCAGCCCCTATCCATGCCCAGCTGGGGACACGGAGCTCATCCCACCAAGGATGGGATGGCACGGGGGGAATTCATGCAACCCTACACGTGCATTTGTGTCCTGGGCACACAGATCCCTCCCCACACAGGCACCAGCCCCCCGCTCACCTCCAGGGACCCCACTTTCATGGCAGAGCCGGGCACGGTGCGGGGCATGGTGCGGCTGCGCTCCGACAGCTCCGAGGCCAGGATCTGCCTCACCGTGGGGTGCTGCTTGAACTGCAGGCCGTAGGGCGCCTTCACCGTGGCGTAGGGCTGGTTGAGGTTCACGTTGACGTGATCCACGGCCACAAAGCCGGGATAGGCGTCCCCTTCTGCCGCCGGGCGCCCCGTCCCGCTGGGCACCGCTTCCTCCGCGCTGGCACCGAGCGTCCCTTCCTCCCGGGGAAAGCGCTTGAGGCTGCTGGTGCGCCGGGGCAGCATCATGTAATCGCTCTCCCGGGGCGGCTCGGGAGCCCGGATCCAGCCGTATTCCAGGGGCCTCAGGCTGCTCTCAGTGCACAGGTAAACGGGACCCGGCGCCTCCAGGCTGAGCTGCTGCGCCGGCGGCTCGCCCAGCTCGGTCAGACCCGCCACCACGTTGGGCGTCATCTTGGGCACCTGCACCAGGATGCTGGCGGGGGGGATGTTGCCGGGCAGGCTGGAGAAGCCCAGGCCGCCCTCCGAGGTGGTGTTGAGCTTGGGGTCTTCGTCTCCGTCCAGGGAGATGCGCGACAAGGTGCCCGTGATGGTGGCGGGGTTGCAGGTGTTCACCTCTTTGAACAGCACTGTGGGCAGGGAGCGGGGTCAGAGCCGGCCCTGAGGGTCCCACCGAGGGTGGGGGGCACAGGAGAGACCCCCCCCTGGCTTGTGCTGCCTGTCCCTCCCAGGTGTGGCCAACAGAGGGGAGCTCACCTGTCTGACACGCCAGGTCAACGTCCTTTTCAAAATCTGTCTATAAAAATCCAGAAAGAAGGGAGAGAGCGAGACAGAGAGGAGAGAAAGAGAAGGGAGAGACACGGGGAAATGAAGCAGCATGGCCGGGCACGGGCAGCAGCGGTGGCGGGGGTCTCCAGGGGGGGACCCACTCACCAGGATCTGCACCTGCCCGTTCTTGCAGGAGTCGGGCGAGTTCTCATTCTCCTCGCTCCTGCACCCCCCCATCTGACACTTGACCACGTCCTGGACCTGCGGGGACAGAGCCGGTCACGGCCCCGCGGCCAGGGCTGTCCCCCGGCGCCCCTCCGGCGCCGCCCCCACCTCTCGGCGCAGGAAGCCGTGCACGGTGATGATGACGAAGCCCTGGACGGAGTTGAAGACGGCGAAGAGGACCTGGAAGAGGATGGAGCGCCGGTCGGTCATGGCGAGCACGGCCGACATCCAGGTCAGCGCCAGCAGAGGCAGGACCACGCAGGAGCTCCACAGCGATGCCCTGGCGCAGGGAGAGAGGGGCCGGGGTGAGCCCGCAGGGTGGGGATGCCCTGGGAGAGCCCCCCGAGCATCGCCCCCTCCCCACAGCAGCCCCCAAACCCCACAAGCATGGCCGGGGCTGTGTGACACAGCTGTCCCCTCGTCCTCGGTGTCCCCAAGCCAGCGCTGGCTGGGAACTGAGGGTTGAGGGGACCTGTGGGCTTCAACCCCTCAGGTGTGTCCCTGTCCCCACACAGCCACAGGGTGCTGGGGGGACACGGGGACACTGCCACCCTCCCACGGCCACCAGAACAGCAGAGAGGGGAATTTTGGGATTTTTTCTCTTTTTTTTGCAGCGAATTTTGGGGCTGCCTCTGTTATGACCAAACCCTCATGAGTGGGTACTTTGGCAGCCACACTCCATGAGGAGGGACATCCCCAGGGTCCCCCACCCCAGGCCAGACGAGCCCCCCCAACCCCAGCGATGAGGTGACCTGCCATGGGAAGCCATGCCATGCAGACGTGATGGGACACCCCGCCCCGAGCACACAGCGTCACCCTTCCTTCCTTCCTTCCTTCCATCCCCTCGGGGACCCCCAAGCCGCCCTCAGAGATGCCCAGAGCCCCCTCCCCGCGCTGTGCTCGGGGCGGGGGGCGCGGGACGGGCACTAACATGGCACTGCTGGCGGTGGCGGAGGTCATGGCCGCGCTGGACACCACGCCGCACTTGGTGCATTTCAGCAGCAGGCTGCCGCACGGGGGGGGCTTGGAGCTACGGGCCCAGCGCCCCCCCGGCGCCCCGCGGCCAGGACCGGGCCACGCGGGGACGAGGAGGAGGAGGAGGAGGAGGGATGCAGGCATGGGGAGAGGGGAGGGAGCAAGGCAGGACGGCAGGGAGAGGGCGGGGAGGATGGACAGATGGACGGACAGATGGATGGAGGGATGGATGGATGGATGGATGGACAGACACAGGCAAGAAGCAAATGGGAGGAGGAGAAGAAAGAGAGAGAGAGAAAGAGAGAGCGTCGGGTTAGTCGAGGGTGGCAGCTGTTAATGGCGAGGGGGGGTGGCCAAGCGGCAGGGGAGGGGGCGGGCACGGAGGGGGGGCTGCGGCCTGCGGACCCCCCCCTTCCCCGAGGGGCTGCCCCCCAAATTCTGCCCCTCCAGCAAGGAGGGGCTGTGCTCACCCCGGGCTTGGCCCCCGCCGCCTATTGATGCGGTGAAATCTGCCCCACCCCGTGCCCGCTGCTTGGGCACCCCTGACAGGGTGTGGGGGTCGGGGGGCACCCCAGGGACCCCCTCGTGGGGCACAGGGCACACTTACCCAGCTCGCTGCTTTTTGGACTTATCTGAAATGCCGTCGCGGGACATGAGCTTGTTGAAGACGATGATGCCCACCAGCATGTTCACCTGCGGGAAGGGGAGCTCAGGGCTGGCATGGAGACCCCTGCCCGCGCCAGCAGCTGTCACCAGCCCCGCCAGGGTGGGGTCTGGGGGCTCCAGGGCTCACCAGCACGATGACAGCAGCGGGTCCCACGAAGGCGTAGAGCAAACCGCCCTCCAGCGAGAGCCAGCAGCTGCAGGGGACACAGGGTGGCGGGTTAGGGACAGGGTTGTGCCCTGCTCCCAGTGAACCCACAGCAGCCACCATGCCCTGCCCCCTGTCCCCTGTCCCCATCACCCCCTGTCCCCTGTCCCCTGTCCCCACGTACTAGCTCGCTGTCCCATAGCCTTTGGTCCGTGTGAATCCAACAGAGACGGCGACCACGAGGGCTGGCAACCCTGGAGAGGGGACACGGGGATGGAAGAGATGGAGGAAGGTGGCACTGTCCCCACCCCGTGCCAGCTCCAGGGGTAGGGACAGCGATGGAGCTCCTCTGACACATCCTGAGGGCGCCACCAGCGAGACACCTGGGTGTGCTTTGCTCTGCTGTGCCTCAGTTTCCCCTCTGATGTGTCACAGACATCTTTTATGAAAACCTTTCCTTAGGATTTTTCCTCCTGAGAGGCCTCAGGAACAAAATGTAAACATTGATTATCTGCTGCTGTGGAATGCAACAGGTGCATCTGGGATTGGCCTCATGTGGTTGTTTCTAATTAATGGCCAATCACAGTCAGCTGGCTCGGACAGAGAGCCGAGCCACAAACCTTTGTTATCATTCCTTCTTTTTCTATTCTTAGCCAGCCTTCTAATGAAATCCTTTCTTCTATTCTTTTAGTATAGTTTTAATGTAATATATATCATAAAATAATATGAATATAAAATGAAAAATAAGAAATACATAATATATAATATATAGTAAATAATAAATAATAAATAACAATATATAAATACTATATCTTAATTAATGTTTTATTTATAATATTTTATTTTTAATATTTATAATATTTAACAAAATAATTTTATTATATTCTAATACAATATTTTATAATGTATTTTTATATTTATGTGTTTATATATTTTTATTTTTATATTTATATATTTTATATATTTATATATTTATATTTTAATATATTAATTTATATATAATTTCATTTAATATGATATTTATAATATTTTATTTATACTGTTTTATTTTTAAGATTTTAATAGTAATATTTCATTATTTATTATAATATATAAATAATAATAAATATATAATAATATTAATTAATAATATTAATATAAATCAAGCCTTCTGAAACATAGAGTCAGATCCTCATCTCTTCCCTCATCCTCAGACCCCTGTGAACATGCTCACACTTTGCCTGGGGGGTACCAGGGATGGACAAGGGGTGTCCCCCCCCAGCCAGGCCGGGCGATTTGTAAACAATGAAGATTCTTTATTCAGAAATAAAGATTTGCACAGCCAGGCCGGGCTCTTACCCCATCCCAAGCACAGGAAGCGTTTCCTGACCAGGCGTGTCCGGATCCGGCCGATCACCGCCAGGTAGGACTGCCAGGCCTCGGTCAGCACCCAGCAGAAGGACGAGAGGAAGAAGAAGTGGAGGAAGGCGGCGGTCATGGTGCACACGCCCTGCAGGGGGGACACAGGGACATCATGGGGACATCACAGGGACATCAGTGTCTGGCACCGTGGTGGTTAAACGCCCATGCCCGGCGAGGTTTGTGTCAAAGCACGGGGAATTTAATCCCGGGATCGAGTTAATCCAAATCCAATCTGCAGCTGGGAGCCAGCAGGGGACCAGGCGAGTGGCCGAGGGTGGCAGGGGTGGTGGCAGGGTGGTGGCAGGGTGGTGGCACCCACCTTGCTGAGCATCTGGGACTGGCCCACGAGGATGAGGATGTTGGAAGCCAGGATGGAGACGCAGAAGTTGAGGAGGATGATGGAGCGCTCCGACTTGATGAACCTGCGGCAGGAGCGGCGTGGGGCCAGCCTGTCCCTGGCCTTGCCCCTTGTCCCACGTCCCTGTCCCTTGTCCCTGTTCCTTGTCCCTTGTCCCTTGTCCCATGTCCCTGTCCCTGTCCCTGTCCC
Source organism: Zonotrichia leucophrys gambelii (assembly GCF_028769735.1). Classification (NCBI taxonomy): domain Eukaryota; kingdom Metazoa; phylum Chordata; class Aves; order Passeriformes; family Passerellidae; genus Zonotrichia; species Zonotrichia leucophrys. The sequence continues at coordinate 2,207,611 of NC_088192.1, read as the reverse complement.
ATGTCCCTGTTCCTTGTCCCTTGTCCCATGTCCCTGTCCCTGTCCCTGTCCCTGTCCCTGTTCCGGGTCCCTTGTCCCTGTAACTCGTCCTTGTCCCATGTCCCTGTTCCTGGTCCCTTGTCCCTGTAACTCGTCCTTGTCCCATGTCCCTGTCCCTGTACCTGTCCCATGTCCCTGTTCCTTTTCCCTGTACCATGTTCCTGTCCCCTGTCCCTTGTCCTTGTCCCTGTCCCTTGTCCCTCATCCCTGTCCCTTGTCCCATGTCCCTGTCCCTGTCCCATGTCCCTGTCACTTATACCATGTCCATCACTTATCCCACGTCACTTGTCTCATGTCCCTGTCCCATGTCCCTGTCCCTGTACCTTGTCCCTGTCCCATATTCCCTGTCCCTATCCCTTGTCCCTATCCCTGTCCCATGTCCCCGTTCCTTTTCCCTGTCCTATGTCCCTGTCCCCTGTCCCATGTCCCTTGTCTCATGTCCCTGTCCCTGTCCCATGTCCCTGTCCCTGTCCCTGTACCATGTTCCTGTCCCCTGTCCCTGTCCTTGTCCCTGTCCCTGTCCCATGTCCCTGTGCCATGTCCCATGTCCCTGTTTCTTGTCCTTGTCCCTGTCCCCATCCCTTGTCCCATGCTGCCACAGAGTGGGCACTGCCCTGTGATGGGGACAGTCCCAGGCATCTTCTCCCACCCAAGTTTTCCATTCCCATTAATCCCATTGATGCTGACCCTTCCCCGGTGCCCTGTCCCCCTTTGTCACCCCCTCCCCACACAGCCCCACGCCCCAGGAGCCCCCCCATGTCCCCATGTCCCCTCGGGTCACCTCCAGAAGGCGGCGTAGATCACCAGCAGGGTCAGCAGGGCCATGCAGGACACGGCACAGCCGATCATCAGCGGCACCGACGGCGTCCCCGAGGGGTCCATGGCCTGGGGGGACACACAGGCTGAGCCCAGCCCCCTCCCCAGCTCTCTGACAGCCCCTCTGGTGCCAGAAGGGGTCGGTGGCAGTGGTGGCACTGCCAAAGGGGACTCTGTGCCAACAGGGAATAGCAATGGGGTGCCCCCTCCCCTCCTGGCAGTGCCCTGTATTGAGCTCTAGGGACCACGGCAGCCCCTGCCCACACAATCCCACCCTGCTGGGGGTGCTGGGACCCTTCCCCTGGCTGATGGGGACACCCCAACCCTCCAGTGCCCACCTCATCCTAGAAATGTTCTGTGCCCATCCCCACCCTCCAGTGCCCACCTCATCCTAGGAATGCTCCATGCCCATCCCACCTTCCAGCACCCACCTCATCCTAGAAATGCTCCATGCCCATCCCCACCCTCCAGTGCCCACCTCATCCTAGAAATGCTCCATGCCCATCCCCACCCTCCAGTGCCCACCTCATCCTAGAAATGCTTCGTGCCCATCCCCACCTTCCCTCAGGACCGCCCCTGCCCAGCTCAGGGATCACTCCCCAGCCACATCCCGTGTCCCCAGCCTGTCCCCAGCCTGTCCCTGTGCCCTACCAGGTCCCTGGGCAGCTGGGCGAGCACGGCGAAGGTGGCGAGCTGGCGGCACTGGCACTTGGTGTGTGCCGGGAGGGTCTCCAGGGTTTGGCAGCTCTCTGTGTCCCAGTTTCCCAGGCCAGCATCGCTGATTAATGGCAGGAGAGAGCAGAGGGAGAGCAATTTGAAATGATCAAACACGCGGCAGCCCCTCGCGCCTCTCCCAGGGTTAACCCCTTCCTGGCCTTGCCCAGGGGGAGGCACAGAGGGGGCACTGCCAGGGGATCCCCCCAAGCTTGGGGGCAGAGGTGAAGCCATCGCTGCCCTGGAAGGCTTCGGGTTTAATCATCCCACAGAGATTTGAGAGGGAAGAAACATCTCAGAGAGGGGTGGGGACAGTGCCAGGACAGGCAGGAACAGCCCCAAGAGCCCCCTGGCACCTGTGTCCCCTCCCGGGGGGTGCAATGATTCCCTCTCTCCATGGGGACCCCTCCCTCCATGGGGTCCTCGCTATGGGGACCCCTCTGTCTTTGGGACACCTCATTATGGGGATCCCTCATTATGGGGACCCCTCTGTCTTTGGGACCCCTCATTATGGGGATCCCTCATTATGGGGATCCCTCTGTCTTTGGGACCCCTCATTATGGGGATCCCTCATTATGAGGACCCTTCTGTCTTTGGGACCCCTCTTGCCCTTGGGGACCCCTCCCACCCTTGGGGACCCTTCTGTCATGGGGCCTTTCCTGTTAGAAAGATCTCTCCACTATGGGGGATCCCTCATTATGGGGACCCCTCTGTCTTTGGAACCCCTCTTGCCCTTGGAGACCCTTCTGTCATGGGGCCTCTCCTGTTAGAAGAATCTCTCCCCCATGGGGACCCTCCTTTTATGGGAACTTCCCTTTTATGGGTACCACCCCCTTGGGAACGCTCCTGCCATGGGGACCCTTTGTATTAAAGGGATTTCTCCACCCTGGGGACCCTTCCTGTCACAGGGACCCCTCCTGCCATGGGGATCATTTGTATTAAAGGGATTTCTCCACCCTGGGGACCCTTCCTGTCACAGGGACCCTCCTGCCATGGGATGCCCCCAGTGAGGGGGCAGAGAGTGGGGTGGCACTGCCACGCCCAGGGAGAGCAGCCACAGCCCCCAGCACATGAGGAAAACCAGGAATTGGGTCTGTGGGACAGCTGGGGATGTCCCTGGGGCAGGGCTGAGACCTGCCATGCTCATCACAGCCAACGCCTCCCCACCGGTTTGGGGGATGAAAGGAACCAGTGACCCCAAACCGTGGGGTTCCCGTGGCTACCTGGGCAGGGGGGCTGGCAGTGCCCTCCCCCAGCCCGCGGCGCTGCCCGCCCCCCTTCCTGCCCTACTTTCCCTCATTCCTGCCAGCGCTAACAAATCACATCTGGCAGCCTGGCAGCGGCTCCGGGGCCACATCGATCCCGTGGGAGCTCAATTCACCCGTGCCACTGGGGCTGGGATGCGGGAAGGGATGGTGCTGGCTCCTCATCGCTGTTCCCATTCCAGCTCTCCCATCCCTGCTCCCATATCCCTGTTACCCCATCCCTGTTCCCATCCCAGCTCTCCCATCTCTGTATCCATCCCTGCTTTCTGTCCCTGTTCCCCCATCCCTGTTCCTTGTCCCTCTCCCCATCCCTGTTCCCTATCCCTATTCCTATCCCTATCCCTGTTTCCCGGTCCCTGTTCCCTGTTCCTTGTTCCCATCCCTGTTCCCTGTTCCCATCCTTGTTCCCCATCCCTGTTCCCCTGTCCCCGTTCCATCCCAGCTCTCCCATCCCTGCTTCCATCCCTGCTCCCTGTCCCTGTCTCCATCCCCATTCCCCCATCCCTTTTCCCATCCTCATTTCCCCATCCCTGTTCCCCCATCCCTGTTCCCTATCCCTGCTCCCTGTTCCCTTCCTGCTCCCTGTTCCCTTTTCCCCATCCCTTTCCCCATCCCCATTCCTCCATCCCTGTTCCCCATCCCCGTTCCCTGTCCCTGTTCCCATCCCTGCTCCCTGTCCCTGTCCCAAATCCCTGTTCCCTATCCCCATCCCCGTTCCCCCATCCCTGTCCCCATCCCTGTTCCCTGTTCCCTGTCCCCATCCCTGTTCCCATCCCTGTTTCTTGTCCCCATCCCCATCCCTGTTCCACATCCCAGTTCCCCCATCCCTGCTCCCATCCCTGTCCCCTGTCCCTGTCCCTGTTCCCATCCCTGCTCCCCTCCCTCCCAGCAGCCCCTGGCACTGCCAGCCCCGCCCTGTCCCCAGAGTGTCCCCATGTCCCCGTGCCCCTCACTCACGTCCTCGAGTAGTCCCAGGTGACACACTGCGGGTGGGACGTGCCCTGCGGACACAGGGACAGGTTAGAGCTGCCCCCAGCTCTGTCCCCACCCCACAAGGGGCATGCCACCCCTTGGGGACATTCCCTGGGTGTCCCGGGGTGGCGCGTCCCCACCATGGGCACAGGGACCATGACACAAATTGGGAATTGCTGGTTCAGTGCCTGCAGGTGACAGGGACACACATGGGACTGGGAGGGGACACGGTGATGGGACAGCAGGGTGACACATGGATGGCGTGGGAGGGGGACACTCACATTGATGATGTGGGAAAGGACATAAATGGTGACATGGGAGGGGACACTCATGGTGGTGATGAAGGAACTCATCGATGACACAGGGGGATTGATGATGAGAAAGGGCAACGACGCGGGAGGGGACAATCATGATGACAATGTGGGACAAGGGACACTTGTGTGGATGACACAGAGGGGGACGCTCACAATGACGTGGGAGGGGACACTCAGTGATGATGAGGGACAAGAACAGTCACATAGACATGGCAGGGGGGACACAGGCTGATGACACGGGGAGGGGACACATTGATGACATTGGAGGGGGACATTTAGGTAGATGTCGTGGGAGGAGACACATTGGTGATGTGGGAAGGGACATTCATGGTGACATGGGAGAGGGACACACACTGGTGCCATGGGAAGAGGGACATGGTGACATGGAAAGGGACATTCATGGAGACATGGGAGGGGAAACTCAAGGGAGGGGACACTCAGGGGAGGGGACACTCACATTGATAATGTGGGAAGGGACGTTCATGGTGACATGAGAGGGGACATTCACATTGATGATGTGGGAAGGGACATTCCCAGTGACACGGGAGGGGACGCTCACGTTGATGACATGGGAAGGGACACTCGTGATGCCAAGGGAGGGGACGCTCACGTTGATGATGTGGGACAGCTCCACCAGCACGAGTGGCTCCGCGGGCCGGGTGGGCGGGCGCACCGTCACCGTCAGCACCTTGGAGGTGACGGCCAGGGGGCTCCTGCGGGAAGGGACACGGGCTGTGACAGGCCGGGGGACAGCAGGGGACACGGTGGGGCGGCGCCACTCACCTGGGCGGGGGCAGGATGAGCCCCAGCGTGCGGTACAGCACCGCCCCGATGACAAAGTGTGACGATTCCTCGGCTTCTGCAGAGAGAGACACAAGCTGGGTGACAGGGAGAGGGGACACGCAGGGCAGGCCAGATGTGCACCCAGATGTGTGGGGCACACAGCTCTAGAGCATGCATGGTCACCTGCACATGCCCGGGGGTGCAGCTCATGTGTGTGAATGGGAGCCAGATGTGAGCCCACATCTGCAGCAGGTGTGCACTCATGGACACCTCCAGATGTGCACATTCACACCTCCAGATGTGCAGGCTCACAGGTGAACACATCTTCACACCTCCAGATGTGCAGGCTCACACATGTGTGCACTCCCAGATGTGCACTCACATGTGCACATTCACACCTGAGTGCACATCCAGATGTGCACACTCTCAACATGCACACCTCCAGGTGCGCAGGCTCACACACTTGTGCACATCCAGATGTTCACGTTCACACCTGCTTGCACACCTGGACACTCCCAATATGCCCACTTCCAGATGTGCAGGCTCACACATTTGTGCACATCCAGATGTTCACGTTCACACCTGTGCGCACACCTGCACACCCCCAGATGTGCACACGCCCAGCTGTCACACCACCAAATGTGCAGGCTCACACACATGTGCGCATCCAGATGTTCACCTTCTCGCCTGTGTGCACACCTGCACACTCCCAGCATGCAACGAGCAAGCACACACCTGTGCTGTCCCAGACGTGCAGGAACACTCAGTTCAACACATGCCCACCTCCAGCTGTGCCCGCCCCGCCAGATGTGCCCACAGCTGGGCCCTGCCCGCTCACCTGCCGAGGCGAGGCTCAGCACCTCCCTGGGGACGAAGAGCTTGTCCTCGGAGCTGCGGGCCCAGTCCTTCATCCCCCGCCGGCCCCTCATGGGGAAGTTGATGTCGCTGGACACGGCGGACACGGGCTCCCGCTGGATGCTGGTCACTGTCAGGGGACACCGCTGTCACCTCCCCGCTCCTGGGTCCCCTCAGGTCCCCCCACACTCGTGTGGTGGTGTTCAGAGGATGAGGGAAGAGATGAGAATGTTGACTCCATGTTTCAGGTTGAACTTGATTTGTTATTTTATGGTTTATATTATATATGTATGTATGTATGTATGTATGTATTTATTTTATATATAATATATATCATATTATATATATTGGATTTTAATATCTATAAATCAAATATATTATATATATATAATGTATTATATATATTATATATATTATATATTATATATATTATATATATTATGTATATTTATTATATAAACTTGTATCAATATATCAATATATAAAATTATATCAATGTTATAGCAATATATATTAATTATCTTATTATATGCATTTATATATTTATAGATATTTTATATATTTATATATAATATATCATATATATTATATTATATTATGTATATTTTCTTTGTATATCTATAAATAAAATAGATATTATATATAATATTTAAATATATATTTGTTATATAAATATATAATAAATATTATATATGTATTTATTATTTTATTTTATATATATTATATTAAAACTATACTACAAATAGAAGAAAGGATTTCTTCAGAAGGCTAAGAATAGAAAAAGAATGATAATAAAATCTTGTGACTGACCAGACAGTCTGAGCCAGTTGACTGTGATTGGCCATTAATTAGAAACAACCACATGGGCCAATCCCAGATGCACCTGTTGCATTCCACAGCAGCAGATAATCAATGTTTACATTTTGTTCCTGAGGCCTTTCAGCTTCTCAGGAGGAAAAATCCTAAGGAAAGGATTTTTCATAAAAGATGTCTGTGACAGCAGGGCGAGTGGAGCCGTGATATTTTCTGAGAAGTATAGTTTTAATGTAATATATATCATAAAATAATAACTCAAGCCTTCTGAAACATGGAGTCAGATCCTCGTCTCTTTCCTCATCCTCGAACCCCTGTGACCACCGTCCCACCCTGCTGCTCACCCAGGTTGTCAGTGACAATGAGGGAGCTCTGGAAAGCCTTCAGCGCGTTCCCCACCAGGTGGATGAAGTCCTCCACCACCTTCATCAGGTGCACGGAGCCAGGAGAGACCTGAGGTAGACAACAGAAGCTCCAGAACCACTGGGATTTGTCACCGCGATGGGGACACCTCCATGGTGGGGACATCCCAGCTGCCACCACCACACCCCTGTGCCCCTCACCTGCTGGGCATCCTCCCACTTCTCCCGGTTCTCAGCGTCCACCATGTAGCTCACCACCTGGAAGAAGCGCTGCGGGGACGGGGCTCAGCGGGGCTGGGGACAGACCGACGGGACAGACCGACCGCCCGCCGCCTCCCCGGGGATCGGGGGACCCTCTCCGTCCCCCCGGCCGCTACCTGCACGTCCTCGGAGGACGGGATGTAGGTGGCCCTCTTGAAGGTGTCGGTGACGTTGCGCAGGATGTCCACGGAGAAGAGCAGGTCCCCGCTGTAGTAGCTCTTGCGGGCCATGAGCTCCAGCAGGCTGCGCACCACCTGCGACATGCCCTCCCCTGCCAGCACCCGCTGGCCCTTGGCCAGGTGCTCCCGCAGCTGCCACGGGGAGGGGACAGCCGTGTCACCGAGCTGCCACCACCCCACTGCGGTGCTGAGTGTCCCTTATTGTCCCCAGAGCCCCAGGGACACTGCGGAGTTGATTAGGGCAGGATGAGCAGGTTGAGGGAGTCTGCAGGGGTTTGGGGACATCCATGGGGTCTGGGGATATTCACAGGGGTTTGGGGACATCCAGGTTGATCTGGGGACATCCAGGATGGTCTGGGGACATTCACAGGAGTTTGGGGACATTCACAGAGGTTTGGGGACATCCAGGTTGGTCTGGGGACATCCAGGTTGGTCTGGGGACGTTCACAGGAGTTTGGGGATATTCACATAGGTTTGGGGACATCCAGATTGGTCTGGGGACGTTCAGAGGGGTCTGGGGACATCCATGGGGTCTGGGGATGTTCACAGGTGTTTGGGGACATCCAGGTTGATCTGGGGACATCCAGGGTGGTCTGGGGACATTCAGAGGGGTCTGGGGACATCCAGGATGGTCTGGGGACATTCACAGGAGTTTGGGGACATCCAGATTGGTCTGGGGACATCCAGGTTGGTCTGGGGACATTCACAGGGTTCTGGGGACATCCATGGGGTCTGGGGATGTTCACAGGTGTTTGGGGACATCCAGGTTGGTCTGGGGACATCATCCACATCCCAAAAGCCTTTTCCCAAACACACAGGAACACAACCCCAACCAGAACCCCCCATCATCTCTGGGATGGGATCCCTCTTCCCACCCCACAGGGGATTCCATGGGGATCCGAGGGAACTTTCCCATCCCAAGAACCATTTCCCCCTTTCCCAGCCCACCCACAGAAGCGTGCCTCAGTTTCCCCGTGCCAACGTGGTCAGGTGGCTCTTGGAGCACCAGGGATGGGACAGAGCCCCAGGGACAGGGCCAGGGGACAGAAGGGGCCGTGCCAGAGCGGGCACCTACTGAGAGATGCAAGTATCTGTACTCGTGGGACACGCAGCGGGCGAAGCTGGGCACGCCCCAATAGGCGACCCCGTGGGGGCTCAGCAGGCACCGGCGGCTGGCAGTCCCTGTGGCGGAGATTTGGGGTTGGGGCTGGCACTGCCATCCCTTCCTGGCACCCCCATGCCACCCTGTGCAGCTCCAGGGCCAGGGGATTTAGGGGCACTTGACCCCATTGTCACCCACCATCCCCTGCACAGCTCCAGGGGATTTAGGGGTGCTTGACCCCAATGTCACTCACCACCCCTTGTCCTGCTCCAGGGCCAGGGGATTTAGGGGTGCTTGACCCCAGGGTCACCCATTACCCCCTGTGCAATTCTAGGGCCAGGGGATTTAGGGGTGCTTGACCCCAATGTCACCCACCACCCCCTGCCCAGCTCCAGATGCCTTGACCCCAATGCCACCCCCTGTCTCTGAGGCTTTGGGGTGGCTCAACCCAAATGCCACCCTCGCCCCCTGCCCTGCTCCAGGGGCCTGACCCCAACGCCACCCCCTACCCATGGGTTTGGGGTTGCTCAACCCAAATGCCACCCACACCCCTTACTCTGCTCCAGCCCAGAGGGGTTTGGGCCACTTGTCCCTCATGCCACCCATTTCCCCTGGGGTTTGGGGTGCTCAATCCCCCACCACCCCCTGCCCTGTGCCAGCTCTGGGGACATCTGGGCTCACCTGTGGCATTGGGGGGACATTTGTTGTAGATGATCTCCCCTGCAGCCGTCTTCTTCCAGGTCATCAGCATCACGTACTCGTCCTTGCACATCTCGTGGTAGGCTGGGGGGGAAAGGGGGGATCAGCACGGCCCAGATATGGGGTGAGAGCACTGTGGGGTGGGGGGCACCCCGTACCTGGGCATTTCTTCTCATTGCAGGTCTTCACCTCCTCACCAGTGCCCTCGCAGGGGTAGCCCTGCATGCCCGTGCCCTCGCACATGCGGAAGCGCCGCTGCCAGCCGGTGTCGCAGGTCTTGGAGCAGAGGCTCCAGTGGTTCCAGGGACCCCACTTGCTGTCTGCTGTGGGGATGGGGACACTGTGGGACACCTGGTTCAGCTCATGGAGAGTGACACCCGCGGGGACGGGGATGGGACAGCATCGGTGATGCCCCACGCGCTGTGAGCCGAAACCCCGCGGGGTGTGAAATGCGTGGGTCAGTGACTGAAATATCAAATCTCTTTTAGAGCAGACTGGCATCCTGCTGCAGATGCCCATCCTGCTGCAGATGCCCATCCTGCTGCAGATGCCATCCTGCTGCAGATGTTGCCCATCCTGCTGCAGATGCCCATCCTGCTGCAGATGCCCATCCTGCTGCAGATGCCATCCTGCTGCAGATGCCATCCTGCTGCAGATGCCATCCTGCTGCAGATGACGCCCATCCTGCTGCAGATGATGCCCATCCTGCTGCAGGTGATGCCCATCCTGCTGCAGATGATGCCCATCCTGCTGCAGATGCCATCCTGCTGCAGATGTTGCCCATCCTGCTGCAGATGCCTCTCATTCCCTGCCACCATCCACGGGAACAGCAGAGGTACCTTCCTTGTTATTTGGCTTTTTCTCCATTTCCCTTTGTTTGAGCAAGGCCGCTCGAACTTATAAACTCCAGAATTTTGCTGAAGACTCATTCCCAGACTTTCCCAATGTTATCAATTCATGCCCTATTTTGTCCCAAAATTGAATATTGAGGACTTCTTCAGGAGAAATTTGTGGGAAGTGTAGAAAAAGCCACCTCACACAGCCACCTCTGTGGCTGCCACCGGTGCCACCACTTCTCCCACAAACAAGGAGCTGCTCGAAGGACAGGATGGGGACCTCGTGGTCCATCCTGTGCCCGCTGTCCCCACGCCCAGAGCTGTCCCCGGCCCCACGTGCACAGTGAGATCTCCCTCGTGCTTGTACGCCCAAAGCACGGCGGGACCCGTCACCAGCCTGGCACCGACGGGTCCCCAACGCGACCCATGGCAAGGACAGTGCCAACCTCCTCCAGCTGGATGTGCCCGGTGATCCCTGGCATCACCGACATTCCCAGCATTCCCGAAATTCCCAGTATTCCCAGTTCAGGAGGCACAGGGACATTTATTGAGCCGCGACACTGTGAGGACACCATGGGGACACCACGGGGACATCCCAAGGCCCAGCTGGGACCCCCCAGCCCATGGTGATCCTCCCAATTCCCGAAAAATTCCCAAGGAATTCCCGGGGGTGGGGACCGGCCTCGAGCTGGTAGAGCTGGGAAGGACGGGGACACTGCAGTGGGGTCCCTGTCCCCACCCTGGGGGTGGCACTGGGACCCTCCTGTCCCAGTTCCTGTCCTTGTCCCCGTGTCCCCCTCCTGGGGGTGGCACTGCCATCCTCCCGTCCTCACTCCTGAGGGTGTCCCTTTGTCCCTGTCCCCCTGTCGCTGTCCCCGTCCTGGAGGTGGCACTGCTGTCCCCTTGTCTCTGTCCCTGTGTAGCTGTCCCTGTCCTGGACGTGGCACCTGTCCCCCTGTCCCTGTCCCCATCACGATCCAGGAGGTGACACTGCTATCCCCCTGTCCCTATCCCCATCACTGTCCCAGAGGTGGCATTGCTGTCCCCCTATCCCTGTCTGTGTTGCCGTCCCCTGTCCCTGTCCGTGTCCCTGTTCCCCTGTTCCTGTCCCCGTCCGTGTCCCTGTTCCCCTGTCCCCATCTGTGTTCCTGTTCCCCTGTTCCTGTCCTCCTCTCCGTGTCCCGTGGTGACATTGCATCCTGGAGGTGGCATTGCTGTCCCCCTGTCCCTGTCCCCATCACGGTCCTGGAGGTGGTGGCATTGCTGTCCCCCTGTCCGCCTCCCTGTTCCCCTGTCCTCCTCTCCGTGTCCCTGTTCCCCTGTCCGTGTCCCTGTCCTCCTCTCCATGTCCCTGTCCCCATCTGTGTTCCTGTTCCCCTGACCCTGTCCTCCTCTCCGTGTCCCTGTCCCCATCTGTGTCCTCCCTGCTGTCCCTGCCCTTTGTGTCCCTGACCCTGTCTCCTGTCCCATGTCCCTGTTCCCCTGTCCGTGTCCCTGTTCCCTGTCCGTGTCCCTGTCCCCATCTGTGTCCCTGTTCCCCTGACCCTGTCCTCCTCTCCGTGTCCCTGTCCCCATCTGTGTCCCTGTTCCCTGTCCATGTCCCTGTCCCCTGTCCGTGTCCCTGTCCCCTGTCCGTGTCCCGTGCCGGGTGCGCGGTGCCGTCCCCCCGTTCCCCCCCCGGCGCGCGGGGCCTTACTGGGACAGGTGGGGTTGGAGCACTCCCGGGCGTCGGCGTGGGCCCCCCGGCACTCGGCCCAGCCCTGGGGGGCCGCCACGCTGCACCTGCGCGTCCGCTGCTGGGTGCCGTTGGCGCAGGTGACGGAGCAGCGGCTCCAGGCGCCCCACGGCAGCCACTGCCCTTCCACTGCGGGGACAAGGAGAGCGGCGTCTGTAGCCGCGGTTCTCTTGGCAGAGAAAAGCAACGCACAACTTCCCCAGGATGGTTTTTGGGGTTCACTTTCTCTTCACAGAGAAAAGCAAGGCACAACTTCCCCAGGATGGTTTTTGGGGTTCACTTTCTCTTCACAGAGAAAAGCAAGGCACGACTTCCCCAGGATGTTTACTGCGATTCGATTTCCCCTCACAGAGAAAAGCAAGGGATTCACATTTGTCGCAGACATCTTTTATGAAAAGTCTTTTTTTTTAGGATTTTTCCTCCTGAGAAGCTGGGAGGCCTCAGGAACAAAATGTAAACATTGATTATCTGCTGCTGTGGAATGCAACAGGTGCATCTGGGATTGGCCCATCTTAGATATTTATAATTAATGACCAATCACAGCCCAGCTGCCTCAGACTCTCTGTCCGAGACACAAACCTTTGTTATCATTTCTTCTTTTTCTATTCTTAGCCAGCCTTCTGATGAAATCCTTTCTTCTACTCTTTTAGTATAGTTTTAATGTAATATATATCATAAAATAATAAATCAGCCTTCTGAAACATGGAGTCAGATCCTCGTCTCTTCCCTCATCCTCGGATCCCTGTGAACACGGTCACAGACAATCACAAGATTTTGGGCAGTTGAGTGGAGTTGAGGGCTTGGCAGATTCAGTGTAATACAATGTATTATATAATAGAATAATACAGCATAATAAAGTAATTAATTCGCCTTCTGATATCAGTGGAGTCAGATCCATCATTTCCTGCCTTGCTTTCTGATAGGCGTCAGCTCCCACTGCATACCCAGGCTCACTGGACAACGGGTCCAACCTATGGATGTGCCAGCTCCTGGACAGGCAGTGCTGGCAGTGGGGATTGTCACTGGGACTGTTCCCTGCACTGGCTGGGACACAAGGGACATGCTCAAGGTGGGGACCTTGGTGTCGCTCACACTGAACTTAGCATTTCTGGCAGCCTTGGTATTGCTTCCAACCAAACCCAACGTCTCTGGCATCAGTCTTGACAAATCCAGCAGCTCTGGCATTGCTTTCCACCAAATCCAGCAGCCCTGGCATCACTTCTAATCAAACTCAGAATCCCTGGCATCGCTTCTGGGCAAATCCAGCATCCCTGACATCACTTCCAAACAAATTCCAGCATCCCTGGCATTGGTTTTTACCAAATCAAGCATCCCTGGCGTTGCTTTTTACCAAATCCAACATCCCTGGCATTGCTTCCAACCAAACCCAGCATCCCTGGCATTGCTTTTTACCAAATCCAGAATCCCTGGCTTTGTTTTTAGCAAATCCAACACCCCTGGCACTGCTTCCAACCAAGTCCAGCATCCTTGTCATCAGTCCTTCCAAATCCAGCAGCCCTGGCATCACTTCCAACCAAACCCAGCATCCCTGGCATCATTCCCTGCCAAGCCCAAGGCTCCAGCAGCATCTCCACAGGACAGCCATGGCCAAAGCTGTGTGCCATGGGTGCCACGTCCCTGTCCCTGAGGGAGCTCCTGCGCTCCCTCCTGCTCCAGCTGTCACACATGGTGTCCCCATAGGGACAACATCTAAGACATGGCATCCCTGCCCATCCCTGCAGAAACCCCACAGCCACCACCACGGCCACTCCTGGCACGCAGGATGAAGGGACAGCTGTGCCACTGCCACCTGTGTGCACTCAGACCCTGCAGCCAACCCCCTTTGTCACCTCCCTGTACCCCACAACGTCCCTGTGCCACCCCAGTGCCCGTCACCGCAGAAACCCCACAGCCACCACCACAGCCACTCCTGGAAGGGACAGCTGTGCCACTGCCACCTGTGTGCACTCAGACCCTGCAGCCAACCCTCTTTGTCACCTCCCTGCACCCCACAATGTCCCTGTGCCACCCCAGTGCCCGTCACCGCAGAAACCCCACAGCCACCACCACAGCCACTCCTGGAAGGGACAGCTGTGCCACTGCCACCTGTGTGCACTCAGACCCTGCAGCCAACTCCCTTTGTCACCTCCCTGTACCCCACAACGTCCCTGTGCCACCCCAGTGCCCGTCACCGCAGAAACCCCACAGCCACCACCACAGCCACTCCTGGAAGGGACAGCTGTGCCACTGCCACTTGAGTGCACTCAGACCCTGCAGCCAACTCCCTTTGTCACCTCCCTGTACCCCACAACGTCCCTGTGCCACCCCAGTGCCCGTCACCGCAGAAACCCCACAGCCACCACCACAGCCACTCCTGGCATGGACCTCATGGACACGGGAGCTCAGCCACCTGTGCCACTGCCACCTGTGTGCACTCAGACCCTGCAGCCAACCCCTTTGTCACCTCCTTGTACCCCACAAAGTCCCTGTGCCACCCCAGTGCCAGGCACAGCAGAGGGCAGGGAAGGAGCCGCCTCCTCTCTGTTCCCTAGCCCATGATGGGATCGTGAGACCCTAACACAGCCAAGAGCACCAAATTTCCTCTTGGATCTCCAGCAGGGACAGAACAGTGCTCTGAGTGTCACAGCACCCGTGGCGGTGCCACCCATCCATGCCAGCACCCTGGCACTGAGCTGGCACCATCTCCTGGCATTCCCAGAGGGAAAAAGGATCATGGGGAGAGGGAGGGAGGTACTGACCGGGGCAGGTCTGGATATTGCAGGGCCTGGCCTGCAGCTGGGGGCCCTCGCAGCCCTTCCCCGGGCGCCGCGGGGCCGCGCAGCGCCGCGTCCTGGTCCTGGCGCCTCGCCCGCACGTCACCGAGCACAGGCTCCACGGGGACCACGGCTCCCACGCGCCAGCAGCTGCAACACAGCACAGCCCGGGGGGGTTGCTGTTTGAGGGTGTCTAGGGAGCAGGATTTGCTGTTTGAGGGTGGTCTGGGAGCAGGATTTGCTGTTTGAGGGTATTCAAGGAGCAAGATTTGGGCGGAGACCTCAGCGATTTTGGAATCAACCTCAGCCATGGCATCTGGCCCTGTGGCCACCTCCCGAATGTCCCCTGATGTCCCCAGGGCTGTCCCTTTGCCACCACAGCCCCTCCAGCCTCTGAGGGGTCCTGGCACTGCAGACCCCTCGTGCCCACCCAGGGCTCAGCCTGGCACAGTTTCCAAATTTCTTATTCCAAATCCCTGAGGTGGCAGCGCTGCTCCAGTCTCTCTTTTGGGGTGCTGGCACTGGCGGCGCACGTCCCCCCAAAGCGACACAGGGGTCACCCCAATCCCTGTCAGCACATCGAGCACCACCTGCCCCTCACATCCACGGGAGCTCAGCACTCCAGGAACATCCTGAAGGATGCTCCTCCTCAAGCTCTGATGTCCTCAGGGTGCCAGGACAGGGCTGCACTCCCCACTACGAACGCTGAATGTCCTGGGGGTGAAAATCCCTTGAAACACCCCAGATTAGGACAGGGCAGTGTGGCTGCCACTGTGGCACCCTGAGGTCCCTCCAGTGTCCCACATGAGACACACGGACACCACCACGGACAGACAGGACATCCTCAGCATCCTGCTGGAGTCACCGAGCAGCTCAGGGGGAACCCCTGGGAATGCCAGGGTCCAAATCCGCCAGGCTCCCACACAAAGCCTCCAGGAGGAGCCCACCAGGAGAGAGGATGGAAAGGAGATCCTGCTGTCACCTGCCTCGAGTCACCGAGCAGCTCAGCCCCCTCGTGCCCCATGTCAGGAGTAACCCCTTGGAATGCCAGGCTCCAAATCCCCCAGGCTCCAGCACAAAGCCTCGGGGACATCCAGGAGGAGCCCACAGCTCACCAGGAGAGAGGATGGAAAGGAATTTCCGAGGCAATCCCTGGCAGCAACATCCCTGACAGGGCACAGGGGTGCAGGGTACCCATTCCAAGAGAGGATGGAGGGATGCCAACAGCACTCAGAGCATCCACAACCACGCCAGGCCACCCTTCTCATCCACCACAGCACCCCGAGGACACCCCAGAAACATCCCAGCAACATCCACAGCACGCCGAGGACATCCAGACACGTCCCAGAAACGCGTTCTCTCTGTCCCCACCCGCCTGCGGGGAGCCGGCAGCACAGCCCCGCGCTGTCCCCGCTGTCCCTGCGGTGTCCCCACGCTGTCCCCGCGCTGTCCTTGGTGTCCCCCGTACCTGGGCAGGTGGCGGTGTTGTTGCAGGTGCGCGTCTCCCGGAGCAGCCCGCTGCACAGCGTCCCGTAGGGAGAGGAGACGCAGGAGCGCGTCCGCACCTGGGAGCCCTGGCCGCACGTCAGCGAGCACACGCTCCACTGCGACCACTCCTCTGCCGCCGGGTCCCCTGGGCGAGACAGCGAGCCTGAGAGCCCGCGGGGCACAGGGGACAGGGGACATGCCAGCAGGGACAGGGAGGTGGCACCGGTGAGAGCAGCAGGGAGGATGACGGGGTGTGGGTGACAGGGGTGACATTGAGGGTGGCACTGAGGTGAGGCTGCAGATGGAGGTGGGGAAGGGATTGGGGCAGGGGGTGGCAGCTGGTGTGAGGGACAGGGTCTGAGCTGGGAGGGGATGGCAGCACAGGCAGGGCGGGCAGGGCGGGCAGGGTGGGCAGTGGGCAGCTGGGACAGGGCGAGCAGGGTAGGCAGTGGGCAGCATGGGCAGGGTGAGTTGGGTGGACAGGGTGGGCAGAATGGGCAGGGTGGTCAGTGGGCAGCACGGGTGGGGTGAGCAGGGTGGGCAGGGTGGGCAGTGGGCAGCACAGGTGGGGTGGGCAGGGAGGGCAGAGTGGTCAGTGGGCGGCAGGGACAGCATAGGCAGGGTGAGTGGTGTGGGCAGGGTGGGCAGTGGGCAGCATGGGCAGCACGGGCAGGGTGAGTTGGGTGGACAGGGTGAGTGGGGTGAGCAGGGTGGGCAGTGGGCAATATGGGTAGCATAGGATGGGCAGGGTGGGCAGCACAGACAGGGTGAGCAGTGGGCAGCATGGACAGGGCAGGGTGGTCAGTGGACAGCTCAGCCATGGTGGGCAGGGTGGGCAGAGTGGTCAATGGGCAGCATGGACAGGGTGGGCAGCATGGGCAGAACAGGCAGGGTGAGCAAGGTGGGAAGGGTGGGCAGAGTGGTCAGTGGGCAGCACGGACAGGGTGGACAGCACAGACAGGGTGGACAGCCTGGGCAGCACTGGCAGGGTGGGCAGAATGGTCAGCAGGCAGCACAAACAGCCTGGGCAGGGTGGTCAGTGGGCAGCCTGGGCAGGGTGGTCAGTGGGCAGCACAGGCAGCACAGACAGGGTGGACAGGGTGGGCAGTGGGCAGCACAAACAGGGTGAGCAGAGTGGGCAGGGTGAGCAGTGGGCAGCACAGACAGGGTGGGCAGTGGGCAGCACGGACAGGGTGGACAGCACAGACAGGGTGGGCAGTGGGCAGCACAAACAGGGTGGACAGCCTGGGCAGCACGGGCAGCCCTCCGCCGCTCCCTCTCCCCACCCCGTCACACGCTGACATTTACAACAACCGGCTCTTATTAAGGTTGATGATGTCTCTGAGGCTCTTGGACAGCCCAGCAGCAGAGCCCATCCGTTTAAATTAAACAGGGATGGATGGGGGAGGGCTCCAGAGGGGACCGTTTGTCCTGCAGACAAGCACAATGTGGGCTCCGCGTCACCCGCGGCGGTGACAACGTGCTGGGGCTGCTCCGTGTCGCAGGAGCAGGACAGGGCCACCCCTGGGGTCACCCAGGAGCTCCCAGTGGGGCAGGAACCCCGTGAGCAGCCGAGTGTGGTGGGAATTCTGCACGTGGAGCAGAGCTGGGGCTCATCCATCTCCCCGCTCGCCTCCGAGCCCTCCGACCATAAATCAGGGAGGCTGGGGAGGGGGGAGCAGCACGTTCAAATTACCCAGATGGATTTGCCAAATAAATACGTTTGAACGAAACAATTAATAGATTTTTTTTTTCCCCTGCTTTTGCTTTACAACCCTCGGAGGAAAGTGCAGAGGAAAAAATATATAAATGGAGCAAATTAAGGCAGTCCGTGGGCAGGGAGCCAAAGGGAGTCGCTCCATCTCTGTCACCCCTGGCCAGGTGCACGAGCCTGGTGTCACCAGTGTCCCCCTGCCTGTCCCTGGTACCTGTCTGGGCCATGTAGACCCCGGGTTCATCCGCTGAGCGTGGCCACTGGGTCTTCACCTTCTGGTTCTCCTCGACTGCATTGCCTAGGGGAGAGAAATGGCCAAAATGAGAGTGGGCAGGGGACAGGGGTGGGGACAGGGATGGGGACAGGCCAGTGCAGGACATTTCAGGGGTGCCTGGCTCCATGCTGACATCCCTGAGAGCAAAACCTGGTGGAGCATCACTGATCATGCTCCCAGCACCCCAAACGTGTCACAGCTACCCCAAAATGTCCCAGCTGGACCCCAGCCCGGGGTGCCACGTCCCTGGTGCAGGCAGGGTGCCAATGTCCCCACAGTGCCAGGCGGAGGTGCTCTCCTGTCCCCACTTATCAGCTCGCTGCAGTGAGGTGGCACAAATTTATGGCTCGGCTCACCAAAAATAACAAGTGATCCATCAAGGGCACTTGGCGTGAAATTAACTGGCGTGTGCGGGGCCCGGTGGGGGACGCGGCTGCAGGCACAGGGGGACACCTCCCTCAGCGTCCCCCACACCCCTGGGACATCTCCCTGTCCTCCAGAGGGACTCCTGTCCCCAAATCTGAGCTCACATGGATTCATCCTAGCTGGATGTGCCATGGGGACAGAGGGACAGCGCCATCGGTGCCACCCCAGGGATGCCACCCCCAAAAATGGTGTGGTCACTGCGCTGCTGTGACAGCCAGGAAAGCAGCAAGGGATGGCACAAGCACTGCCAGACAAACACAGCCATGTCCCCAAGGGATGGAGGGGAGGTGGCATGGGGACAGCTGGCATTGCCAGGGTGCTTTGGGCACGCGGTGGCACCCACTGGGACACAGAGCAGGGACACCAGGCAGGGAGCACAGCCTGCTCTGGCACTGCTTGTGCTGGCAAAAAGCCCCAAATTTATCATGTTTTGCCTTAAATTGGGGTAACCCTTCAGGGCTGGCAGGCACCCTCAGATCCTGTCCTTGGACATCCCACTCCGGAATTCCCGGGGGAATGGGAGACACAGGGGGACACTGAGGGGATGCCCAGGGGGGTCTGTGGGGCTGAACTCCCCATAGGGCCGACCCCCTCTGGGAGCAGCAGAATTACACACAACACAGCAAGAGCCCGGGGAAAGCCATAAATCCCGAGGATATACGAGGGCGTTCTCCCTGGCTGTGTTCGACAGAGACACCAAATTCAATTTCCTTCGGAGAGCACTAAATCCTTGCCTGTCACCACCAGGAGGCTGCAGCCAACCCCAGCAGGGCACCCCAGCCTGCCCAGGGGTCCCCCAGGTGGTGGGGACAAGCATGGGAGGGGATTTTGGGGACATCCAGGGGTGTTTTTTGGGGACATCAAGGTGAATCCCAAGGCTGGTTGTGTCCTTGTCCCAGCAGCACCTCTCTGGGAGTTGGTTTCTGAGCAGGGATGGGTTTGGGGCGAGGAAAACCCAAAATTGGAGGTGCTTGGCCTCAACACAGCAAAAAGAGGGAGTTACAGCTTTGGGGGTCTTTAGAGGGGTCACACCACCTGGATTGTGGAGCAGCAGGGTCGAACAGACCCAAAGTCACCCCACAAACCTCCAGCTCACCCACATGGCTCCAACCTCATCCCTGAACCCCCCTGGGGGAGCGAGGATGACGCGGGAACTGGGCACTGGGGACAGGGCATGAAACACACCCAAAGTCACCCACAAAATCCCCACGTGGCTCCAACCTCATCTCTGAATGCCCAGGGGAGCAGGGATGATGTGGGCACCAGGGGACCCCGGGGTCAGGGCATGAAACACACCCAAAGTCACCCCACAAACTTCCAACACACCCAAATGGCTCCAACCTCATCCCTGACTCCCCCTGGCAGAGCGGGGATGATGTGGGCACCGGGAACCCCAGAGTCAGGGCATGAAACACACCCAAATTCACCCACAAAACTCCCATGTGGCTTCAACCTCATCCCTGACTCCCCCTGGCAGTGGGGATGACTCGAGGTCAGGGCATTGAACACACCTAAAGTCACCCCAAAAACTCCAACTCCCCACCCACATGGCTCCAACCTCATCCCTGAACGCCCCCGGGGGAGCGAGGATGACGCGAGCACTGGGGACCCCGGGGTCAGGGCATCGAACACACCCAAAGTCACCCCACAAAACTCCAACCTCATCCCTGCCTCCCCCTGGCAGTGGGGATGACCCGGGTCAGGGCATCGAACACACCCAAAGTCACCCCACAAACTCCAACACACCCATGGCTCCAACCTCATCCCTGAATGCCCCTGTGGAGAGCGAGGATAGCGGGCACGGGAACCCCAGAGTCAGGGCATGAAACACACCCAAATTCACCCACAAAACTCCCACGTGGCTCCAACCTCATCCCTGACTCCCCCTGGCAGTGGGGATGACTCGAGGTCAGGGCATCGAACACACCCAAAGTCACCCCACAAACTTCCAACCCACCCATGTGGCTCCAACCTCATCCCTGAACCCCCCCGGGGGAGCGAGGATGACGTGAGCACCGGGGACCCCGGGGTCAGGGCAGAACCACAGTCCCAAATCCAACCACCACCCCTGGCAGGGATGACCAGGTCAGCCTCGAACACCAATCACCACAACTCCAACCAGTGCTCAACCTCATCCCTGACTCCCCCTGGCAGAGCGGGGATGACGTGGGCACCGGGCACCCCGGGGTCAGGGCATGAAATACACCCAAATTCACCCACAAAACTCCCACGTGGCTCCAACCTCATCTCTGAGCCCCCCCGGGGGAGCGGGTATGACGTGGGCACCGGGCACCCCGGGGTCAGGGCTGTGGGCAGGCTCTGGGCGGGTGCCAGCCCCGCGTCGCTGCGGCGCAGGAGCCGCTGAGATCAGCGCTGGGCGCCCGCCAAGCCTCGGCTCACAGGCGCCATTCAGCCCCCGGCCCTGCGTGCCACCATCCATCCCCCTCAAAGGGGACCATTCTCCACCCCGGGGGGCTGGGGGGAGGCCAGGTGGGAGCTGGGACCCCCCCCCCAGCTGCATGAAGGGCGCTCTGTGATGCGGCCCCGCGGCTCGGCGCGGTGACACCATCAGTGGTGTGGCACCAGGGGTGGCCGTGGCAGCGCGTCACCCCCGTGGCTCTGGCACTGCAATAACACTGAGCCCCCGGGCGCTCCGGCCTTTAATTGAATGTCAAATGTAATTTGGAGAAGGAGCTGGAGTTTGCGGCCGTGGCAGCCGGAGAGGCGGAATGTGGCACTGAGCCCTGCCAGCTCTGCAGGGACACCCCAGGCCAGCGCCCTGTGCCCGGCTCAGGGTGAATAACCCCGCTGAGCCACCCCTGGGGATGTGCTGGGGCCCCTGGAGGAGCATCCTGCTTCTCCATCCCATCCTGGATCCCCCTTTTTCATCCCATTCTGAATCGCAATTCTCCATCCCATTCTGAATCGCAATTCTCCATCCCATCCTGCATCCCAATCCTCTGTTGTGGATCCCAATTCTTCATTCCATCCTGCATCCCAGTTCTCAATCCCATTCTGGATCCCCCTTCTCCATTGTGGATTCCAACTCCCAATCCCATCCTGGATCCTAATTCTCAATCCTATCCTGCATCCCAATTCTCAATCCCATCATGGATTGCCCCTTCTCCATCGCGGATCCCAGTTCCTAATCTCCACAATGGATCCCAATTCCCAATCTCATCCTGGACCCCCCTTCTCCATCCCATCCTGCATCCCAATTTCCAATCCCATCCTGGATCCCATCATCCTGGATCCTAATTCTCAATCCCATCCTGGATCCCAATTCTCCATCCCATCCTGGATCCCCCTTCTCCATCATGGATCCCAATTCCCAATCTCCATGATCGATCCCAATTCCCAATCCCATCCTGGATCTCCCTTCTTCATGATGATGGATCCCAATTCTCCATCCCATCCTGGATCCCCCTTCTCCATAGTGGATCCCAATTCCCAATCCCATCGTGGATCTGCCTTCTCCATTGTGGATCCCAATTCTCCTACCCGTCCTGGATCCCCGTTCTCCATCCTGGATCCCAATTCCCAATCCCATCCTGGATCTCCTTCTCCATCCAACCACGGATCTCCCTCCTCCACAGGCAGCCCCAGCCACCACAGGTGTCACCCCTCGGGCACAGGGTCAGCCAGGCTGACCTTGGGGCTGGCACCTGACCCCAGCCCTGAGCTCTTAATCACCCACGGGGAGTGGCTTTTATAGGGGGGAAAATAAACCAAAACACGAAAAAAACTCATAAAATGCAATCAGCTCAAGCAGCTCCCCTCGGGATGAGGCGATTTAGAGCCCTGCAGCTGTAAGGGACCGGGGATTTACCGGGGGATCTGCCCATAATGACATTTAGCTCCTGAAATAAATGCTAAAGCCCAATGAAATTATCTCTACACCCACCCCCGGCCCGGCCCCGCCACCTAATCTGCCGGATAAAAACCCCACACAGCCTTGTCGGGGATTTCTCCTGCCCACACATCACCCTGAGGCTGCTGAAGGGAAAACATCTGGCCAGATGTGTCCCAAAATCCCCTCGTCACCTCGCCGGGCTTGGCACCACAGGCATGGGCAGCATCCCAGTGTCGCAGACATGTTTTATGAAAAATCTTTTTTTTTTAGGATTTTTCCTCCTGAGAAGCTGAGAGGCCTCAGGAACAAAATGTAAACATCGATTATCTGTTGCTGTGGAATGCAACAGGTGGATCTGTGATCGGCCCGTTGATAGTAAAAGGTTTTAAAATCATAAAATCCGGGGAATTAGAAAGAAGCTAGACTTGGTGGGGCCCTGGAAAAATGTTAAAAACAGACTCTGAAAATGTTAGGCTTTGTGTTTGCCAGATCGTGTGAAATTTCACCTGCGTAAGCAGTATATGATAAATGATATAATTGTTAGATGTGATTATTGTTTAATAAGTAAATATAATTATTGTTTAATGGTAAGAAGAATCATGAGAAACTCTGTTAGAAGTTTGAGGGGGACCATGAGGAGCTCATGCTTGGATGAAATCTATGTATACAACAGAACAATATAAGTTTAATAATTAACATGAAAGTTATATAATGATAGAATATAAAATGTCGAGGTCAGATTTGGGTTTGTACCCCTGACACCCAGAGCTCTTCAATAAAAGCACCCGCATATAATCATTCTCATGATTATGTGTTTCTGAATGCTAACACCATGTTAGATGCTTCTAATTAATGGCCAATCACAGCCCAGCTGGCTCGGACAGAGAGTCAGAGACAGAACTTTTGTTATCATTCTTTCTTATTCTATTCTTAGCCAGCTTTCTGAAGAAATCCTTTCTTCTATTCTTTTAGTATAGTTTCAATATAATATATATCATAAAATAATATTTCAAGCCTTGTGAAACACGGAGTCAAATCCTCATTTCTTCCCCCAACCTGAGACCCCTGCAAACACCGTCACACCCCAGGGCAAGGCAGATCCTGGGGCCGGCTCCTTTATCCTCAGCCGTTCCCACAATCCCGGAACGAGCAAATGGCCTCATTCCGCCTGGTTAACAGCCCGGCCGTGACATCCTGCCTGGAATAACAAGCGCCCGGGCTGCGGCAGTCAAGGGTAATTTGCCACGGCAAAGGGTCATTTTACCTGCAAATTGTTTTCCGCGTCTCCAGCGGGGCAGAGAGAGTTGGCTCCTGCTCCTGCCCCGTGCCAGGGAGGCGGTGAGTGATGCCAGGGAGCCATGAGGGATGTGCCAGAGCAGCCCTGGCATCAGCCCTGGCATGGTGGGGTCACCGTGGTGTTCCCAGCGATGGCTGGGCCACAGCAAGGGCAGAGCAAGCTGCAACTCCACGGATTTGAACTCATATGGATTCCCTGCTCCATGCTCAGTGTCCCGCTGG
This sequence comes from Zonotrichia leucophrys gambelii, assembly GCF_028769735.1. Taxonomy (NCBI): domain Eukaryota; kingdom Metazoa; phylum Chordata; class Aves; order Passeriformes; family Passerellidae; genus Zonotrichia; species Zonotrichia leucophrys. Next base: position 2,183,819 of record NC_088192.1, on the reverse strand, counting down.
AAACTTCCAGCCCTAAGGGAGCACGTTCAGGCAGGATTCATCCATCCTATGGATTCTCCATGCACAGCTCCCTCCTGCCCTGAGGAGTGTGCTCAGGCAGGATTCATCCATCCCATGGATTCCCTGTTCCATGTCCAGGGCTCAGTTGGCACCATCCTGCCCTGGGAGTGGGCTCAGAGAAGATTCATCCATTCCATGGATTCCCTGCTCCATGCCCAGTGCCCCGTTGGCACCATGCTGCGCTGGGAGTGTTCTCAGGCAGGATTCATCCTGTGGATTCCTTGCTCCATGTACAAAACCCTCCTGCCCTGAGGAGTGTGCTCAGGCAGGATTCATCCATCCTGTGAATTCCCTGCTCCATGCACAGTGCCCAGTTGGCACCATCCTGCCCTGGGAGTGTGCTCAGGCAAGATTCATCCACCCCATGGATTCCCTGCTCCATGCCCAGTGCCCCACTGGCACCTCCAGCCCCAGGATCCATCCATTGCACCATACCCAGTTCCCAAATGGCATCCTTCAGCCCCAGGATCCACCCATTGCATCATTCCTTGCCCCATTCCCAGTCCCCATCTTGCACATTCCAGCCCCACAGATCTCACACAAGCAGGACCCATCCCCTGCCCCATTCCCACCCTCCCCATTCCCCGTGTACCCCACACAGGCAGAACCCACCCATTCCACCAGCACTGGCACCACCCAGAGACCCCCACCACCACACAGGGCGCCCATCCCCGCTCCTCACTCACCGTGGGGCACCTCGGGCAGCTCGAGCTCGTTGGCATTGGCGGGATGCAGCTCGGTGGGGCAGCAGTCGGGCGCGGCGGGCACCGGGGTGGGCGTGGGGGGCCGGGTGCCGTTGCGCCGGGGCACCGGGGCGCTCTCGGCCTGGCAGCTGCAGCCGGCGTGGGTGAAGCCGCAGCGGCGGGCACCGGGTGCCTGCAGGCACTCCTCGAGCCAGCGGCACAGCACGCTGCAGGTGAACTGGCTGGAGTTGTTGTTGTTGATGAGCAGCACCTCCACGAAGCGGAACTCCAGCGCCTGCGGCTCCAGCAGCCGCGGGGCCGCCTCGGGCTCGGCCGCCAGGCACAGCTGCACGAAGTTCTTGTCAAAGTGCAGGAAGGTGAAGGGTCCTGTGCCCTCACACAGCTCCAGCTCGGCTTCCTCGTCCTCCTCCTCCTCCTGCTGCTGCTCCGGGTGCTGGGGGGTGGGCGCAGGGCTGGCCTCGCCCCGGGGGTCGCAGGTGTAGTTGGCCAGGTAGTGGTCGAGCGGCAGCACCATGGGCGAGAAGTGGGTGCACACCTGCTCCTCCCGGTTGAAGCGGAGGTAGAGCGAGTACTTGGTGGGGTCGGGGTTCTCCAGGGTCCAGGAGCAGCCCGAGGAGATGGTGGGGAACAGGTCCTTGAGGGAGAAGGAGCCGTAGAGGACGCCGGAGGCCAGGGCGGAGCAGGCGCTGGGAGCCGGGTCGAAGCCCCGCGTGAGCCACAGGACAGACGAAATCACAGCCAGTAAGAGGGGACCAGCAGCGGTCATCCTATGGCATTTGCCCTGCGGACAGACAGATGGACACACAGACAGGGGCTTACCAAGAGGTTTGGGTGCTGGGGAGCTGGGCTGGGGGTCAGCACCCTGCCCTGAGCCTGGGGACAAGTGGGGACATGAACCGGGAGGTGACATGGGGTAACTGGGATGCTGTGTGCGAGCAGCATCCCATGTCCCCTCTTGGTCCCTGTCCCCACATGGTCCCTGTCCCCATCTGCCACCTTGCAGCATTACAGGGGACTCCTTGCAGTGCCAATGAGTGCCCAGGTTGGGGACAGTGCAGCACACAGTGAGTAATTCACCCCAAAACCACCACAGCAGCATCCCAACCCCGCAGGACCCCACTGCAATGATCCCCCCACCCATGGCTCACCCCTGGCCAAGCACAGCCTGGGCATGGAGCCACCAACTTCAGACAGAGCTAGAAAAACCCTTGGAGCTCATCCTGGAGCATGGTGGGGACAGGCTGGCAGCTCGGGGTGACATTCTGGGGGTTCACAGTGACACCCCAGCAGCGTGGTGTCCCCATAGCTATCCTAAGAACCAAGCACTGGGTGAGCAGTCACTGCTCAGCACAGATTTCTTGGATGCCTCTCTGGGAATGCATAGCATGGCCATGAACAGCTTTTTAATACCTCATTAATAAAATAATGCACGCCGTGGCCTTATTAAGCGAGCCCGGAGCGCGGCTCTACAGAGGCCGAGGCCGCCGCGCACGTGGCAGCATCACTCAGCCCGTGCCCGGGGCAAAGGGACAGCCCTGGGGACACCAGGGGACATCCAGGAGGTGGCCACAGGGCCAGATGCCATGGCTGAGGTTGATTCCAAAATCGCTGAGGTCTCCGCCCAGCCGTGTGCTGGGGATGCCGAGCGTTGGCACAGCATAGGGGATGCTCATCCTCACCCTCAAACTGCAAATCCTGCTCCAAAACTGCTCTCAAACAGCAAATCCTGCTCCAGAACCACCCTCAAACTGCAAATCCTGCTCCCCAAACATCCTCAAACTGCAAATCCTGCTCCCTCAAACAGCAAACCCTGCTCCAAAACTGCCCTCAAACACCAGATCCTGCTCCTGAGCCACCCTCAAACACCCAAATTCTGCTCCAAAACACCCTTCAACACCAAATCTTGCTCTCAAACTGCCCTCAAACACCAAACCCTGCTCCCTAAACCTCCTCAAACACCAAACCCTCCTCCCTAAACATCCTCAAACACCAAATCCTGCTCCTCAAACACCCTCAAACAGCACATGCTGCTCCCAAACACCAAATCCTGCTCCGAAACCACACTTAAACAGCAAATCCTGCTCCAAAACCACCTTCAAACACGAAATCCTGCTCCCAAATCGCCCTCAAACACCAAATCCTGCTCCCAAACCACCCTCAAACAGCAAATCCTGTTCCGGAGCCACCCCTGCCCGAGGTGCTGGTACTGGGGCATCCCCGGCTCATCGGGAGGGACACTTGGCCGAGCCTGCAGCTGGAGCCACTCCGGGGACATTAAAGAGCTAAAAATATCCCGATTCTCATGCAACAGGCTGGCGCTGGCTCCGGCAGCACGGAGGGGAGGGCTCGGTGCTGGCGTTCCCCCCTCCAGGGCACGGGGAGAGGGGCTGGGATGGAGCAGAGCCGGCTGGATCTCCCCGATGCAAGCAGGGCTGAAAGAAAACTCCATTTTCCCGGATTAAAACCCTCCGGTTCTTCTGATCTCCAGCCAGAGAAATGCAACAGGAGAGATCCAAAAGCACCGAATTCCAAGTGCAGCCGGAGCGGGGCATCCCCCAACGGTGCTGCTGGAGAACCTGGGGTCCCCCCCGAGAGTCGCAGCCCCCTCGGAGAGCCGCGAGAGGAGGAGGAGGAGGAGGAGGAGGGAGAGGAGGAGGAGGGAGAGGAGGAGGAGGTCAGGCAGGGACACGCTGCCGCTCTGCAGCGAGCTCCCGGGGCTCCCGCAGCCTGGCAGGGACACAAGATGGTGCTTGCTTCCCTCGCCCAGCAGCAGCAGCGAGCAGGGAGGACGCTCCGGCAGCACCATCCATCCATCCATCCATCCATCCATCCATCCATCCATCCATCCATCCATCCACCCATCCTCGGGGATGCACACAGCCCCCTCCTCACCTCTCCAGGCACGCATGATCCAGCTGTTCTGGGATATGCGGAGCTTCCTCCCAGCCCCAAAACCTCCTCCTGGTTGCGGCTGCCTGAGCGGAGCCACGGCCGGGGCTGCACCGGAGCTCGCTCGGCACCAGCCCCGCTCCCTGCCTGCGCCGCAGTGAAAATATTTCACTGATCTGCGAAGGGGCCGAGGAGATTTTTAACATCTGTGCCACGGAGTCACCCGGCTGGAGCTGCCCAGGGGTCACCATCACCCCCAGCCATCAGCACGGCGGGGACACGGAGCCCTGCGGCGTCACCGTCTGCGCTGCCCGGCTCGGGGGAGCCCAGCCCGGCCGCGGTGCCAGGGCACGGCCGCGCTGGCATCACCCCCGCTGCGCCCCGAACCGCCTCGATCCATGCGGGATGAACCCCCTGAACCACCCAGGGACCCCCCCTGCGCCCCGCCGGTGCTCCCTGGGGACAGCGATGTCACCCGGAGCGCGGCGGGCACAGCGATGCCACCCGGAGCGCGGCGGGCACAGCCTGGCACGCTGCAACCCCTTCCATCTGCCTTTGTTGCCGCCCGGGCGCAGGGAAGGGGGTGGGTTTAGAGCTTTAATTAAAGCTTTTAAAGAGCCATCACAGAGCTCTGGGAAAGCGGCCGGGCGGGCGGAAGCGACAGCTCGGGCTCGCCGCTCTCTCTCCATCCCTGCCTCGCATCCCTGCTGGAATTTCGCTCCTGGAAAAGCAGGATCAGAGCGCGGCTCGGCTCTGCCCGGCCACGGCACTGCACTGCTCCCCGTGCACAAACAGGTTGTTTCCCTGAGGATGTTTTGCCTGGATTTTGGCTGGATCCCGGTCCGGCTCCATCATCCCGGCACGGCAGGAGCTCAGATCGTGATCAGGAAAAGCCAGGGACAACCAGCGAGTCCCCAGAAAAGTGATAAATGTGCAGCACCAAAGCATCAATAATCTGAGAAACGATTAAAGGAGATTTGGGGGTGGGGGGATGTGGTTTTTAACCCAATCGTTCTTTTAACAGGCTGTAAAAAATACAAAATCCATGGGGAAAAAAAAAAAAAAGACCTGATCCAGGAAAATTCCTGACATGAGCATGGCTTAGGATAAAGGAGTAAAAAGTGAGGAAGGGCTGGTGCATCCTGGGTGGTTGATCCAGCATGGAACAGCCTCATTTCCCTGCCGAAAGGAACAGGAACGGCAAAGCCATGGGGCTCCATCCCATGGGATGCCATCTGTGCCCACCCAGAGGTGACAGTGACAAACGCAGCGCCACAAATTCCCACCACCCTACAACCCCCGGGATTCAAAGGCATCCAGGGAATCCAAAGCTGCCCCAAAGCTCCTCCTGAGCGCTCCCAGCACTTCCACCAACACATCAGCACCATTCCTGGCAAAAACTACTGCAATCCCCCCAAAAACATGAATCCCTGCTCGGCACATGCTTGCACACGCGTGTGCGCACACAGACACCCAGCGGGCGCAGCGATCTCCCAGCTGCTTCCACCCACCCTGGCACAATTCCCTCAGAATCCAGGAGCACGTTTCCCCTCCCTTCCACGATTCCACGTCTCCCTTGTCCCTCTGGCTCCCCGGCGTGCTGCCACGGCCCCTCCTGGAGCCGGCAGGCTGGCAGCGGTGCCGCGCTGTAATTAATGGTGCCGCTCTGCCAATCCCTGGCGCGGCCTCGCGAGCACTGGCAGGCACAGGCCTCTTTATTTATTTTACTTAACTGCTGTTGGTGAAACTCCACTCCAAAAAGCAAGGCCGGGAGACAGCGCAGAGAAATCTCCGCCGGGATTGGGGATTTGCTGTGCCAGGGAATGGTGGGTGCTGCCTCGCCCTTGGACCTGCACAGCTGGGGGGGTCCCTGGAGGCAAAACCCCCTCAGCTTCAGGGGCTGCAGCAGCCACGGTGCTCCCACAGCCTCTTCCAAGGAGTTTCTTCCACATCTTTGGGATGTGAGCCCCTCTTTTCCATCAGCTCCATTCTGGAGGGCTGGGAGACCCAGGAAGGCTCCAAAGAGGGGTTCTGTTCTCACCCCAAAAGGGGATTTTTTTTATACCCATTATCTCATCCAGATCCATCCCCACCATGATCTTCTGAGGCGCTTCAGGGAGAGAAGGGGCCTGGCTCCATCCTGCTCTTGGAGGACATCAAGAAGGAACTGAGAGGAGCAGCACAGGGGCGACACGGTGGCCCTCGTGAGCAGCGAGGAGCTGAAGAGCTTCTGACATTTGGCAACCAAGCCAGGTGGCTCCAAGCCAGCCTTTTCCCCATTAGAGGACGGGCCCGTGGTAGGAAATGAGTTTGCAGGGCCTCAATCCAAGTTCCCATGGAGAAGCATCCATGTGGAGGCATCACAGCACCGCAGAGCTGGAGCATCATCTTCCTCCAGGAAATGGGGAATCCATCCTGCAGCTCCCATCCCATCTGAAAATCCCCATGGGATGAGGGGGTGTGGCAGCAATGGGGACACCCTGGCTGGTGGAAATCCCATCTGATCCCACAGCGGTGAGCTTGGTGCCAGGGCAGAGCTCTGTACCAGCGGGGAGAGCCGAGCACCCCCGGTGCCATCTCCAGCATGGCAGGGAGCGACTCCAGGCTGAACATTCCACAGCCAAAGGTCCTTGGAGGTGTTGAGAAGAAGCAGAAGGAGCTGGGAAGAGCTGGCAGCGTGTCCCAGCCGGCTCTGGAGCCCCTCTGCCACGCGGCTCCCAGCTGGAGGGCGAGATCCCACTGTGCCCGCTCCGTGCCCGTTTTCTCTCCAGCACAGCCCGAATTTGTAGGATCCTGGCTCCTTGAATTAGAGCTGGGGCCGGTGACAAGGCTTGACAGGCCTGGCAGAGGAGCTGCTGCCAGGCTCCGTGCTCTGGCACAGCAGGGCTGGCACTGCCACACCGCCAGCCCCACATCCAGTGCCACCGTGCCATCACCAAGGAGCCCTGCTGGTAGCGGGGAGCGGACCCTCCCTGCCAGGTGACAGTGACGGTGACAGTGACAACAGCTGCGCCACCCCGCTCCTCCCCATGCGAGCCCACGGAGCCTCCCCACGACCCCCCTCAGCTCAGCACGGCCTTCAAAGCAGGGACAACGCTGTGCCCAAGCCCTGGGGACAACCCCAGTGGCACAGCTCAGAGCCAGCCCCGTGCCACCCGCTCCACGTGCGCCCCGCACTGAACCCCGGGCCCGGCCACCCCGGGGCCACCTCCCCGCGTCACCGGCGGCCCCGGCTGCCAGGCGGCGGCCAGCACAGCCAGCGGTGCCATGACCTAGAAAAGGGAAGGGTTGTTCACACGCCGCGCTGCCGCCAGTCCCCCCCCAGCGCCGGCTGCGCAAAAACCTCCCCCGTCCTCAACAAGTGACACGCGCGGGAGGCGCACCTGGCACCGCTCCGTGCCACCGCTGCCAGGGCTCGCAGGTCCCCCCGGAAAGAGCTGCGGGTCCCCCCAAGCTGCCACCTGCGTGCTGCACGTGCCCGCGGTGCCCACGTGTGCCCTCCCGCACGCCCACGGGCCCCGTGGCACCCCACGCTGGCACCGAACAAAGCCCTGGCGCGCAGGGGAGGGCTGAGAACCCACCCACGAACCAACCCACCCACGACAGAGGCTTCACCCACGCAGCCCCCGGGGCCCTGCCCCAAGGGTGACAAACCCCGCCGGGCACCCACGCTGGCCAGGCTGGCACAATCCACGCGTGTGACCGCAGCGGGGATGCCAGCAGGGAGGCCCGCACCCACGCGTGGCCTTGCTGTGCGACACGCGCCGCGGTTCCACACGTGTGCCAGCGAACACACATGTGCCCACGGACACGCGTGCAGCCCCGCCGCCGTGGGGCGGCCGGAGCCGGGCACGGTTTAACGGGAGGGAGGAAACGGCGCCTCGAGGGGGGCACGGGGGTCCTGAGGGGCACCGGGGAACCGGCAAAGCCGAGGGGAGAACCGGAGAAGCGGCAACCAGCGGGGAGGGGGGAGAGGCAGAGCGGGAGGAGGAGATCGGGAGCCCCGGGAGAACGGGGAACCGGCAGTACCGGGGGAAGGAGCGGCAGCCCCGGGGGAAGGAGCGGCAGCCCCGGGAGAACGGGGGAGCGGCACCCCAAGGGAAGGACCGGCAGTACCGAGGGAAGGACCGGCAGTACCGGGGGAAGGAGCGGCAGTACCGGGGGAAGGAGCGGCAGCCCCGGGCACGCCGCGGCTCTCCGCCAGCCCCGCTGCCGAGCCCTCCGCGCCGCCGCAGCCCCGCGCAACTTCCCGGCAGGGCCGGGGCGGCCTCGGGGACGCCGCTGCCCGCGCCGAGCACCGGGCACGGGGCACCCGCGCGGCCGCAACTCCCGTTCCCGCAGCCCCGCGGCCGCCGGGGCAGCAAAGTTGGGGCGGGAGCCGCGGGGGTCCCCCCGGTGGAACCGGGGCTCTACCAAGCGGCAGCACCGGCCGCCGCAGCCCGCATCGCCGGCGAGCTGCCGCCCCCGCTGCGCCGCGCCGGGGGGGAGCGGAGCCGCCGCACCGGGGAAGAGATGGAGGAGCGGGGGGGGGGGGGGTAGTTCACCGATAACGGGGGGGTGCCGGTGCGCCGGAGAGGGGGGAGATATCAGATTGTGGCCGCCTTACCTGCGCTCCGTTAGCAGCGCGTGTAGCCCCGGCGCGGCGCGGCGAGCAGCGGGCTGGCCATCCCCGAGCGGCGGTGGCGGCGGCGGCGGTGGCGGTGGCAGCCGGTGCCCGGGCGCGCCCGGGGGAGCGCGGCGGCGGCGGCGGCGGCAGCGCGCGGGGCCGGGAGCGGGCGCGGGGCCGGGAGCGGGGCCGGGAGCGGGCGCGCAGCGCGCCGGGCCCCGGTGGCGGCGGCGGCGGCGGCGGATGCGGTGGGGAGGGGAAGGGAGAGGGGGGGGCTGGGGGAGCGGGGGGCGCGGGGGCGGCGGCGGCGCGCGCCGCTCGGGCACTTGCTGCATGCGCCGGGAGCGGGGCGGCGTGCGACACACCGGGCACCGGGTGTGTGACAGCACCGTGTGTGTGACAGCAGCGGGCACCGGGTGTGTGACAGCACCGGGCACCGAGTGTGACAGCACCGGGCACCGAGTGTGACACAGCGGGCACCGGGTGTGTGACAGCACCGTGTGTGTGGCAGCACCGGGTGTGTGGCAGCACCGGGCACGGTGGGGACACCCCCCTGCTCCCTCACGGTCCCCGCTCCGCCGCCCCCTCCGTGTGTGTGCAGGGGGAGGTGACCCCCGGGTTCTGCTCCTGCCGCTGTTGCTGGTGCAGCGCTGGGGGTGCTGGGGTGAGCGGTGCACACGCACACGGGGAGGGTGGCGTGTCCCCAAGCCCCCCACCCCAGCCGTGTCACACGCGTGGAGTGGCACACGGGCACGGGGGAGTTGTGGCTGAGTGTGCACAGCTGGGGGGGTGTGAACGCTCTGCCATGCACAGGCGTGTGCAAAGCACGCGTGGCTCTGTGTGTGTGTATCCCATGTGTGTGTGTGTGTGTGTCCCGTGTGTGTCCCCACATGTGTGCAGGCCTCGGGGAGTTCTGCAGGGATGCTCAGAAACGGGGCTGTCACAACCACAAATGTGACACGCGTGGGGGTGACACGCAGCCTGCCAGACCCCCAGGACCTCAGGGGGCTGCAGAGCTGTGGTTTCACACCCAGAGAGGGAGCACAGGCAGGATAAACTCGAGGATTTGGTGGTCCATGTGCGACTGAGCCACTCCACTGCAGCTGGGATCCTGCTCTGGCTGGCAGGGGATGGGGTGTCAGGGCCACGGAGCCCCGGGCGTGCGGGAGGAGCTCAGCAGGATGCAGCAGGGCCTGGCTGCCACGCTGCGGGAGCAGCGCAGCTGGAAATGCAGCACATTCCCTCTGCTGCCTGTCCACCTCTGCCGGACACATCCTGCCCAGCGCTGCTGCTGCCAGCGCTGCTCTCAGCCCAGGGCTGCTCTCAGCTGTCTCAGCTCACAGCTGTCCCCTGTCCCCTCCATCCAGGCTGGACACCATGGATGGACAGGCCAGGATGCAGCTCTAGCACAACTTGCAGCATTCTGGGGATCTGTGCTCAGCACCAGCTCTGATCCACCCCAGTGCTGCTTCAAGTGTAGGATCTCATCCACCCCAGAGCTTCGTGCAGCTCAGCTCCTTCCCTTCCTGGCATTCCTATGCCAGGGCTGCTCTCGGCTGTCTCAACTCACAGCTGTCCCCTGTCCCCTCCATCCACGCTGGACACCATAGAAAGTCCAGGATGCAGCTCTAGGACAACTGCTCAGCACCAGCTCTGATCCAGCTCGGTGCTGCTTCACGTGCAGGATCTCATCCACCCCAGAGCTCCATGCAGCTCAGCTCCTTCCCTTCCTGGCATTCCCTATTCCCAGTGCTTCCCTGCAGTCTCTGGGTGCCTGACCCAGCGTCCCCAGACAGACACTCGTGCCCTGCAGGTCAAGGCTGGGAGGAAGCAAACCAGCTTTTCAGGCTGGTCTTTATCCCGAGGAGAAAAGCAGCATTAGCTCTGCTGGAGCTGCAGGATATTCCCGGCCCTGCCTCTGTAAATACAGCTCAGCACAGCTCTGTGGATGAACAACCCCAAAATTCACGGCTCCCTGGGCCATTCCCGGCTTCCCATGAGGTGTTTGCTGCCTCAGCCAAGCAGCCCAGTGTGGGTGAGGGAATTGGGGGTGTCCAAAGGGGTCTCCTGGACTGGCTGCCACTGCCCTCTGAGGAGTGCAGGACACGGTGTGGGATTGGTGTGGGATTGACGAAGGATGCAGGATGCAAGGTGGGATTGATGGGGAATGCAGGATTTAATGTGGGATTGATGGGGAATGCAGGATTTAATGTGGGATTGCTGTGGGATGCAGGATTTAATGTGGGATTGCTGTGGGATGCAGGATGCAAGGTGGGATTGGTGGGGGATTGATGTGGGATGCAGGATGCAAGGTGGGATTGATGGGGAATGCAGGATTTAATGTGGGATTGCTGTGGGATGCAGGATGCAAGGTGGGATTGATGGGGAATGCAGGATTTAATGTGGGATTGCTGTGGGATGCAGGATGCAACACGGAATGCACTGCAGAATGCAGCACGAGATGCAATATGGGATGCAGGATGCAATAATGGGTGCAACAGAGGGTGCAGCACAGGTTGTGGTGCAGGATGGATGCGATGCCCATGGGGACACCCCCAAAGCTGTGACACATCCTGGCTGGTGTCACCCTGTCCCACAAGGCCACCACCCCCTGTCCAGCCCAGGAATCATTCCCATCCTCCCATCCCTTCCCTGCCAAGCCCCCTCAGCCCCAGGAGGGCAAAGAGGATCTGGGGGGGCTCCATCTCTGGGGGGGCAGAGCTGTGGGAGCGGGAGGCACCCACTGTTACCAGGACAACTGGGTGCTGCTCTCGGGAGCTGCCTGTGCTGCTGCTGCTGCTGCATCCCTGCAAACCTCCCCCGGCACCGCCGCTGCCACCAAATCCTCATCAGGGGGGTGCTCATCCCTCCCAGCCCCCAGGAACAGCTCGGAAAAGCATCCCCAGGGTGAGGGGTGCGAGCCTTCATCCTCCTCCTCATCACTGAGCTGCTGGGATGTGGGAAAACAGCGATTGGGTCCTGAAGGATTGGGATTGAGGGGCTGGGCTGAGCAGAGCTCCTCGCAGGGTGTAATTAGAGCAGCACCGAGGTGGTGACACCGGGCCTTTCCGGCTCGCTGGCAATCAGAGCCGTCCATTAAGGCCACAACAACCCCGCCAGGCTGTGACACGAAGTGCCCCGGTGCCACCGCTGTCATTAGCGGGGACCGGGCACACCGGGACAGCCGAGCAGGGCAGGGCCTCCCCAGGCACCCGGCGCTGCTGCTGCTGCTTCCAGCGCAGAGCTCTCGTTTCCCCTTCATTTGGCACAGAAATCAGGGCCAGGCAGAGGCACCGAGGTGGCAGCTGCTCTGTGCCCGGTGAGGATTCGGAGAAGAGTTGAGCGCTCCTGGGGATGCTCATCCCGCTCTCTCCGGGCTCCATCCCCAGGGATTGTCTCCCCTGAGCTTGTGGATGTTCAGAAAGGTTCATCAGGAACACCTCGGCTCCAAAAAGGGGGTGAGGAGGGAGGGGATGCGGCCCCCGAGCAGCCGGTAACGACAGGCGCTTGTCGGAATCGCTTCCCGTAAACTCGGCGGGCGAATTGCTCCAGCGGGAAAACAAAACCAGCCGTAAACAGGCGAGTTTGGGGCTGCAGGATAATTTAATCCGCTCTGATGGGAGCCCTGACGGCGATGGAGGGACCTGCTCTGCCCAGGGACCTTCACGAGGAGTTCTCTCCCGCTGGTGTCAAGGGAGAAAAGCCCAGGAAATACGAGCGAGGTGATGAGAAACAAAGGACAAGCCATGGAATAAATTTCGCTTTGTGGTTGTTCCAAACCGTGGGCACAGCCAAAAGCCCTTCCCAAGTGGCTCCAGGGCCTCTGGATGTGTTGGTGTGCCCAGTTTGATGGATTTCAGCTCAGCATTCCCATTTTGGTATTCCCAGGCTCTTCAGGGATGGATCAGGGATGGTCCTTGCCATCTGTGCACAGGGCAGGGCAGCAGGAAGGACAAGCCATGGAATAAATTTCACTTTGTGGTTGTCCCAGACTTCCCAAGCCCTTCCCAAGTGGTTCCAGACCGTGGGCACAGCCAAAATCCTTTCCCAAGTGGCTCCTGGGCCTCTGGATATGTTGCTGTGCCCAGTTTGATGGATTCCAGCTCAGCATTCCCATCTTGGTGTTCCCAGGCTCTTCGTGCAGTCAGGGGTGGATCAGGGCTTGTCCTTGCCCATCGGTGCCAGGTGATGCTGTGCCACAGGACAGGGCACCAGGAAGGGCCAGGCTGGGGAGAGTTTTGGGGAAAATTGGAGAAATTTCAGCTGGATAAGGTGCTGACCTCCCTGCTGGGCCTGTAGGTCAGGGATGGATCAGGGCTGGTCCTTGCCCATCTGTGCCAGGTGATGTTGTGGCACAGGGCAGCAGGAAGGACCTGAGGTGCCAGCCTGGGCACGCTGGGGAGAATTTTGGGGGAAAATTGGAGGAATTTCTGCTGGATAAAGTGCTGACCTGCCTGCTGGGCCTGTAGGACTGAGAGATGAGCACAACACCAGTGGGATTTTCACCTCCTGCTGCTTCCTGGGCGATCCTCTGTGGTCCAGAGCAGCCTGGCAAGGAGCAATGCCACCCTCAGCCCCTTTTACACCGGAGCCATGCCACCCTCAGCCCCTTTTGCAGCGGAGCCATCTCACTGCCCAGCCCGATCACGCCTGCATTCGAGCAGCAGAAGCTGGAGGAACTTTGCATAAATATTCATGGCGATTAATAAACATGAGGGCTGCAGAAAGCCCGGCTGCAGCGGCTGCTCAGCCTGCCAGCAAGGAGCTCAACCCCCGAGACCCGATGGGTTTTTGCACAGCAGGAAAAACCCAGAGGTTGGATGTTGGGAAAGCGCTCAGCCACGTCCTTTGTCACCTTGTTAAGGAGGAGGTGGCATCTCCCCAAGGGGCTGGAGATGGAGAGGACCTAAATGGGGACACTGGGAGGCAAGGGAAGGTGTCCTGGTCACCTTTGTGACAACCCCACGGAGACAGCAGCCAGGCCAAATCCCCTTTGGGTGTGGATCTGGAATAGCCCCAGGGGGAACATTCAGGGCCAGCTTTGAGCAGTGCCAACCCTGCACAAAGCCATGGCAGTGGGGACAGGGACAGCACTGGTGACAGCCCCACAGAGATACAGGAACAGCAGCCAGGCCCAGTCCCCTTTTAGGTGTGGATCTGGAATAGCCCCAAACCCCCTGTGGCACCATTCAGGGCCAGCTTTGAGCAGTGCCAATCTTGAAAAGCCATGGCAGTGGGGACAGGGACATGCCCAGCACTGGTGACAGCCCCACAGAGGCACAGGGACAGCAGACAGGCCAAATCCCCTTTGGGTGTGGATCTGGAATAGCCCCAGAGGGAACATTCAGGGCCAGCTTTGAGCGGTGACAATCCTGCACAAAGCCATGGCAGTGGGGACAGGGACAGCACTGGTGACAGCCCCACGGAGGCACAGGGACAGCAGACAGGCCCAGAGGCCCAGTCCCCTTTTAGGTGTGGATCTGGAATAGCCCCAAACCCCTGTGGCACCAGAGGGGAACATTCAGGGCCAGCTTTGAGCAGTGCCAATCTTGAAAAGCCATGGCAGTGGGGACAGGGGTGTGCCCAGCACTGGTGACAGCCCCACAGAGGCACAGGGACAGCAGACAGGCCAAATCCCCTTTGGGTGTGGATCTGGAATAGCCCCAGGGGGAACATTCAGGGCCAGCTTTGAGCAGTGCCAATCCTGCACAAAGCCATGGCAGTGGGGACAGGGACAGCACTGGTGACAGCCCCACGGAGGCACAGGGACAGCAGACAGGCCAAATCCCCTTTGGATGTGGCTGCACCAGGATGGTGGATCTGGAATAGCCCCAAACTCTACATGGCACCAGGGGGGACATTCAGGGCCAGATTTGAGCGGTGACAATCCTGCACAAAGCCATGGCAGTGGCGACAGGGACGTGCCCACCACTGGTGACAGCTGGCACTGAGGCTGTGGTGCCAGCACTCCCTACCCCAGGGGGATGGATCCAGGTATTCCCACCTCCTGCGGGGGAAACTGAGGCACAGGGACCGCGGCAGGTGGCAGAGGCAGCGCTCCGAGCCAGGTGACGCGCGGTGACACCTGCGGCACGCCGCCTTTGTCACTCCGCCAGCAACCCGGGGCACAAACAAGTGCCTGACATTTCCACACCGCCGCCAGGCCCTGGGATTAAAGCAGAACATAATTAGCAAATTAATCAGCAGACAATAGCCGGGGATCTGAGGCTGCCGAGCTGTCACCGGCTCCGCACGGAGCTGACCCCGGCCATGTTCGGGGCGATGGCCACGACTTGATGTCCCCATGTCCCTTCCCTTGGATTTTCCCATCGGGGCAGGGGTTAACCGGGATTCCCTGTCCCGTCAGGAGCCTGGGGATGAATTTCCAAAGGGCAGCACCTCGGTGAGGCTCAGAGAGAACAAGAGGAGCAAAGGGGAATTTGCATTCCGCTTATTAGACACCCTGCAAATACGGGCGGGCCTCGTTCAAACACATTTGGGTGATAAAATGATATTGACTCTGAGTAATTAAAAATCATTTCCATATTCAAATACGCCCTGATTGAGGAGAAATAGCTTGCCTTTAATTGCCTGGAGGGGGAGAGGAGCAACTTTCGGAGCGTGCAGCCCCGGTAAATTCAGCTCCGCTTGGCAGCGTGCGAATGGCCCGGGGAGGAGGAGGAGGAGGGAGGAGGAGGAAGAGGAGGAGGAGGCAGCACAGAGGGTGAAGGTGTGACCCTGCCACCCTCGAGAGGCTCTTCCCTCTCCGGTTCCCAAGGATCAATCCCAGAACAAGGCGCTCCTTCCTCCCCCTCATCCCGGGGTATTCCCAGGAAAATGGGAGCAGGAATCCAGGCTTGGGGTCACCGGGACAGCCCCCAAAATCCTTGTGCCTCAGGAGGGGATCCTCTGGGTCATCACGGGTGGGGACAGCCCCAAAAATGCCCCTTTTCCAACCCTCCCGAGTGCCACCACAGAATTCCCACACCTCCCCGAGTGCCACCACGCTGTCACTGTCGCGGTGTCCCCGCAGCAGCGCTGGGACAGCGAGGGGCAGAGCTCTCCCAGCCTCCTCCTGGAGCCCCTCCAGCGCTTCCCTGCGGGATTTTGGGCTCTGCTTGGTTTCCTAGGGAAACGGGGCTGCAGCTCGGCTCAGCCCCCGCGCACGGGGGTGTGCGGGGAAACGGGGGTGTGAAGGGAAATGTGGGTGTGCAAAGGAAATGTGGGTGTGCAAAGGAAATGTGGGCGTGCAGGGGGGGATGTGGGTGCCCTGCACCCCCTCCCAGCTCTCTCTGGATCCTCCCAACCCCCCCAGAAAGTGACTGCAGCAAAGTCCCCACTGCTGGGTGTCCCTTGGGCACGAATCCTTGGGGATGATGCAGGTCCTGCATCCCTGAGGATGCTCCAGTGTGCAAAGGAAATGTGGGTGAGCAGGGGGGGACGTGGGTGCCCTACACCCTCTGTCTCCTCTCCCAGCTCTCCCTGGATCCTCCTGAACCCCCAAGGAAGGGATTGGAGCAGAGTCCCCACTCCTGGGTGTCCCCTGAGCAAGAATCCTTGGAGACGATGCAGGTCCTGCATCCCTGAGGATGCTCTGGTGTGCAAAGGATGTGCAGGGGGGCCATGGGGGTGCAGGGAAAGATGTGGGTGCCCTACACCCCCTCCCAGCTCTCCCTGGATTCTCCTGAACCCCCAGAAAGGGGTTGGGGCAGAGTCTGAACTCCTGGGTGTCCCCTGGGCATGAATCCTTGGGGATGATGCAGGTCCTGCATCCCTGAGGATGCCCCAGTGTGCAAAGGAAATGTGGGTGAGCAGGGGGGGGTGTGGGTGCCCTACACCCTCTGTCTCCTCTCCCAGCTCTCCCTGGAGCCTCCCAAATCCCCAAGGAAGGGACTGGAGCAGAGTCCCCACTCCTGGGTGTCCCCTGAGCAGGAATCCTTGGGGATGATGCAGGTCCTGCATCCCTGAGGACGTTCTGGCATGCAGGAGGGACCTGGGTGCAGATGTCACCAGCATGCAGGAGGGACCAGAGCTATCCCCATCCTGGGATCCCAGTGGGAATGGGGTCACCCCCACAGGACCAGGGCTATCCCCATACCGGGATCCCAGTGGGAATGGGGTCACTCTCACAGGACCAGGGCTAGCCCCATCCTGAGATCCCAGTGGGAATGGGGTCACCCCCACAGGACCAGGGCTATCCCATCCTCGGATCCCAATGGGAATGGGGTCACTCTCACGGGACCAGGGCTATCCCCAAACTGGGATCCCAGTGGGAACGGGTCACTCTCACAGGACCAGGGCTGGGATGCATACTGGGATCCACAGGATCCATACTGGGATCCCAGTGGGAATGGGGTCACCCCCACAGGACCAGGGCTGGGATACATACTGGGATCCACAGGATCCATACTGGGATCCCAGTGGGAATGGGGTCACCCCCACAGGACCAGGGCTATCCCCATCCTGGGATCTGGGAGATGTGGAAAGAGATCTGGGAGAAGATGGGGACCATGATCCTGAACATCCTGAGCACCCCAATCCTCTCCTGACCTCACCTTTGTGCTCCTGCAGCTCCAGGAATCCACAGGGAGAAAACTCCGAAGAATCACCAATTCCTTCCAATTCTCTCATCCCCAATCCCAGATCCCCATCCTGGGATCCCAATGGGAATGGGGTCACCCCCACAGGACCAGGGCTATCCCCATCCTGGGATCCCAGTGGGAATGGGGTCACATCCACAGGACCAGGGCTATCCCCATCCTGGGATCCCAGTGGGAATGGGGTCACATCCACAGGACCAGGGCTGGGATACATCCTGGGATCCACAGGATCCATACTGGGATCCCAGTGGGAATGGGGTCACACTCACAGGACCAGAACTACCCCCATACTGGGATCTGGGAGATGTGGAAAGGGATCTGGGAGAAGATGGGGACCATGATCCTGAACATCCTGAGCACCCCAATCCTCTCCTGACCTCACCTTTGTGCTCCTGCAGCTCCAGGAATCCACAGGGAGAAAACTCCGAGGAATCACCAATTCCTTCCAATTCTCTCGTCCCCAATCCCAGATCCCCATCCTGGGATCCCAATGGGAATGGGGTCACCCCCAGAGGACCAGGGCTATCCCCATCCTGGGATCCCAATGGGAATGGGGTCACTCTCACAGGACCAGAGCTATCCCCATCCTGAGATCCCAGTGGGAATGGGGTCACCCACAGGATCAGAGCTATCCCCATCCTGAGATCCCAGTGGGAATGGGGTCACATCCACAGGACCAGGGCTATCCCCATCCTGGGATCCCAGTGGGAATGGGGTCACTCTCACAGGACCAGGGCTAGGATACATACTGGGATCCACAGGATCCATACTGGGATCCCAATGGGAATGGGGTCACCCACAGGACCAGAGCTATCCCCATCCTGGGATCCCAGCGGGAATGGGGTCACATTCACAGGACCCCAAATCCCAGGTCCATCCCCTCTCCCAGGCTATCCCTGCTCAGCAGGGCAAATAAAGCGGGATAGAAAGCTGGAGCTGGATGGGGAATTAAAGCACCATAATTAAAGGGAAAAAATTTTCCAGCATGCTGAAGCCAGAAGAGGATCATTGTGTTTGCCTCCCACATCCCAGATGGATGCAGACAACGCCGGGGAGCGCGTGGAGAGGAGGAGAGGAAGGGTGTGAGTGAGACCGGGACGTGTGTGAGCAGAAATTGAATTTTTATCAGTTCCTATGTAGATTGTGTTTATTCATCTGTCTCCTCTCCATCTCCCCCTGCATCTCCTTATTTCTTTGACAAAATTACTTTCCTCCTTTGGCCTAATTTTGTTTGTACAGATAGCAGCTGCTTCCTCCCGTTCCGGCAGAAGAAATATCCCGGTAAATGAGGTGTTCCATGTCCCTGGAACAGGTTGGAGCTGCTCCCCAGAGTCCCTGGGACAGAGTTAAATCACAAAATAAAATTATGATTTTAATTTTATTGTTTATTTCACTATTTTCATTAAAAAGAAATAAAAATAATGTTAATATTGAATTAATAATAATACATTAAATAATGAATACTATTAATATTAAAAATAAATAATAAATATTAAAAAATAAAATATTGAAAAATATTCAAAATACTAGAATATTTATATTATTTTACTTTTATTATTTGTTTCAATATTTTTAATTAAAATTAAAATAATGGAAAATATTAAAGATATAAAAATATTAAAATATTAAAATATTTAAAATATTTAAAATTTTGGGGAATTTTTTCCCCTCAAAAAAAATCATTCCCAGCAGGATCTGTCACTCTCTCTCTCCCTGGCTGGGCTGGATTCTTTGGGAATCTTGAGGAGATTCCCACTGGCTCATCCCAAAAACTGGGATGATTTGGAATAAAAATAGGGGCATTTTTACCCAAAAAACCCCCCAATCCTCTCCTGACCTCACTCCTGGCAGATTTTCCCCCCAGAAGAAGAGGGAAGGGACCTGGGAGGAAATGGGGATTCTGATCCTGAGCATCCCAATCTTCTCCTTGTGGGCTTTGACCCCCTGAAGATGTGGGAAGGGATTTGGGAGAGGGAAAATCCATCAGGAGTGAGGTAAGGAGAGGATTGGGATGATCAGGATCATGGTCCCCGTCTTCTCCCAGATCCCTTCCCACATCTGAAAGGGGTCAAATCCCACAAGGAGAGGATTGGGGTGCTCAGGGTCACAGTCCCCATTTCCTCCCAGCTCACTTCCTTTCTCTTATGGGGGGAAAATCCACCTGGAGTGAGGTCAGGAGAAAATTGGGATGCTCAGGATGCTCAGGACCATGGTCCCCATCTTCTCCCAGATCCCTTTCCATATCTTCAGGGGATCAAATCCCACAAGGAGATGATTGGAGTGCTCAGGATCAGAGTCCCCATCTCCTCCCAGCTCTCTTCCCTCTTCTTCTGGAGGGAAAATCCACCTGGAGTGAGGTCAGGAGAGCACTGGGATGCTCACAGTGCTTAGGATCAGGGTCCCCATCCTCTCCCAAATCCCTTCCCACATCTTCAGGGGGTCAAAGCCCACAAGGAGATGATCGGGGTGCTCAGAATCAGAGTCCCCATCCTTTCCCAAATTCCTTCCCCTCCAGGAAAACGGGGGAAGAGGCGCCTCTGGAGCGCTGCCTGCTCCACCCCAATCCCTTTGTGCTCCCTGGCATGAGGGAAACTCGATGTTGTGATGGATTTTCCCCCAGGGCCTGCCATTAAAAATGGATGGAATTGCTCATGCACAGCCCCGCTCGCAGCCGGGGCTTTTGTCAGGACATCAAAAGCGGCGCCGTTTGTCGTTTGTCACTCACTTCCCCTCCGCTCCCAGTTTATCATCAGTAATGGGATTCTGGGTTTTGGCATTCTGGGATTTGGGATTCTGAGTTTTGGCATTCTGAGTTTTGGGATTCTGGGATTTGGGATTCTGAGTTTTGGCATTCTGGAATTTGGGATTCTGGGTTTTGGCATTCTGGGTTTTGGGATTCTGGGTTTTGCCTGAGCTCTCCCAGATCCCACCTGGACCTTGGGGGAAGCGGTTTTTGGGAATGCAGGAGAGGATTGGGATGATCTGAACTCTCAACATCATGGTCCTCATTTTTGCCAGCTCCCTGCTCATTTCTGAGAGGGGCAAAGCCCATCTGGGGTGAGGCCAGGAGGGGATTGGGATGCTCAGGATCACGGTCCTCATCTTTTCCCAAATCTCTTCTCACATCTGCAATGGGTCAAGGCCTACAAGGAGAGGATTGGGGTGCTCAGGATCAGAATCCCCATTTCCTCCCAGCTCCCTTCCCTTCTCTTATGGGGGGAAAATCCACCAGGATTGAGGTCAGGAGAGAATTGGGGTGCTCAGGATCACAGTCCTCATCCTCTCCCAAATCTCTACCCACACCTTCAGGGGGTCAAATCCCACAAGGAGAAGATTGGGATGCTCAGGATCACAATCTCCATTTCCTTCCAGCTCCCTTCCTTCCTCTTATGGGGCAAAGCCCACCTGGAATGGGGTCAGGAGAGGATTGGGATGCTCACGATCACAGTCCACATCCTCTCCCAAATCCCTTCCTTTCTCTTACGGGGGAAAATCCACCTGGAGTGAGGATTGTGATGCCCAGCTCAGAGCAGGGCAGTGCCACCAAGCAGCACCCACAGCTCAGCCGTGCCCCCAACCATGGCTGGGCCAGGCTCAGATCCCGGTGCCCTCGGTGCCCTCGGGGCTGTCACCAGCTGCCACCATGGCTGGGCCAGGCTCGCATCCCGGTGGGATCGCGCTCCCGTCCCGCGGGCTCTGACACGTTCCGCAACATTGCCCGGTAATTGCGGCTCCCGAAAAGCAATTACGGCTCCGGCAGCCCCAGGGCGGCTGAGGCGACGCTGTTATTTATTCATTCACCGAGCTGGCGGCCCTGGAGTGCTGCTGGCACCGGGGACAGGGCACTTAACCCCACATCGAGTGGCCGTGACGGTGACGCTTGGCACAGCGGGGCCGGGACATCGATTTCCACTGGCCGTGCCTCAGTTTCCCTTTCCATTGCAGCTCCTTCCCTTCCCTTCCCAGCTCGTGGGGCCTCCCTGGATGCAAATCCCGAGGAGAAAAACGTTCCAGAAGTTGCTGAAGTCATCCCGTGGTGGGTTTTCCATGGGCTGGGGACAGCAGTGGGGTCTGTCCTCGTCACTCAACCCCAAACAGGAGGGGATAACCCCAAATATGGGGGTGCAACCCCTGGGTTAACCCCAAATAGAAGGGGTTTAACCCCAAATATGGGGTTGTAACCCCTGAGTTAATTCTAAATATGGAGTGCCATATTTTTAGTGCCACTGGTGACACTTCCCTCCACCCAAATTCCCCATTCTTAGTGGCACTGGTGGCACTGGGGACACTTCCCTGCATCCCATCCCCTTCCCTCCATCCCAATTCCCCATTCTGGATGGCACGGGGACACTTCCCTGCTCCTCAGTCCCCTATCCTGGGTGGCACTGGTGACACTGGGGACATTTCCCTGCATCCCATCCCTTTCCCTCCATCGCAATTCCCCCATTCTGGGCGTCACTGATACTTTCCTCCATCCCAATTCCCCATTCCACGTGGCACTGGTGGCACTGGTGCCACTTCCTTGCATCCCACCCCTGTCCCTCCATCCCAGTTCCTCATTCTGGGTGGCACTGGTGGCACTGGGGATATTTCCCTGCATCCCATCGCCTTCCCTCCATCCCAATTCGCTCATTCTGGGTGTCTCTGGTGACACTGGTGACACTGGGGACACTTCCCTGCATCCCAATTCCCCATTCTGGGTGGCACTGGTGGCACTGGGGATATTTCCCTGCATCCCATCCCCTTCCCTCCATCCCAATTCCCCCATTCTGGGTGTCTCTGGTGACACTGGTGACACTGGGGACACTTCCCTGCATCCCAATTCCCCATTCTGGGTGACACTGGGTGGCACTGGTGGCACTGGTGTCACTTCCCTGCATCCCATCCCCTTCCCTCCATCCCAATTCCCCCATTCTGGGTGGCACTGGTGGCACTGGGGACACTCCTGTATCCCAATTCCCCATTCTGGGTGACACTGGGTGCACTGGTGGCACTGGGGACACTTCCCTGTATCCCAATTCCCCCATTCTGGGTGTCTCTGGTGGCACTGGTGACACTGGGAGTACTTCCCTCCACCTCAGTTCCCCATTCTTGATGACACTGGTGGCACTGGTGGCACTGGTGCCACTTCCCTGCATCCCTCCCATCCCTCCACCCCAATCCCCCATTCCCAGGACAGCCACATCCTCCCAAGGGGACACCCCAGGGGGACACGGCAGGGTCAGGGTGGCACCGCTGCCCTCGCAGCTGCCCCGGGGCCATGCAGAGCACGCAATTAGCAAATTAATTAATAATCGAGCGGCGAGGGGGATTTCGTAGCTCGGAGCTGTCACATCACCCGTGTTTTGTCAAGCGAGATGACGACTGGTGGAATTATTGCTGCTGTGCCGGGGCTGGGGAAAAAGGAGGAGAAAGAGAGAGAGAGAGACTTGCAGGGAGAGGGGAGGATAAAAATATAAAGGGAAGAGATAGGGAAGAACAAGATAAGTGGGTTTTGTTGCTAATGGAAGCTGGCACAGGGACAGAATCGCAACTATTAGAAGACAACACACTACACTACGAGTGGCTCTGAATGATCCTCTTAATTAACCACGAGCACAAAAGGAGCCCCTGCCCACCTCCAAAGCCGGCGGCGCTGCTGGAGGAGCAGCCACGGCTCCGTGAGGACGCCCACGGATCCGGGCCGTGCCCAGCGGTGACACGAAAAGAGCTGGCGACCCAATGGGGACAGAGAAAAGAGCTCCCTGTCCCCTCCTGCCACCTCCCAGAGGGGCTGGCAGCGATGGCAGCGCTGCTGAAGGGACACGATTCTCCCTCCCCGCCCGCCCCGCTTCCCCTCCATCATCTTCCAGGGCCAGATTTAAGCTGCGGATCCAGCGCGATGTAAAAATAACAGCCCGCCCTCCCACTTGGGAAATTGATTCCTTCGCTTCCCACCCGGCTCCGGCTTTAAATATCCCCATTTCCATGCAGATGGTGCTGCCTCCCTGCACCAGCCCGCTGCCGAGCCCGGGGGTGGCTGCAGGGGCCGTGCTGGGACCTCGTCCTGTCCCCACAGAGCACCCGCAGGTGCCCGATGCTCCTTCCCCAGCTGGGAGGTGACACGGAGCGGTGGCAGTGCCAGGGAGCGCCACCCTGCCCGCCAAGGGAGCTGCTGCTGGGTCTCATCCCAAATCCAGCGCCACAAATCCCATCCCCAGGACAAGGAGGAGCAGATGCCAGGGATGGAGGGAGGATGAGGAGGAGCCACTTTTGGGGTCTCATCCCAAATGCAACATCCCAAAATCCAACCCCAGGATGAGGAGCAGCAGATGCCAGGGATGATGGAGGGATGAGGAGGAGCCACTTTTGGGGTCTGATCCCAAATCTAACCCCACAAATCTCATCCCAAATCCAACGCCCCAAATCCCATCCCCAGCAGGAGGAGCAGCAGATGCCAGGGATCCAGGGGGGAATGAGGAGGAGCCTCTTTTGGGGTCTCATCCCAAATCCAACTCCCCAAATCCCATCCCATCCTCAGCACAAGATATCAGGGATCCAGGGGGGAATGAGGAGGAGCCACTTTTGGGGTCTCATCCCAAATGCAACATCCCAAAATCCAACCCCAGGATGAGGAGCAGCAGATGCCAGGGATGATGGAAGGATGAGGAGGACCCGTTTTTGGGGTCTCATCCCAAATCCAACCCCACAAATCTCATCCCAAATCCAACGCCCCAAATCCCATCCCCAGCAGGAGGAGCAGCAGATGCCAGGGATCTGGGGAGGATGAGGAGGAGCCTCTTTTGGGGTCTCATCCCAAATCCAACTCCCCAAATCCCATCCCATCCTCAGCACAAGATGCCAGGGAGCCAGGGGGGAATGAGGAGGAGCCACTTTTGGGGTCTCATCCCAAATGCAACATCCCAAAATCCAACCCCAGGATGAGGAGCAGCAGATGCCAGGGATGATGGAGGGATGAGGAGGAGCCACTTTTGGGGTCTCATCCCAAATCTAACCCCACAAATCTCATCCCAAATCCAACGCCCCAAATCCCATCCCCAGCAGGAGGAGCAGCAGATGCCAGGGATCTGGGGGGGATGAGGAGGAGCCTCTTTTGGGGTCTCATCCCAAACCAAACACCCCAAATCCCATCCCCACAGCACGATGCCAGGGATCCAGGAGGACAAGAGGAGGAGCCACTTTTGGGGTCTCATCCCAAATCTAACCCCACAAATCTCATCCCAAATCCAACGCCCCCAAATCTCATCCCATCCCCAGCACGAGGAGCAGCAGATGCCAGGGATGGGGAGGATGAGGAGGAGCCTCTTTTGGGGTCTCATCCCAAATCCAACTCCCCAAATCCCATCCCATCCTCAGCACAAGATGCCAGGGATCCAGGGGGAAATGAGGAGGAGCCACTTTTGGGTCTCATCCCAAATCCAAGCCCCCAAATCCCATCCCATCCCCAGCAGGAGGAGCAGCAGATGCCAAGAATGGGGACGGGGATGAAGAGGAGCCACTTTTGGGTCTCATCCCAAATCCAACCCCACAAATCCCATCCCATCCCCAGCAGGAGGAGCAGCAGATGCCAGGGATGGGGAGGGAGGATGAGGAGGACGTGGGCAGCCGTGGCTGTGCCCTACTTTTCCAGGGCAAAATCTGGAGAGGGGAAAAGCGGAGCTGTCGTGTGAGCGAACCCGGCATCTGCTCCGGCTGGCAGAGCTCACACCCACGGCCCCCAGCCCTGCCAGCCTCCCCAGCAGGCCGGGAAAAGGGGGACAGGAGGTTCTGACAGGAATTTAGGGTTCTGTAGGGTCTCAGGGATGGGATAACGCCCCCATGGAGCCGGGGATGGGAGAGGAGCGGGGCCGCGCGTTGTAACTTGTGAGGGGAGGATGGGTTTTGAAGAAGCCGCCGCAGGGCTCCCAGAGGGATCTTTGCCAGCTCCTCAAAGTGCTTTAATTCCTTCCCCTTAATTCCTTCCCCTCGGCAGCCGCGGGAGCAGCGGAGATTCATGGCAGCGCTCCCGAGTTATCCCTGCCTCGCCGCGTGAGGAGGCAGCGAGGGAGATGCGGAGCTTCTGCCTCGGCCAAAATCCAACCCGTGCCTCGGGGCAGGGCCCGATCCACCCCAAATTCCTGCCAAGAAGATTCTGGCTTCAGAGCCTGAACCCCCCCAGATTCCTGCTGGCAAGTTCCGCCCAAATTCCTTCTGGGAAGATGCTGAGTGCAGAGCCTGAACCCCCCAAATTCCTGCTGGGAAGATTCCCCAAAATTCCTGCTGGGAATATGTTGAGGGCAAAGCCTGATCCCCCCAAATTCCTGCCAGGGGGAAGATGCTGAATGCAGAGCCTGATTCCTCCCAAAACCTGAGGGAAAGATGCTGAGAACAGAACTTGATCCCCCCCCAAATTCCTGCTGGGAAGATGCTGAGTGCAGAGCTTGAACCCCACAAATTCCTGCCAAGAAGATGCTGAGTGCAGAACCTGATCCCCCTCAAATTCCTGCTGGGAAGATCCTGAGTTCAGAATTTGATCCCCCCAAATTCCTGCCAGGAAGATCTCACCAAATTCCTGCTGGGAAGGTGCTGAGTACAGAACCTGATTCCTCCCCAAATTCCTACCAGGAAGATTCTGGGTTCAGAGCTTGATCCCCTCAAATTCCTGCCAGGAAAATGCTGAGTGCAGAGCTTGATCCCCCAAATTCCTACTAGGGGGGGAAGATTCTGGATTCAGAGCCTGATTCCCCCCAAATCCCTGCTGGGAAGATCCTGAGTGAAGAGCCTGATCCTCCCAAAATTCCTGCCAGGAAAATGCCGAGTGCAGAACCCAAACTCCCTAAATTCCTGCCAGGAAGATCCCCCCAAATTCCTTCTGGAAAGATGCTGAGTACAGAACCTGATCTTCCCCAAATTCCTGCCATGAAGATCCCCCCAAATTCCTGCCAGGAAGATGTTGAGTTCAGAACCCAATTCCCTCCCCAAATTCCTGCTGGGAAGATCCTGAATTCAGAGCCTCCCCCAGCCTCAGGGTAACCAAAGGGAGCTGGTGACGGTTCTTGGCCAAATTTGGGTAAAAAAACCCCAAGATTTAGAGCAGCTTCTGGAAAAAGGGTCAATGGTGCCAAGGGGAGTTCACAAACCCATCCCACCCCCGGGCAAAGCTCCGTGTCCCGGCATTCCCTGATCCCAAACGCCTCCCCGGGCTGAGGCTGGCAGGAAAATCATCATTGCTGCTGAAGGGAAGGAGGCAACAGGGCGAGCACAAACAGCATTTACATATCCTTAATTCTATTTTAGCACCTCCCGGGCTATTTCTGGCGCGGCAGAAACACAACAGGAGTGCAAGGCCAGAGAAAGGGCAAGGAACGGGCTCGGAATGTGGGACAGAGGGAGGAAAATAAACCCCGGGCATGGGAATGGCTCTGTCCTGCTTTGTCACAGGCTCTGCTTTGCTCCTCAGCTGGGCGGGACAAAGGGACACAAATGTCCCCAAACACGCCAGTCCCGAGTGCGGTTTGAGGGTGACAATCAGCACATCCCGGCTTTCCCTGGCTGGGAAAAGCAGAGCTGGGGGGACATTCCGGGAGCCGGAGGGGACAGGCCAGGCCCGGCTCCGCAGCATCCTCGCCTGTTGCCAGGACAACGGGATGTGATGGAGCCTCCTCCTCCTCCTCCTCCTCCTCCAGCAGGGCCGGCTCCGGGGTGTTGGGATGTGGGGAGCGCAGCAGGCGGCAGGTTTGGGGTGCTGGGGGAGCCCCACAAGTCTCGGAGAACCCCCCAAAGTGCCACCTGCACCCAGCGGGCGCTGGCAGGGAGGCGGGCACGGGGCACAGCGGGATGGAACCCGCCGGGACAAGCGCAGATCCCGCAGGATCAGCCAAGCACGGCCCCGCTGGTACACGGCAGAGCCTCTGCCCCTCCGCCGGCGCAGGGCAGGGCCCCGGGGCTGGCACAGGGTGCCCTGTGCCCGGCGGGTTCCTGGAGCGCCGGGAAGAGGGGCTGGAAACGCCCCGAGGCTCCCGAGCAGCCACAAAGGTGCAGCTCCGGTTCTGTGCTCTTGATGCCATGGCAACCTTTCCCACTTGGCTTAATTACAGAGCGGCTGTGCCTCCGCGGGGGGGCCGGGGTCTGCTCCATCCTGCTCCTTGTCTGCTCCATTTGGCTCCATCCCTGCTCCATCTCTGTTCCATGTCTGCTCCATCCCTGCTCCATCCCTGCTCCTTGTCTGCTCCATTTGGCTCCATCCCTGCTCCATCTCTGTTCCATGTCTGCTCCATCCCTGCTCCATCCTGCTCCTTGTCTGCTCCATTTGGCTCCATCCCTGCTCCATCTCTGTTCTATGTCTGCTCCATCCCTGCTCCTTGTCTGCTCCATTTGGCTCCATCCCTGTTCCATCCCTGCTCCTGTTCCATCCCTGCTCCTTCCCTGCTCCATCCCTGCTCCATCTCTGTTCCATCCCTGCTCCTTCCCTGCTCCTTCCCTGCTCCATCCTGCTCCTTGTCTGCTCCATGTCTGCTCCATTTGGCTCCATCCCTGCTCCATCCCTGCTCCATGTCTGCTCCATGTCTGCTCCATCTCTGCTCCATCCCTGCTCCATCTCTGTTCCATGTCTGCTTCATTTGGCTCCATCCCCGCTCCATCTCTGCTCCTGTTCCATCCCTGATCCTTCCCTGCTCCATCCCTGCTCCATCTCTGCTCCATCCATCCATCCTTCTCCCATCCATCATCCATCCATCCATCCATCCATCCATCCATCCATCCATCCATCCATCCATCCATCCATCCATCCCCTGCACCTGGAAAAATTCCCAGCTCAACATTCCCCTCTCTTCCATGAGGAAACCAGTTTGGGGCTGGATTCTCCATGGAGGACATTGGAAAACTCCATCCCAGCAATCAAGAAGATCCCAAAGTGAATCCCAGCAAATCCTTGAGGATCCAAGGACAGGGATGAGACATCTCCATCCCCACGGGACATTCCCTGCTCAGGGCAGGGCTCCAGTGCAAATCTCTCTGTAATTAATTACACACAATTAACCTCCCGTGGCAGCTGACCCCGACCCCGTGGTGTGGGATTTAAGGATTGATTGATCCCAAAAAATCCCACACGAGCCCTGTGGGAGCAGCTCCCCATCCTGGGGCAGATCTTGGAGCTGATCGGGACATCCATGGCTGGAGAATCCCTGGAGAAATGCAATTTATGGCAATTTTTAAAAAAGGAGGTGGAAAGGAGCCCTCTGGAGCTGCAGAGAGCGTGAGAAAGAAAAAATTTTTTTTAAAAAAAGAGAGAAGGGAAAATATAAAAACCCAACCCAAGCCAGCAGCAGTGCTGGGCTTCAAAGGTCACCTCTGGGCATGAATTTTAATTTCACACAGGAGTTTTGTTCATTTGTTAATTATTTTCAGATGAAAAGGGAGATATTCCTGCGGAGGGTGAGGAAAGGGCCACGGCAGCATTTGAATTTCAAAGGCGAGGCTGTTTGCAAGGAAAACACAAGGGGAGAGAAGGGAGGGAGAACTTGGGGAGGGGAGAGAGGCTGGAGAGGTCCCCCCTTGCCATGGGGACACACTGAGGGCACGGAGGCTCCAAAAAACCTTGGAATTGCATTAAAAAAAAAAAAAAACCTTTGGAATTACATCAAAAAAAACCCAAACTGGAATTACATCCAAAAAAACCCCTTTGGAATTACATCCAGATCCTCTTTCCAGGGAATATCGTGCACACCATGGAAACACATCATGGGTTGGAGTACCCTGAGCTTCCTCTGCCCTCCAAGGAATGGGAACACCCGGGATGAGCCCTGACCCCTTGGAAAGCTCAGGAACGATCCCAAAACCAACTCCAAGAGGGATTTTTTGGCCTCTTTTTTTTTGGAATCTCCATAAGTTTTGCAACCCCAGGAGGAGGATGAGGAGGAGGAGGAGGGAGAAGAGAAAAATCTGTTGGAAAGATGCAGGCAGGAGAGGGCAGGGAATGAAGCAGGGAATGTTTTTCCTCCTCCTTTCAGCTTTTAGGGCAGCAGTTTGCTTTTTATGGAGCTGCACATCAAACACAAATGGGTGAACCAAATCCTCCCCCATCTCAAAATTCCCAGCATTTCCCAGCATCCTGCACCCCAAATCTGCTGCCTCTGGGATGGAGCAGATCCATGGAAACCCTCCTGGATGGAAGGGGAAGGGGGTCACCAACTCCCAGCCAGGCAAATCCCTCCTGGAATTTCTCCTTTCTGCTTTTCCTTTCAAGGCAGAGTCGGGAATTCCCAGGGAATCATTCCCCAGGAAGGGGCACAAGCAGTGATGGGGAAAACCAAGGATAAAGCAAATATTTCCCTTCTCCAGATAAAAGCGTTCATCCCACAAGAAGGGGTGGGAGGGAGGAATTCCAGGGAACAGGGAGAGCCTGAACAACAGGGAAATCTCCTCTTAAACCCCTAAATCCTCCCCAGGGGCCCGTGCCTCAGTTTCCCCACCCAGCTGGGCACAAGAGGAAGATTAGAGCGAGGATTCATCCTCATCACTCAGCTCCTCATTTCCCACTGGAACTGCCAGGGGAGAGGATTCCACCCTCAGCTCCTCAGCCCTGCCAAATCCAGGGAAAAGCCCAATTTCCACAGTTCTGAGCCCGTCCTGATCTCCTAAAACCGAGCGATTTTCTGCCTGATCGGGAATTAAATCGCGGAGGAGCGGACGGGGATGCAGGGAATGATCCCAAATCCCTGCAATGCTCCCACACCACCCCTCCAATGGGACAAAAAGGCAGGAAAGGGGCCTGGTGACCCCAAACCCCCTCACCTGCTCACCCACAGATACCAAGAAACCCCAAAATCCTCACTCTGCATTATTGGGCCATTCCTGGAGCTTCCCCATCCCAAAGGATTCGTGTCCCACTCCATAAATCAGCGGTTTTACCCTTCCCTGGGGGGGTCTGGCTAATAAAACAGCAATAAAATTATGGGTGAAGTTATTAATGAAGAGAAGCAGCTCCCTTCTGGCAGCACAGGGATAGATTTGGAGATTCCCAGGTGAATTCCTGCCGGAATCCCAAAATCCCGGTGGCACCGGGGCTGGCAGTGCCACCACCCCAAGTTGATGCCACCCTCTGTCCCCACCCCCGGCACCTGCGCTGAAATCGCTCCGTATTTTTGTGTGGCTGTAAGAAAACACCCAAAGATCGGCCGCATTTAAATGCAAATTGCGTTATTTCTGTCTCGGGAAAGAAAAAAAAAAAGCGTCATTAATACATTTTCTGCAATTTGGAGAAATCAGTGGCAATTATTTTTTTCATAACGAGCCATTAGCCAACTTTCATTTGAAGGGGAGGAGGGGAAAAGGGGGGAAAAAAAAGATTAAAAAAACCTCAAGGAAATCATTCAGTGACTGACACATTTCCTCGCAGGTCTTGGAGCTGCCTGCTCATCCCGGGAATAATTACAAAGGGAAGGAGCTAAAAGCGCTTCCAGGAGGAGGATGTGCAAAATTCCAAGTGTTTTTCCAAGGGGTTGATCCAGCATGATGAGGAGCATTAAACATCCTTGGGATAAATGGAAAAGGGACGCTGAGGGTTCTGGCAAGAAAAGGGTTGGACATCAGCCCTAAAACCACCCCAAAATGGCTCGTTATGAAAAAAAATAAATAATTGCCACTGATTTCTCCAAAATGGGGTGGGTTTTGGGCTGATGGATGCGATTTTGGGGCTCTTCAGGGATGATTTTAGGTTTGGAGAGGCCTTAAAACCCGTCTGGTTTCACCTTCCACCATCCCAGGTTGCTCCAAGCCCCATCCAAAAAGCTCTTGGGCATTTCCTGGGATGGGACGTGCAGGATTTTTCCTGGAGCTGAGGATGCTGAGGGTCCAGAAGCTTCTCCAGCGTTTCCTGATGTTTGTGCCCAGATGTTGATGGGGTTGGGGTGGGATTTGAAGGATCAGGACAGAGGGAAAGGCCTCGTGTGAGGTCTCAGGTACCCCGGTGGTGCCTGACTCCGGAATGTGGAATCGTGATCTCCCGCCTGCTCTGCTGATAAATGAAAGGGAGCAGAGAGGAGAAAAGAAAAGTGAGATCTGTGGTGAGATTAAAGGGAAAAAGGACAAAAAAAAAAAAAAAAGAAATAAAAAATAAAAGAAAAAAGGAAGGCGCCCGCTCTTGTTCGGATTCCTCGGGGTGAAGAGCGAATTTCCATAATGCTGGAAGTGCTCATTAAGCGCTGTTAAGTGACAGTCCCACCCCCAGAGCGCAGCAGGGGTGGCTCTTTCCCCACCAGGAAAGCTCATTCCAGCCTCTCCGGGGTGGGATTTGGGATAAACCAGAGGTGCCAGGCACCACCTTTTCTGATTTTCCTCATCCTCCCTCCCTTCTCATCCTAAAAGGAGGCAGCAACCAAAGCAAAGAGCCCCAAAACTCCCCCAAAACCGGTTGGGGAGTGGCAAAGTCAGAGCCACCAAGCTCTGGGGGATATCAAAAGTGGCATCAGAGCTTTTGCAATGCCGCCTTTCTGTTGGATAAAACATGAAAAATTCCTGAATTCTCCTCCCTGGGCACGCTGGAATGGAGGTAGCAGCCCCCCACCCTCAGCACCTGGGGGCTGGGGGGTCACCTGGGCCTGGTCCTGAGTCCCAGCGGCCTCCATCCATCAGTATCCATTGATATAAATTGATATTAATCAATATCCATCGATACCCATTGATATTCATCAGTATCCATGGATATCCATCAATAATCATCAATATCTATAGATATCCATCCATATTCATTGATATCCATTGATAGTCACCAATATCCGTCAATAACCGTCAATACCCATGGATATCCATTGATATCCATCAATAGCCATTGAAATCCATCAATAACCATCAATATCCATCAATAACCATCAATATCCCCACCCAAAATTTTTTCCACTCAATACCCCATCCAATACCCACCAATACCCAATCCAAATACCCTCATACCAATACCCGCCATACCACAATACCCCCAATACCCACCAATCACCCTCAATCCCAATCATACCCACCCCAATACCCACATACCCCATCCACCTCCAGCAGCACCATCAATACCCCCAACTCCGATCCACCAATCCACCAAGCCTCGTCCATCTCCCACAAATCCAAATCCCAATCCCATATCATCTCCCACAAATCCCAAATATCCCAATACCTCAGTACCATCTCCCCAAATCACCCCACCTCGCCATCCTCCCACAAACCCAATCCAAATCCCTCTCAACTCCCACATCCCCACAACCCAATCCCTCCATAGGCCTTGACCCTCCTCCATCCCACAATCCCAAATCCCTCCCAAGGCCTCGTCCCATCCTCCCCAAAATCCCAAATCCTTCCAAGGCCTCTCCCATCCTCCCACAAACCAAATCTCCCAAGGCCTCTCCATCCTCCCCACAAATCCCAAATCCCTCCCAAGGCCTCGTCCCATCCTCCCACAACCAAATCCAAATCCCTCCAAGGCCTCGTCCCATCCTCCCACAAACCCAAATCCTCCCAAGCCTGTCCCTCCTCCCACAAATCCCAAATCCCAAATCCCTCCCAAGGCCTCATCCCATCCTCCCCACAAATCCCAAATCCCTCCCAAGGCCTCGTCCCATCCTCCCCACAAATCCCAAATCCTTCCCAAGGCCTCGTCCCATCCTCCCCACAAATCCCAAATCCCAAATCCCTCCCAAGGCCTCGTCCCATCCTCCCCACAAATCCCTAATCCTTCCCAAGGCCTTGTCCCCTCCTCCCCACAAATCCCAAATCCCTCTCAAGGCCTCGTCCCATCCTCCCCACAAATCCCAAATCCTTCCCAAGGCCTTGTCCCATCCTCCCCACAAACCCCAAATCCTTCCCAAGGCCTCATCCCATCCTCCCCACAAATCCCAAATCCCTCCCAAGGCCTTGTCCCATCCTCCCCACAAATCCCAAATCCATCCCAAGGCCTTGTCCCATCCTCCCCACAAATCCCAAATCCCTCTCAAGGCCTTGTCCCATCCTCCCCACAAACCCCAAATCCATCCTCCAAGGCCTTGTCCCATCCTCCCACAAATCCCAAATCCTCCCAAGGCTTCCCATCCCCACAAATCCCAAATCCTCCCAAGGCCTCTCCCTCCTCCCCACAAATCCCAAATCCCTCCCAAGGCCTCGTCCCATCCTCCCCACAAATCCCAAATCCCTCCCAAGGCCTTGTCCCATCCTCCCCACAAATCCCAAATCCCAAATCCCTCCCAAGGCCTCATCCCATCCTCCCCACAAACCCCAAATCCCTCCCAAGGCCTTGTCCATTCCCCCATCAATCCTCCCAGCTATCCATCATCCCCACAAATCCCAATCCTCCAAGGCCTCTCCCTCCTCCCACAAACCCCAAATCCTTCCCAAGGCTCCATTCACAAACCCCAAATCCTTCCCAAGGCCTTGTCCATCCTCCCCACAAACCCAAACCCAATCCTTCCCAAAGGCCTCATCCCATCCTCCCCCCAAACCCCAAATCCCTCCCAAGGCTTTGTCCCATCCTCCCCACAAATCCCAAATCCCTCCCAAGTCCTTGTCCCATCCTCCCCACAAATCACAAACCCCAAATCCTTCCCAAGGCCTTGTCCCCTCCTCCCCACAAACCCCAAATCCCTCCCAAGGCCTTGTCCCATCCTCCCCACAAACCCCAAATCCCGAATCCATCCCTCCAGGTGATGGATGACCACGGGGTGACCAAACCCCCCTTCCCAGGAGGAGCTGAGCAGCTCCAGGCTCCTTTTCCCAGGATAATCCTGGGTCCTGGTGACGGTGATGGATGGAGCTGCCATCCCCGCTGGCCCTTTCCTATTGACTTTTTTTTTTATTTTAATACACATCATAACCCTGGAGGGATCACAAACACCTGGATCAGCACGGGGAAGGGATGAGGAGCATAAAACATCCCTTGAAAAATGGAAAAGGTTCAGTGAGCATTCCAGAAAGATACGGGTTGGACATCAGCCCCAAAACCATCCCCAAAATGCCTTTTTTATTTTAAAAATCAAACCCTGCATCAGCGCGGGGAATGGACGAGGAAAATAAAACATCCTCGGGATAAATGGAAAAGGGACACTGAGCATTCCAGAAGTGGAGTAACAGCAAGAAAAGGGTTGGACATCAGCCCTAAAAGCACCCCAAAACCGACTTTTTTATTTTAAAATCAAACACTTGGATTAGCATGGGGAAGGGATGAGGAGCATAAAACACCCCTGGATAAATGGAAAAGGGACACTGAGGGTTCCAGCAAGAAAAGGGTTGGACATCAGCCCCGAAACCACCCCAAAAATGCTTTTAATATTTTAAAAATCAAAATGTGGATCAGCATAGGGAATGGATGAGGAGCATAAAATATCCCGGGATAAATGGAAAAGGGACTTTGAGGGTTCCAGAAATGGAGGAACAGCAAGAAAAGGATTGGACATCAGCCCTAAAAACGCCCCAAAAAACATTTTTTTATTTTAAAAATCAAACACCTGCATCAGCACAGGGAATGGATGAGGAGCATAAAACACCCCTGGATAAATAGAAAAGGGACACTCACGGATCCTGCCCCCAGCAGGAATTAAATCCCAGCTCCTGCAATCCTCCTCTGTCACTCATTGCCACCTCCCTCCACCCCAGCACAACCAAATCTCTTCCCACCCTCCCAGAACCGAATCCTGAGGGGTTTTTGGGGGTCCCTGGGGGTGTTCCCTCTCCCCATTACTCCAATCCCAGCCTCTCCAAAGGATCCAGCCGCTGGCTCCGGGTGAAACACATTTTAAGGGCCATAAATTCCACCTGGGTTAGCTGAGGATGCTTAATCAAAGCACCATGAGTGATCTCCTCTGGGCTTTAGGAGCTTTTTTCATGTCCTCTGGCGCTCCGATATGGATCCAATACCTCCGGGGCCATAAAGATAAAAAACGGGATAATTGCAGTTATCGGGAGTTTTACGGGTGGGAAAATACAGGGAAGCACAAGGCAGCACTGATAACTGGTTTTTGGGGATGCTGGGAGAGAATCTCCTGCCATCCCAGCTCATTTATTACTTCAAAAATCAAAGTTTTTAAAACGCCTCTCTGTTGTTCCATCTCTAGGTCAGAAAAGGCCTGATCTGCCACCCTTGCTCATCCCAATGCTTTTCCCTGATATCTGATTTTGGGGATGTTGGAAGAGACTCTCCTGCATGGATACAGCCATCCCAACTCATTTTTTATTTCAAAAACAAAGTTTTTAAAACGCCTCTCTGTTGTCCCATCTCTGGGTAAGAAAAAGGCTTAATCCCCCACCCTTGCTCATCCCAACGCTTTTCCCTGATAACTGTGCTGGGAGAGACTCTCCTGCATGGATTCAGCCATCCCAGCTCATTTTTTATTCCAAAAATCAAAGTTTTAAAATGTCTTTCTGTTGTCCTATCTCTAGGTCATAAAAAGGCCTAATCCGACACCCTTGCTCATCCCAACACTTTTCCCTGTAACTGTTTTTGGGGATGTTGAAAGAGACTCTCCTGCCCAGGTTCAGCCATCCCAGCTCCTTTTTTATTCTAAAAATCAAAGTTTTTAAAACGCGTCTCGGTCTCTTGGTCATAAAAAGGCCTAATCCAACACCCTTGCTCATCCCAATGCTTTTCTCTGTAACTGTTTTTGGGGATGCTGGGAGAGAATCTCCTGCCATCCCAGCTCGTTTTTTATTTCAAAAATCCAAGTTTTTAAAATATCTCTCGGTCTCTGGGTCATAAAAAGGCCTAATCTGCCACCCTTGCTCATCCCAACGCTTTTCCCTGAGAATTCCTTGCACTTTCCACGCCAGTTCCTCCCCATCTCCATCCCCGAGTGCCGCAGGAGCTCCGCTGAGCCGCTCCCTGGATGAGGCACAGCGCTAATTAACGCACCCCCGACTACAGCTCCATTACAATTAACAGACAATTAGCAGCACAAGCTGCCGCTCGGGAGCGCCGAGCAGGAGCTGGCAGCGACACAAACCCGCCGTCCCTTCCCGGCGGGATGGCTGCTCCCGATGGGATTCGGAGATCCCGGGGCTGGGAAACTCCGGCTGAGCTCCCGGGGCCAGAACAGCGCTGGAGCTGCTCCACCACACCCTTCCCTTCTTCCTTTTTTCCCGTTCTCTTCCTTTTTTTCCCCTTTTCTTCCCTTTCTTTTTTCCCCTTCCCTTCTTCCTTTTTTCCCCTTTCCTTTCCCTTCCTTTATTTCCCACCCCTTTCTGTTTTCCCCATTCCTTCCCAATTCCTTTTCCCTTTCCTTCCTGTTTTCCCCTTCCCTTCCTTTTTTCCCAATTCCTTCCATTCTCTTTCACTTCCTTCCTTTTCCCCATTTTTTCCCTTTCCCTTCCCTTCTTCCTTTCCCCCCCCATCCGTTCCCTTCCTTTCTTTTATTTCCCATCCTTTCCTGTTTTTCCCCATTCTTTCTCCATTCTCTTTCACTTTCCTTCCCTTTTTCCCTTTTCCCTTCCCTTCCTTTTCTCCCTTCCCTTCCTTTTGTCCCATTCCTTCCATTCTCTTTCCCTTCCTTCCATTTTCCCCCACCTTCCTTTTCCCCCTTTTTTCCTTTCCCTTCCTTCCCTTCCCTTCCCTTCCCTTCCCTTCCCTTCCCTTCCCTTCCCTTCCCTTCCCTTCCCTTCCCTTCCCTTCCCTTCCCTTCCCTTCCCTTCCCTTCCCTTCCCTTCCCTTCCCTTCCCTTCCCTTCCCTTCCTTCCCTTCCCTTCCCTTCCCTTCCCTTCCCTTCCCTTCCCTTCCCTTCCCTTCCCTTCCCTTCCCTTCCCTTCCCTTCCCTTCCCTTCCCTTCCCTTCCCTTCCCTTCCTTGGTTTGATTTCCCACTCCCAATCCCTAAAATCCCAATTAACGAGTGATTAAACTGCAATATCCCAATAAATCCTCCTTGTCCTTCCCTGGATGCCATCCCGGAGGGAGGGGACAGGGCCAGCCGGGCTCGGTGACATTCCCTTTTCCAGAGATGGATTTGAGCCTGGCGATGGATTGGGACACAAACCATGGGCGGTGTGACACCCCAAATTCCCAGGGGGGTGGCAGCTCAGTGTCACTCCCCCCTTGTGCATCCTCAGGGGGGTGTGAGGACCCCGCAGACCCCACCCCCAAATCCCGCACCCCAGAGGCTGCACCCATCACATCCCAAAATTATCCTGGGTTTTCCCCACTCCATCCTCCTTCCCACAGCACTCCAGAGGGAAACGGGATCATCCCCTCTCCCTCCTGCCCCGCCGGGCTGCCCGAGGAGCAGCAGGCAGATGTTTGCTCGGTGCCAATCTGCATCCTGCTGCATCCCATAATGACACCAATTATCCCGAGCTTTCATCCACGGAGCTCGGCGTTCCCGGGGAAATGGAGATGGATGGAGCCGGGGCGGACCTGGGGACACCGGGCTGGGGGACAGATGGGGAGGGGCGGGGACAGCCTGGGGCTGAGGAGCTGCGTGCATGGCCAGGCGGGCTGGGGAGGGACACAGAGCTTCCCAGTGCATCCCAGAGCTTCCCAGTACATCCCAGTTCATCCCAGAGCATCCCAGAGCATCCCAGAGCATCCCAGTGCATCCCAGTTCATCCCAGTTCATCCCAGTGCATCCCAGTGCATCCCAGTTCATCCCAGAGCTTCCCAGAGCATCCCAGAGCATCCCAGTGCATCCCAGCTCAGCCCAGAGCATCCCAGTTCATCCCAGAGCATCCCAGTGCATCCCAGTGCATCCCAGTTCATCCCAGTGCATCCCAGAGCATCCCAGAGCATCCCAGAGCATCCCAGTGCATCCCAGTTCATCCCAGAGCATCCCAGAGCATCCCAGTTCATCCCAGAGCTTCGCAGTGAATCCCAGTTTATACCAGAGCATCCCAGTTCATCCCAGAGCATCCCAGTGCATCCAAGTTCATCCCAGTTCATCCCAGTGTGTCCCAGTTCATCCCAGTTCATCCCAGATCATCCCAGTGCATCCCAGGCCTCCCTCTCCCTCAGGGCCAGGTTTGGAGTCGGGAGCGAGGGGTGCAATGGGATGAAGGTGTCATCACCCCAAATCTCCCCTACAAACCCGGATTTTCCCAGGGCACGGTGCTGTCCCTGCTGCCCTACAAGGAGGGGGGATCCTTTTTTGCCATTCCCGTTCCTATTTTGGCAGCACTGGAGTCAAGTAGCTCAATTAAGCAATAACTGCCTCTGCACAGCTGCCCACACAGCCTGCAGTAAATAATTAAATGCTGAAATAATCCAGCAGATGGGAAGCAGCACGGAGAGGGATCCGGGAGGAATCCTCCCTCATCCCCAGCCCTGCCACATCCCCAGGACACAGAAATATTGGGGAACACCTGGAGGGGGAAAATCACAACTCCCACTGTGTGTCCCCATCCCTGAGATGGGCAGCAGGAGGAGCAGAACGTGAGGAAAACGTGATGGAAAATTTTCACCCAGCCCTGGGATTGATCTGGAGGCGAAGCACATCCCCGAGCCAGCCCGTGGCTCCTCTCCCTCATCACCCGCATTTCATCGGCTCCAACGCAGGCCAGGAGCATCCTTGAGAGGCCTAATTAGCACTGCTGATGGATAAATATTAATTACAAACCCTCAGGAATGAGGATCCGGCTTGGAGAGTGCAGGGTTTGGCACGGCAGCCCGTCCTGAGCGTGGTGCAGCAGCCACCAGGGTGGTTCTGCTGTCCTGGCAGTTCCTGGCACGGAATTGGCATCACCCCTGTGCCACCTTCCCTGTCTGCTCCCAGGGATCACCAGGGCAGCCTTTCCACCTCTCAAAAATTGAAGAGAACCCCACAAAAACCCCTTTAATGTTCCCTAAAATCAGCTCCTGGGCCTGGGGCAGCCATCACAGTGGTTCTGCTGTCCTGGCATGGAATTGGCATCACCTCTGTGCCACCTTCCCTGTCTGCTCCCAGGGATCACCAGGGCAGCCTTTCCACCTGTCAAAAAATGAACAGAACCCCACAAAAAACATTTAATCGTCCCTAAAATCAGCTCCTGCCCTTCCAAAAGGTGGCACGAGGAGCTGGCTGGGAGGGGAATGTTGTTCCAGGGAGATCCCAGCTTGCAGACGTTCCAAAGGCTGCTCCAGCCCCATTCACCTCCCAAAAAATACCTCAGAGAACCCCACAAAAACCCCTTTAATGTTCCCTAAAATCAGCTCCTGGGCCTGGGGCAGCCATCACAGTGGTTCTGCTGCCCTGGCATGGAATTGGCATCACCTCTGTGCCACCTTCCCTGTCTGCTCCCAGGGATCACCAGGGCAGCCTTTCCACCCTCAAAAAATGAACAGAACCCCACAAAAAAAAAACCATTTAATCGTCCCTAAAATCAGCTCCTGCCCTTCCAAAAGGTGGCACGAGGAGCTGGCTGGGAGGGGAATGTTGTTCCAGGGAGATTCCAGCTTGCAGATGTTCCAAAGGCTGCTCCAGCCCCATCCACCCCCCAAAAAGTGAAGAGAACCCCACAAAAACCCTTTAAAGTTCCCTAAAATCAGCTCCTGAGCGTGGTGCAGCCATCACAGTGGTTCTGCTGTCCTGGCATGGAATTGGCATCACCTCTGTGCCACCTTCCCTGTCTGCTCCCAGGGATCACCAGGGCAGCCTTTCCACCTCTCAAAAAATGAAGAGAACCCCACAAAAAAAACCATTTAATCGTCCCTAAAATCAGCTCCTGCCCTTCCAAAATGTGGCACGAGGAGCTGGCTGGGAGGGGGATGTTGTTCCAGGGAGATCCCAGCTTGCAGACGTTCCAAAGGCTGCTCCAGCCCCATCCACCCCCCAAAAAGTGAAGAGAACCCCACAAAAACCCTTTAATGTTCCCTAAAATCAGCTCCTGGGCCTGGGGCAGCCATCACAGTGGTTCTGCTGTCCTGGCATGGAATTGGCATCACCCCTGTGCCACCTTCCCTGTCTGCTCTCCAAAGGCTGCTCCAGCCCCATTCACCTCCCAAAAAATACCTCAGAGAACCCCACAAAAACCCCTTTAATGTTCCCTAAAATCAGCTCCTGAGCGTGGTGCAGCCATCGCAGTGGTTCTGCTGTCCTGACATGGAATTGGCATCACCTCTGTGCCACCTTCCCTGTCTGCTCCCAGGGATCACCAGGGCAGCCTTTCCACCTCTCAAAAAATGAAGAGAACCCCACAAAAAAAAACATTTAATCATCCCTAAAATCAGCTCCTGCCCTTCCAAAATGTGGCACGAGGAGCTGGCTGGGAGCGGGATGTTGTTCCAGGGAGATCCCAGCTTGCAGATGTTCCAAAGGCTGCTCCAGCCCCATCCACCTCCCAAAAAATACCTCAGAGAACCCCACAAAAACCCCTTTAATGTTCCCTAAAATCAGCTCCTGAGCGTGGTGCAGCCATCACAGTGGTTCTGCTGCCCTGGCATGGAATTGGCATCACCCCTGTGCCACCTTCCCTGTCTGCTCTCCAAAGGCTGCTCCAGCCCCATCCACCTCCCAAAAAATACCTCAGAGAACCCCACAAAAAACCCTTTAAAGTCCCTAAAATCATCTCCTGCCTTTCCAAAGGGCGGGCAGGAGGAGCTGGCTGGGGGAGGGATGTTGTTCCAGGGAGATCCCAGCTCCCAGCAGGCAGCCAGAGCCTCCTCTCCATATTCACATTTCCATCACATCCTCCTCAGACAGCTCCACTCCACTCCACTCCACTCCTCCATCTGCTTAAATGCCACCTCCGAGAGGGATTGGCTCCGAACAGCTTCTCCCCCTCCTCGCTCTCCTCCTCAGGATTTGCATCCTTGATCCTGGGAATTCACCAAACCTTCAGATTTGTGGGGCCAGGAAAAATGTGTCAGCCTGGGGATGGGACAGGGGGCAGGGGGTGGCCTCAAAACCTGAATTTCTTCATGGGAACAGAGGGGTTTTTGGGTCCAGAACAGCCTGGGGAAGGCTGAGGTGTCTGATCCCAATGTCACCCCTTGGGGACATCCCTGGGGAGGATCGAGGCCAGGAGTGATTTATTTATTTATTTATTTATTTATTTATTTATTTATTTTCTGAGTGTGAATTGAATCTCAGCTGGGAACAGATTTTTTCCTGCCAGATCCACCTGCCCAGTACCTGGTGAATCAGATGGAGAAAATGATCCTGGGAATTAGATGGGGAAAGGGATCCTGGGAATCATATCGGGAAATTGATCCCGGGAGATGACACCTTCCAGATCCTTATCTCTGTTATCAGCTCCCGGCCCATTCCCGACCAGCCCTGAGCTTAATTCCTCACTCAGCCTGGCCCCATGGGCAAAACACAATCCTGGGATGAACTGGGATGCACTGGGATGAACTGGGATGAACTGGGATGAACTGGGATGCTCTGGGATGCACTGGGATGTACTGGGATGAACTGGGATGCACTGGGATGAACTGGGATGCACTGGGATGAACTGGGATGTACTGGGATGCACTGGAATGAACTGGGATGTTCTGGGATGGTTTGGGATGAACTGGAATTACCTGGGCTGAACTGGCATGTACTGGAATTAACTGGGCTGAACTGGGATGTACTGGGATGCACTGGGATGTA
Organism: Zonotrichia leucophrys gambelii; assembly: GCF_028769735.1. NCBI lineage: Eukaryota > Metazoa > Chordata > Aves > Passeriformes > Passerellidae > Zonotrichia > Zonotrichia leucophrys. The sequence continues at coordinate 2,142,465 of NC_088192.1, read as the reverse complement.
CTGGAATTAACTGGGCTGAACTGGGATGTACTGGGATGCACTGGGATGCTCTGGGAAGATCTGGGAAGCTCTAGGATGCACTGGGATGCTCTGGGATGAACTGGAATTAACTGGGATGCTCTGGGATGGACTGGGAAGGACTGGAATTAACTGGGCTGAACTGGGATGTACTGGGATGCACTGGGATGCTCTGTGTCTCTCCCAGCCTGCCCGGCCATGCACACAATCTCCTCACCGCCCTCACTGTCCCTGAATCCTCTGCCACCTCCATCCTTTGGCCAAACCCCCTTTTGTCACCTCCCGGCCTCTCCTTTGGGGTCCCCCCACGCCCGTGTCCCCCCTTTCTTTGTGCCGGGGGCACAGCACAGCTGCGGCTGGCAGGGGCTGTGACAGGGGCTGTGACAGGGATGTGACAGGGATGTGACAGGGTGTCACAGCCCCTTCCTCCCCCCCCAGCACGGGCTGTCACAGCGCGTTTTTCCCGGGAGCTGCTGGATAATTTGCATCCGCCAGGACGCGGCTCCCCGGCCGGGATTGTCAAAGCCAATCTGCGCCTCGCTGCCTGCGGAGATCCCGGAGGGAGCGCGGCATCCCAGCGAGATCCAGGGGCAGCGCTCCGGGATGGCCCCGGCACCTCCCGCCCGCCCCGGGGGCGCGAATTGCTCGGAAGAGAAATCCCTAAATTCCGTGAGAATTAATAATTAAAAATGAAGGTTGTACATTAGAGTGGAATCTTTGGTATCAGGTGTATTGGGGAGTCTGTACCTCAGCCCATGGGGAAAAACCCCTAAATTCCATAGGAATTAAAAATTAAAAATGAAGGTTGTACATTAGAGGAGAATCTTTGGTATCAGGTGTATCGGGGAGTCTGTACCTCAGCCCATGGGGAAAAACCCCTAAATTCCATAGGAATTAAAAATTAAAAACGAAGGTTATACATTAGAGGGGAATCTTTGGGATCAGGTGTCTGAACCTCTCAAGTACCTCAGAAATGGGTAAAAAACCTTAAATTCCATAAGAATTAATAATTAAAAATTAAGGTTGTACATCAGAGGAAAATCTTTGGGACCAGGTGTTCTGGGAAGTCTGAGCCTCTCAAGTACCTCAGAAAAGGGGAAAACCCCTAAATTCTGTAAGAATTAAAAATGAAGAGGGAGGGTTGTACATTAGAGGGGAATCCTTGGGAAATCTTTGGTATCAGGTGTATATCAGGGAGTCTGAACCCCTCAAATAGCTCAGAAATGGGAAAAAACCCCTAAATTCCGTAAGAATCGAAAATTAAAAGGGAGGGTTGTACATTAGAGGGGAATCTTTGGGATCAGGTGTTCTGGGAAGTCTGAACCCCTCAAATACCTCAGAAATGGGGAAAGGGAGAAGGGAAATGCAGCTGGGAAATTGGGATAAAAAGGAGGCTGCATCCTCCAAAAATTGGAGATACCCCAGGAAAATTCCCCATGGCCTCTGCCTTGATTGGAATAAAGTTCCAGGACTCCTCTGTCTCCTTTTTGGCCATAAACCTCTGCTGTTTGTGGATGAATTTCCCTCACACAAACTTCCCCAATTCCAGGGGAGTGGGGGCTGTTCTCACTTTGCTGTGCTATCTATAGCCCCCTCTATATCTCTATATATAGATTCTATAGCTCCCAGCTAAATCCCTCCGCAATCAAAAAGCCATTAAATTAATTAACCGAGGGAAAGAGAGGGAAAGGGCTGGAGCCCCCGTGAAGAACAGAGAGGTTGGTTTTTTATTATTTATTATTTCTGATATAAATAATACCCGGATTCAGGGCAGGTCAGCCCCAGGGGCTCCATGAGGAACAAATCCACGAATCCACCAGGAGGGGCTGAGCCATCACCCCAACCTCGGCTTCTCCAGATGTTCCAGATGTGGAATAGAGCAGGAAAAGAGCTGCATTTCCCGGGATCTGCATTTCCATGGGATGGGTGGGAGGGCTCCGCGCCCATCCGCGTTTTCCCAGCTGAGAATTCCAGGGAGGTGTGAAGTGGTGACGATCCAGGAGCGCTGCCAGGCTCTGGAGGAGCCCCTGGATTGGAGGGAGAGCTCGGCGTGGGCCGATCCCCTCGGGTTTGTCACCAAATTCTAGTCTGGTTCGGCTGTTTGGGTGTGGGGAGTGTTGGCACCACGAGCTGGGCACCCTTGGAGCCTTCCCTGGGAATCTGGGACGGATTTGGGGGTGAATTCGGTAGGGGAAGGATTTGGGGGTGAATTCGGTGAGGGAAGGAGCAGCCAGGTGGAAAAATGGAAAAGTGGAGAGGTGGAATTTGGGAGAGATGGAAATGGGGAGACATGGAAGAGTGGAGAGGTGGAAATGGAGAGAGACGGAAATGAGGAGAGATGGAAATGGGGAGAGGTGGAAATGGGGAGATGGAAAAGTAGAGAGGTGGAAATGGGGAGAGATGGAAGTGTGGAGAGAGGTGGAAACGTGTAGAGATGGAAATGTGGAGAGAGGTGGAAATGGGGAGAAATGGAAATGGGGACAGATGGAAACTGGGAGAGATGGAAATGCTGTGGATCCGCCTCACCTGGCCTTCCTCTGTCACCACCCTGACATGTCCCCATTGTCACATTGTCCCCTCATCTCTGCAGGTTAGGGACTGGGGGAACATGGGCTGGTGAATGCCATAAAGGGATTTTTGGGGCATTTTCGGGGCATTTTGGGGCTCAGGGGTTTGGCAAGGAGCAGGAATGACCCTTTGGAGGACATCTGGCTCTTCCCTCTTTCCACCCATGCTGCCAGCTCAGCCTGGTGCCACCACGCCTGTGACAAAGGGCAGGGACAGAGAGCATGGAGTGCCAGGAATGGGAATGCCAGGAATGGGAATGCCAGGATCGGGAATGCCAGGAACAGGAATGCCAGGGATGGGGAATGCCGGGATTGGGAATGCCAGGATGGGGAATATTTCCCTCTGATCTACCCGGCTGATGGATCTCCTGTCTCCCTGCAATCCCCGGCCGTCACTCAGCCTCTAATCCGCAGCCCTGGCGCATTCTCCTGCCTGACAAGGAGCTGACACGGTTTTCATCGCACTTAATCAGCTCTTTAAATTTAATGCCCCGATCGGCTCCATCTGCGGTGGCCACTCCGCCCCGGCTGGGCCCCCAGGGCTGGAGGGCAGCAGGAGGGGGGAAATCCCTCCCTGGAATTTCGGGATTTCAAGGCTGGGGCTCTTTGAAACAGCCAGAAGCTAAAAAAAAAACAAGTGTGGGGGGGGAGGTGCTGAGGTGGGCACAGGAATGGGAATGGGAACAGGGATGGGCACAGGGATGGGCATAAGGAATGGGATGGGCACAGGGAATGGGCACAGGGGATGGGATGGGCACAGGGATGGGCATAAGGAATGGGATGGGCACAGGGAATGGGATGGGCACAGGGATGGGCATAAGGAATGGGATGGGCACAGGGAATGGGATGGGCACAGGGAACAGGATGAGGGCAGGGATGGGCACAGGGAATGGAGATGGGCAGGAATGGGATGGGCATATGGATGGGGACGGACACAGGGAATGGGGTGAGGACAGGGATAAGAATGAGCACGAAAATGGGATGAGCACAGGGAATGCAAGGAATGGGATGGGCACAGGGAATAGGATGGGCACAGGGAATGGGATGAGCAGGGATGGGTACAGGGAATGGGATGAGCAGAAGGAATGGGGATGAACACAGGCAATGGAATGGGCACAGGGAATCGAGATGGGCACAGGGATGGGTACAGGGAATGGGATGGGCAGAAGGAATGGGATGAGCACAAGAATAAGAACGAGCACAAAAAAATGGGATGAACACAGGAAATAGGGATGGGCACAAGGAATGGGGTGAGGACAGGGAATGGGGATGGGTAATGGGGATGGGATGGGCACAGGGATGAGAATGGGCACAGGGAATGGGATGGGCACAGGAAATGGGCACAGGGAATGGGATGAGCACAAAGAATGGGATGGGCACAGGGATGAGAATGAGCACAGGGAATGGGATGGGCACAGGGAATGGGATGAGCACAGGGAATGGGATGAGCACAGGGATGCAGACAAGGCCGGAGCAGCTTCCCAGAGCCCCGGGAGCTGCTGGGATGCAGCCAAGGGCTCCCACCATGCCCAGCCAAGGCCAATGTGTCCGTGTGGAACACTCAGGACTGGAGCTGGCAGAGTGGCACCTCCTGCTCCCCTGGCTCAGCTGGGATCCCCAGCACCCTTTCAGTGCCAAATCCTTCCTGACCCGGGCTGGCACCTCCCTCCTGCTCTCCACTGCAGAGATCCAGGGAATTGGGGGGCAGGAGCGATTTTCTCCCTTCACCTTTCATTGTCCTCCTATGCTAATGACAACAATGGGAATTAAACCTCTGGGGAGCAGCAGAACAAAGGCCTCTGCTGAGAGGAGATCAGCGTGACCGAGCTGGAATAACAAACCCTGGAGCAGCAGCAGGAAGGAGGAGCAGCAGGGATGGGGGGCACCGCGCACCCCCAGAGATTTGGGGCTCATTCTGGGTGCCTCACAGCTTTGTTACCGCTCATCCAGGGCAGAAATCTTTGGGGAGGAACCTGCAGAGCCCTGGGCCAGCTGGCCGGAGCGGGAGCGTGCCGGCACACACGGATGGGCAGCGGCCCCCTCGGGCCCCCCTGCGCCCGGCCCAGCCCTCACATGCCGCGCTCCGTGCATGGCCTGGGATGCTCCAGCCTGCCCTACATTCCTCCTAAATATAGCCCGAAATGGAGCAGCCAGGTGCTGCCGCTGCTCCCGGCTCGGCAGGGAACGGGGGTCCGGCCTGGGATGCTGGGGTGGGGCTGGGTGATACTGGGATGGCACTGGGATGGCACTGGGATGGCACTGGGATGGTGCTGGGATGCTGGGGTGGTGTTGTGATGATGCTGGGATGGTGCTGGGTGATGCTGGGATCATACTGGGATGATGCTGGGATGCTGGGACCATACTGGGATGGCAATGGGATGGTGCTGGGATGGCACTGGATGCTGGGTGTGTTGTGATGATGCTGGATGGTGCTGGTGATACTGGATGGCACTGGATGCCGGTAGGGGTGGGATGGTGCTGTGATGATGCTGGGATGCTGGGATCATACTGGGATGATGCTGGGATGCTGGGATCATACTGGGATGATGCTGGGTGATACTGGGTGATGCTGGGATGGCAATGGGATGGTGCTGGGTGATGGTGGGATGCTGGAATCATACTGGGACAGTGCTGGGATGATACTGGGATGGCACTGGGATGCTGGGGTAGGGGTGGGATGGTGCTGGGATCATACTGGGATGATGCTGGCTGGTGCTGGGTGATGCTGGGATGTTGCTGGGATGATGCTGGGATGCTGGAATCATACTGGGATGATGCTGGGTGATGCTGGGATGGTTCTGGGATCATATTGGGGTTATACTGGGGTGATGCTGCAATGATATTGGGATCATACTGGGTTGATACTGGGCTGATGTTGGAATGATACTGGGATTGTACTGGAGTGATACTGGGATCATACTGGGGTGATGTGGTTTGATACTGGGATTATACTGGAGTGATACTGGGGGGATGCTGGAATGATGCTAAGATCATACTGGGGTGATACTGGGATCATACTGGGGTGATACTGGAATGCTGACCCCACTGCTCCCAGCCTGTCCCTTTGTCACCTCTCCCACCCTCCCGGTGACAGCAGGGCCGGGGGGCTGGTGGCACCCTGGGGACACAGCCAGGCACCTCCCTCACCCCAGTTTCGCACCTCCTGCACAAATCCCATCTCCCACCAACCCTTCCCCTCCCCAGCATCCCAAACCACCCAGAAATTCCGCATTTCTGGCCTGGAATCCTGAAGCGAAACCTCTACGGAAGCTGCCAGGGCAGGATCGGAGCCCCACCCTGGCACCGACACCCCCAGGGGGCACGGCAGGGGCTGGGGGTGCGTGTGGGGCACCCCGGGGGCGGCCGGGCTCGCTTGGCCGCCCATGCGGGCGATAATCGGGCGCTGGTGCGTGAGCCGAGGCGCCGCTCATGCAGAAAGTGCAGAAACGCTCGGGCTGCTCCTGCCCCTGCCCGCGGGCGGCGGCTGCGCTGGGAGCGGGCACGGGATGGGCACGGCCCGCGGGGCACCGGGGAGGTGGCACCGATGGCACGGCCAGCGTCAGCCCTTCCTCCCTGGCAGCTCTTCCTCCCTTCCAGCCCTTCATCCCTGCCGGCTTTTCCTCCTTGGCTGCTCTTCCTCCCTTCCCAGCTCTTATTCCTCCCTGCCTGCTCTCCATCCCTGCCAGCTCTTCATCCCTGTCACCTCTTCCTCCCTCCCAGCTTTTCCTCCCTGCCTGCTCTTCTTCCCTTCCCAGTTCTTCCTCCCTGTCACCTCTTCCTGCCTGCTTTTCCTCCCTGCCACCTCTTCCTCCCTCCCAGCTCTTCCTCCCTTCCCAGCCCTTCCTCCCTTCACAGCTCTTCTTCCCTGCTTGCTCTTCCTCCCTGCCAGCCCTTCGTCCGTGCCAGCCTTCATCCCTGCCACCTCTTCCTCCATGCCACCTCTTCCTCCCTTCATCCCTGCCGGCTTTTCATCCTTGGCTGCTCTTCCTCCCTTCCCAGCTCTTCTTCCTCCCTGCCTGCTCTTCCTCCCTGCCAGCTCTTCATCCCTGTCACCTCTTCCTCCCTCCCAGCTTTTCCTCCCTGCCTGCTCTTCTTCCCTTCCCAGTTCTTCCTCCCTGTCAGCTCTTCCTCACTGCCAGCCCTTCCTCCCCGCCAGCCCTTCCTCCCTTCCAGCCCTTCCTCCCTCCCTTCCTCTTCCTTCATGACAGCCCTTCCTCCCTGCTGGTTTTTCCTCCTCCTCCTGCGCTCGCTGCCCTTTTGATCTCCGCGTTTTGTTCTCACCTCTCGCTCACCCCAAACGCTGCCAATGGAGCGGCTTCTGGGCCACCGACGGGCTCTGTCCTTGTCCCTACCCAGCAGTGATTCCACTCTCTCCTTCCCTCTCTCCAAAAATCTCTTCCTTGCATCGTGTGCGACCTCCCGTCCCAGCTCCACAGCGCGGGACATCCCCAAGGGTGCGCCCCCAGGGCCTTCCCTGCTCCTGCCCCTCTCCCCTCATTCCCCTGGCTGGAATTTTCCCCTTTTCCCCCTCCTCTCATTCCCCTGGCTGGAATTTTCCCCTTTTCCCTCTCCTCTCATTCCCCTGGCTGGAATTTTCCCCTTTTCCCTCTCCGCTCATTCCCTGCCTGGGTTTTTCCCTTTTCCTCCTCCTCCTCCTCCTCCTCCTCCTCCTCCTGCCGGGGATTTTCTCTCCCCGATCCCGCCGAGGGAGCGCAGCTGCGGAATAAAGGCAGCTCTTTGAAAAGCTCCCAAAAGCCCTGGCTCTGGCAGAAAGCTGATGTTCACCTTGAAAAAGCCATTTGCTGAAGGCCAGGGAGGCGATCCCCGCTCCGCTCAAAAGCTGCTCCGGTAATGGATGGTGTGCACACAAAAGCAGCAGCACGGGGGCGGAGGGGCCCCGAGCCCTCCCTGTCCCTGCGGCACCGAGGTGGCAGCGGTGTCCCCTCCCCAAAACCGAGGTGGCAGCGGTGTCCCCTCCCTGGCACCGAGGTGGCAGCGGTGTCCCCTCCCCGGCACCGAGGTGGCAGCAGCGTCCCCTCCCTGGCACCGAGGTGGCAGCGGTGTCCCCTTCCCAAAACCGAGGTGGCAGCGGTGTCCCCTCCCCGGCACCGAGGTGGGAGCCGTGTCCCCTTCCTGGCACCGAGGTGGCAGCGGTGTCCCCTCCCTGGCACCGAGGTGGGAGCCGTGTCCCCTCCCAAAACCGAGGTGGCAGCAGTGTCCCCTCCCTGGCACCGAGGTGGCAGCGGTGTCCCCTCCCTGGCACCGAGGTGGCAGCGATGTCCTCTCCCCAAAACCGAGGTGGCAGCGGTGTCCCCTCCCCGGCACCGAGGTGGCAGAGGTGTCCCCTCCCCAAAACCGAGGTGGCAGCGGTGTCCCCTCCCTGGCACCGAGGTGGCAGCGGTGTCCCCTCCCTGGCACCGAGGTGGCAGCGGTGTCCCCTCCCTGGCACCGAGGTGGCAGCAATGTGCCCTCCCCGGCCAGGTGTCCCCATGGGTGTGTCCTGCTGCTCACTCTGCTCTAAATCGTGAAATCGTGGGGTGTGCTGGCCCTGCATTGCATCCCATAATATCCTCACACACCTTATCCCTGCCATCACATTCCCCTATCACATCCTCATCCTCGTCCTATCCCTCATCAAATCTCCTCTTTGCACTCGCCCTCAATCCCACCTCATCCCTCTCATGGCATCTCCCAATATTCCCCCATAACATCCCATAAATGCCATAACATTCCCACACTCATCCCCCTGTCATATTCTCCCTTTGAATCCCTCCATCCTACCCCCATCCCATGACATTCCCTCTTTTTATCTCCCTTTTTTATGCCATCCCATGGATCCCATCCCATCCCATCCCATCCCATCCCATCCCATCCCATCCCATCCCATCCATCCCATTCCATGGATCCCATCCCATCCCATCCTATCCACATCCCATCCCATCCCATCCTCCCATGGATCCCATCCCATCACATCCCATAATATTCCCACACTCGTCCCCCCATCATATTCCCCCTTTGCATCCCCCCATACTATCCCCATTCCATAACATTTCCTCTTTTTAACTCCCTTTTTTATCCCTTCCCATCCCTTGGATCCCATCCCATCCTATCCGATCCCATAACATTCCCACACTTATTTCCCCATCGTATTCTCCCTTTGGATCCCTCCATCCTATCCCCATCCCATAACATTCCCTCTTTTGATCTCCTTTTTTATCCCATGGATCCCATCCCATCCCATCCCATCTCATCCCATCCCATCCCATCCCATCCCATCCCATCCCATCCCATCCCATCCCATCCCATCCCTCCCACCCCATCCCATCCCATCCCATGGATCCCATCCCATCCCATGGATCCCATCCCATCCCATCCCATCCCATCCTCCCTTTTTTATCCCCCTCATCCCATTCCCACTCATTATTCCCCCACCCCATCCCCGCCATTCCCTGAATTCTGGACATTTTCTGCACCCCAGGAATTTGCGGGCTCCACCCCAGCCCCATCACCCTGGAATCCCAAAACCTCCCCTGGAATTTTCTCGGCCCATCAAGGCTTTGTCCCAGCCCCATTAATGTCCCAAAGGATCCCCGGGAGCAATTCCCACCCTTTTTCCCAGGAATGACTCGGCACTTCGAGCCACAGAGGCCTTTTTAAAGCAGGAAATAACCCATAAATCCAAATATTTCAGAACACAATTGCCTTTTTTCCCCCCCAAACCGTCCGGCCTCATAAATATGCATTTTCCCATTTTCACTTCCTACAAATCTATTATTGTTTTTGCCGGCTGCGGGAGGCCGCGGTTGGCATCGGGAGTGCGTAATTTATCATTAAAATGTAATTTATAACGTCGAGAGAGCGGAGCATAATAAAGTCTGGATGAGGTGATGGATGGTTGGGAAGCATGTGTTTAAAGGGAGTCGTGTTTACATCCTTGTAGGTCTGCGCGGAAAAGGGAATGGGATGGCTGGGAAATAATTACCGAGGGTTTTTTTTAATTAAGAAAAACCAAACCACCGTGTTTTATTGTGGGATCCTGCTGGTGCTCTCTTCCCTGGAGAGCACCTGGGAGAGGGCTTGGGGATGGAATTGCGGGGGTTTGGGGGTGTGGGGGAGAAGATCCAGGGAAATGTGAGGATCCAAGGGAGGATGGAGATCCAGGGAAGGGAGAGGATCCAGGGGAGGGAGAGGATCCAAGGGATGGAGAAGATCCAGGGAAATGTGAGGATCCAGGAGAAGATGGGGATCCAGGGAAAGGAGAGGATCCAGGGGAGGGAGAGGATCCAGGGATGGAGAAGATCCAGGGAAATGTGAGGATCCAGGGAGGATGGAGATCCAGGGAAGGGAGAGGATCTAGGGGAGGGAGAAGTTACAGAAAAGGGAGAGGGTCCAGAGAAGAGAGAGGATCCAAGGAGGGAGAGGATCTAGGGGAGGATGGGAATCCAGGGGAGGAGAAGATCCAGGGATGAGGATCCAAGGGAGGATGGGGATCCAGAAGATGGGGGTCCAGGGAGGATGAGGATCAGGAAGGGAGAGAATCCAGGAAAGGGAGAGGATCCGGGGATGAGGATCCAGGGGAGGGAGAAGAACCAGAAAAGGGAGAGGGTCCAGAGAAGAGAGAGGATGCAGGGGAGGAGAAGATCCAGGGAAATGTGAGGATCCAAGGGAGGATGGGGATCCAGGGAAGGGAGAGGATCCAAGGGATGGAGAAGATCCAGGGAAATGTGAGGATCCAGGAGAAGATGGGGGTCCAGGGAAAGGGGAGGATCTAGGGGAGGGAGAAGATACAGAAAAGGGAGAGGGTCCAGAGAAGAGAGAGGATCCAAGGAGGGAGAGGATCTAGGGGAGGAGAGGATCCAGGGAAATGTGAGGATCCAGGGAGGATGGGGGTCCAGGGAAGGGAGAGGATCTAGGGGAGGATGGGAATCCAGGGGAGGAGAAGATCCAGGGAAGGGAGAGGATCCAGGGATGAGGATCCAAGCCAGGGATGAGGATCCAGGAGAAGATGGGGGTCCAAGGAGGATGAGGATCAGGAAGGGAGAGCATCCAGGGAGGGAGAGGGTCCAGGAAAGGGAGAGGATCCAGGGAGGGATGGGGATCCAGGAGAAGATGGGGGTCCAGGGAGCATGAGGATCCAGGAAGGGAGAGAATCCAGGGAGGGATGGAAATCCAGGAAAGGGAGAGGATCCATGGAGGGATGGGGATCCAGGGAAAGTGAGAACGCGGGGCAGAGAAGGCACCAAGGGAAGGGAGAATCCCGGGAAGGAAGAACATCCAAGGAAGGGAGAAAATCCAGAGAAGGGAGAGCATCCCAGGAAGGGAAAGTAGCCTGGAAAAGGAGAGAGCATCCAGGGGAAAGACAACATCCAGGAAAGAGAGAACATCCAGGGGAGGGAAAGCAGACTGGCAAAGATCAGCAGCCAGAAGGGAAGCATTCATGGAAGAGAGAACATCCAGGGAAAAGAGAGAATCCAGGGAATGTGAACACCCAGGGAAAGGGAAAGGTGAGGGCCAGGAAAGGGACGATAGCCAGGAAAGGTGAAATCGCAGGAAAGAGATCACCCAGAGAAGGACGAGAAATCAGGAAAATATGAGAAATCAGGGAAAATGAGCACGCAGGAAAGGCGAACTCCAGGGACAGCACCCAGGGAAAGATGAGAAATGATGGAAGGATGAGAATCCAGGGAAAGGTGAGCCCCCAATCCCATTTGGCAGCAGCTCATTTTTTTTATGGAAACCGGGAAAACCATCCTTTATAAATCCCTGGATGCTGCTCCTGCTCATTGCTCCCTCTGCTTTCTCTTCCCTAAAAATCAAACCAACTCCCGGGATGCAGCAGCAGGATGGGTGCCGAAAGAAGAAATTTGGGAATTCTGTGAGAAACATCCCCTGGAACAAGCTCAGGGTGGGATTTTTGGGCTCGGGGTCCCGGTGGGTCCCTTCCAAATGGGAATATCCACCGGGATACTCGTCCCCATGGGCCGGGGCATCCCCCGGGCGCTGCCTTTGGCAATTCCAGGCTGGCTCTCCATGGGCGGCTCGGGAATCCCGCGGGGCCCAGCTGATCCCGCCGGGATCCTGGCGGCATTCCCGAGCCCAATCCGGCCCATTGTTTTCCATCCGTCTGCCTTCAAATTGCTCCTAAATAACACAGTTTATCTTTGGCTGATTGAGTCGGAGAATTTTGCAATTACCCGCAAACAAGGACATTCAGCAGCCCATGTTATTTGCATTTTTAAGGACCGAGGATTGATTTTTTTTTTTTTTTTTTCCCATCCCTCTCCACGGGATTTTAGCTAATGATGTTTTGGGTTGGAAATGAGGATTTCGAACATTTCTAACGTGATCACCTGCCCCTCTCCCTCAGACCCCAAAACTCCCTCCAGCCCCATCCCATCAGTCCTCAGGCGGCTGGGGGAGAAAATTTAAACCTAAATTCTGCTCTTTTTTTGGGGGGAGAAAATATAATCCTAAATTCCGCTTTTTTTTTTTTTTTTTTGGGCTGTTTCCCCATTATTTCCATCTCTAAACTGCATTTAGGAGGGAAGAGCATCCCTGGAGCATCTCTGGAGCCAGCAGCAAACCCAGCACTGGTGGAACTGGTCCCAGTTTCCCTCTGGCGCACTCAGCCAGGGCTCAGCGGCCGCGTTTGGGCTTTTATTCATTTTTTTATCATTTTTTTTATTCCCTTTTTTTCTTCCCTTTTTTGCTCCATTAGGCCGGGCCGCCTCCTCCAGGCCCCTTTTTCTGCTCCAATTCCCTTCCCCTCATTGATCACCTTGTCCAAACGAGGAAGAGGAGTTGGGGATGGTTTAATTACAGCCCGCTCTGGCTGCCGGGGGTCCCAGAGCTGGATAAATAATTAATTACAGCGCTGTTAATGCACGGAGCGCTCTGCCCTGTGAAATACCTGCGGGGAGAGGGGGAATTGCGGGGAAAACGCCCGGAACAGACCCAGCCCTGCCCCAATTTTCAGTTTTCAGCAGTTTCCCAAGTTCCCTGCGAGAGGAAAAGCGGATTTGTCCATTCAAACTGTTGGGAAGGATGAGAAGCTTGGCAAGGTTGCACGGATGTGTGTGCTTGGCAGAAAGAAATCAGGATTTCAAACATTTCACGTTGAAATCAGGATTTCAGACATTTCCAATTGAAATCAGGATTTCAAACATTTCCAATTGAAATCAGGATTTCAAATTGAAATCAGGATTTCAAACATTGCGAATTGAATTCAGGATTTCAAACATTGTGAATTGAAATCAGGATTTCAAATATTTCAAATTGAATTCAGGATTTCAAACATTTCCAGTTGAAATCAGGATTTCAAACATTGCTAATTGAAATCAGCATTTCAAACACTGTGAATTGAAATCAGGATTTCGAATATTTCAAATTGATTTCAGGATTTCAAACGTTTCCAACTGAAATCAGGATTTCAAACATTGCAAATTGAATTCAGGATTTCAAACACTTCGAATTGAAATCAGGATTTCAAATATTTCACGTTGAAATCAGGATTTCAAATGTTTCCAACTGAAATCAGGATTTCAAACATTGCGAATTGAATTCAGGATTTCAAATATTTCAAATTGAAATCAGGATTTCAAACGTTTCCAATTAAAATCAGGATTTCAAACATTGTGAATTAAAATCAGGATTTCAAACACTTCGAATTGAAATCAGGATTTCAAACATTGCGAATTGAATTCAGGATTTCAAACATTGTGAATTGAAATCAGGATTTCAAACATTGGTAATTGAAAGCAGGATTTCAAATATTTCAAATTGAAATCAGGATTTCAAACGTTTCCAATTGAAATCAGGATTTCGAAGATTTCAAATTGAATTCAGGATTTCAAACCTTTCAAATTGAATTCAGGATTTCAAATATTTCAAATTGAAATCAGGGATTTTACCCTGTTTTTATCATGGGTTTAACCTATAAAACCCTTTTTATCATGTGTTTTACCCTATAAAACCCCTTTTATTGGGGTTTTTATCAGGGGTATAACCCTATTTTTATCAGGGGTTTTACCCCATAAAACTGCTTTTATTGGGGGTTTTATCAGGGATTTTACCCTATTTTTATCAGGGTTTTACCTTATAAAACCCCTTTTATTGGGGTTTTTACCCTATTTTTATCAGGGCTTTTACCCTATAAAACCCCTTTTATTGGGATTTTATTAGGGGTATAACCCTATTTTTATCAGGGATTTTACCCTGTTTTTATCATGGGTTTAACCTATAAAACCCTTTTTATCAGGGTTTTACCTTATAAAACCCCTTTTATTGGGGTTTTTACCCTATTTTTATCAGGGCTTTTACCCTATAAAACTCCTTTTATCAGGGTTTTAACCTGTTTTTATCAGGGGTTTTACCCTATAAAATCCCTTTAATTGGGGTTTTTATCAGTGGTTTTACCCTATAAAACCCTTTTTGTCAGGGGTTTTACCCCATTTTTATATGGAGCTTTACCCTATAAAGCCTCTTTTATTGGGGTTTTCATCAGAGGTTTTACCCTATTTTTATCAGGGCTTTTACCCTATAAAACTCCTTTTATCAGGTTTAACCCCCCACCCCCCAAATAGCCCCAAAACCTCTCAAAAAAAAACCCCAAACCCTACAAAAAAAACCCCAAAATCCCACCCAAAAAAACCTAAAACTCCTCAAACTCCCCAAATAGCCCCAAAACGTCCCAAAAAAACCCTAACGCCCTCATTAAAAAAATCCAAAATGGCCCCCAAAAAATATCAAAAATGCCCCAAAAAAGCCCAAGAAAACCCCAAACCCCTCTCAAAAAAAAACACCAAAAAACCGCCAAAAAACCCTCCAAAAAAATAAATAAAAACCAAAAAAAACTCCAAAATGCCCCAAAACCCCACAAAAAAAACCCAAAACCCCTTCCCCAACCTCCCTCCTCCTTTCATCTTCCCCTCAGCTGAACTTTCCTTCCCTCTAATCAAGGCCCTGCCATTAATGAGGCACCAAATTAGCGCTGATTAAAGGAACCTTTCCCTGCAGCTTGGGGGGCTCGGGGGTGAGGAGCTTTTAAATCTATTTAAAATAAAAATAAAAATAAAAGAGGTTTTGGGGTGGTTTTTAAAGTTTAAAAGACACAAATCTCACGTTTTCCCCACATGAATTTGGGGGTTGGATCGGCCCTCAAATCCCACATTTCCCCCATCAAATTTGAATTTTGGATCTACTCCCAAAATCCCATTTTCCCCACCAAGTTTGGGGTTTTGGAGCCACCAAAACATGGATCCAGCCCCAAATCCCACATTTATCAACACAAATTTGGATTTTGGATCCAGCCCCAAATCCCACATTTTCCCCATCAAATTTGGGGTTTTGGGTTTTGGACCCACCAAACATAGATCCAACCCCAAATCCCACATTTTCCCACCCAAATTTGGATTTTGGATCCAGCCCCAAATCCCACATTTATCAACACAAATTTGGATTTTGGATCCAGCCCCAAATCCCACATTTTCCCCACCCAATTTTGGTTTTCAACCCACCAAATCCAGCCCCAAATCCCACATTTCCCCCATCAAATTTGGGTTCTGGATCCAGCCCCAAATCCCATATTTTCCCACCCAAATTTGAGGTTTTGGATCCACCCCAAACCCCGAATTTCCCCACACAGGGACAGAACAGGGGCAGATGGAGATTCCCCGTCCCCTCCTCTCCCGGGGTTTCCCTGGGGGGAGGATTTGGGATAATCCAGCCTGGAGGGAACTGTCTGGGGCAGAATTAATGGGGTTTTTATCCCCATTAAGCACCAGGGCTGGCAGGAATTAATTCATTTCCAGCCGTGGGAGATGAAAATTCCCCCATTTTTCAGGGAAATCCGTTCCGTGTGAAGAGGCCGGAGAAAAATCGCTCTGGCCTTGATTGAGAACGAGCTCGGCTTTGTTAAAACTGAGTCTGATTTATCTCTCCCTTCCTGCCAAACGTGCCTGGTGGGAATCCCGGGGTTTTGGGATTGGGGAATTTTGGGATCAGGCTCTGGGGACCCCAAGATTTTGGGGTCGGGTTCTGGAGATTTTGGGATCAGGGTCTGGGGATCCCGAGATTTTGGGATTGGGCTCTGGGGTTCCTGGGGTTTTGGGATCAGGCTCTGGAGACTTTGGGATCAGACTCTGGGGATTTGGGGATCAGGCTCTGGAGCTCCCAGAGTTTTGGGATCAGGCTCTGGAGATGCTGGGATTTTGGAATCAGGCTTTGGAATCAAGATTTTGGGATGGGGCTCTGGGGATTTTTGGGATTGGGCTCTGTGGACGCTGAAATTTTGGGATCAGGCTCTGGGGATCCCAAGATTTTGGGATCAAGCTCTGGGGATTTTGGGATCAGAATTTGGGGACCCCAGGGTTTTGGGATCAGGCTCTGGAGATCCTGGGATTTTGGGATCAGGCTCTGGGGATCACAGGGTTTTGGGGTCAGGCTCTGGAGATGTTGGGATCCGGCCCTGGGGATCCCAAGATTTTGGGATCAGGCTCTGGAGATTTGGGGATCAGGCTCTGGAGGTCCCAGAGTTTTGGGATCAGGCTCTGGAGATGCTGGGATTTTGGAATCAGGCTTTGGGGATCCCAGAGTTTTGGGATCAGGTTCTGGAGATCCCAAGATTTTGGGATGGGGCTCTGGGGAGTTTTGGGATTGGGCTCTGGGGATGCTGAAATTTTGGGATCAGGCTCTGGAGATCCTGGGATTTTGGAATCAGGCTCTGGGGATCCCAAGATTTTTGGGATTGGGCTCTGGAGATGCTGGAATTTTGAGATCAGGCTCTGGGGATGCTGGGATCAGGCTCTGGAGATATCAGGATTTTGGGATGGGGCTCTGGAGATCCTGGGGTTTTGGGATGAAGCTCTGGGGATTTTGGGATCAGGCTCTGGAGATGTTGGGATCAGGCTCTAGGGATCCCAAGATTTTGGGGTCGGGTTCTGGAGATTTTGGGATCAGGGTCTGGGGATCCCAAGATTTTGGGATTGGGCTCTGGGGTTCCTGGGATTTTGGGATCAGGCTCTGGAGATTTTGGGATCAGATTTTGGGGATTTTGGAATCAAGCTCTGGAGATCCTGGGATTTTGGAATAAGGCTCTGGGGATGCTGAAATTTTGGGATTGGGCTCTGGAAATTTTGGGATCAGTCTCCAGGTATCCTGGGATTTTGGGATCAGGCTCTGGGGATCCCAAGATTTTGGGATCAAGCTCTGGGGATTTTGGGATCAGAATTTGGGGACCCCAGGGTTTTGGGATCAGGCTCTGGAGATCCTGGGATTTTGGGATCAGGCTCTGGAGATGTTGGGATCCAGCCCTGGGGATCCCAAGGTTTTGGGATCACGCTTTGGAGACATCAGGATTTTGGGATCAGGCTCTGGAGATTTTGGGTTCAGGCTCTGGGGATCCCAAGATTTTGAGATTGGGCTCTGGAGATTTTGGGATAAAGCTCTGGAGATCCCGGGACTTTGGGATCATGCTCTGGAGACATCAGGATTTTGGGATCAGGCTCTGGAGATTTTAGCATCAGACTCCAGCGATCCTGGGATTTTGGGATCAGGCTCCAGAAATCCCAGAATTTTGGGATCAGACTCTGGGGACGCCGAGATTTCGGCAGGGTTGGCACGGAACGAGCTTTGTATCCCTTCCCACCCCAAACCATTCCATGAATTCCCTCCTAATTTCTCCCCTCATTTTTCCTGCCCATCAATTCCTCCCTCCTCCATCCCCTGCCCTCCTCAAGCTCCCCTCTCCTGCCGCAGATACCATTATTAACTTTTTATTATTCTATATTTATATATTATATATCCATTATTAACTTTTCCCGCGCATCCAGGAGTTTGTTTTCCTCGCTCCTGATGGATTTTTAATTGGCCCGAGCCCGCCAGGGTGGCGGGGCCGTTCCGCAGGAATCCGATGCAAATGGGATTTTCTCCTTCCCGGGCTCCCTCGGCCGCTGCCAAATATTTTAAATAAATAAACAGGATTGCGTCAATGGAGAGCAGCGGGAGCCTCGCAGGTGCGCTCCAGCTCCAATTCCAGCCCTGAACACGGCGGGATGAGCCCGAGCTCGGTCCTGGAAAAGCCGGGAATGAGCAGGGAAAGAGCGGATTAATAAAGCCCAGCGTTAATGGCCCGCAGTGCAGGCGCTAATTAATGGATGCTGGTCCCATCTCCCACATCCATTCTGGATTTTAACCATTCCTGGGCTGTGCCCGGCCTCTCACGGAGATCCTAAATCTCGGGGCTGGAAGGTTGACCTTCTGCCACCTTCTGCACCTCAAACCCCCGTGCCAGGATCCCCCAAAAACATCAGTGCCAGGACCCCTCAAATCTCCAAGCCAGGATCCCCCAAAGATCCCCCAAATCCCAAGCCAAAATCCCCCAAATCCCAGTGCCCAGATCCCAAACCCCAGTGCCAGGACTCCCCCAAATTCTCGTACCAGCATCCCAAATCTCAAGCCAGGATCCCCCAAATCCCAGTGCCAAGATCCCAAAAATCTCAGTGCCAGGACCGCCCAAATCCCGTGCCAGAACCCTCCAAATTCCCATGTTCGGATCCCAAATCCCAGTGCCCGGATCCCCAAATCCCAGTGCCCGGATCCCAAACCCCACTGCCAGGACTCCCCCAAATTCTCGTACCAGCATCCCAAATCCCTGTGCCAGGATCCCCCAAATCCCCATTCCAAGATCCCCCAAACCCCGTGCCAGGATCCCCCAATCCCAGTGCCAAGATCCCAAAAATCTCAGTGCCAGGACCGCCCAAATCCCCGTGCCAGAACCCCCCAAATTCCCATGCTCGGATCCCAAATCCCCATGCTGAGACCTCCCAAATCCCAGTGCCCGGATCCCCCAAATCCCAGTACCTGGATCCCAAACCCCACTGCCAGAACTCCCCCCAAATTCTCGTACCAGCATCCCAAATCTCCAAGCCAGCATCCCACAAACTCTCTTTCCAGGATCCCCCAAATCCCAGTGCCAAGACCCCCAAAATCTCAGTGCCAGGACCGCCCAAATCTCCATTCCAGGACCCACCAAATCCCCAAGACAAGATCCCAAATCCCAGCGCTAGGACCCCCGAAATCCCAATGCCTGGATCCCCCAAATCCCTGCTCCAGGACCCCAAAAATCTCAGTGCCAGCATCCCCTGTGCCCAGATCCCAAACCCCATTGCCAGGACCCCCAAATTCTCATACCAACACTCCAAACCCCCGTTCCAGGACTCCAAACCTCATTGCCAAGACCCCCCAAATCCCCATTCCAGGATCCCCCAAATCCCTGTTCCAGGACCCCAAAAACCTCAGTGCCCGGACCCCCCAAACCCCCTTGCCAGCATGCCCCAAATCCCAGTGCCAAGACCACCCAAATCCCAGTGCCTGGACCTCCCAAATTCTCACACCAGCACCCCAAAGCCCCATCCCAGGATCCCCCAAACTCTCATTCCAGGATCCCCCAAATCCTAGTGCCAGGACCCCCTAAAACTCTGTGCCTAGATACCCCAAACCCCAATGACAGGACCCCCAAATTCTCATACTAGCATCCCAAATCCTCAAGCCAGGACCCCCCAAATTCCCAAGCCAAGATCCCCCAAACCCCTTGCCAGGATCCCCCATATCCCAGTGCCAAGACCCCAAAAATCTCAGTGCCAGGACCGCCCAAATCCCCGTGCCAGAACCCCCCAAATTCCCATGCTCGGATCCCAAATCCCCATGCCGAGACCTCCCAAATTCCCAAGCCAAGATCCCCCAAATCCCTGTGCCAGGATCCCCCAAACCACTGTGTTAGGATCCCCCAAAATCCCGTACCAGCACCCCAAACTGCTGTGCCAAGACCCCGCAAATGCCCAAGCCAAGATCTCCCAAATCCCTGTGCCAGGACCCCTCAAATCCCCATTCCAGAGCCCCAAATCCCCATTCCAGGACCCCCCAAATCCCCATTCCAGGCACGTCCTCCCCTCAGGGGTGCCCAGGGCCGGATGATTGACAGCTGTCACTCAAAGCCATCCCTGGCTGCATCCTCCGGGCTGTTGAATATTCATGAGATGTTTTCCCTCTGCTGCCGGACCCTCCTGTGGCCTCTCACCATTAACCATTCACAGAACGCCAGGAAAATGCAAATTCCAGAGGATTTGGCCCAGGAATTGGCACCTCAGGCCTGGCATCGGCTGCCCCAATCCTCCCGGGCCGTGCCAGGTGAAGAAATGCAGGAAAAGGCAGGAAAAAATGGATTTGTGCCTTCATCTTCCCCGATTTTGGGGTGCTGGGGACAGTGGGACACCCAGGGGTGACACCTTGGGCAGTCACAATCATCAGCACCCACCTGAATTTCCCTGGAATATCCCAGAATTTCTCTGGAATTTCCATAGAATTTCCCTGAAATATCCCAGAATTTCACTAGAATTTCCCTGGAATTTCCCTAGATTTTCCCTGGAATATCCCTAGATTTTCCCTGGAATATCTCTAGAATTTCCCTGGAATATCCCTGAATGTCTCTAGAATTTCCCTGATTTTCCCTGGAATATCCCTGAAATATCCCTGAAATATCTCTGAATTTCCCTGGAATTTCCCAACCTGAGTCTCCAGGGCTTCACCCCAAGTCCAGACCCAAATTTGAAACCCCTCCAGGGCTTCATCCCGAATCCAGCACCCCATCCTGATTTCCCCAAAATTCCATCCCTAATCCAGCCCTTCCTCCTGATCCCCCCAAGGTTTCTTCCCTAACCCAGCACCCCATTCTGATTCCCCCAAAGTTTCATCCCTAATCCAGCACCCCGTCTTTACCCCTCCAAAGTTTCATCCTTAATCCAACACCCCATCCTTAATTCCCCAAAATTTCATCCCTAATCCTGCACCCCATCCTGATCCCCCCAAGATTTCATCCCTAATCCTGCACCCCATCTTTACCCCTCCAAAATTTCATCCTTAATTTAACACCCCATCCTTAATTCCCCAAATTTCATCCCTAATCCAGCACCCCGTTTTGATCCCCCAAAGTTTCATCCCTAATCCAGCACCCCATCCTGATCCCCAAGGGCTCCATCCTTAATCCTGCACCCCATCCTGATCCCCCCAAGATTTCATCCCTAATCCTGCACCCCATCTTTACCCCTCCAAAATTTCATCCTTAATCCAGCACCCCGTTTTGATTCCCCAAGACTTCATCCCTAATCCTGCACCCCATCCTCATCCCCCCAAGATTTCATCCCTAATCCTGCACCCCATCCTCATTTCCCCAGGATTTCACCCCTAATCCAGGGTCCCCTCCCGATCCCCCAGGGCTCCATCCCTAATCCAGCACCCCCATCCTGATCCCACAAAATTTCCTCCCTAATCCAGGGTCCCCTCCCGATCCCCCAGGCCTCCATCCCTATGGAATTAACCCTTCCCACGCCACGATGTCCCAAAGGAACGCGATAAATCCCCGCTGAATTCTTGGTCAATCCCTGCCGGCCCCGGGCCCCCCATCCCGCGGGGCACAGAGGGGTTGGGAGCAGAGGAGGATGATGATGATGATGATGATGAGGATGATGATGATGAGGAGGAGGCATCCCTCTCTTTCCCACGCTCCTCCCTCCCCAGCCCACCTTCCCTGGCACGTTTGATCCCGCAGAAGCCTCGGAGCGTTCCCTCCTCCCACTCCCTCCCGGCTCCTCTCTCTCAGTTTAAACACACGGACGCATGAAAAATAAATGTTGCCGAGGAAAGACAGCGGCAGAGGGCTGGGAAGCAATTAGCATCCAAAGAGGCGTAATTAGTGCTCAGAATGCGAGCGGCAGAGAAGAAATAAAGCAGCGTTCGGATGCAATCAGGGTCGTGCCTGAATTACAAACCGTTAACTGAATCGCTAATTAAGCGCGGGGTGTGAATCACGGCTTATTAAGGGCTCGGCGCGGGCTCTGCCAGCCGGGACCGCGCTGGGACAGACGGACAACGGTGGGACAATGAGGGGACAATGGTGGGACAAGGGACCGGGCTGGGACAGACGGACAACGGTGGGACAATGGTGGGACAAGGGACCGGGCTGGGACAGACGGACAACGGTGGGACAATGGTGGGACAATGGTGGGACAAGGGACCGGGCTGGGACAGACGGACAACGGTGGGACAATGAGGGGACAAGGGACCGGGCTGGGACAGGCGGACAACGGTGGGACAAGGGACCGGGCTGGGACAGACGGACAACGGTGGGACAATGGGACATGGTGGACGAGGATGGTTGGGACAGAGGACAGGGGGAGCAATGGGGATTGGGACAGGACGGGGACAAGGACGGTGGTCTCCAGGACTAGACGAAATGGTGGGACAATGGATTGGGACAGAGGACAGGATGGGACAATGAGGGGACAATGGTGGGGAGACATATGGGACAATGATGGAATTCTGAGGGGACAACGATGGGACAATGAGGGGACAGGATAATGGTGGGACAATGATGGGAAAGGGCATGGTGGGACAAAGACGGGGGACAGACGCAGTGATGGGACAGTGAGGGGACAATGGTGGGACAAATGATGGGACAAGGGACAGGATGGACATTATGGGACGTGGTGGGATGCAAGGGGACAACGTGGAATGGGACCAGGGACAATGGTGGGACAATGAGGGGACAAGGGACCATGCTGGGACACAGGGACAATGATGGGACATTACTAGGACCATGGTGGGACAATGATGGGACAAGAGATAATGATGGGACGATGATGGGACAAGGGACCGTGATGGACAGGGACAATGTGGGAGATGGGACAATGATGGGACAGAGGAAATATGGGATAATGATGGGACAAGAGATATGTAATGGGACAATGGTGGGACAAGGGACCGTGCTGGGACAGAAGGACAGTGATGGGACAATGGTGGGACAATGATGGGATGATATTGGGACAATAATGGGACAAGAACGCTGATGGGATGGAGGGACAATGATGGGACAATAGTGGGACAATGATGGGACAAGGGACCCTGATGGGATGGAGGGACAATGATGGGATAAGAGATAAAGATGGGACAATATTGAGACAGTGATGGCACAAGGGACCATGATGGGAGAAGGGACAATGGTGGGACAATATTGAGACAATGATGGGACAAAGGACCAGGGTGGGATAAGGGGATCCTGGAGGGACAGAGGGACAATGATGGGACAAAAGGCCGAGGTGGGACAAAGGAATGTCGCCCCCATCCCACATCCCTGCGTCTGCAAACCCTGGCAGCTGCACCCCTCATTCCCATTCCCTGCACCTCCAAATCCCCAAATCCCCGTGCCCTGCATCCCTGTGTCCCTGCACCCTCACTGCCCATGTCCCCAATTCCCAGCCCCATTCCCATCCCAGCTCCCGCAGCCCTGCTCAGAGCAGGGAGCGCCCAGACTGCAATCCAGGCATGGGAACAGGAAGATGAATAATTAATTAATTAATTAATTAATCCTGATTTATCCAACCCAGCCAAAGGCCTGACGAGCTTTGCCCTGGTGGAGCAGCCGCCCTTGGCCTCCTCCTCCTTTTCCTCCCCAACCTTTTCCTTTTTTTCTCCCCGGGATCGTTTTCATCTTCCCCTTTCCCGTTTTCCCCGGAGTTCCAGCACCACCTCCGAGCTCCCCAAAACCCCTCCAGCTTTTCCCTGCCGAGCTCCCAGGGATCCAGCAGGACCCTGTGGGCTCCCCAAAGCCTGGGATCCCCCACATTTCCCGGGAATGGGGAGCAGCTCCCGGAGCGGGGATGAAAGGGAAGAGCTGAGCCGGGAAAGGTCCTGCGAGCACGGGCGGCGATCAAAGGGAGCTCATCCATTTTAATGAGCATTCCAGAGGGTTCCGAGGGAGAGGAAGGGGCTTGCCGGAGATCAAAGCCCTGCCTGAGGAGCTGGGGGGGCTCGGGGAGGGAGAGGAAGGCAGAGAGGGTTGGGAATAAAAGGATGGAGAGGCCGGAGATGCGGATTTGAGGGATCTGCTGGAGCTTCCCCAGAGCAGCCAAGGAATGTCCCTGTCACCAAATTCGGTGCTTTTCCCATCCTGGCACTCCCAAATCTGGGAATAGAGGGCTCAGGATGAGCAGGGACACGGGCTGATGTCCCCACTTGTCACAATGGTGGGATGATCCCAGGAAGGATCTGGGATCCCTCCTGCGTCCCCGCCCTCCTCATCCCATTGGCACCTCCCAAAATCCCCATCCCTCATTCCAGAGGGATTTTCCCGTGCCTTCTATCCCTGCCTGGGGTGGTGGCACTTGGTGATGTCCCCAAAGTGTCACCTCCTGTCCCTGGGGCTGTGCCCTTTGCCCAGCAGACATTTCCCATGACTGTGCAAATAATACCAATTCATTAAAAGGGGAAATCAAACCTAGCCTCGTTTATAATTAGATCATCCACAGGCTTAATTAATTAAGGACGAGCTAAAGTCCATCAGTGCATCCCACAAATTCCCAAGATCCAGAATCAAATCCCAGCTCCTGTGGGACACCAAAGCCAGGGGCAGGGCCTTGGGGACATCCCCAGGCTGGGATTTCTCCAGCAGCAGGAAAAATCCATTGGGAACAGGAGGGAATGTGCAGCCAGGGGGAGAATCCGGGCTCAGATGAAGACGTGCAGCTCCAGAGCTGTTATCCATCCCCAGCTCCTCGTGGACGCTTTGGAGATGAATTCCCTTCTTCTTTCATGAAATCTCTTCTTCTTTTTATGAAGGATTTATCAAGTTTAGTTTGAAACCACCGAGGAAGATTCCCTGTTTGGATAAGCCTCTGGCTTGTGCTGGATTGGTGTCCCGAGCTGGGAGCTGGAGGATGCTCAGGAACATCCTAATGAGGAGCAGCAAACAGAGAAATGATCCCACTGCTTTTCCAGGGCTGGGAACTCCAGGATTCTTGGACAATTCCCTTTTCCTGACCCAGAAATGGGACAACAGATGCCTGGCAGGGAATCCCAGAGCTCTGCTGCCCCTTGGGATGCAGGAAAACCCCAGGGAATGCTGGAGTGATGAAAATTCCTTGACCTTTTGTAACTTTGGGATTTTATTTTTTTTCCCAGAGGATGGATCCCAGCACTGCTATAGGGCAGAGACCTGGAGCTGCAGCATCTCCACAGCCAAGGATTGCCATGGAATAAAGCAATCCCCAAATTTAGGCCTTTTATTGGGAATGGCTCAATCCAGCAGGGAAGGATAAGGAATAAACACCCCCGGAGAAAGGTGGGAAGTGCTGGAGAGGGGCTGGGAAGGGTGGAAAAGGGGGTGCTCCACATGGGGATCTGGTGTGTGCTTGTATGGGAATATCCATGGGGAATCTCTGGGAATTCCAGGACTTCATCATAGAACTGTGGAATGGGTTGGAAAGGATCCTAAACCCCATCTCCTTCCATGGACAGGGACACCTCCCACCATCCCAGGCTGCTCCAAGCTGGCCTTGGACATTCCCAGGGATGGGGCAGCCGCAGCTTTTCCAGGAATTCCTCCCCAATATCCCACCCCAACCTCCCCTTTCCCGGTTTGGAGCCATTCCCTGTGTCCTGTCCCTCCATCCCTTGTCCCCGGTGCCTCTCCAGCTCTCCCTGGATCCTTCTCCTTTCCAGGGGAACATTCCTGGAGCATCCCCACGGCCTCCTCTGGATTCACTCCATCAATCCCACATCGCTCCAGGGAGGATCCAGCAGGATCCTGGAATTCCAGGGCTGTGCCCATCACCCCTGGCAGCGCTGGATTTTCCTCATTCCGCTCGGATCCCGCCTCAGCGGCCGCCTGTGGATCCTGGAAGAATTAATCCCAACTGTTGTGAGCGAGGCGCGGCGCGCTTGTAACGGCGGGCCGCTAATTAGGGCCCTGTAATTGGATCCAGCGCTGCCTGTAAATCCAATTACCTGGGATTAGAGCTGTGCCGCGGCTCCGGATCCTTCCCACTCCTTAAACTTTATCCCAGGAAAGCTGGGAAGGTCTCCAGCTCCTTATCACAGCCCCAAAATCCTTCTCCCCATTCCTTTTCTCCTGCCGGGATGAGGGAAAATGGGAAAGTTTCCAGCTCATTATTACAGCCCCAAAATTCCCCCAAATCTTCCCCCATCCTTTCTCCGCCAGTGGAAGTCAGCAGTCCTTTCCACCCAAATTCCTTCTCATCCTTTTGCCTCGGATGGGGAAATGGAAGTTCCAGCCATTATACACCCAAAATTCCCCAAAATCTTCTCTCATTCCCTTCTCTGCCAGTTGGGAAGGTCTCCAGCCTTTTCAAACCCAAATTTTCCCCCAAAATCCTTCTCCCAATCCCAGGGAGGCTGCCAGAGCTGCACAGATCCATAAAGACTAAATAATATATATTAAAATAAATATATATTTAACTACACGGAACAATCATTGCCTTTTATTATCTGCAGATAAAACCTGGAATCGTTTCCCAAGGAGAACGAGGTAATTCTGGCTTTGCTTTTATGGAGTTTGGGGCTATAAAGTAGGAAAGGGGAAAGGGAAGGAAAGGGAAGGAAAGGGAAGGAAAGGGAAGGAAAGGAAAGGAAAGGAAAGGAAAGAGGAAAGGAAAGGGAAAGGGAAAGGAAAAGGAAAGGAAAGGAAAGGAAAAGAAGAAGGAGAAAGGAAGAAGGAAAGGGAAAGGAAAGGAAAGGAAAGGAAAGGAAAAGGGAAAGGAAAGGGAAAAGGGAAAGGAAAGGGAAAAGAGAAAGGAAAGGGAAAAGAGAAAGAGAAAAGGAAGAAGGAAAGGAAAAAGAGAAGGGAAAGGAGAGGAAGAAGGAAAGGAAAAAGAGAGAAGGAGAAAAGGAAAGGACAAGGGGAAAAGGGAAAGAGAAGGAAATTACAAGGAATGGGAAAAGGAGAAGGAGAAAAGGAAAGGGGAAGGAAAGGAATCCCATCCTGCTGTGCCAGGACAGATCCCAGCCCAGGGAAGCTCAGCCCCCGTTCTCCTGCAGGCCCTGAGCTCCCCCTGCCACAAATCCCCCTCTGGGACCCCAAACCCCATCCCGGGGTGCCCATCCCGCCTCCCAGAGACCCCGAAGCCGCGGCAAAGGCTCCGGCCGCCCGCCGTGCCCAGGCTGCTGCTGCCCTCTGCCGCGGGGAGGCTGCTCTGGGAATGCTGCTCTGGGAATGCACTGCTGCTCCTGGGAATGCTGCTCTGGGAATGCTGCTCTGGGAATGCGCTGCTGCTCTGGGAATGCTGCTACTTTGGGAATGCTGCTACTTTGGGAATGCTGCTGCTGCTCAGGGAATGCTGCTCTGGGAATGCTGCTCTGGGAATGCTGCTCTGGGAATGCTGCTCTGGGAATGCACTGCTGCTCTGGGAATGCTGCTCTGGGAATGCTGCTGCTGCTCTGGGAATGCTGCTCTGGGAATGCACTGCTGCTCTGGGAATGCTGCTCTGGGAATGCTGCTCCTGGGAATGCGCTGCTGCTCTGGGAATGCTGCTGCTCTGGGAATGCTGCTCTGGGAATGCTGCTCTGGGAATGCACTGCTGCTCTGGGAATGCTGCTCTGGGAATGCACTGCTGCTCTGGGAATGCTGCTACTTTGGGAATGCTGCTGCTCTGGGAATGCACTGCTGCTCCTGGGAATGCTGCTGCTCTGGGAATGCTGCTCTGGGAATGCTGCTCTGGGAATGCGCTGCTGCTCTGGGAATGCTGCTCTGGGAATGCTGCTGCTCTGGGAATGCACTGCTGCTCTGGGAATGCTGCTCTGGGAATGCTGCTGCTCTGGGAATGCACTGCTACTCCTGGGAATGCTGCTGCTCTGGGAATGCACTGCTTATCTGGGAATGCTGCTCTGGGAATGCTGTTCCTGGGAATGCACTGCTGCTCTGGGAATGCTGCTACTTTGGGAATGCTGCTCTGGGAATGCGCTGCTGCTCTGGGAATGCGCTGCTGCTCTGGGAATGCACTGCTGCTCCTGGGAATGCTGCTGCTCTGGGAATGCACTGCTGCTCTGGGAATGCAGTGCTCCTCCCGGGAATTCACTGCTGCTCTGGGAATGCACTGCTGCTCTGGGAATGCTGCTCTGGGAATACACTGCTCTGGGAATTCACTGCTAGTCCTGGAAATCCACTGTTCTGGGAATTCACTGCTCCTCCTGGGAATGCCGCTCCTCTGGGAAAGGCTCCTGGCAGGACCCAGCTGCTCCCAGCACGGCTCAGCTGCTGCAGGAACCATGGGCAGGCTCTGCACCCCAAAAAAAGGGCCCTGGATCCCAGGACAAGGATGCTGTGGGATCCAGGGTCAGGGATGTTTCAGACCCGGGGACAAGGATGTTCTGGGAACCAGGATCAGGGATGCTCTGGAGTCCATGGTCAGGCTGCTCTGGATCCCAGGACAGGGATGTCCTGTGGTCCAGGATGCTCCAGACTCCAGGACAAGGATGTTCTGGGATCCAGGGTCAGGGATGCTTTGGGTTCCAGGGTCAGGAATGTTCCAGACCTCAGGACAAGGATGCTTTGGACTTCAGGACAAAGATGTTCTTGACCCAATGACGGGGATGTGCTGCACTCCAGGATCAGAGATGCTCCAGACCCCAGGACAAGGATGATCTGGGATCCAGGACAAGGATGCTCTGGGATTTAGGATCAGACTGTTCTGGGATCCAGGGTCAGGGATGCTCTGGATCCCAGGGTCAGGAATATTCCAGACCCCAGGACAAGGATGCTCTGGGATCCAGGATCAGACTGTTCTGGGATCCAGGGTCAGGGATGCTCTGGAGTCCATGGTCAGGCCGTTCTGGATCCCAATTCAAGAATGTTCTGGGATCCAGGGTCAGGAATGCTCTGGATCCCAGGGTCAGGAATATTCCAGACCCCAGGACAAGGATGCTCTGGGATTTAGGATCAGGCTGCTCTGGATCCCAGGACCAGGCTGCTCTGGGATCCAGGGTTAGGCTGCTCTAAGATCCCAGCACAAGACTGCTCTGGAATCCAGGACAGGGATGCTCTGGATCCCAGGACCAGGCTCCTCTGGGATTTAGGATCAGGATGCTCTGGATTCCAGGACAAAGCTGCTCCCCACCCCAGCCAGGCCAATTTCCCAGCCCAGCCCAGGGAAGCTCTGCAGGAGCTGCAGGAGGGCTCCATGTCCCCTCCATGTCCCCTCCATGTCCCCTCCATGTCCCCTCCATGTCCCCTCCATGTCCCTCCATGTCCCCTCCTGTCCCCTCCTGTCCCTCCATGTCCCTCCATGTCCCCTCCATGTCCCTCCAGTCCTTCCATGTCCCCAGTCCCTCCATGTCCCTCCATGTCCCCTCCATGTCCCTCCATGTCCCTCCATGTCCCTCCATGTCCCCTCATGTCCCCTCCATGTCCCCTCCATGTCCCTCCATGTCCCCTCCATGTCCCTCCATGTCCCCTCATGTCCCTCCATGTCCCCTCTGTCCCTCCATGTCCCTCCATGTCCCCTCATGTCCCCTCCATGTCCCCTCCATGTCCCTCCATGTCCCCTCCATGCCCCCTCCATGTCCCTCATGTCCCTCCATGTCCCTCCATGTCCCTCCATGTCCCTCATGTCCCTCCATGTCCCTCCATGTCCCTCCATGTCCCCTCCATGTCCCCTCCATGTCCCTCCATGTCCCTCCATGTCCCCTCCATGTCCCCTCCATGTCCCTCCATGTCCCTCCATGTCCCCTCCATGTCCCCTCCATGTCCCTCCATGTCCCTCCATGTCCCCTCCATGTCCCTCCATGTCCCCTCCATGTCCCCTCCATGTCCCCATCCATGTCCCCATCCATGTCCCTCCATGTCCCTCCATGTCCCCTCCATGTCCCCTCCATGTCCCCTTCCATGTCCCCTCCATGTCCCCTCCCTATGTCCCCTCCATGTCCCCTCCATGTCCCTCCATGTCCCCTCATTCCCTCCATGTCCCCTCCATGTCCCCTCCATGTCCCCCGTCCCATGTCCCCTCCATGTCCCCTCCATGTCCCTCCATATCCCCTCCATGTCCCCTCCATGTCCCCTCATGTTCCCTCCATGTCCCCTCCATGTCCCTCCATGTCCCTCCATGCCCCTCCATGTCCCCTCCATATCCCCTCCATGTCCCCTCCATGTCCCTCCATGTCCCCTCCATGTCCCCTCCATATCCACTCCATGTCCCTCCATGTCCCCTCCATGTCCCCTCCATGTCCCCTCCATGTCCCCTCCATGTCCCTCCATGTCCCTCCATGTCCCTCCCTGTCCCTCCATGTCCCTCCATGTCCCCTCCATGTCCCCTCCATGTCCCCTCCATGTCCCCTCCATGTCCCCTCCATGTCCCTCCATGTCCCCTCCATGTCCCCTCCATGTCCCTCCATGTCCTTCCATGTCCCCTCCATGTCCCCTCCATGTCCCTCCATGTC
Organism: Zonotrichia leucophrys gambelii; assembly: GCF_028769735.1. Lineage (NCBI taxonomy): Eukaryota > Metazoa > Chordata > Aves > Passeriformes > Passerellidae > Zonotrichia > Zonotrichia leucophrys. The sequence continues at coordinate 2,112,604 of NC_088192.1, read as the reverse complement.
CCTCCATGTCCCCTCCATGTCCCTCCATGCCCCATCCATGCCCCCTCCATGCCCCCTCCATGCCCCCTCCATGTCCCCTCCATGTCCCCTCCATGTCCCCTCCATGTCCCCTCCATGTCCCCTCCATGTCCCGTCCATGTCCCTCCATGTCCCCTCCATGTCCCCTCCATGTCCCTCCATGTCCCCTCCATGTCCCTCCATGTCCCCTCCATGTCCCCTCCATGTCCCTCCATGTCCCTCCATGTCCCCTCCATGTCCCTCCATGTCCCTCCATGTCCCTCCATGTCCCCTCCATGTCCTTCCATGTCCCCTCCATGTCCCCTCCATGTCCCCTCCATGTCCCCTCCATGTCCCCTCCATGTCCCCTCCATGTCCCTCCATGTCCCCTCCCTGTCCCCTCCCTGTCCCCTCCCTGTCCCTCCATGCCCTCCATGTCCCCTCCATGTCCCTCCATGTCCCCTCCATGCCCCTCCATGTCCCTCCATGTCCCCTCCATGTCCCCTCCATGTCCTTCCATGTCCCCTCCATGTCCCCTCCATGTCCCCTCCATGTCCTTCCATGTCCCTCCATGTCCCCTCCATGTCCCCTCCATGTCCCCTCCATGTCCCCTCCATGTCCCTCCATGTCCCCTCCATGTCCCTTCCATGTCCCCTCCATGTCCCCTCCATGTCCCCTCCATGTCCTTCCATGTCCCTCCATGTCCCTCCATGTCCCTCCATGTCCCCTCATGTCCCCTCATGTCCCCTCCATGTCCCCCCATGTCCCCTCCATGTCCCCTCCATGTCCCCTCCATGTCCCCTCCATATCCCCTCCATGTCCCTCCATGTCCCTCCATGTCCCTTCCATGTCCCTTCCATGTCCCTTCCATGTCCCTTCCATGTCCCTTCCATGTCCCTCCATGTCCCTCCATGTCCCTTCCATGTCCCTTCCATGTCCCTTCCATGTCCTCTCCATGTCCCCTCATGTCCCTCCATGTCCTGGGAGTGTCCCATTCCCAGGAGAGGCAGAACTGGGGCACAGGGACACAGTGAGGGCTCCGGGGGGGAAACCACAAAAAAAGACCCCAGTTCCACATTACAGACTCCAATTCCATGTTCCAGACCACACATTTTACATTCCAGACCCCAGTTTCCCATTCCATTCCCCAATTCCACACTCTAGACCCCAATTTCCCATTCCCGACCCCAATTCCACGTTCCAGATCCCAATTCAATGTTCCAGACCCCAACTTTTACATCCCAGACCCCAAATCCACATTCCATTCCTCAATTTCCCATTCCAATTCCCCAGTTTCCCATTCCAGACCCCAAATTTTTGGGGAGGTAATGATGGGAGGCAGGGAAAATTCACAGACCTTGGAAAAACCTTGGGGTGGGAAACTCCTTCAGCTGAAGGGACGAGCCTCATTCCACGGGTGGGGAAAGGACACCCACCAGTCCCCACCAGTCCCCACCAGTCCCCACCAGTCCCCACCAGTCCCCAGAGCAGGGACAGGACCAGTGACACCCCCATATGGGGACCAGCACCCCCATCCACACATCCCAAATTCCCTCTGCTCCCAATCCCGCTGTTCCCATCCCTGCACGTCTCCCCAGGCCCTATTAACATAATTAATTAAGCCTGTGGATGATCTAATTATAAACGAGGCTGGGTTTGATTTTCCCCTTTTAATTAATTGATATTATTTGCACAGTCACGGGAAATGTCTGCTGGGCAAAGGGCACAGCCCCAGGGACAGGAGGTGACACTTTGGGGACATCACCAAGTGCCACCAGCCCAGGCAGGGATAAAAGGCACTGGAAAATCCCTCTGGAATGAGGGATGGGGATTTTGGGAGGTGCCAATGGGATGAGGAGGGCGGGGACACAGGAGGGATTCAGGGATTGTCCCCTCCAGCCCTGCAAACATCCCTGGAAGTGACAGGAAAAGCAAATTTGTCTTCCCAAACCAGCTGGGAGATGAAACCAGCGCTGGGAAATAAAAGGAACAATGGGAAGGATTCCACTGATTGGTGAATGGGAAAAGAGATTTCATTTTACAAACAAACTTTAGGTTTGCTGATTAAATTAGACTTTGAGAGATGAAAGAAACAATGGGGAAGGAAAACCCCTAAATTCCATAAGAATTAAAAATTCGAAGGGAGGGTTGTACATTAGAGGGGAATCTTTGGGATCAGGTGTTCTGGGAAGTCTGAACCTCTCAAGTACTTCAGAAATGGGGAAAAACCCCTAAATTCTATAAGAATTGAAAATTCAAAGGGTGGGTTATTCATTAGAAAGAAATCTTCTGTATCGGGTGTTTTGGGAAGTCTGAACCTTTCAAGTACCTCAGAAATGGGGGGGAAAAAACCCAAATTCCATCAAAATTAATAATTAAAAATGAAGGTTATAGTTCATATATATATATATATATATATATATTAGAGGGGAATTTTCAGGAAATCTTTGGTATCAGGCGTATAGGGGAGTCTGAACCTCTCATGTACCTCAGAAATGGAGGAAAACCCTTAAATTCATAGGAATTAATAATTAAAAATCAAGGTTATACATCAGAGGGGAAATCTTTGGGATCAGGCGTATTGGGGAGTCTGAACCTCTCAAGTACCTCAGAAATGGGGAAGAAAAACCCCTAAATTCCGTAAGAATTCAAAATTAAAAGGGAGGGTTGTACATTAGAGGGGAATCTTTGGGATCAGGCATATTGGGGAGTCTGAACCTCTCAAGTACCTCAGAAATGGGGAAAACTCCCTAAATTCCATAAAAATTATAAATTAAAAGGGAGGGTTGTACATTAGAGGGGAATCTCTGGGTTCTGGGAACTCTGAACTTCTCAAGTACCTCAGAAATGGGGAAAGAGAGAAGGGAAATGCAGCTGGGAAATTGGGATAAAAAGGAGGCTGCATCCTCCAAAAATTGGAGAAATCCCAGTGGATGCCCCATGGCCTCTGCCTTGATTGGAATAAAGTTCCAGGACTCCTCTGTCTCCTTTTTGGGCACAAACCTCTGCTGTTTGTGGATGGATTTTCCTGGCAGAAGGGCCAGGCTGGGTTTGGAATGAGCAGGGACAGGGGAAGGTGTCCCTGCCCTGCTCAGACCCAGCAGCTGCCGGATTTTGGATTTTCCTTTGGAATAATCCTGCCGAGATTTCCCTAATCCCTGAGCGACTCATCTGCTGCCCCATCCCTGCCCTAATTACCACAGCTCTCCTCAGCCTCTGCTCTCTCCCTGCTCGGCCCCGTTTTCCAGAAAATTCCAGAGTTTTCCTGCCTCTCCACACCTGGGAACACTCATTGCCTTCCTTTATTGCCCCCAAAAAATCCCCATTTTCCAGCAGAAAATTCCAGAGTTTTCCTGTCTCCCATTATAACCTCCCAAAAATCCCCATTTTCCAACAGAACATTCCAGAGTTTTCCTGTCTCCCATTATAACCTCCAAAAAATCCCCATTTTCCAGCAGAAAATTCCAGAGTTTTCCTGTCTCCCATTATAACCTCCAAAAAATCCCCATTTTCCAGGAGAAAATTCCTGACTATTCCTACTTCTCTGCATCTGGGAATGCTCCTTGCCTCCCTTTATTACCCCCTAAAAATCCTCATTTTCCAGCAGAACATTCCTATTTTTTCCTGCCTTCCTAGATTTGGGAACATTCCCTGTCTCCCATTATAACCTCCCAAAAATCCCCATTTTCCAGGGGAAAGAATTAACAAACAAAAGTCCTGAAAATCAGCGAGCTCAGGGGGTGGAGGAAGCACAGGGAGGCTCTTCCTCCCTGGATGGAGCAGGAGCTGGGATCAGCACTGCTCTCCTGCAAGGTGTCCTTCAGCTGGAACCCTTCATCCCATCGGGAACCCTTCATCCCGACGGGAATCTTCATCCCAACGGGAATCCTTCATCCCAGCTGGAACCCTTCATCCCAACGGGAACCCTTCATCCCAACGGGAATCCTTCATCCCAACGGGAACCCTTCATCCCAGCTGGAACCCTTCATCCCATCTGGAATCCTTCATCCCAACAGGAACCCTTCATCCCAACAGGAATCCTTCATCCCAACGGAATCCTTCATCCCATCTGGAATCCTTCATCCCATCGGGAATCCTTCATCCCAACGGGAACCCTTCATCCCAACGGGAATCCTTCATCCCAGCTGGAATCCTTCATCCCAACGGGAATCCTTCATCCCAACGGGAATCCTTCATCCCAGCTGGAATCCTTCATCCCATCCGGAATCCTTCATCCCATCTGGAATCCTTCATCCCAACGGGAATCCTTCATCCCAACGGGAATCCTTCATCCCAGGAACCCTTCATCCCAGCTGGAATCCTTCATCCCAACTGGAACCCTTCATCCCAACAGGAATCCTTCATCCCAACGGGAACCCTTCATCCCAACGGGAATCCTTCATCCCAACTGGAATCCTTCATCCCAACGGGAATCCTTCATCCCAATGGGAACCCTTCATCCCAACGGGAATCCTTCATCCATCGGGAATCCTTCATCCCAAATCGGGAATCCTTCATCCCAGGAACCCTTCATCCATCGGAATCCTTCATCCCAGCTGGAATCCTTCATCCAGGGAACCCTTCATCCCAATGGGAATCCTTCATCCCAACGGGAATCCTTCATCCCAGCTGGAACCCTTCATCCCAGCTGGAATCCTTCATCCCAATGGGAATCCTTCATCCCAGCTGGAACCCTTCATCCCAGCTGGAACCCTTCATCCCAACGGGAATCCTTCATCCCAACGGGAATCCTTCATCCCAGCTGGAACCCTTCATCCCAACGGGAATCCTTCATCCCATCTGGAATCCTTCATCCCAGCTGGAATCCTTCATCCCAACTGGAACCCTTCATCCCATCTGGAATCCTTCATCCCAGCTGGAATCCTTCATCCCATCTGGAACCCTTCATCCCAGCTGGAACCCTTCATCCCAACGGGAATCCTTCATCCCAGCTGGAATCCTTCATCCCATCTGGAATCCTTCATCCCATCTGGAACCCTTCATCCCAGCTGGAATCCTTCATCCCAACGGGAATCCTTCATCCCAACTGGAACCCTTCATCCCAACGGGAATCCTTCATCCCAGCTGGAATCCTTCATCCCATCTGGAACCCTTCATCCCAACGGGAATCCTTCATCCCAGCTGGAACCCTTCATCCCAACGGGAATCCTTCATCCCAACGGGAATCCTTCATCCCATCTGGAATCCTTCATCCCAGCTGGAACCCTTCATCCCAGCTGGAATCCTTCATCCCAGCTGGAATCCTTCATCCCAACGGGAATCCTTCATCCCAGCTGGAATCCTTCATCCCAACGGGAATCCTTCATCCCATCTGGAATCCTTTATTCCACCTAGAACCCCTTTATTCCAGCTGGAACCACTTTATTCCTACTGGAACCCCTCTATTCCAGCTGGAATCCTTTTATTCCAGCTGAAACCCCTCTAATTCAGCTGGAACCCGTCCAATTCAACTGGAACCCTTTTATTCCAGCTGGAATCCTTCCTGCAACACCCTAATTCCAAATGGAATTCTTTTATTTCCTGCTACAGTCCCTTTATTCCACCTGGAACCCCTTTATTCCATCTGTAACCCCATTATTCCACCTGCATCCTCATTATTCCCCCTGTAACTCCATTATTCCACCTTTAACCCCTTTATCCCACCTGTAACCCCATTTTCCCATCTGTATCCCCATTTTTCCACCTTTAATCCCATTATCCCATCTCTTCCCCATTATCCCACTCCAACCCCTTAATTCCACCTGTAACCCCTTATTCCACCTGTATCCCCATTTTTCCACCTTTAACCCCTTTATTCTACCTGTATCCCAATTATTCCATCTGTAACCCCTTTATTCCACCTGTAACCCTTTTATTCCATCTCTGCTTCACCTGCAACCTCATGATTCCATCTGTCACCACTTTATTCCATCTTTAACACCTTTATCCCCCCCTGTAACCCCATTATCTCACCTGTAACCCCATTATTCCACTTTTTAACCCCATTTTCCCACCTGGAACCCCATTATTCCACTTTTTAACCCCATTATTCCACTTTTTAACCCCATTTTTCCACCTGGAACCCCATTATTCCACTTTTTAACCCCATTTTCCCACCTGGAACCCCATTATTCCACCTGGAACCCCGTAATTCCCCCTGTAACCCCATTATCCCACCTGGAACCCCATTATTCCACTTTTTAACCCCATTTTCCCACCTGAACCCCATTTTTCCACCTGGAACCCCATTATTCCACTTTTTAACCCCATTATCCCCCCTGTAACCCCGTAATTCCCCCTGTAACCCCATTATCCCACCTGGAACCCCATTATCCCACCTGTAACCCCATTATTCCACTTTTTAACCCCATTATCCCACCTGGAACCCCATTATTCCACTTTTTAACCCCATTTTTCCACCTGGAACCCCATTATTCCACTTTTTAACCCCATTATTCCACTTTTTAACCCCATTATTCCACCTGGAACCCCATTATTCCACTTTTTAACCCCATTTTTTCACCTGGAACCCCATTATTCCACTTTTTAACCCCATTATTCCACTTTTTAACCCCATTTTTCCACCTGGAACCCCATTATTCCACTTTTTAACCCCATTTTCCCACCTGTAACCCCATTTTTCCACCTGGAACCCCATTATTCCACTTTTTAACCCCATTATCCCATTTGGAACCCCATTATTCTGCTTTTTAACCCCATTTTTCCACCTGGAACCCCATTATTCCACTTTTTAACCCCATTTTCCCACCTGGAACCCCATTATTCCACTTTTTAACCCCATTTTTCCACCTGGAACCCCATTATTCCACTTTTTAACCCCATTTTTCCACCTGGAACCCCATTATTCCACTTTTTAACCCCATTATTCCACTTTTTAACCCCATTTTCCCACCTGGAACCCCATTATTCCATCTGTAACCCCATTATTCCCCCTGGAACCCCATTATTCCACTTTTTAACCCCATTATTCCACTTTTTAACCCCATTATTCCACTTTTTAACCCCATTTTTCCACCTGGAACCCCATTATTCCACTTTTTAACCCCATTATTCCACTTTTTAACCCCATTATCCCACCTGAACCTCATTTTTTCACCTGGAACCCCATTATTCCACTTTTTAACCCCATTATTCCACTTTTTAACCCCATTTTCCCACCTGAACCCCCATCACAGCTGTCCCCACCCCCCCCGAGGGTGACACTTCCCATCCATCCCTGCATCCCGATTGTTGCCATGGCAACGCTTAGGGAAGCAGGGGACCATCATTATCAGTTTCTCTACGGAATTTCAAAAAAAAAAGAAATAAAAACCCCTTTTGGATGAAATTTTGTTTCCTCCCCGCTGCTTGAAATGTCCCAGATTTGTCGCTGACCCGTCTGTGGATTATCCAGGGGCGCTTCCCAAAGTGAATTTTCTGAAATTTTAGGGAATTCTGAGGGATAATGGGAATCCCCAGCTTCGGGAATAAAGCACAGAGAGCTGGAAAAAAAAAAAAAATAAAAATCCCCTCTGGGCCATTCCAAATGCGTGAATTGTTGTTAATTAAACAGCAATCAAAGGGAAAAAAAAACTTCCCCATGGGCTGGGATCAATCCTGCTGAGGTTTTATTCTCTTACAGCCAACAGGGACTAAAAATTTGGTTCTGGGATGGGAAAAATCTGATAAATGTTGGAAATCCAAAACCCATCCAAAATCTGATAAATGTTGGAAATCCAAAACCCATCCAAAATCTGATAAATGTTGGAAATCCAAAACCCGTTTGCAAGGAGGAGATTTCTCCGATGGCAGCAGAGCAGAGCTGATCGTTATCAGGGAAAAGAAACACCTTGAAATTAATTTAAATAAATTAAACAGCTCCATTTCTGTGGGAAAAAAAAAAATCCAGGAAAAAAAAAAAAGCACCTGAAATTATTTCAATTAATTAAATAGATTAACAGCATTTCAGTGGTAAAAATTGAGAAAATATTGGTATTCAGGACCCCAAAATTCCCCTATTTTTACCCCAAAACAATTCCCCCATTCAGGTGCTGCCAGGTCAAGCTTTGTGCAGAAAAGTTTTGGCAAAAGCTCCTGGGAAAGGTCAGAGCTGTGGTTTGGGTCGGTTCAAGGTAAGTTTCCACTTTATTTTATTTTTTTTTAAGAGAGAAAAGAATTTTGAAAGAAAGAGACTTTAAAGAATTTTAAAAGAAAATAATTTAAAAGAATTTAAAAATAATTTTAAAAGAATTTTAAAAGAGTTTTTAAAGAGATAGAAGACAATTGTTCATTTTCCCCTGTTAAAATCAGCTTTTCCCAGCAGCAACTCCCACTTTCTTTAAGATATAAAAGAATTTTTAAATTATTTTTTAAGAATTTTGAAAGAATTTTAAAAAGAATTTTAAAATAATTTTAAAATCATTTAAAAAGAAATTTTAAAATAATTTTTAGAGATAAAAGAAGATAATTGTTCCTTTTTCCCTGTTAAAATCAGCTTTTCCCAGCAGCAACTCCCACTTTCTTTAAGATATAAAAGAATTTTTAAATTATTTTTTAAGAATTTTGAAAGAATTTTTAAAAGAATTTTAAAATCTTTTAAAAGAATTTTAAAATAATTTCTAAATAATTTAAAACGAAATTTTAAAATAATTTTTAGAGATAAAAGAAGAGAATTGTTCATTTTCCCCTGTTAAAATCAGCTTTTCCCAGCAGCAACTCCCACTTTATTTATTTTAAGATATAAAAGAATTTTAAAATTATTTTTTAAGAATTTTAAAATAATTTTTAAAAGAATTTCAAAAGATTTAAAAATAATTTTAAAATCATTTAAAAAGAAATTTTAAAATAATTTTTAGAGATAAAAGAAGAGAATTGTTCCTTTTCCCCTGTTAAAATCAGCTTTTCCCAGCAGCAACTCCCACTTTCTTTATTTTAAGATATAAAAGAATTTTTAAATTATTTTTTAAGAATTTTTAAAGAATTTTTAAAAGAATTTTAAAAGATTTAAAAATAATTTTAAAATAATTTTAAAATCATTTAAAAAGAAATTTTAAAATAATTTTTAGAGATAAAAGAAGAGAATTGTTCCTTTTCCCCTGTTAAAATCAGCTTTTCCCAGCAGCAACTCCCACTTTCTTTATTTTAAGATATAATTTTTAAATTATTTTTAAGAATTTAAAAATAATTTTTAAATAATTTTAAAATAATTTTAAAATAATTTTAAAATAATTTTAAAATAATTTTAAAATAATTTTAAAATAATTTTTAGAGATAAAAGAAGAGAATTGTTCATTTTCCCCTGTTAAAATCAGCTTTTCCCAGCAGCAACTCCCACTTTCTTTATTTTAAGATATAAAAGAATTTTTAAATTATTTTTTAAGAATTTTAAAAGAATTTTTAAAAGAATTTTAAAAGATTTAAAAATAATTTTTAAAGAAATTTTAAAATAATTTTTAGAGATAAAAGAAGAGAATTGTTCCTTTTTCCCTGTTAAAATCAGCTTTTCCCAGCAGTAATTCCAAGCCACGGGGCACCAACTCTTGGAGATAATTAAACCCAATTAAAGGTGATTATTGCCCATGAATGAGCTGCAATAAATGCATCGAGAGGCAGAGGAAAAAAAGAGATTTTACTGCAAGAACTTTATTGCACCAGGTTCCAGAGCTGAGCCAGGAGCTGTGCCACCCCCAGCTCCTGGGGACACCGGGATAATTTGCATTTCCCCCTCTAATTAAGGCTGGATATGATAATTAGGACATCACAAATCAAGGGGGGAATTAGGGCAGCAGGGGGAAGAATGTGAAGTTGTACATGGAGCATTTAAAATTTGGTTTATTTTACTGTTCTTCAGGAGGAGTTGGGGTTTGCGTTCAGCTCAGCGCCCTCCCCTCGCATCTGAATTCCAGAATTTGTCAAATCGGTTTAAAAATCAGGATACCTTTGGCTAAAATTCCGTTTTTTTTCTTTGCAGAAAGGTTTATTTTTATTGACTCCTCACGCTCTGAGGCTGGGAGGGGAAGGCAAAAGGGCAGAATTGGGATTTTTTTTTTTTCAGCACCATTTCCCTCCCTCCCCAGGGCAGCAGCCATCCCAAAAAACACTCCCAGCTCTCCTTGATCCATGGAAAAATCAGAATATTCCACAGGGAGGAGGGAATTCAGCACAACCTGGAGGCAGGGAGGGTTTGGGGAGCTCCCCTGAGGGGTTTTGACAAACACTGACATTTGCTGGGTCAATTTATAAAATCTCTGCCAAGGTTGGGATTCCTAAAATTCATTTTCTGTGTTCTGGAAAGGCTCCTGCAGGAGTTTGGGAAAAGGAGAAATCCTGGGATTGGAGGATGAGGACAAAATCTGCTGCAGGTACAGCCCAAAAAATCAAAATTTCAAAATATCCTGAGGGAACAGGGCCCGAAACCTGGATCCAAACCCTTCCAAGGCTGGATATTATGGGAAAAAAACATAGATATTATGGAAAAAAAATATAGATATTATGGAAAAAAATATGGATATAATGGAAATTTATCCAGAAAAAGGTGCTCAAGGTAACCCCTGTGGCAGCCAAAATCAAAAATGTGTCTGGTAGGAGCAGCCTGGCCTGTTCTTAAAATCTCATTTATTCACTGGCAGCCCCACAAAATCCAAATTTTTAGGGTTTGCTGATGAAGGGTGTCAGGATTTTGGGGTGGAAATTAGGATTTTCCCTTCCAAAAACCCCTAAAACAAATAAGAAGGCAATCAGAGGCTCAGCTGAGAAAATTCCCCCTCACACCAAGTGAGGCCTTCCCTCAAAATCCCAATTTTCTGTGCTCAGCAAGGTGGATCCAAACCCTTCCAAATGTGGATATTATGGAAAAAAATATGGATATTATGGAGAAAAATATGGATATTATTGGAAAAAATATGGATATTATGGAAATTTATCCAGGAGAATGTACAACATCACTCCTGGGGCAGCCAAAATCAAAAATGTGTCTGGTAGGAGCAGCCTGGCCTGCTCTTAAAATCTCTTCAATTTATTCACTGGCAGCCCCACAAAATCCAAATTTTTGGGTTTGCTGATGAATTATGTCAGGATTTTGAGGTGGAAATTTGGATTTTCCCTTCCAAAAACCCCAATAAAAAAGAATTGGAGGCTCAGCTGAGAAAATTCTCCCTCACACCAAGTGAGGCCTTCCCTCAAAATCCCAGTTTGCTGTGCTCAGCAAGGTGAATCCAAATCCTTCTAAAGCTGGGTATTGTGGAAAAAAATATGGATATTATGGAAAAAAATATGGATATTATGGAAAATTACCCAGAAAAAGGTGTTCAAGGTAACCCCTGGGGCAGCCAAAATCAAAAATGAGTCTGGTAGGAGCAGCCTGGCCTGCTCCTAAAATCTCATTTATTCACTGGCAGCCCCACAAAATCTAAGTTTTTAGGGTTTGCTGATGAATTATGTCAGGATTTTGGGGCGGAAATTTGGATTTTCCCTTCCAAAAACCCCAATAAAAAAGAATTGGAGGCTCAGCTGAGAAAGTTCCCCCTCACACCAAGTGAGGCCTTCCCTCAAAATCCCAATTTTCTGTGCTCAGCAAGGTGGATCCAAACCCTTCCAAATGTGGATATTATGGAAAAAAATATGGATATTATGGGAAAAAATATGGATATTATGGCAAATTATCCAGGAAAAGGTGCAAGATTGCACCTGAAGCAGCCAAAATCAAAAATGTGTTTGGTAGGAGCAGCCTGGCCAAAATGGCTCCTGAAATTCTTCAATTCACACCCCAACAGCCCCACTAAATCCAAATTTTTAGGGTTTGCTGATGAATTGGATCAGGATTTTGGGGTGGAAATCCAAAAAACCTCAATAAAAAAGAACTGGAGGCTCAGCTGAGAAAATTCCCCCTCACACCAAGTGAGGCCTTCCCTCAAAATCCCAATTTCCTGTGCTCAGCAAGGCGGATCCAAACCCTTCCAAATGTGGATATTATGGAAAAAAATATAGATATTATGGGAAAAAAAAATGGATATTATGTAAAATTACCCAGAAAAAGGTGTTCAAGGTAACCCCTGTGGCAGTCAAAATCAAAAATGTGTCTGGTAGGAGCAGCCTGGCCTGTTCTTAAAATCTCATTTATTCACTGGCAGCCCCACAAAATCAAAGTTTTTAGGGTTTGCTGATGAAGGATGTCAGGATTTTGGGGTGGAAATTTGGATTCTCCCTCCCAAAAACCCCTAAAACAAATAAGAAGGCAATCAGAGGCTCAGCTGAGAAAATTCCCCCTCACACCAAGTGAGGCCTTCCCTCAAAATCCCAATTTCCTGTGCTCAGCAAGATGGATCCAAACCCTTCCAAATGTGGATATTATGGAAAAAAATATAGATATTATGGAAAAAAATATGGATATAATGGAAATTTATCCAGGAGAATGTACAACATCACTCCTGGGGCAGCCAAAATCAAAAATGTGTTTGGTAGGAGCAGCCTGGCCTGCTCCTAAAATCTCTTCATTTATTCACTGGCAGCCCCACAAAATCCAAATTTTTAGGGTTTGCTGATGAAGGGTGTCAGGATTTTGGGGTGGAAATTTGGATTCTCCCTCCCAAAAACCCCAATAAAAAAGAATTGGAGGCTCAGCTGAGAAAATTCCCCCTCACACCAAGTGAGGCCTTCCCTCAAAATCCCAATTCCCTGTGCTCAGCAAGGTGGATCCAAACCCTTCCAAATGTGGATATTATGGAAAAAAATATAGATATTATGGGAAAAAATATGAATATTATGGAAAATTACCCAGAAAAAGGTGCAAGATCACACCTGAAGCAGCCAAAATCAAAAATGTGTTTGGTAGGAGCAGCCTGGCCAAAATGGCTCCTGAAATCCTTTAATTCACACCCCAACAGCCCCAAAAATCCAAATTTTTAGGGTTTGCTGATGAATTGTGTCAGGATTTTGGGGTGGAAATTTGGATTCTCCCTCCCAAAAACCCCTAAAACAAATAAGAAGGCAATCAGAGGCTCAGCTGAGAAAATTCCCCCTCACACCAAGTGAGGCCTTCCCTCAAAATCCCAATTCCCTGTGCTCAGCAAGGTGGATCCAAACCCTTCCATATGTGGATATTATGGAAAAAAATATGGATATTATGGGAAAAAATATGGATATTATGGGAAAAAATATGGATATGATGGAAAATTATCCAGGAAAAGGTGCAAGATCACACCTGAAGCAGCCAAAATCAAAAATGTGTCTGGTAGGAGCAGCCTGGCCTGCTCCTAAATCCCTTAATTTATTCACTGGGAGCCCCACAAAATCCAAATTTTTAGGGTTTGCTGATGAATTGTGTCAGGATTTTGGGGTGGAAATCCAAAAAACCCAAATAAAAAAGAATTGGAGGCTCAGCTGAGAAAATTCCCCCTCACACCAAGTGAGGCCTTCCCTCAAAATCCCAATTCCCTGTGCTCAGCAAGGGGACAGCAGCAAAAAAAAAAAAAAAATTAAAATAAAAAAGCCTTTTCCATCTTTCTGACAGAGAAATTAATTTTAAACCTTTGTCTGAATCGCCCCTCGCTCACCCAGGACACTTTGGAACATCAGTCTTGTGTGGCAGGATGGATTTTCTGTCTAAAATTAACATTTCAGCTGAATTTTTTGGGAAAAAAATCCAAGTGACACACACAGAGAATCACACACATTCCCAAAAAACAGATTCACCACAGGGTTTAGGCAGTGAGGGTCCTGTTCAAGCCCCCCAGGAGTCAGAATTCCATGGAAAACATCCCCAAAATCCCTGGGATGTGCCCAAAAAGGGGCTTAAGGCTCTCAAGGCTGTTCCCAGCCAGCTCCTCCTCGTGTCCCTGCTTAAAAACCCAAAAATTTCCTTTTTTTTTAAAGAGTTTAAAAAGGAATTCACATCTCAGGAATTCAATTTCCTGGCTGGGGGTGTTTTTCTCACCTTGAAAAAAATCCTTTCTGCACAAGGCAATGCTCTGCTGCTTTTCCTTAGACATAAAGTTGACTTTATTTCTTTTCTTAAAAAGTTAAAAATACAGAAGGTTCAGAAAAACTGCTTTTCTCCTTGCAGGTTGCAGCTTAAGGAGAAAACAATCCTTCACTGAAATGTTTCTCTTAATTGGCTTTTTTATTATTATTATTATTATAGAATTTTCTAATTTTGGGTTTTTTTCCTTTCAATCATCATCACCCTTTTATTTTTAAGGACAGAGGTTGAGGAGCACTGACTCCACCACTAATTTAATGCCATTTTTTTCTTATTTTTTTGTTTTTTTTGATTCCAAATTCACATTTCCAGGTGCCAAGAGTCCAGAGAAGAGCCCCCCATTCACTTTTGCCTTCTTTTTGAGATCAATATTTTGGTTTTTGTGTTTATTTATTGAACACAGCAGTGACCGTTGGCATCTTTGAAGCGTAATCTCATCTTGGGCCGGTATTTCTCCAGGTAAAGCAGCTGTTTGGAATTGAAAGCTCCCCTCCTTTTCCTAAAAAATAAATCACAAAATAATGTAAATATCAATGGGGAAAAAAAAACAAACAAAAAAGCACCTTTATGTTCACTTCAGGAAGAGTAGTTTAAATTTTAATTATTTTAATGATATTTTATATGTAGTAATATTCAAAATGTATTGAAAGCTCCCCTCCTTTTCCTAAAAAAAAAACACAAAAAAGATGGATATCAATGGGAAAAAAAACCAAGAAAAAAGGACCTTTATGTTCACTTCAGGAAGAGTAGTTTTAATTTTAATTATTTTAATAATGTTTTATATTTAATAATATTCAAAATGTATTGAAAGCTCCCCTCCTTTTCCTAAAAAATAAATCACAAAATAATGTAGATATCAATGGAAATAAAAAAAAAAAAAAACCAAAAAAAACCACCTTTATGTTCACTTCAGGAAGAGTAATTTTAATTATTTTAATAATGTTTTATATTTAATAATATTCAAAATGTATTGAAAGCTTCCCCTCCTTTTCCTAAAAAAACACAAAAAAAGATGGATAGCAATAGGAAAAAAAACAAAAAAGAAAAAAGGACCTTTATTTTCACTTCAGGAAGAGTAGTTTTAATTTTAATTATTTTAATGATATTTTATATTTAGTAATATTCAAAATGTATTGAAAGCTCCCCTCCTTTTCCTAAAAAATAAATCACAAAATAATGTAAATATCAATGCAAAAAAATATGTTCACTTCAGTAAGAGTAGTTTTAATTTTAATTATTTTAATAATGTTTTATATTTAATAATATTCAAAATGTATTGAAAGCTCCCCTCCTTTTCCTAAAAAATAAATCGCAAAATAATGTAAATATCAATGATAAAAAAAAAAAGAAAAAAGGACCTTTATTTTCACTTCAGGAAGAGTAGTTTTAATTTTAATGATATTTTATATTTAGTAATATTCAAAATGTATTGAAAGCTCGCCTCCTTTTCCTAAAAAATAAATCACAAAATAATGTAAATATCAATGCAAAAAAATATGTTCACTTCAGGAAGAGTAGTTTTAATTTTAATTATTTTAATGATATTTTATATTTAATAATATTCAAAATGTATTGAAAGCTCCCCTCCTTTTCCTAAAAAATAAATCACAAAATAATGTAAATATCAATGGAAATAAAAAAAACACCTTTATGTTCACTTCAGGAAGAGTAGTTTTAATTTTAATTATTTTAATGATGTTTTATATTTAGTAATATTCAAAATGTATTGAAAGCTCCCCTCCTTTTCCTAAGAAATAAATCACAAAATAATGTAAATATCAATGGAAATAAAAAAAAAAAAAAAACACCTTTATTTTCACTTCAGGAAGAGTAGTTTTATTTTTAATTATTTTAATATTTTATATTTAGTAATATTCAAAATGTATTGAAAGCTCTCCTCCTTTTCCTAAAAAATAAACCACAAAATAATGTAGATATTAATGGAAAAAAAAAAAAAAAAAAAAAAAAACCACCTTTATGTTCACTTCAGGAAGAGTAATTTTAATTATTTTAATAATATTTTATATTTAATAATATTCAAAATGTATTGAAAGCTCCCCTCCTTTTCCTAAAAAATAAATCACAAAATAATGTAAATATCAATGGAAATTAAAAAAAATAAAAAAAACCACCTTTATGTTCACTTCAGGAAGAGTAGTTTTAATTTTAATTATTTTAATAATATTTTATATTTAGTAATATTCAAAATGTATTGAAAGCTCCCCTCCTTTTCCTAAAAAATAAATCACAAAATAATGAAAATATCAATGGGAAAAAAAGGCACCTTTATGTTCACTTCAGGAAGAGTAGTTTAAATTTTAATTATTTTAATGATGTTTTATATTAATAATATTCAAAATGTATTGAAAGCTGCCCTCCTTTTCCTAAAAAATAAATCACAAATAATGTAAATATAAATGGAAATAAAAAAAAAAAAATAACACCTTTATGTTCACTTCAGGAAGAGTAGTTTTATTTTTAATTATTTTAATAATGTTTTATATTTAATATTATTCAAAATGTATTGAAAGCTCCCCTCCTTTTCCTAAAAAATAAATCACAAAATAATGTAAATATCAATGGAAATTAAAAAAAAAAAAAAAAAAAAAAACAAAAAACCTTTATGTTCACTTCAGGAAGAGTAGTTTTAATTTTAATTATTTTAATGATATTTTATATTTAGTAATATTCAAAATGTATTGAAAGCTCCCCTCCTTTTCCTAAAAAATAAATCACAAAATAATGTAAATATCAATGGAAATAAAAAAAAAAAAAAAAAAAAAAACCTTTATGTTCACTTCAGGAAGAGTAGTTTTAATTTTAATTATTTTAATGATGTTTTATATTTAATAATATTCAAAATGTATTGAAAGCTCCCCTCCTTTTCCTAAAAAAACACAAAAAAGATGGATATCAATGGAAAAAAGGCACAAGTTTGTCCACAGATTCGTTTTCAACTTAATTAATATTTTAATTATATTTTCTAATGAATAATATTTTGAATATTATTCAAAATATATGAAAATATATGAAAATAATCAATATTATTGAAAATATATGAAATAATCAATATTATTGATAGCTCTCATCCTTTTCCTAAAAAAAAAAGAACACCACAAAAAAGGTGGATATCAATGGGAAAAAGGCACAATTTTGTTCACAGATTCCTTTTCATTTTAATTAATTAATCTTTTAAACACTATTTTATATTGAATGATAGTTAAAATATATTAAAGAATAAATATTATTGAAAGTTCCCCTCCTATTCCTAAAAAAAAAATAATAAAAAATGTGGTTATCAATGATAAAAAGAAGCACCATTTTGCCCACTTCAGGCAGATTTTCACCTCACAAAATTCAAAATATTTGAGCTTTTTCTTCACATTTAACCCCAAATTTTCACGAAATATTCTTTATTTTAGGATAAAACTCATTAAAAACTCCTAAATCTTTTCCTTAATAGGTTCAGGCAGAAAAAAAGCACAGAATAAAAGAGGAAAAAAAACAAAAAAAAAGAGAATTTTCACTTACTGCCTTATAAACTGAACTGCATCCTCATATTTCATTCCACATTCAATGAGAGCCAGCGCCACCAGAACGGGAGCCCTGCAGGAAAAAAATCAATATTTTAAGGGAAAAGCACAAAAAATAAGAAATAATAAATGGAATTCTTCAGATTTCATCCAATTCCTCTCCCCAAACAAGCACCAAAGGGTTTTTTCCCACACAAAAGTGTTTTGTCTGATGTAAAATGAATTTTTTTTTGAAGGATTCTGCTTGTAAAAAAAATAAAAATCAATAGCAGCTCTTTAGTGGTTGGGGTATGAGAATAATTCTGGGTTTTTATCTCATTTTTTGGGTTTTGACATCTCCTGAATGCTTTGAGCTGTGCAGACACTGAGCTATGGATTTAGAAATATTTCTATATTTTGCTTTTTTAACTAATTCTGTCAAGGAGCAGCAAAAAGGAGAATTTTCTGCTGTGGGATCTTCATTTCAGAAGATTTTTTACCCCATTTTTAAGGGTAAAAAAATGAGGTTTTAACACCCAGGAATCCCCAAATAAATTGAATTTTCTCAACCCCAGAATTAAAGAGGTGCCAGAACTGGAAAATTCCTGTGGGTAAAATAAGAAAATTCAGGAGGAATAATCCCATTATTACCCTGTATCTGAATAAATTCAATTTTTCATTCTCCAGGTGTGAATTTGATCAATTCACAATACTCTAAAATTAGCAAATTCATGATTAACACAAGGTTCTTTATCAACGATGGAATTAATCAATTAATAAATATAATGTATGAATATAATACATTGTATCTATAAAATAAATTGTAATAATATAAAATAATTATATTAATTATATAATATAATTAATATTTTTAAGGTGCATTAAGTCCCTGTTGTTTTCCTGACATAAATTTTTTGGGACAAAACAGAGAAATTGGATTTTGTTGAACGCTTTCCTGCCAAATAAATGAAGTTTATTATTATATGTATTAATTCTATTATTCAATATAATTAAACAATTAGTTGATCCACTATTAATAATTATAGTAATTTATCAATATAAAATTATTAATGATCGCATTAATTTTGGTTCTACATTCATTATTTAATTAAATAATTAGTTGATTTCCTATTAATTATTACATTAATTATATGGATTTATTGACATAAAATTATTATATAAATTAAGCATCTAAATTTATTATTTTATCTGATTAAATAATTATTTTCTTTACCATTATTATATTAATTACATTGATTTATTAATATAAAATTGTAAAAAATTCTATTCGTTCCATATTTAAACTTATTATTAAATCCAACACGAAATTATTTAATTATTTTAACCAATAAATTTAACTTGAATTTAATATAATTAATAATTAGTTGATTTACTATTAATTATTAAATTAATTCTATTGATTTATTCACATAGGATTGTTAAAAATTATATTCGTTCCGTATTTAAATTTATCAACAAACTTAATATGGAATTATTTATTTAATTATTTTAACTAATAAATTTAACTTAATATAATTAAATAATTCTTTGATTTACTATTATTATATGAATTATATTGATTTATTAATATAAAATTGTTAATAATTATATTCGTTCCGTATTTAAATTTCTCAATAAACTCAATACAAAATAATTTATTTATTTTAACTAATACATTTAATATAACCAAACAATTAGTTGATTTACTATTCATTATTAAATTATATTAATTCATTAATATAAAATTGTTAATAATTATATTTGTTCCGTATTTTTATTTATCAATCAACTTAATATGGAATTATTTATTTGATTATTTTAACTAATAAATTTAACTTAATATAATTAAATAATTCTTTGATTTACTATTATTATATGAATTATATCGAATTACTAATATAAATTGTTAATAATATATTAGTTTCGTATTTCAATTTATTAGTAAATTCAATACAAAATAATTTATTTATTTTAACTAATACATTTAATATAACTAAATAATTAGTTGATTTACTATTAATTATTAAATTATATTAATTCATTAATATAAAATTGTTAATAATTATATTCGTTCCGTATTTAAATTTATCAATCAACTTAATGTGGAATTATTTATTTAATTATTTTAACTAATGAATTTAACTTAATATAATTAAATAATTCTTTGATTTACTTTTATTATATGATAATAATAGTAAATATTTACTAATTTACTATTATATTAGTAGTAGTATTCGATATTAATACACTGATGTATTAATATAGAATTGCTAACAATATAATATGTTGTTAATTAAAATTATTATTTAATAAAATAATAATGATGAAAAGAAGACATTTCAGAATAAATTTAACAATAATTTAGGAATATTTTTATTAAATTAATTATATTTGAAGCCAATTTGCTGGCACTGACCTTCCCAGCCCGGCCACACAGTGCACGGCCACGCAGCACCCGGGCTCCTCCCGAAATTTGCTTTTCAAAAGGTTCAGCCAATCCTCCACGATCTGGCTGGGGGGCGGCGCTCCGTCATCAAACGGCCAGTCCTGAGGGGAGAAAATCCTTTAAACCCACAAATTCTGCATTTAGTCAAAAAATAAAAGGATAATAAACACAATTTTTGGGTATTTTTCAGGTTTGCATCTTGATAAAAAGCACCACTGAATGTTTAACAACCATTATCTGGCTGAGGGGTGGCGCTCGGTCATCAAACGGGCCAGTCCTGAGGGGACAAAATCCTTTAAACCCACAAATTCTGCATTTAGTCAAAACAAAAAAGGATAATAAACACAATTTTTGGGTATTTTTCAGGTTTGCAGGCGGATAAATTGCACCATTAAGTGTTTAACAACAACGATCTGGCTGGGGGGCAGTGCTCCTTCAGGCCAGTCCTGAGGGGAGAAAATCCTTTAAACCCACAAATTCTGCATTTAGTCAAAACAAAAAAGGATAATAAACACAATTTTTGGGTATTTTTCAGGTTTGCAGGTGGATAAAATGCACCATTAAGTGTTTAACAACCATTATGTTCAACAACCATTATCTGGCTGGGGGGCGGCCCTCCGTCATCAAACGGCCAGTCCTGAGGGGAGAAAATCCTTTAAACCCACAAATTCTGCATTTAGTCAAAAAATAAAAGGATAATAAACACAATTTTTGGGTATTTTTCAGGTTTGCAGGCAGATAAATTGCACCATTAAGTGTTTAACAACCACGATCTGGCTGGGGAGGGGGGCAGTGCTCCGTCAGGCCAGTCCTGAGGGAAGAAAATCCTTTAAACCCACAAATTCTCCATTTAGTCAAAAAATAAAAGTATAATAAACACAATTTTGGGTATTTTTCAGGTTTGCAGGCGGATAAAATGCAAAATTGAATGTTTAACAACCATTATGTTTAACAACCATTATCTGGCTGAGGGGCAGCGCTCTGTCATCAAACAGCCAGTCCTGAGGGGAGAAAATCCTTTAAACCCACAAATTCTGCATTTAGTCAAAAAATAAAAGTATAATAAACACAATTTTTGGGTATTTTTCAGGTTTGCAGGCAGATAAATTGCACCATTAAGTGTTTAACAACCACTATCTGGCTGGGGGGCGGCGCTCTGTCATCAAACGGCCAGTCCTGAGGGGACAAAATCCTTTAAACCCACAAATTCTGCATTTAGTCAAAACAAAAATCCTTTAAACCCACAAATTCTGCATTTAGTCAAAACATAAAAGGATAATAAACACAATTTTGGGGTATTTTTCAGGTTTGCAGGTGGATAAAATGCACCGTTGAATGTTTGACAAACATTATCTGGCTGGGGGGCAGCGCTCCGTCATCAAACGGCCAGTCCTGAGGGGACAAAATCCTTTAAACCCACAAATTCTCCATTTAGTCAAAAAATAAAAGTATAATAAACACAATTTTTGGGTATTTTTCAGGTTTGCAGGCGGATAAAATGCACCATTAAGTGTTTAACAACCATTATCTGGGTGGGGTGATGACGGCCAGTCCTGAGGGGAGAAAATTCTTTAAACACACAAATTCTGCATTTAGTAAAAAAAAAAATCCTTTAAACCCACAAATTCTGCATTTAGTCAAAACAAAAAAGGATAATAAACACAATTTTTGGGTATTTTTCAGGTTTGCAGGCGGATAAAATGCAAAATTGAATGTTTGACAACTATTATGTGGCTGGGGGGCAGTGCTAGTCAGGCCAGTCCTGAGGGGAGAAAATCCTTTAAACACACAAATTCTGCATTTAGTAAAAAAAAAAAATCCTTTAAACCCACAAATTCTCCATTTAGTCAAAACAAAAAAGGATAATAAACACAATTTTTGGGTATGTTTCAGGTTTGCAGGCAGATAAATTGCACCATTAAGTGTTTAACAACCACGATCTGGCTGGGGGGCGGTGCTCTGTCATCAAACGGCCAGTCCTGAGGGGACAAAATCCTTTAAACCCACAAATTCTGCATTTAGTCAAACCAAAAAAGGATAATAAACACAATTTTTGGGTATTTTTCAGGTTTGCAGACAGATAAAATGCAAAATTGAATGTTTAACAACCATTATCTGGCTGGGGGGCAGCGATCGTCATCAAACGGCCAGTCCTGAGGGGAGAAAATCCTTTAAACCCACAAATTCTGCATTTAGTCAAAAAAAAAATCCTTTAAACCCACAAATTCTGCATTTAGTCAAAACAAAAAAGGATAATAAACACAATTTTTGGGTCTTTCTCAGGTTTGCAGGCGGATAAAATGCAAAATTGAATGTTTAACAACCATTATCTGGCTGGGGGGTGGCGCTCCGTCATAAACGGCCAGTCCTGAGGGGAGAAAATCCTTTAAACCAAACGGCCAGTCCTGAGGGGAGAAAATCCTTTAAACCCACAAATTCTGCATTTAGTCAAAAAATAAAAGGATAATAAACACAATTTTTGGGTATGTTTCAGGTTTGCAGGTGGATAAAATGCACCATTAAGTGTTTAACAACCATTATCTGGCTGGGGGCGGCACTCCTTCATCAAACAGCCAGTCCTGACGGGACAAAATCCTTTAAACCCACAAATTCTGCATTTAGTCAAAAAAAACCCTTTAAACCCACAAATTCTGCATTTAGTAAAAAAATAAAAGTATAATAAACACAATTTTTGGGTATTTTTCAGGTTTGCAGGCAGATAAATTGCACCATTAAGTGTTTAACAACCATTATCTGGCTGGGGGGCGTCATCAAACGGCCAGTCCTGAGGGGAGAAAATCCTTTAAACCCACAAATTCTGCATTTAGTCAAAACAAAAAAGGATAATAAACACAATTTTTGGGTATTTTTCAGGTTTGCAGGCGGATAAAATGCAAAATTGAATGTTTAACAACCATTTCATTGCACTTGGCACTGCAGCCTCCCCTGAACTCCTCTGCAATGAAGAGGAGTTTTTTTAAGAGAAAATTTCCGGATTTTTAAGAGAAATCCCTGTCCTTGAAATGGTATTTTATTAAAAAAAGATGTGAAAATCAATAGGTATTTTCGGATAAACACAGGAGAGAGGAGAACTCTGCTGGTGGCTGAAAATCCCATTTATGCTCCAGAAAATCCCATTCTGAGGGGCTGAAAATGCTCCTAAAAATTCCCAATTCCAGGGGAGCAGCTCCTCCAGGAACTCAGGGAATTTTCAATTTGGGGAAAAAAACAAAAAAAACCCCTCTTTTATGAGGAGAAAGGCTCTTAAATTATGGCAGAAATTCACATTTTCTGCTGTTGAAGGGGCAGCCACCATTAAATCCAGGCTATATTTATCATCAATAATCAAAAATTGATTTTTTCCTCTGAAAATCCCATTTATGCTCCAGGTTCTGAGAGGCTGAAAATGCTCCTAAAAATTCCCAATTCCAGAGGAGCAGCTCCTTCAGGAATTCAGGGAGTTTCCAATCCCCTGAGTGTTTTTAATTTGAAAAATATAAAAAAAAATTCCAAAAAATCCCACTTTTATGAGCAGAAAGGTGCTCAGATAATGACAGAAATTCACATTTTTTGCTGTTGAATGGATAGCCAGCATTAAATCCAGGATACATTTAATATCAATAATCCACCTCTGGAAGCCAAAAAGTGCCCAAAATCCCCTCAGAAAAAATAAACTGAAGATTAACAAAGTCACCTGTGGAAGGCAAAAAGTGCTAAAAATCCTCTCAAAAATAAAATAGTGAAGATGGACAAAGTCACCTGTGGAAGGCAAAAAATACCAAAAATCCTTTCAGAAAAAAAATAAAAAATACTGAAGATGAACAAAGTCATGTCTGAAAGCCAAAAAGTGCCAAAAATCCCCTCAGAAAAAAAGAAAATATTGAAGATGAACAAAGCCACCACAGCCCCTCTAGAAATCAAAAATCCTCAGGAAAAAAAACCCCAAAATTCCTGATTTTTCCTGAATTTTCCTCATCCCCGATTTTTTGCCATCTGTATAAAAAAACACCACATTTTACCCACTCCCAAATTTACCAAAATATTTCCATTTTCAGGAGGTTTCCACCTCATTTTTGACCTCAGCAGTGCTAAAATTGCCATTAAATGGTGCTAAAAGAAGCATTAATCTCGCCCCAGGCTGTGTTTTTAATGTTAAATGTTCTTTTTCACAGGCAAATATTAACTTAAAATAGCCAGGTGTTATTTTCTCAGCTGGGGGTTACTCAATCCCATTTCAGAGCAGCAAGAGGACGATTCTGGCTGGAAAATAAAAAGCAGGAATTCATGGAAATAAAGGAGCTGGATTTATTTCCCTCCTGGAGCAGCATCCTGAGGTTTTTTAGGCTAAAATATCTTCAAAAATGAGATTTTTCTCTCCAAACACCAACAGCTGCAGCAAACCCCATTTCCAGTTTTATTTTTAAGCAAAACTTCCTCAAAAGTGCAGCTTTCAGTTCAAAAATTGAGGTTTTAAAAGTTCCTGAGAAGCAAAAAACTTGAATTATTTTAGAAATAACTAGAAATTTAGAAATAAAACCCCAAGGCCTGGAGAAGGAGGGAATTCCATCCCTGGCTGCCCTGGGAGGAATTTCCCTTCTGGAATAGGAATTCTCTCCCAAACCCCAGCTTAATTTTTCTTTTCCTCACAGAAAACTTCATTTTTCCTGTAGAAATCAAGAAACCTGACTGATCTTCACATGGAATTTTCACTGATAAACCAGAATAAAATTTTCTTTTCCTCACAGAAAACTGCATTTTTCCTGTAGAAACCAAGACACCTGACTTATCTGCACATGGAATTTTCATTGATAAGCCACAATAATTTTATTTTTCCCTCGAGGAAAAACTGCATTTTTCCTGTAGAAACCAAGAAACCTGACTCACCTGAATGTGGAATTTTCATTGATAACCCACAATAATTTTATTTTTCCCTCATGAAAAACTGCAGGAGTTTTCCTGTGGAAGCCACAAAACCTGACTGACCTGCATGTGGAATTTGAAATGCCAGGATAAAATTTTCTTTTCCTCATGGAAAAGTGCATTTTTCCTGTAGAAACCAAGAAACCTGACTGATTTGCACATGGAATTTTCCTTGATAAACCACAATAATTTTATTTTTCCCTCATGGAAAACTGCAGGAGTTTTGCCACAAAACCTGACTGACCTGAATGTGGAATTTTCATTGATAACCCACAATAATTTTATTTTTCCCTCATGAAAAACTGCATTTTTCCTGCAGAAACCAAAAAACCTGACTTATCTGCACATGGAATTTTCATTGATAACCCACAATAATTTTATTTTTCCCTCATGAAAAACTGCAGGAGTTTTCCTATGGAAGCCACAAAACCTGACTGACCTGCACATGGAATTTTCACTGATAAGCCAGAATAAAATTTTCTTTTCCTCACAGAAAATTGCATTTTTCCTGTAGAAACCAAGAAACCTGACTCACCTGAATGTGGAATTTTCATTGATAAGCCACAATAAATTTATTTTTCCCTCATGGAAAATTGCATTTTTCCTGCAGAAACCAAAAAACCTGACTTATCTGCACATGGAATTTTCACTGATAAGCCAGAATAAAATTTTTCTTTTCCTCACAGAAAACTGCATTTTTTCTGGAATTTGGTATTCCAGGATAAAAATTGGAATTTGAAATGCCAGGATAAATTTTTTTTTTCCTCACAGAAAATTGCATTTTTCCTGTAGAAACCAAGACACCTGACTCACCTGAATGTGGAATTTTCATTGATAACCCACAATAATTTTATTTTTCCCTCATGGAAAACTGCAGGAGTTTTTTTCCTGAGCCACAAAAAGCTGCAGGAAGGCTGAATTGCAATAAAATACCAGGCTGTTATTACTCACATTACAAAATAAACTGATTTTATCAGTTTTGGGATGAATTTTTCACAGAATTTGTGCTGCCCATGGGATTTTTGGGATGGATTTCCCACAGAATTTGGGGCTGCTCCAAGAGAATTCAAGGCCAGGTTGGATTAATCTGGAGTGGTTTTTAATTAATTGGGAGTGGTTTTTAATTAATTGGGAGTGTCCCTGGTGTGGATGAGATTTAAGAATTCCAACCCAAAATATTCCAGAATTCCATGTTTTTCTCCTGGCACAATAATTTGTGGCAATTTGTCACCCACAGGCTCAAAAGTGACATTTTCTATAAGATATTTTTATTATTATTATAAAGATATATCTTTATATATAATATATATTATATATAATAATACTATTATTATAAAGATAATAAAATATAATTCTATTTTAGAGAATTTTATAAAAATATAAAATTATATAGAATATAAAATATTATATAGAATATAAAATTCTATAAAATAGAATATTTTATTATCTTTATATATTTATATATAAAGATATATATATCTTTATATATCTTTCATATCTATAAATATTTATATATTTATATAATATATATATTATATAATAATAATATTATTATTATAAAGATAATAAAATATAATTCTATTTTATAGAATTTTATATTTCTATAAAATTCTCTAATTTTATCCACATGCTGAGAAAAACCAAAAAATGCTGTCAGCCCAGAAATCACCAAAATAATCCCTCAAAACCACACAAAAATATCTCAACAAATCCAAAACCACACCAAAAAATCCAATTTTTTAAACCCACCTTTACCTGGTTTACATTTTTTTGGCCATGCTGGACCATCCCCAAGCACTGAAGAGAGATCCCCACAAGTTCTAGAGGTGAAAATTCACATTTTTTTTTAGCCAGTTTTAAAGGCAACTCACTAGAACTTGGATTCCTTCTTTCTCGATTGGAGCTTGATCATAAGTGGCGTCACAAACTCGCACCAAAGTTGTCACCCCGTATTTCTTCAGCTCCTTGAAGAGAAATAAAACATTGAATAATGAGAAATCTCAATTTATCAGCCAGAAAAATCAATATTTTCCACATTTTTAGGGTTGCAAAGTGAATGAACATGGAAGGAGCAAGGGATAAAATTTGTGAGGAAATTTAAAAATGAGAAATGTTTCTGAGGGGAAAAATGTCACCCCATACTCCTTGAAGAGAAATAAAACACCTGAGCATTAAATAATGAGAAATCTCAATTTATCAGCCAGAAAAATCAATATTTTCCACATTTTTAGGGTTACAAAGTGAGTGAACATGGAAGGAGCAAGGGATAAAATTTGTGAGGAAATTTAAATATAAAGGGGGGAAAAATGTCACCCTATACTTCTTCAGCTCCTTGAAGAGAAATAAAACACAGAATAATGAGAAATCTCAATTTATCAGCTATAAAAATCAACATTTTCCACATTTTTAGGGCACCAAAGTGAGTGCACATGGAAGGAGCAACAGATAAAATTTGTGAGGAAATTTATTTCTGAGGGGAAAATTTCACCCTGTACTCATTGAAGAGAAATAAAACATTAAATAATGAGAAATCTCAATTTATCAGCCAGAAAAATCAACATTTTCCACATTTTTAAGGCTGCAAAGTGAGTGAACATGGAAGGAGCAAGGGATAAAATTTGTGAGGAAATTTAAATATAAGAAAAGTTTCTGAGGGGGAAAAATTTCACCCTGTACTTCTTCAGCTCCTTGAAGAGAAATAAAACATTGAATAATGAGAAATCTCAATTTATCAGCCAGAAAAATCAACATTTTCCATATTTTTAGGGCTACAAAGTGAGTGCACGTGGAAGGATAAAATTTGTGAGGAGAAAAATCAACATTTTCCACATTTTTAGGGCACCAAAGTGAGTGAACATGGAAGGAGCAAGGGATAAAATTTGTGAGGAAATTTAAAAATGAGAAATGTTTCTGAGGGGGAAAAATGTCACCCTGTATTTCTTCAGCTCCTGAAGAGAAAATAAAATACCTGAGGCACTGAATAATGAAAAAAATCTCATTTTATCAGCTATAAAAATCAACATTTTCCACATTTTTAGGGCTGCAAAGTGAGTGAACATGGAAGGAGCAAGGGATAAAATTTGTGAGGAAATTTAAAATATAAGAAATGTTTCTGAGGGGAAAAAATGTCACCCCATACTCCTTGAAGAGAAATAAAACATTGAATAATGAGAAATCTCAATTTATCAGCCAGAAAAATCAACATTTTCCACATTTTTAAGGCTGCAAAGTGAGTGAACATGGAAGGAGCAAGGCATAAAATTTGTGAGGAAATTTAAAATATAAGAAATGTTTCTGAGGGGGAAAAATGTCACCCTGTATTTCTTCAGCTCCTTGAAGAGAAATAAAACATTGAATAATGAGAAATCTCAATTTATCAGCTAGAAAAATCAACATTTTCCACATTTTTAGGGTTGCAAAGTGAGTGAACATGGAAGGAGCAAGGGATAAAATTTGTGAAATTTAAAAATGAGAAAATTTTCTGAGGGGAAAAATGTCACCCTGTAAACCTTGAAGAGAAATAAAACATTGAATAATGAAAAAAATCTCAATTTTTCAGCCAGAAAAATCAACATTTTCCACATTTTTAAGGCTGCAAAGTGAATGAACATGGAAGGAGTAAGGGATAAAATTTGTGAGGAAATTTAAAATATAAGAAATGTTTCTGAGGGGAAAAAATTTCACCCTGTACTTCTTCAGCTTCTGGAAGAGAAATAAAACATTGAATAATGAGAAATCTCAATTTATCAGCCAGAAAAATCAACATTTTCCACATTTTTAGGGCACCAAAGTGAGTGAACATGGAAGGAGCAAGGGATAAAATTTGTGAGGAAATTTAAAAATGAGAAATGTTTCTGAGGGGGAAAAATGTCACCCTGTACTCCTTGAAGAGAAATAAAACATTGAATAATGAGAAATCTCAATTTATCAGCCAGAAAAATCAACATTTTCCACATTTTTAGGGTTGCAAAGTGAGTGCACGTGGAAGGATAAAATTTGTGAGGAAATTTAAAAATGAGAAATGTTTCTGAGGGGAAAAAATTTCACCCTGTATTTCTTCAGCTCCTTAAAGAGAAATAAAACATTGAATAATGAGAAATCTCAATTTATCAGCCAGAAAAATCAATATTTTCCACATTTTAAGGCTGCAAAGTGAGTGAACGTGGAAGGAGCAAGGCATAAAATTTGTGAAATTTAAAAGGGATATGAAAAAATGAGAAACATTTCTGAGGGGAAAAAATGTCACCCATACTCATTGAAAAGAAATAAAACACTGAATAATGAAAATCTCAATTTATCAGCCAGAAAAAATCAATATTTTCCACATTTTTAAGGCTGCAAAGTGAGTGAAAATGAAGGAGCAAGCATAAAATTGAAATTTAATAGGGAATATTAAAAAATGAGAAAATTTCTGAGGGGAAAAATTCAACTCATAATCATTGAAGAAAAGAATAAAACACTGCAATAAAAAAATCACATTTTATCAGCTATAAAAATCAACATTTTCCATATTTTAAGGCTGCAAAGTGAGTGAACATGGAAGGAGCAAGGCATAAAATTTGTGAAATTTAAAAATGAGAAATGTTTCTGAGGGGGGAAAAATTGCAATTATAAAACTGGAATGATGAGAGTAAAATTGGAATTCTAAAAGTAAAATTGCAATTATAAAAAAATTCTCAATAATTGGGGTGTTGGAAGCCTAGATGATATTGTGGGGAAAATGTGAAAAATAAAAGACAAAAAAAATTCTAAATTTCCTTCCAGAGATGAAGAAGGAGAGTTCAGCAAATTCCTGGCCAGGAATTTTGAGGAATTTGGGAATTTTTTGACTCAGAAATTAACCCTTGGTGGCAAGGTTTGTATCCCAAAAAATTCAGAAATTGGGGAAAAAATCAGCATTGATTCTCATATTGTGAGGAGAATGTGAAAAATAAAAGACAAAAAAATTCTAAATTTTTTCCAGAGATGAAGAAGGAGAGTTCAGCAAATTCCTGGCCAGGAATTTTGAGAAATTTGGGAATTTTTTGACTCAGAAATTAACCCTTGGTGGCAAGGTTTGTATCCCAAAATTGAAGTTGATTGAAGCCAAAAAATGCAGAAATTGAGAAAAAATCCTAAATTTCCTTGCAGAGATGAGGAAGGATTGCTCAGCAGATTCCTGGCCAGGAATTTTGAGAAATTTGGGAATTTTTTGACTCATTTTTGTCCCAGGAATTAACCCTTGATGGCAAGGTTTGTATCCCAAAAAATTCAGAAATTGGGAAAAAAAATCAGCATTGATTCTCATATTGTGAGGAGAATGTGAAAAATAAAAACCAAAAAAATTCTAAATTTCTTCCAGAGATGAAGAAGGAGAGTTCAGCAAATTCCTGGCCAGGAATTTTGAGAAATTTGGGAATTTTTTGACTCAGAAATTAACCCTTGGTGGCAAGGTTTGTATCTCAAAATTGAAGCTCATCCAAGCCAAAAAATGCAGAAATTGAGAAAAAATCCTAAATTTCCTTGCAGAGGTAAAGAAGGACTGGTCAGCAATTCCTGGCCAGGAATTTTGAGGAATTTGGGAATTTTTTGACTCATTTTTATCCAAGGAGCAAATCCTTGATGGCAAGGTTTGTATCCCAAAAAATTCAGAAATTGGGGAAAAAAAACCAGCATTGATTCTCATATTGTGAGGAGAATGTGAAAAATAAAAACCAAAAAAATTCTAAATTTTTTCCAGAGATGAAGAAGGACTGGTGAGCAGATTCTTGGCCAGGAATTTTGAGAAATTTGGGAATTTTTTGACTCAGAAATTAACCCTTGGTGGCAAGGTTTGTATCTCAAAATTGAAGTTGATTGAAGCCAAAAAATGCAGAAATTGAGAAAAAATCCTTAAATTTCCTTGCAGAGATGAAGAAGGAGAGTTCAGCAAATTCCTGGCCAGGAATTTTGAGAAATTTGGGATTTTTTGGACTCATTTTTATCCAAGGAGCAAATCCTTCATGGCAAGGTTTGTATCCCAAAAAATTCAGAAATTGGGGAAAAAAATCAGCATTGATTCTCATATTGTGAGGAGAATGTGAAAAATAAAAACCAAAAAAATTCTAAATTTTTTCCAGAGATGAAGAAGGACTGGTGAGCAGATTCTTGGCCAGGAATTTTAAGAAATTTGGGAATTTTTTGGGCTCCTTACCTCGATGAACTTGCTGAGGGTTGCATTGGTTGGGTTGTGAGTGATCAGGAAACGCAGATTTTCATAAGTAATTTCCACTGGGGCTGGACGGTTCATAATGGCAAAAAAAAATCGTTTGAAGGGGCCAAAAAATAAAAATAAAAAGAAAATCCTCCCCAAAAAAAATTAAAAAAAATCAAAATAAAGAGGGGAAAAATTAAAAAAAAAAAATTAATGACCTTGGAAAGGTTTCACAGCAGAAAACATCAAAAAAAATCAAAAATAGGATTGATCAGAGCTTGCTTGGATGGGTTTGTTGGTAGAAAAAATCAGATTTTTGTGTAAATCCTCAGCTGGTTTCCTTCAGGCTCCCCAAATTGCCAGGGCAGCCTGAACTGCATGGAGGCACTGGTGAGGTGAGGAGGAAAAATCCCAAAATCCCATAAAAAAAAAAAAATCTGAGCCAGCTCCAGGAGTTTTGGAAAAAGGGAGGGAAAAAATAATAATCCAAAAAAAAAAATAAAAAATAAAATAAAAAATGGGGAAAATTGTGGCAGCACAAAGAGGTTTTTGGGGAGCCCCCTGTGAGCTCACTTGGCAGCCAGGGTGCTGTGCTGGGCCTGGCAGAATTCTGCCCTGACGCTCAGAATCGCCATAAATGTGCCAAGGATCCTCCAACAGAACACCTGGAATGGGGAAAAACACAGGGAAAAGGGTTGGTGAGGTGTGTTCACAGCCAGAGAAAATTAAATTCAAATTAGCATTAAAAATAAGCAAATAAATCCAAGTTCGGATAGGTCTAATCGCAAATATTGTGAATAAATTCAAATTAAAACCCAAAGTATTAATAGGCCTAATCATAAATATCGTGAATAAATTCAAATTAAAATAATTTTAAAATAACAAAAAAAAAATCAATGTCCTGATAGATCTAATTATAAATATTGCGAAAAAATAAATTATAAATATTGTGAATATTCTATTCAGATAGGTCTAATCATAAATATTGTGAATAAATTCTAATTAAAATAATCATAAAAAAACCCCAGATAAATTAAAGTCCTGATAGGTCTAATTGTAAATATTGTGAATAAATAAATTATAAATATTGTGAACAAATAAATTGTAAATATTGTGAATAAATAAATTGTAAATATTGCAAATAAATAAATTATAAATATTGTGAATATTCTCTTGGGAAAAGTCCTGATAGGCCTAATCGCAAATATAGTGAGTAATTAAAATTAAAATAATCATTAAAAAATAACAAAAAAAAAAATCAAAGTCCTGATAGATCTAATCATAAATATTGTGAATAAACTCAAATTCAAATAATCACTAAAAAAATAACAAAAAAAAAAATTCAAAGTCCTGATAGATCTAACCATAAATATTGTGATAAGCCTAATGATAAATAATCATAAATAATGGAAACACCTGGAAAAGTGGAAAAATTGTTGGTGGGTCAGTGATCCCCCCATAGAAAAACTAAAAAAAATTAAAAATTATTAAATTAATTGAAGCCCTGATAGACCTAATAAGAAATATTGTGATAAATAAAAATAAAATGATTTTATGATGTTTTCAGTCACCTCTGATCAATCCAGCTGTTATCTATCAATCCAAGTGTGATCTGATCAATCCAGATATGATCTGATCAATCCAGGTGTGATCTGATCAATCCAGGGGCCCCCTGATCAATTCAACTGTTATCTGATCAATCCAGCTGTTATCTATCAATCCTGGTGTGACCTGATCAATTCAGGGGCCCCCTGATCAATCCTGGTGTGACCTGATCAATCCAGATATGATCTGATCAATCCAGGAGTCCCCTGATCAATTAAACCATTATCTGATCAATTCAACTGTTATCTGATCAATCCAGGTGGGATCTGATCAATACAGGGGCCACTTGATCAATCCAGCTGTTACCTGCCCCATCCAGCTTTTATCTGATCAATCCAGGTCCCACCTGATGAATCCAGGAGGGATCTGATCAACCCAGGGGCCCCCTGATCAATTAAACTGTTATCTGATCAATCCAGCTGTTATCTATCAATCCTGGTGTGACCTGATCAATTCAGGGGCCATCTGATCAATCCTGGTGTGACAAGATCAATCCAGATATGATCTGATCAATCCAGTGTAATCTGATCAATCCAGGGGCCCCCTGATCAATCCAGGTGTGATCTGATCAATCAAACCGTTATCTGATCAATCCAGGTGGGATCTCATCAGTCCAGGGGCCATCTGATCAATCCAGATGTGAGCTGATCAATCCTGGGGCCCCTGATCAATTAAACCGTTATCTGATCAATCCAGCTGTTATCTATCAATCCTGGTGTGACCTGATCAATTCAAGTGTGACCTGATCAATCCAGATATGATCTGATCAACCCAGGGGCCCCCTGATCAATCAAACCGTTATCTGATCAATCCAGGTGGGATCTGAGCAATCCTGGAGGGATCTGATCAGTCCAGGTCCCATCTTACCAGTCCCTGCCAGTCCCTCCCAGTCCCTGCCAGTCCCTCCCAGTCCCTGCCAGTCCTCCCAGTCCCTGCCAGTCCATCCCAGTCCCTGCCAGTCCCTCCCAGTCCCTCCCAGTCCATCCCAGTCCCTGCCAGTCCCTCCCAGTCCCTCCCAGTCCCTGCCAGTCCCTGCCAGTCCCTCCCAGTCCCTCCCAGTCCCTCCCAGTCCCTCCCAGTCCATCCCAGTCCCTCCCAGTCCCCCCATCCATCCCAGTCCTACCCAGTCCATCCCAGTCCCTCCCAGTCCTCCCAGTCTCTCCCAGTCCCTCCCAGTCCCTGCCAGTCTCTCCCAGTCCTCCCAGTCCATCCCAGTCCCTCCCAGTCCCTCCAGTCCCCGCCAGTCCCTCCCAGTCTCTCCCAGTCCCTCCCAGTCCCTCCCAGTCCCTCCCCAGTCCCTCCCAGTCCCTTCCAGTCCTCCCAGTCCCTCCCAGTCCCTCCCAGTCCTCCCAGTCCCTCCCAGTCCTCCCAGTCCATCCCAGTCCCTCCCAGTCCTCCCAGTCCCTCCCAGTCTCTCCCAGTCCCTCCCAGTCCATCCCAGTCCCTCCCAGTCCCTCCCAGTCCCTCCCAGTCCCTCCCAGTCCCTCCCAGTCTCCCAGTCCATCCCAGTCCCTCCCAGTCCATCCCAGTCCCTCCCAGTCCATCCCAGTCCCTCCCAGTCCCATCCCAGTCTCTCCCAGTCCATCCCAGTCCATCCCAGTCCCTCCCAGTCCCTCCCAGTCCCTCCCAGTCCATCCCAGTCCCTCCCAGTCCCTCCCAGTCCCATCCCAGTCCATCCCAGTCCCTGCCAGTCCCTCCCAGTCCCTCCCACTCCCTCCCAGTCCCTCCCAGTCTCTCCCAGTCCCTCCCAGTCCTCCCAGTCCCTGCCAGTCCCTCCCAGTCCCTCCCAGTCCCTCCCAGTCCCTCCCAGTCCCTCCCAGTCCATCCTGACTCTCTGCTCTCCCCTGCAGATCCGGATCTGCCCCAGCAGGAAGGAGAAGCCTCAAAGTCAGGACATGGTGACAAAATTGGCACCTGAGCGAGGGCACAGGGCTGGGGGAAAGCTGCCAACGGCGGGCTGGAGCCCTGAGGGGAAATCAGCTGGGAAATCAACCTGGATGGGAAATTCAAACTGGGAAATTCAAACTGGATGGGAAATTCATCCTGAATGGGAAATTCATCTTGAATGGGAAATCAGCTGGGAAATTCATCTGGATGGGAAATCAACTGGGAAATTCAACCTGCATGGGAAATCAGCTGGGAAATTCAACCTGGATGGGAAATTATCCTGGGAAATTCATCCTGGATGGGAAATTCATCCTGGGAAATCAGCTGGGAAATTCAACTGGGAAATTCATCCTGGGAAATTCAAACTGGATGGGAAATTCATCTTGAATGGGAAATCAGCTGGGAAATTCATCTGGATGGGAAATCAACTGGGAAATTCAACCTGCATGGGAAATCAGCTGGGAAATTCAACCTGGGAAATTCATCCTGGATGGGAAATTCAACCTGGGAAATTCATCCTGGATGGGAAAATCAGCTGGGAAATTCAACCTGGATGGGAAATTATCCTGGGAAATTCATCCTGGATGGGAAATTCATCCTGGATGGGAAATTCATCCTGGATGGGAAATCAGCTGGGAAATTCAACCTGGGAAATTCATCCTGAATGGGAAATTCATCCTGGATGGGAAATCAGCTGGGAAATCAACCTGGATGGGAAATTCAACCTGGGAAATTCAACCTGGGAAATTCAACTTGGATGGGAAATCAGCTGGGAAATTCAACTTGGATGGGAAATCAGCTGGGAAATTCAACCTGAATGGGAAATCAGCTGAGAAATTCATCCTGGATGGGAAAATCAACCTGGGAAATCAGCTGGGAAATTCAACTTGAATGGGAAATTCATCCTGGATGGGAAATTCATCCTGAATGGGAAATCAGCTGGGAAATTCATCTTGAATGGGAAAATCATCCTGGATGGGAAATTCATCCTGGGAAATTCACCTGGATGGGAAATTCAACCTGGATGGGAAATTCATCCTGGATGGGAAATTCACCTGAATGGGAAATTCATCTTGAATGGGAAATTCACCCTGGGAAATTCACCCTGGGCATAGCTGGGCACTGCCACAATTCCTCCAGGAAACACTTCATGCTCTTCCCTGTTAGTGCTGCTCTGCCATTGGGATTATTCTTTATAAAAACACAAAACACCTTCCCCACACCCACATTTAACACCATGGTGTTTGCATTCCATACCCAAAAAGTTGAAAGTTGCTAAAAGTGTTTGAAGTCCAAGTTGTTCAACGTGTTTGAAGTCAAAAGCAAAAGACTCTGCTGCTAAAAAAAAATTAAAATTTGAGCTCCAATCCACGGATTACAGCCAAGTAAAATCAAAATAACTTGCAGCAATTTGTTTGCAACATCAAGAAGTATTTTGCTAAAAATCAGAGGGCTTTGAAAACAAGGCCCTGCCTGAATATCCTCACGTGAAATCTCAATAAAATCCCATTAACAGCGGAGCAGGAGTTGAAAGCAGCCCCAGAAATCAGCAGAGCTGAGTTTCCATCCCTGCCCTCCACAAAGCCCCCATTGTTCCCAGGCTCATGAAATTTGGGAAGAGGAACAAGAGATAACAAAAAGCTCCAAGGAACAGCAGAGCCAAGCCCAGAGCTCGGAGGGCCGGCAAAAAGGAGATTTCACCAGGGCAAAGACACTCGGAGGGGATTTGGGATTTCTCATTTCAAGCTGGGGTTTCATTTCCAATGTTCTCAGGAGCTGCCAGATGAATTTTCAGGGTGAGAGGGAATTTTCAGGATGAATTTCCAGGGTGAGAGGGAATTCTAGAATGAGAGATAATTTCAGAATGAGAGGGAATTTTCAGGATGAATTTTCAGGGTTAGAGGGAATTTCAGAATGAGAGGGAATTTTGGGGTGAGAGAGAATTTCAGAATGAGAGGGAATTTTCAGGATGAATTTCCAGGGTGAGAGGGAATTTCAGGATGAGAGAATTTCGGGGTGAGAGGGAATTTCAGAATGAGGGAATTTCGGGGTGAGAGGGAATTTTAGGATGAGTGGGAATTTCAGAATGAGAGGGATTTTCAGGATGAATTTCCAGGGTTAGAGGGAATTTCAGAATGAGGGAATTTCAGGATGAGAGGGAATTTTCAGGATGAATTTTCAGGGTGAGAGGGAATTTCAGAATGAGGGAATTTCGGGGTGAGAGGGAATTTTCAGGATGAATTTCCAGGGTGAGAGGGAATTTCAGAATGAGAGGGAATTTCGGGGTGAGAGAGAATTTTGGGGTGAGAGAGAATTTTGGGGTGAGAGGGAATTCTAGAATGAGAGGGAATTTTGGGATGAGAGGGAATTTCAGAATGAGAGGGAATTTTCAGGATGAGAGGGAATTTCAGGGTGAGAGGGAATTTTCAGGATGAATTTTCAGGGTGAGAGGGAATTCTAGAATGAGAAGGAATTCTAGAATGAGAGGGAATTTTGGGGTGAGAGGGAATTTCAGGGTGAGAGGGAATTTTGGGATGAGAGGGAATTTCAGGATGAGAGGGAATTTCAGGATGAGAGGGAATTTTCA
This sequence comes from Zonotrichia leucophrys gambelii, assembly GCF_028769735.1. Classification (NCBI taxonomy): domain Eukaryota; kingdom Metazoa; phylum Chordata; class Aves; order Passeriformes; family Passerellidae; genus Zonotrichia; species Zonotrichia leucophrys. The sequence continues at coordinate 2,075,503 of NC_088192.1, read as the reverse complement.
GGATGAATTTTCAGGGTGAGAGGGAATTCTAGAATGAGAAGGAATTCTAGAGTAAGAGGGAATTTTGGGGTAAGAGATAATTTCAGAATGAGAGGGAATTAATCCCAGCCCTCATCACCTCCCTGGGAATTCTTCCCGCACCTCCAAACTCCTGTCAGTGGTTTTTGGGTGGAAAATGGAAATCCCGAGGTGGCTGTGGAGGGTGAAGGGTTTGGTTTTGTGTTCAGGGCTGGAGAAATGTTCAGCACTGAGGGGGGGCATTGCCCAGGGGGGAGGGGAAGGGAAGGAAAAGGGGGGGCAGGATGGGGGGGCTTCTCTCTCATCCCAAAATTCCCTCATTCTGAAATTCCCTCTCACCCTGGAAATTCATCCTGAAAAATTCCCTCTCATTCTAGAATTCTCTCTCACCCCAAAACTCCCTCTCATTCTGAAATTCCCTCTAACCCTGGAAAATTCCCTTTCACCCTGGAAATTCACCCTGAAAATTCCCTCTCACCCCAAAATTCCCTCTCATCCTGAAATTCCCTCTCACCCTGGAAATTCATCCTGAAAATTCCCTCTCATTCTGAAATTCCCTCTCATCTAAAAATTCCCTCTCACCCCAAAATTCCCTCTCACCCTGAAAATTCCCTCTCATTCTAAAATTCCCTCTCATTCTGAAATTCCCTCTAACCCTGGAAAATTCCCTCTCATCCCAAAATTCCCTCTCATCCCAAAATTCCCTCTCACCCTGAAAATTCATCCTGAAAATTCCCTCTTACCCTGGAAATTCCCTCTCACCCTGGAAAATTCCCTCTCACCCTGGAAATTCATCCTGAAAATTCCCTCTCATTCTAGAATTCCCTCTCATCCTGAAAATTCCCTCTCATCCTGGAAATTCCCTCTCATCCTGAAAATTCCTTCTCATCCTGAAAATTCCCTCTCATCCCCAAATTCCCTCTCATTCTAGAATTCCCTCTCACCCTGAAAATTCATCCTGAAAATTCCCTCTCATCCCAAAATTCCCTCTCATCCCAAAATTCTCGCTCACCCCAAAATTCCCTCTCATTCTAGAATTCCCTCTCATCCCGAAATTCCCTCTCATTCTGAAATTCCCTCTCACCCTGGAAAATTCCCTTTCACCCTGGAAATTCATCCTGAAAATTGCCTCTCATTCTAAAATTCCCTCTCACCTTGAAAATTCATCCTGAAATTCCCTCTCACCCTGGAAGTTCCCTCTCATCCCAAAATTCCCTCTCATTCTGAAATTCCTTCTCATCCTGAAATTCCCTCTCATTCTGAAATTCCCTCTCATCCTGAAAATTCCCTCTCATTCTGAAATTCCCTCTCATCCTGAAATTCCCTCTCATCCCAAAATTCCCTCTAACCCCGAAATTCCCTCTCACCCTGGAAATTCATCCTGAAAATTCCCTCTCACCCTGAAATTCCCTCTCATCCCAAAATTCCCTGCCGGCCCCGCTCCCCTCTGGAGCTGCAGAGGGGCCCAAGTGCAGCAGGAGCACCCCGAGCTCTGCCCTGCGCTGAGGAAGAGGAGGATGCACCTGCAGGGATTCTCCTCCCTGAGCTTCATCACTTCGGGGCTTTTTTTTTGTTTTATTTTTAATTAAAAATCCCAACCAGACCCACATTGCTCACTCCTACCGAGTTGATTAAATCCAAGTTGAGTCATGAGGAGACAGAGTTTTCTGGCTGCAGCTACTGGTGGGTTTATCTTTATTTATTTTAATTTTTTTTATTTAATTTTTTTTTTCTTTCCTTCAAATCCTATCTGCAGCTCTGAGTCAGCCCCCTGCCTGCTTCATTCGAGTTTCCATTTCTACAGGAGCTTTTCAAAGCCAAATTTCTGCCTTCCTCCTCCTCCTCCTCACCCTGAAACCAGCAGAGAGCACACACACACAGTGCCCCGGAAGAAAATGCAGAAAATGGTGATTAATCACATCCCAAAGCCCCCAAATCCCAGCCCTAAACACACATTAAAAAAATCCCTTTATCCTTTAGAGGTTGCCTCGAGGTTTCCCTTTCTCACCCCCAAAAAATCCCCCCAGGTTTTATCAAACGTGTTCCTCATGCACGCAGGGATCGGTAATAGCACTGTCCTCAAAATACTGATGAAAATGTCCCTCAACAGCAGATAAAAATAAAATAAAAACCAGATAAAATTCCCACCAAAACCAGGTGCAAATTCCCCCTAAAACCAGGTACAAATTTCCCCCCAAAATCAGACATAAATTCCCCCCAAAACCAGGTGCAACCCCTTCAAAAACCAGGTGTAAATTCCCCCCAAAACCAGGCGCAAATTCCCCCCAAAACCAGGTAAAAATTCCCCCTAAAGTCAGGTACAACCCCCTCAAAAATCAGGTACAAAGTCCCCCCAAAACCAGGTGCAAACCCCTCTAAAACCAGGCACAAATTCCCCCCAAAACCAGATAAAACCCTCTCTAAAACCAGGTGAAAACCCCTCTAAAATCACGTATAAATTCTCCCCAAAACCAGGTGCAAACTCCTCTAAAACCAGGTACAAATTGCCCCCAAAACCATGTAAAAATTGCCCCTAAAGTCAGGTACAACCCTCTCAAAAACCATGTACAAATTCCCCCCAAAACCAGGAGCAAACCCCTCTAAAATCAAGTATAAATTCCCCCCAAAACCAGGTGTAACCCCCTCTAAAACCAGGTACAAACTCCCCCCAAAACCAGGCACAAATTCCCCCCAAAACCAAGTGCAACCCCCTCAAAAATCAGGCACAAATTCCCCCCAAAACCAGGCACAAATTCCCCCCAAAACCAGGCACAAATTCCCCCCAAAACCAGGCACAAATTCCCCCCAAAACCAGGTGCAAACCCCTCTAAAATCACGTATAAATTCCCCCCCAAAACCAGGTGTAACCCCCTCTAAAACCAGGTACAAACTCCCCCAAAACCAGGTGCAAACTGCTCTAAAACCAGGCACAAAGTCCCCCCAAAACCAGGTGCAGCCCCCTCTAAAATCAGGCACAAACTCCCCCCAAAACCAGGTAAAAATTCCCCCTAAAGTCAGGTACAACCCTCTCTAAAATCAGGTACAAATTCCCCCCAAAACCAGGCACAAATTCCCCCCAAAACCAAGTGCAACCCCCTCAAAAATCAGGTACAAATTCCCCCCAAAACCAGGCACAAACCCCAAATTCAACCCTCCTGCAGCCTCCCTGTTTCAGTGCCCCCCTTTCCTGAACATCCCCCCAAAAGCGGCTGCAAGGGGAGGACTTGGGGGACCCCACAACGCTGGGGGTGGGCACTGAGCCCCCCAAATCCCATTGGTGAGAGAGGACCCCCCAAAACAGCCCTACAGGGAAATGGGACCCCCAAAGCTGCAGGTCAGGGCCACTGTCCCCAACCTCTGAACCCCCAAAGCTCAGGAGGGACCCCAAGGTCTGAGCTGCCCCCAAATCCCCTCCTGGCACACAGCGAGCCCTCAAAGCCGCCCAGCCAAACCCCACAGGCCGGGAATTTCCTCCATAACAGGAAGGAATCCCCGAGTCCCAGGCAGAGCCTCGTGGAGCCCCAAATCCCCCTCCAAAGGAGCCTTTGAGCCCTCAGGGAGCCTCCTGCGCCCTCAAGCTTTGTGGAGCCCCAAATCCCCCTCCAGATCCCCCCGGAGCCCTCAGGGAGCCTCCTGCGCCCTCAAGCCCACCCCAAACCAACGCCTCAGCCTCCCGCAGCCCTAAAACCCTTCCTAGAACACAAAACCCTTCCAAAGCACCCGCAAGGCCTTGAGGAGACTCTCCAGGCCAGCGAGGCCCCCTCAGGGCAGGGAATCCCCTCCAAACACACCCGGGATTCCCTTCCCGGTTCCCCAGGGCCTCCGGCCTGCCCCGATCCCCCCGAAGCGCCTGGGCTGCCGCCTCACCGTGGGCATTGAGCGGGCCGGGGGCCGGGCGGGGTCGGGCAGGGTCGCGGGCGGGCGGCGGGGCCCGTGACGGGGCTGGGGCTGCGCTGGGCCCGGTCCGGCCGGAGACACCGAGAGCCCGCGCGCCGCCACACGGCTCAACGCGCACAGGCCGCGCCCCCCCCTCCCGCCCGCCGCGCCGTGGTACGGCCCGCCCCTCACACCCACGGCCGCCACAGTGGTACGGTCCGCCCCCACACGCCCCGGGGCAGCGCGCTGGGCGCGTCCATTCCAGGCGTGGAGAGGGGGGAGGGGGGAGTGAGAATGGAGGGCTGCGTGAGGAACTGGCAGGGCTTTGCAGTGTCTGGAGGGGCCTCCAGGGAAATCTTTCGTCACGAGCTGCAGTGATAAGACAGGCAACAATAGAGGTTAGGTATTAGGAGGAAGTTCCTCTCTGTGAGCGTGGCGAGGCACTGGCACAGGGCGTGGAATGCCCCGAGCCTGGAATTGTTCGCAGCCAGGTTAGATAATACCTTGAGCAACCCGTTCTAGCGGGAGGTGCCCCCTCTCCACGCATCCTTCCATCCCGCTGCTTTTATGGCAACACCCCCTTATATCCCATGGTACAGACCTCTCCCCCCCATTTGGGCATTGGTATAGCCTGGGGGCGGCTCGCCCTGACCGTCCCGCAGCCACCCTTGGTACATCCCGGACCCCCCCGCAGCCCCCGCGCACTTGGACCGGCCCTCTGGCCGCACGTGCACACGGAGCCTTCCACGCCAGCATCCCCCCCCACCAGTGGAGTGGTACAGCCCGCTCCTCCCCACTGCCGTCAGTGGTTCGGTCCGCCCGGGGGGTTCCCAAAGCTTCCGCTTCCCTGAGCCCGCGGCGGGACCGGGATCTGGGAACCGGGACCGGAACTCGGAACCGGGAACGGGATCTGGGAACCGGGATCTGGAGACCGAGGAAACACGCTGAGCCCTCACAGCAGCACTTCCCCTGTACCTCAGGGCAGCGCTGTGACCCGGGCAGGCCAAATCTCGGTCCCCATGGCCCGGTGCCGGTCCCGGTTCCCCCTCAGCCCCTTCCCGCCCCTCAGCGCCGCCGCCTGGCGGGAATGCGGAGCGCGCATGCGCGGCACCGGCCGGGTGCAGTGCGGGCAGAGCCGCCGGTTCGAATCCTGCGGTCGGGTTCGAATCCCGCCCGCGCTCCCAATGCCATCGTCGGCTCTCTCACAACTTTGATTTTATGATTCTGTGGATAAATATAATATATATAAAGATAATAACTGTACTCTAGTACACTTTTGGGCCCCTCAAAGGTTCGTGAAAGATCGAAGAAAATGCCTTGTGAGGAGCGGCTGGGGGAGCTGGGTTTAGTCTTAAGAAGAGGCTTAAGGGAAACCTCATTGCTCTCCACAAGCACCTGTCAAAACCACGTACAAAACCAGGCACAAAATGCCAGGAGCTTGTGGTGAGGTGGGGCCGGTCTCTTCTACTGTGTGAAGAGTGAGAGGAAACGGCCTCAAGCTGAGACAGAGCAGATTCACAGCAGACATTAAGATTTTTTTCGCCCTCCGGGCGCCCAGACATTGGGAGGGGCTGCTTGGGGACGTGATGGAGTCCCCGCGTTTAGAGGCGCGGTTGAGGGATTCCAACTGGACTGGATGAATTATTCTCTCCCCACATCCACAATTCCCTGCCTCCATCACCCACAGCTCCCCTCACGCCGCCCCTCTCGCTCCGCGCCATTCCCGCGGGGGTCACGCGGCGCATGCGCGGGGGCGCTCCCGCCGCGGATCCCCCTCACACACACAGAGACACCGACACCGGGAGGGGGCGGAGCTTCCGGCGCGGCACTTCCGGCCCGGGCGCTGCGCGGGCGGTGTGGCCGCTGCGCTCCCGCCGCCGCCGCCGCCGCCGCCGTCCCCGGCCCGGCCCGGCCCGGCCCGGCCGCCGCTTCCCTTCCCCGCCACCGCCTCATGCAGCGTCGCGACGACCCCGCCGGTCGCTTATCGCGGGGACAGGGCCCCGGTGGCCGCGCACCGTCGCGCCGAGCGCCCCGTGGCGGAGGGGCCCGAGGGACCGCCAGCGGAACGCAGCCGCCGCCCGGTGGGGCCGCAGGCGCCGGTAAGATGGAGCCCGAGAACAAATATCTGCCCGAGCTGATGGCTGAAAAGGACAGCCTGGACCCGTCCTTCACGCACGCCATGCAGCTGCTGACCGCAGGTACCGGCACCGGGCACGGGCGGGGCGGCGGGGCCGTTCTGGCTCCGGGGTTAAATGAGCTACTTCCCTCTTAAAATGAGATATTTCCCTGTTAAAATGAGATATTTCCTTGTTAAAATCATATATTTCCTTGTTAAAATCATATATTTCCTTGTTAAAATCATATATTTCCTTGCTAAAATCATATATTTCCTTCTTAAAATGAGCTACTTCCCTCTTAAAATGAGCTATTTCCTTGTTAAAATGAGATATTTCCTTGTTTAAATGAAATATTTCCTTGCTAAAATCATATATTTCATGAAATATTTCCTATTGTTAAAATGAGATATTTCCTTGTTAAAATCATATATTTCCTTGCTAAAATGATATATTTCCTTCTTAAAATGAGCTATTTCCTTGTTAAAATGAGATATTTCCTTGTTAAAATGAGATATTTCCTTGTTAAAATCAAATATTTCCCTGTTTAAATGAAATATTTCCTTGCTAAAATCATATATTTCATGAAATATTGTCTATTGTTAAAATCATATATTTCCTTGCAAAAATCATATATTTCCTTGTTAAAATCAAATATTTCCCTGTTTAAATGAAATATTTCCTTGCAAAAATCATATATTTCATGAGATATTGCCTATTGTTAAAATCATATATTTCCTTGCAAAAATCATATATTTCCTTGCTAAAATCATATATTTCCTTGCTAAAATCATATATTTCCTTGCTAAAATCACATATTTCCTTCTTAAAATGAGCTATTTCCCTGTTAAAATGAGCTATTTCCTTGTTAAAATGAGATATTTCCTTGTTAAAATCATATATTTCCTTGCTAAAATCAAATATTTCCCTGTTAAAATGAGGTATTTCCCTGTTAAAATGAGGTATTTCCTTGTTAAAATCAAATATTTCCCTGTTTAAATGAAATATTTCCTTGCTAAAATCATATGTTTCATGAAATATTGTCTATTGTTAAAATCATATATTTCCTTGCAAAAATCATATATTTCATGAGATATTGCCTATTGTTAAAATCATATATTTCCTTGCTAAAATCATATATTTCCCTGTTAAAATGAGCTATTTCCCTGTTAAAATGAGATATTCCCTTATTAAAATGAGGTATTTCCCTGTTAAAATGAGGTATTTCCCTGTTAAAATGAGGTATTTCCTAGTTAAAATGAGATATTTCCCTGTGTAATCGCAGCTTAATCCGCAGAGCCGCGAGTTTTGCGTGTGTTTTATCGGTGGTTTTGCTGGATTATATTGTGTTAGCTGTGGTGTGGCCTCAGGCAGACGGGAGAATGAGGAGAATCAAAACCCTTGAGAGAAGCGTTTAATAATTGAAATAAAACGTGATGGTAATGATAAATACGCTGATAAATAATAATTGTGATGTCGGCAGGGAGTAGATGCCAAATTCTTCATCACCCCAGATGATGGGTGATCATCAGATCCTGGGTGGCAGTGAGAGAACCATTTATTAATTGAAAACCTGTGAGAAAACCGTTTGATAATTGAAATAAAACGTGATGGCCATAATAAATATGCTGCTAATTATGGTAATTATGATGTTTGGATGGAGAAACAAGCGATGCCAAATTCTTCACCACCCATCCCCGAGCTCCTTGCAGATCCAGGGTAACAGTGAGAGAACCATTTAATAATTGAAAATCCATGAGAGAACCATTTATTAATTGAAAATCCATGAGAAAACCGTTTAATAATTGAAATAAAACCTGATGGTAATAGTAAATATGCTGCTAATTATGGTAATTATGATGTTTGGAGGGAGTGGAAGCATTGATGCCAAATTCTTCACCACCCATCCCCAAGCTCCTTGCAGATCCAGGGTAGCAGTGAGAGAACCATTTAATAATTGAAAATCCATGAGAGAACCATTTATTAATTGAAAACCTGTGGAAAATCCATGAGAAAAGCGTTTGATAATTGAAATAAAACCTGATGGTAATGGTAAATATGCTGCTAATTATGGTAATTATGATGTTGGGATGGAGAAACAAGTGATGCCAAATTCTTCACCACCCATCTCCAAGCCCCTTCCAGATCCAGGGTAGCAGTGAGAGAACCATTTAATAATTGAAAATCCATGAGAGAAGCATTTAATAATTGAAATAAAACCTGATGGTAATGGTAAATATGCTGCTAATTATGGTAATTATGATGTTTGGATGGAGAAACAAGTGATGCCAAATTCTTCACCACCCATCCCGTCGTGGACCCGTCCTGTTTTGGGGACATTTCCTCTCCTTTCCCCGCAAGGGTTAAACGCAGCCGGCACACCAGGGCTGTTGGGAACGTGATTCCCATCCAAATCCCTGCAAGCAGCTGTGGGGAAGAGCAGGAGGCGAAATCAGGGCAGCCCTTGCAGCCCTGGGGACTGAGGAGCTAAAATAGAACCTGAAAGAGCCGCGCGGGGAATTTTCCCTGCTGGAAATGCAGGCTGGGATGGAAAGATGGAGCATTTGTCTGTCCACGATTATGGTCAGCCTTTTTCTGTGCCCATTCCGAGCCTTTCCTTTCCTTTTTCCTTTTCCTTTTCCTTCCTTTCCTTTCCTTTCCTTTCCTTTCCTTTCCTTTCCTTTCCTTTCCTTTCCTTTCCTTTCCTTTCCTTCTTCCTTCCTTCCCTTCCCTTCCTCTTCCCTTCCCCTTCCCTTCCCTTCCCTTCCCTCTCCTTCCTTTCCCCTTCCTTTCTTTTTCTTCCCTCCTTTCCTTCCCTTCCTTTTTTCCACCTTCCGTTTTTCCCAATTCCTTTTCCCTTTCCTTCCTGTTTTCCCCTTCCCTTCCTTTTTTCCCAATTCCTTCCATTCTCTTTCACTTCCTTCCTTTTCCCCATTTCCCCCTTTCCCTTCCCTTCTTCCTTTTCCCCCCCATCCGTTCCCTTCCTTTCTTTTATTTCCCATCCTTTCCTGTTTTCCCCATTCTTTCTCCATTCTCTTTCCATTTCCTTCCCTTTTTCCCTTTCCCTTCCCTTCCTGTTTTCTCCTTCCCTTCCTTTTGTCCCCATTCCTTCCATTCTCTTTCCCTTTCCTTCCATTTTCCCCCACTTCCTTCCTTTTCCCCCTTTTTTCCCCTTCCCTTCCCTTCCCTTCCCTTCCCTTCCCTTCCCTTCCCTTCCCTTCCCTTCCCTTCCCTTCCCTTCCCTTCCCTTCCCTTCCCTTCCCTTCCCTTCCCTTCCCCTCTCAAAAACAAGAATCAGTTCAAAAATTCAAAAATTCCCAATCTCTGCTTGCCATGCAAGGATCTGTTCAGATTTCATCTCCATCGGTGATTTTTTAAGTTATTTTTTCCTATTAATATTTGTTATCATTATTATTATTACCATTATTATTGTTTCCTACCTGTTGTTGTTATTATTTCCGCCACTGCTTAAATTTTCCCCACTTATTATTATTATTATTATTATTGCCATTATTATTATTTCCACCGGTGCTTTTAAGAAAAATTTTTCCCCCCTGCTTTTAAAATTATTCTTATTATTACTATCATTATCATTGTTACTATTTAATTTATATTATTTTAATTTTATTCACAATATTTTAACGTTAATAATGTTATTACTATCATTACTATTATTAATAAGAGTATTAGTAATTTATTTAATTGTATTACTTTTTATTGTGATTTTTAAAAATATTTATTGGAATATTTACATTATTTTAATTAATTACGTTATTAACGTATAATTAATTAATAGTATAATAATTAATAATTAACTTTAATTAATTACGTTATTAACTTAATTATATATAATTAATTAAATTATTTAACGATAATTTATTATATAGTAATTTATTCAACTATAATTTATTCAATAATTGTTTGATAGTGATTTATTTAATGATAAACTATTTTATAATTATTTCATTCAATTCTTCTAATTAATAATTTAAAAGCTATTCATTTGAATTTTTAAAATTATTTCTTTCTCCGCCTGCTTTTTTTTTAAAAATCATTTATTGTGTCAGGGCTTAAAAATGCAGAGTTTTGATTCTTCATCCAGCTCAGCTCTGCTGCCTCCCAGGCAAAGGAAATCCAAGGAATTTACAAATTCCCCCACAAAGAGCAGCATCCTGCAAAGCCTCAGGGGTGTAACAAGGATTTAGGAAGGTTTTTAATTAATTAATTAATTTTTAATTAATTTATTAATGTAATTATTGCAGCTGGGGGGGATTTAAAATTGGAGCGGCTCCAGCTGTGGGTATTTTGAAAATCACTTTTTTGAGAGGATAATATTATTATATATTGTAATAATTGGGATAATATTACTGTAAAATGATGATGATGATATAATAATAATGATGATAATAATTGGGATAATACTGCTATAAAATGATGATGATATAATAATAATGATGATGATGATGATATTATTATATATTGTAATAATTGGGATAATACTGCTATAAAATGATGATGATGATATAATAATAATGATGGTAATGATAATAATAAAATAATAATAATGATAATGATAATATAATGATAATAATGATAATAATGGTGATGATAATAATAATAACAATAACGATAATAGTAATATTAATAATAAATAATAATAATGATGATAATATAATAATAATAATAATAATAATAATAATAATATTCCCAGTGCAAGGTGAGCTGAACAGGAAAACAATGAGGAAGAATTTGAGGTAAAATGGTGGATTTAGGTGATTTTTTTGGCCCCAGATTGCTCTGGATTCCTTGGAATTTCAGCCTGGGCCAAAGCTGTGCTGCACAAAATCATTTCCATCATTTCCATTTTGCATCCAGCAAAATCATTTCCAATGCTCCTGAGTGTCAGCAAAATTCTCATTCCATCCATTTTTCCCTTCCCAGAAGTGGAAGCTGCTCAGGCTGCCTCAGGGAGGGAACCCTGCTGAAATTCTGCATTTATTTCTTTAAACAACATTTTAAAGCTGTCTAAAATACTGTGGTGGTTCTGTATTTTTAGAGGGGAAAAAATTGTAATTTTTTGGCTTTTTTTGGGAGCAAGGGCCTGGCAGTGTTGGGATTCTTATTGATTCCATGGACTCTGGTGTGGAAGTGGCTGCATTGAGAGTTCTGTGATCCTAAAGGAACTAAAATCTGGGATTTCTTGCATTTTCAAAATAATCCACATTTCCCTCCTGGGATTTGGGGTCTGTGTGATGTTCCTTTTCCATAGGAACAAGAAAATCCTTTTTTTGAAAGGGCAGGGGAGGTGTGAAGGGCACGGCTGTCTCTGCTTTCCCTTTGGGAAAACGGGAAATATCGCAGCTGTGGGATTTGGGATTTTGGGGGGATTTTGGGGATTTTAGCCGGGTTTATTTCAGGGAGAAGCTCCAAGCTGGGTTTCCCTGGGATGTGGGAGCTGGGAATGGGAGCAGGGAGGGGCTGGGGGGGTCCCCAGGAATTCCCTGCTGGATCCAGGCTGGGGACTCTGAGGGGACACTGAGGGGACACTGAGGGGACACTGAGGGGACAGTGAGGGGTCACTGAGGGAACAGTGAGGGGACACTGAGGGAACAGTGAGGGGACACTGAGGAGACCCTGAGGGGACAGCTATGGGACAGTGAGGGGTCACTGAGGGGACACCGAGGAGACACCGAGGGGTCACTGAGGGGACAGTGAGGGGGCTCTGAGGGGACTCTGAGGGGACAGTGAGGGGACACTGAGGGGTCTCTGAGGGGACACTGAGGGGACACTGAGGGGACTCTGAGGGGACACTGAGGGGTCACTGAGGGGACATTGAGGGGACTCTGAGGGGTCACTGAGGGGACACTGAGGGGACACTGAGGGGGCTCTGAGGGGACACTGAGGGGACAGTGAGGGGACTCTGAGGAGGCTCTGAGGGAACAGTGAGGGGACTCTGAGGGGACAGTGAGGGGACTCTGAGGGGACTCTGAGGGGACAGTGAGGGGACACTGAGGGGACACTGAGGGGACAGTGAGGGGACACTGAGGGGACTCTGAGGGGACAGTGAGGGGACACTGAGGGGTCACTGAGGGGACTCTGAGGGGACACTGAGGGGACTCTGAGGGGACACTGAGGGGACACTGAGGGGACAGGGCTCACCCTGGAGCTCCTTCCCGTGCAGTGCAGCCTCTCCTGATGGACATTCCCTCCATTCCTGTCCTTCCACGTGGAAATGCTGTCCCCAAACTGCCACCTCACGCTGTCCCCTGCTGTCTCAGGCCGGCTTGTTCTGAAACCATTTCAGTTTGCGCTTTTCAGTTTCTGTTTTGTTCAAGCATGGCACTGCTGTGGCCACTCCTGTTCCCACCTCAGGGGCCAATTCCCATTCCCATCTTTGTGGCTATTCCCAGAGCTGTGGGGCCATGCCCATTCCTGCTGCTGTGTCCATGCCCGTTCTCTCAGTGGCCATTCCCACCTCGGTGGCCATTTCCCTTCCTGGTGTTGTGGCCATTCCCAGAGCTGTGACCATTCCTGTTCCACCTCTGTGGCCATTCCCATTCCCAGAGCTGTGGCCATTCCTGTTCCTGCCTCAGGGGCCATTCCCATTCCCTCAGTGGCCATTCCCACCTTGGTGGCCATTCCCCTTCCTGGTGTTGTGGCCATTCCCATTCCCAGAACTGTGGCCATTCCTGTTCCACCCCAGTGGCCATTCCCAAAGCTGTGGCCACTTCCATTCCCACCTTTGTGGCCATTCCCATTCCTGGTGCTGTGACTATTCCCCTTGCCAGAGTTGTGGCCATGCCCATTCCCACCTTTGTGGCTATTCCAGCTGCTGTGGCCATTCTCACCTCAGTGGCCACTCCTTTCCACCTCAGTGGCCATTCCCATTCCCAGAGCTGTGGCCATTCCCATTCCCCCCTCAGTGGCCACTCCTATTCCACCTCTGTTGCCATTCCCAGAGCTGTGACCACTCCTGTTCCACCTCAGTGGCCATTCTCACTTTTGTGGTCATTCCTATTCCCACCTTTGTGGCCATTCCCACTTCAGTGACCATTCCCAGAGCTGTGGCCATTCCTGCTGCTGTGACCATTCCCATTCCCACATGAGTGGCCATTCCCACCTCTGTGGCCATTCCTGTTCCCAGAGCTGTGGCCATTCCCATTCTTACCTCAGTGGCCATTCCCAAAGCTGTGGCCATTCTCGTTCCCCCCTCAGTGGTCACTCCTGTTCCACCTCTGTTGCCATTCCCAGAGCTGTGACCACTCCTATTCTACCTCAGTGGTCATTCTGATCTTTGTGGTCATTCCTATTCCCACTTCAGTGGCCATTCCCGCTTCAGTGGCCATTCCCAGAGATGTGGCCATTCCTGCTGCTGACCATTCCCATTCCCACATGAGTGGCCATTCTCACCTTTGTGGCCATTCCTCTTCCCACCTTTGTGGCCATTCCCACCTCAGTGGCCATTCCCATTCCCAGAGCTGTGGCCATTCCCCTTCCCACCTTTGTGGCTATTCCAGCTGCTGTGGCCATTCTCACCTCAGTGGCCACTCCTGTTCCACCTCAGTGGCCATTCCCAGAGCTGTGGCCATTCCTATTCCACCTCAGTGGTCATTCTGACCTTTGTGGTCATTCCTATTCCCACCTCAGTGGCCATTCCCACTTCAGTGACCATTCCCAGAGCTGTGGCCATTCCTGCTGCTGTGGCCATTCCCACTCCCACATGAGTGGCCATTCCCACCTCAGTGGCCATTCCCATTTCCCAGAGCTGTGGCCATTCCCGTTCCCCCCTCAGTGGCCATTCCTATTCCCACCTTTGTGGTCATTCCCGGAGCTGTGGCTATTCCTCTTCCCACATCTGTGGCCATTCCCATTCCCAGAGCTGTGGCCACTCCTATTCCACCTCAGTGGCCATTCCCAGAGCTGTGGCCATTCCTGCTGCTGTGGCCATTCCCATTCCCACATGAGTGGCCATTCCCACCTTTGTGGCCATTCCCACCTCAGTGGCCATTCCCATTCCCAGAGCTGTGGCCACTCCTATTCCACCTCAGTGGCCATTCCCATTCTTACCTCAGTGGCCATTCCCACCTCAGTGGCCATTCCCACCTCAGTAACCATTCCCATTCCCACCTCTGTGGCCATTCCTGTTCCAGAGCTGTGGCCATGCCCATTCTTACCTCAGTGGCCATTCCCAAAGCTGTGGCCATTCTCGTTCCCCCCTCAGTGGTCACTCCTGTTCCACCTCTGTTGCCATTCCCAGAGCTGTGACCACTCCTGTTCCACCTCAGTGGCCATTCCCAGAGCTGTGGCCATTCCTGCTGCTGTGGCCATTCCCACCTTTGTGGCCATTCCCATTCCCAGAGCTGTGGCCATTCCCCTTCCCACCTTTGTGGCTATTCCAGCTGCTGTGGCCATTCCCACCCTCAGTGTCCATTCCCATTCCCGTTGCCATTACAATGTATATTATTAATTATGCATTATTTATAATACTATCATTTATATATAGTAATATATTTATTTTAATTTATATTATTATTTCTATTCTTTTTACCATTTTACAATATTACTATTTATGTTTATTTTATTTTTATATTATTATTTATATTCTTTTTACCAGTTTATAATATTATTGTTTATATTTATATTTTTGATTATAATATATTGATGTTATTTTAATTTTATATTTTTATTTACATTATATAATAAAATTTCTATTTATATATTTATATTTATATTACTAATTACAATGTATATTATTAATTATGCATTATTATTTATAATACTATCATATATATACTAATATATTAATTTTGTTTTTATTTTATTTTTTATATTCTTTTTACCAATTTATAATATTATTATTTATATTTACGATTATAATATCTTGATGTCATTTTAATTTTATGTTTTTATTTACATTATATATTAAAATTTCTATTTCTATTTATATTACTAATTAAATTGTATATTATAAGTTATGAGTTATTATTTGTACTACTATCATATATATACTAATATATTTATTTTACTTTTATATTATTATTTCTATTATTTTTAACCATTTTATAATATTATTATTTATATTTATTTTATTTTTATATTATTATTTTCTATTCTTTTTACCATTTTATAATATTATTATTTATATTTATATTTACGATTATAATATCTTGATGTTATTTTAATTTTATATTTTTATTTGCATTATATAATAAAATTTCTATTTATATATTTATATTTATATTACTAATTACAATGTATATTATTAATTATGCATTATTTATAATACTATCATTTATATATACTAATATATTTATTTTATTTTTATATTATTATTTATATTCTTTTTACCATTTTACAATATTACTATTTATGTTTATATTTACAATTATAATATCTTGATGTTATTTTAATTTTCTATTTTTATTTACATTATATAATAATATTTATATAATGATATTTATGTTATTTATATTAATTTTTTTTTTTTTAGAAATTGAAAAAATTCAGAAAGGAGAGACAACAAAAAAGGATGAGGAAGAAAATTACCTGGATTTATTTTCCCACAAAAATATGAAGCTGAAGGAACGAGTTCTGATCCCTGTCAAACAATACCCCAAGGTGAGGCCAGAAAAAAAATCACCCAAATCTCTGAGATTTTGTGGCAGCAGGAGTTAAATCTTCATTTTCAACCAAAATTCAGGAGATTTCTTTGGAAAAATGAGGAGTTCTTTGGGTTTTTATTGGTAATATATTGAATTTTTGGAGGATTTTGGTGATGCACAGCTGGGATCTTGCATTGCTGGAACAGACAATTCCATGGGTGGAGCTTTTTTTTTATATTTATTTTACATTTAATTCCTAAAAGATTTGCTGGAAAGCTGCTGAAGGTGTTGGGGTTGAACAACTTAATTTAACTTGATTTTTCTGCTGAAGCATTTGGGGTTTTTTCATGAAAAGAATGATTAAAACTTGAATTTTCCTTTTGAAAGTTGAATTTTCCTTTTAAAATTTGGATTTTCCTCTTGAAACAACTTGAATTTTCCTTTCAAGGCTTGATTTTCCTTTTGAAACTTGAATTTTCCTTTTAAAATTTGGATTTTCCTCTTGAAATTTGAATTTTCCTTTCAAGGCTTGATTTTCCTTTTGAAACTTGGATTTTCCTTTTAAAACTTGAATTTTCCTTTTAAAACTTGAATTTTCCTTTTAAAATTTGGATTTTCCTTTTGAAATTTGGATTTTCCTCTTGAAACTTGAATTTTCCTTTTAAAATTTGGATTTTCCTTTTGAAACTTGGATTTTCCTCTTGAAACTTGAATTTTCCTTTGGAAATTTGGATTTTCCTCTTGAAACTTGAATTTTCCTTTGGAAACAACTTGAATTTTCCTTTCAAGTCTTGATTTTCCTGGTGAAACTTGGATTTTCTTTTCAACACTTAATATTTCCTTTCAGAACTTGAATTTTCTCTTTCAAAACTTAAATTTTCCTTTTGAAGTTTGAATTTTCCTTTTGAAACTTAAATTTTCCTTTGGAAACAACTTGAATTTTCCTTTCAGAACTTGAATTTTCCTTTTCAAACTCTGAATTATCTTTTCAAATCTTAAATTTCCCTTTCAAAACTGAATTTTTCCTGTTCATTTTTTTTTGCTAATGCGAGAAGAAAATGGAATGTGATTTTTTTTAATCAACAACACAACATTAAAAAAAATTTTTTTTTTTATATTTTTGAGCTCTGGGGCTGATTTATTTTATTTATTTTTGTTTTTTTTTTTTTTTCTTAATTTCCAGTTTAACTTTGTTGGGAAGATTTTGGGACCTCAAGGCAACACCATTAAAAGACTTCAGGAAGAAACTGGTGCAAAAATCTCTGTACTGGGCAAAGGCTCCATGAGGGACAAAGCCAAGGTAAAGAAAAACACCAAAATTCCATTTATTTTGGAAGCATTTTGATTCAAAATTAAACTAGAAAAAACTTTAATTAAAAAGTAATTTAAAATTTGTTAAAATAAGGATTATTCTCCTCAAGAGCCATGCATTAAAAGGATATTTTTCCTCTCTATAAAATGATAAAAATCCTTTTTTTAGATGCTCTGAAATCTTGAAATTCTTCTGGTTCAGTGGGGATGTTGGAGCAATCTGTTCCTGGTAATTTTTCAACAAAAAATTTGATATTTTGCTGGTAATATTCAACAAAAATGTTGAATAATTTTGAATCACAAAGTACCAGGAGGGGTTTTCAAACAGCAAAAAAATATTTTTAAAAATGGGAAAAATATTATTTTTAGTTTTTCCTACTTCTTTTGAGCAGAGCTGTAGCTTAATTCTGATTTTACTTGAGCAGCACAAAAAGGTTTTATACTTTCAGATTGTAGCTTCTTAAATAACTGCAAAACAGCCTGAAAAAGAGAAATATCTTTAAGGTATCTTGAAAAAAATAAAAAATAAAATTAAAAAAATAAATAAGAAGTAAAATAATATAAATTAAATATAAAATAATAAAATAAAAAGAATAAAAAGACATAATTATAAATAATAAAAAATTAAATAAAAATTTTAAAAATAAAATTTAAAAATAAAAATCTTACCTCTGTGTTTACACAGAGATGTACAAAACAATGCAAGCTTCTTATAAAATTCAGGGGGAGGGGATCCCAAATAAAAATAAATATAAATAAAATAAAAAATAATAGATTATATTTTAAAATAAAATATTTAAAAATAATTAAAATAAAAACAAAAATGAAAATATAACTTTTAAATTTAAATATTTTAACATTAAAAAATACAAAATCTTACCTCTGTCTTTACACGCAAATGTACAAAACCGTGCAAGCTTCCTATAAAATTTAAAAACTCCTTAAAAATTCCATTTTTAATAAATTTATGGGGTTTCTGCAGGAGGAGGAGCTCTGTAAAGGAAGGGATCCCAAATACAAATATATCTCAGTGTTTACACGCAGATATACAACACCATATAAAATGGTTTCCTATCAATTCTCATTCCCAATTCCTATAAAATTAAAAACCTCTTTCCAAATTCTATTTTTAATGAATTTGTGGGGTTTCTGCAGGAGGAGGAGCTCTGTAAAGGAAGGGATCCCAAATACAAATATATCTCAGTGTTTACACGCAGATATACAACACCATATAAAATGGTTTCCTATCAATTCTCATTCCTAATTCCTATAAAATTTCAAAACCATATAAAATGGTTTCCTATCAATTCTTATTCCTAATTCCTATAAAATTAAAAAACTCCTTACAAATTCCATTTTTTCTGGTTTTGTGGGGTTTCTGCAGGAGGAGGAGATCCCAAATATATCTCAGTGTTTACACACAGATATACAACACCATATAAAATGGTTCCTATCAATTCTCATTCCTAATTCCTATAAAATTAAAAACTTTTTTCCAAATTCTATTTTTAATAAATTTGTGGGGTTTCTGCAAGAGGAGGAGCTCCACAAAGGGGATATCCCAAATACAAATATATCAGTGTTTACACGCAGATATACAACACCATATAAAATGGTTTCCTATCAATTCTCATTCCCAATTCCTATAAAATTTCAAAACCATATAAAATGGTTTCCTATCAATTCTCATTCCTAATTCCTATAAAATTTAAAAACTCCTTACAAATTCCATTTTTTATGATTTTGTGGGGTTTCTGCAGGAGGAGGAGCTCCACAAAGGGGGAGATCCCAAATACAAATATATCTCAGTGTTTACACACAGATATACAACGCCATATAAAATGGTTTCCTATCAATTCTCATTCCTAATTCCTATAAAATTAAAAACTTCTTTCCAAATTCCATTTTTTATGAATTTGTGGGGTTTTGCAGGAGGAGGAGCTCCACAAAGGGAGGGATCCCAAATACAAATATATCTCAGTGTTTACACGCAGATATACAACACCATATAAAATGGTTTCCTATCAATTCTCATTCCTAATTCCTATAAAATTTCAAAACCATATAAAATGGTTTCCTATCAATTCTCATTCCCAATTCCTATAAAATTAAAAACCTCTTTCCAAATTCCATTTTTTATCAATTTGTGGGGTTCTGCAGGAGGAGGGGATCCCAAATACCAATATATCTCAGTGTTTACACGCAGATATACAACACCATATAAAATGGTTTCCTATCAATTCTCATTCCCAATTCCTATAAAATTAAAAACTTCTTTCCAAATTCTGTTTTTAATTAATTTTTGGGGTTCTGCAGGAGGAGGAGCTGCGCAAGGGGGGCGACCCCAAGTACGCGCACCTGCACATGGACCTGCACGTGTTCATCGAGGTGTTCGGGCCCCCGTGCGAGGCCTACGCCCTCATGGCCCACGCCATGGAGGAGGTCAAGAAGTTCCTGGTCCCTGTGAGTGCCCTGCTCCTTCAAATTTCAAATTTAAAATTAAAATTGGGTGTTAAATTAGCAGGGGGGGAAATGGGGAGGTTCGCATTTCTGGTGGGAGATCATCACTGGGATCTTCGGGGAGCTCTGGGGTGGTTCTGGGATCGCTGAGATGGTTCTGGAATCTCCAGGGAGCTCTGGGATGGTTCTGGGATCACTGGAAACCACTGAGATGGTGGTGGGATCACCAGGGATCACTGGGATTGTTCAGGGATCTCCAGGGAGCTCTGGGATGGTGCTGGGATCACCAGGAACCACTGGGATGGTGCTGGGATCTCCAGGAATCACTGGGATGGTTCTGGGATCTCCAAGGAGCTCTGAAATGGTTCTGGAATCACTGGGAACCACTGGGATTGTTCAGGTATCTCCAGAAATCACTGGGATGGTTCTGGGATCACTGGGAACCACTGGTATGGTGTGGGGTCTCCAGGAACTGCTGGGATCGCTGGGAATCACTGGGAGGATTTTGGGATCTCCAGGGAGCTCTGGGATGATGCTGGGATCTCCAAGGAGCTCTGGGGTGGTTCTGGGATCACTGGGAACCACTGGGATGGTTCTGGGATCTCCAGGAACTGCTGGGATGGTTCAGGGACCACTGGGATGGTTTTGAGATCTCCAGGAATCACTGGGATGGTTCTGGGAACCACTGGGATGGTGCTGGTATCACTGGGATTGTTCAGGGATCTCCAGGGAGCTCTGAGATGTTTTTGGGGTCTCCAGGGAGCACTGGAATGGTTCAGGAACCACTGAGATGGTGCTGGGATCTCCAAGAACTGCTGGGATCACTGGGAATCACTGTGATGGTTTTGGGATCACCAAGGACCACTGGGATGGTGCTGGGATCTCCAGAAATCACTGGGATGGTTCTGGGACCTCCAGGAATCACTGGGATGATTCTGGGATCTCCAGGGAGCTCTGGAATGGTTCTGGGATCACTGGAAACCACTGGGATGGTTCTGGGATCTCCAGGAACTGCTGGGATGGTTCAGGGACCACTGGGATGGTTTTGAGATCTCCAGGAATCACTGGGATGGTTCTGGGATCTCCAAGGAACTCTGGGATGGTTTTGGGATCACTAGGAATTGCTGGGATCGCTGGGAATCAGTGGGATGGTTCTGGGATCTCCAAGAAGCTCCGGAATGGTTCAGAGAGCACTGGGATGGGTCTGGGATCACTGGGATGATTTTGGGATCTCCAGGGACCTCTGGGATGGATTAGGAATCACTGGGATGGTTCTGGGATCTCCAGGAATCACTGGGGTGGTTTTGGGACCTCCAGGGATCACTGAAATGGTTCTGGGATCTCCAGGGAGCTCTGGGATGGTTCTGGGATCACTGGGATGGTTCTGCCATCTCCAGGAACTGCTGGGATCACTGGGAACCACTGGGATGGTTTTGGGATCTCCAGGAAGCTCTGGGATGGTTTTGGGATCACTAGGAACTGCTGGGATCGCTGGGAATCAGTGGGATGGTTCTGGGATCTCCAGGGATCACTGGGATGGTCCTGGGATCACCAGGAAGCTCTGGAATGGTTCTGGGATCACTGGGATGGGTCTGGGATCACTGGGATGATTTTGGGATCTCCAGGGATCTCTGGGATGGATTAGGAATCACTGGGATGGTTCTGGGATCACCGGGAACCACTGAGATGGTTCTGGGATCCCTGGGAATCACTGGGGTGGTTTTGGAATCTCCAGGGATCACTGGGATGGTTCTGGGATCTCCAGGAACTGCTGGGATCACCAGGAATCACTGGGATGGTGCTGGGATCTCCAGGAACTGCTGGGATCACCAGGAATCACTGGGATGGTTCTGGGATCTCCAGGAAGCTCTGGAATGGTTCAGGGAGCACTGGGATGGATTAGGAATCACTGGGATGGTTCTGGAATCTCCAGGGATCACTGAAATGGTGCTGGGATCTCCAGGGAGCTCTGGGATGGTTCTGGGATCACTGGGATGGTTCTGCCATCTCCAGGAACTGCTGGGATCACTGGGAATCAGTGGGATGGTTCTGGGATCTCCAGGGAGCTCTGAGATGGTTCTGGGATCTCCAGGGATCACTGGGATGGTGCTGGGATCACCAGGAAGCTCTGGAATGGTTCGGGAGCACTGGGATGGGTCTGGGATCACTGGGATGATTTGGGGATCTCCAGGGACCTCTGGGATGGATTAGGAATCACTGGGATGGTTCTGGGATCACCAGGAACCACTGAGATGGTGCTGAGTGATCTCCTCTGGCCCTCTGGTCCCCAAGGAAGGGATCTGCAGGGATCTGCCAGGCACACTGTCCATCCCTCAGGATCTGAAAAGCCCCCTTGGGTTTGGGAAGGGCTGTCTGCATCCCACCCTTTCCTTTGGGAGTGGGAGCACGGCAGGGTCACCTTCCATGGGCTTTAAACAGGAGCTGTGGGCTCAGACCTGCCTGGGCTGTCCCCACAAATCCTCCCGGCATTCTGGGAACTCCACCTGGAGCTGCAGGGCTGGAATCTTGCAGAAAGCTGCAGCAAATCCCACCGAAAGCAGATTTTCCTGAGGCCCACGCAGTTATTTCATCCCAGGCTGGATATCCCGGAGCTGTTCCTTTATCTCCTTGTTTACCCTCATTTTTATCCCCATTTCAGGACATGATGGATGATATCTGCCAGGAGCAGTTCCTGGAGCTCTCCTATCTCAACGGGGTCCCGGAGCCCAACCGCGGCCGAGGCGTCCCCGGGCGGGGCCGGGGGGCAGCGCCGCCTCCCCCTGTGCCGAGGTATTCCCAAAATGCTGCCTGCGCCCTCAGCTGGGCTCCCACGGGGTTAAAGTGCTGCTGGGCCAGGCCTGGCATCGGGCTTCTGGCTCGGGGCGTCGTGTTTGGGGGGTCATCCAACTCTGGGGGGGATTTGGGGTGGGTGCCATCCGTGGTTCCATCCGTGGTTCCATCCGTGGTTCCATCCGTGGTTTCATCCATGGTTTCCATCCATAGTTTCCATCAATAGTTCCATCAATAGTTTCATAAGTGGTTCCATCAGTGCTTTCATCCATGGTTCCATCCATGGTTCTATCAATGGTTTCCATCCGTGGTTCCATCCGTGGTTCCATCCATGGTTCCATCAATGGTTTCCATCCATGGTTCCGTCCGTGGTTCCGTCGGTGATTTCATCCATGGTTCCATCCGTGGTTTCATCCACGGTTCCATCAATGGTTTCTTCCATGGTTCCGCCAATGGTTCCATCCATGGTTCCAAGCATGGTTCCATCCATGGTTCTATCAATGGTTCCATCAATGGTTTCATCCATGGTTCCAAGCATGGTTCCATCCATGGTTCTATCAATGGTTCCATCACTGGTTTCCATCCGTGGTTCCATCTGTGGTTCCATCCATGGTTCCATCCATGGTTCCATCCGTGGTTCCATCAATGGTTCCATCCATGGTTCCATCCATGGTTCTGTCAATGGTTCCATCAATGGTTTCCATCAATGTGTTTCGTCCATGGTTTCCATCCATGGTTCCATCCGTGGTTCATCCACGGTCCATCAATACGTTCATCAATGGGTTCCATCCACGGTTCCATCAATGGTTTCTTCCATGGTTCCGCCAATGGTTCCATCCGTGGTTCTACCAATGGTTCCATCCATGGTTCCATCCATGGTTTCCATCTGTGGTTCCATCAATGATTCCATCACTGGTTCCATCAATAGGTTCATCCATGGTTCCATCAATGGTTTCCATCCATGGCTCCATCTATGGTTCCATCAATAGGTTCATCAGTGGTTCCATCCATGGTTCCATCCGTGGTTCTGCCAATGGTTCCATCCATGATTTTGTGCATGGTTTCCATCCGTGGTTCCATCCGTGGTTCCATCCATGGTTCCATCAATGATTCCATCACTGGTTCCATCAATAGGTTCATCCATGGTTCCATCTATGGTTCCATCCATGGTTCCATCCATGGTTCCATCCGTGGTTCTGCCAATGGTTCCATCCATGATTTCATCCATGGTTCCATCCGTGGTTCCATCCATGGTTCCATCAATGGTTCCATCCATGGTTCCATCCATGGTTCCATCAATAGTTTCATAAATGATTCCATCCATGGTTTCTTCCATGGTTCCACCAATGGTTCCATCCGTGGTTCTACCAATGGTTCCATCCATGGTTCCATCAATGGTTTCTTCCATGGTCCCATCAATGGTTCCATCCATGGTTCCATCAATAGTTTCATAAGTGATTCCATCAATGGTTTCCATCCATGGTTCCAAGCATGGTTCCATCCATGGTTTCATGCATGGTTCCATCCATGGTTCCATCAATGGTTTCTTCCATGGTTCCATCAATGGTTTCCATCCATGGTTCCGTTCATGGTTCCATCCATGGTTCCATCCTGGAAAACATGACAGTGACACACCGACACACCCCCATCCTGGGCAAAGGGGATTTTTCATAAAAGGTGACAATGCCACATCCCCATGCTGAGACTCTCCAGAAAACAGGACAATGCCCCATCCCATGCTGGGTCTCCCCAGAGCAGCAGCAGCTCCTGCCCAGCCTCTCTGTGTCTCCGCAGGGGCCGTGGGGTCGGGCCCCCTCCTCCTCCTCCCCCCAGGGGTGCCCTGGTGCGGGGCGCCGCCGTGCGCGGGGCGCTGGCGCGGGGCGCTGCCATGGCCCGGGGGGTGCCCCCGCCGCCGGCCGTGAGGGGAGCCCCTGCCCCCCGGGCACGGGCAGCTGGCATCCAGAGGATACCCCTGCCCCCGCCGCCCGTGCCGGAGAGCTACGAGGAATACGTGAGCTGGGGTTCAGCGTGGGGAGCAATGGGTTAATGACGGCGGGAGGGGTGGGTGAGGGAGGGTGGTGGGGTGGGGATCACTGGGGTGGGGCTGGGGTCACCAGGGATCACTGGGATCACCAGGGATCAGTGGGATGGGGCTGGGGTCAGTGGGGAGATTCTGGGATGACCAGGGGTCAGTGGGATGGTTCTGGGATCAGATAGGATCACCATGGATCAGTGGGGTCACCAGGGATCAGTGGGATGGGGCTGGGGTCACCATGGATCACTGGGGTCACCAGGGATCAGTGGGGTGGTGTTGGGATCACCAGGGATCAATGGGGTGGGGCTGGGGTCACCAGGGATCACTGGGATCACCAGGGATCAGTGGGATGGGGCTGGGATCAGTGGAGAGGTTCTGGGATCACCAGGGATCAGTGGGATGGTGTTGGGATCACCAGGGATCAGTGGGGTCACCATGGATCAGTGGGATGGGGCTGGGATCAGTGGGGAGGTTCTGGGATGACCAGGGATCAATGGGATGGTTCTGGGATCAGCTAGGATCACCATGGATCAGTGGGATGGTGCAGGGATCACTGGGATCACCATGGATCAGTGGGATGGGGTTGGGATCACCAGGGATCAGTGGGATGGGGCTGGGATCAGTGGAGAGGTTCTGGGATCACCAGGGATCAGTGGGATGGTGTTGGGATCACCAGGGATCAGTGGGATGGGGCTGGGATCACCATGGATCAGTGGGATAATGCTGGGATCACCATGGATGAGTGAGATGGTGTTGGGATCACCAGGGATCAGTGGGATCACCAGGGATCAGTGGGGTGGGGTTGGGATCCCACTGACTCCTGGTTCTGGGATCACCAGGGACCACTGGGATGGTTCTGGGATCACCAGGGATCAGTGGGATGGGGCTGGGATCAGTGGAGAGGTTGTGGGATCACCAAGGATCGGTGGGATCACCAAGGACTGCTTGGAATGGTGCTGGGATCACCAGGGGTCAGTGGGATGGGATTGGGATCACCAAGGATCAGTGGGATCACTGGGGATCACCAGGGATCAGTGGGATCACTGGGGATCACCAGGGATCAGTGAGATGGTGTTGGGATCACCAGGGATCAGTGGGGTGGGGTTGGGATCCCACTGACTCCTGGTTCTGGGATCACCAGGCACCATTAGGATGGTGTTGGGATCCCACCAACTCCTGGGATGGTTCTGGGATCACCAGGGACCACTGGGATGGGATTGGGATCACCAGGGATCACTGGGATGGTTCTGGGATCACCAGGGATCACTGGGATGGTTCTGGGATCACCAGGGACCACTGGGATGGTTCTGGGATCACCAGGGATCACTGGGATGGTTCTGGGATCACCAGGGATCAATGGGATGGGATTGGGATCACCAGGGATCAATGGGATGGTTCTGGGATCACCAGGGATCAGTGGGATAGGGTTGGGATCACCAGGGATCAGTGGGATGGTGCTGGAATCACCAAGGATCACCAGGGATCAGTGGGATGGTTCTGGGATCACCAGGGATCACTGGGGTGGTTCTGGGATCACCAGGGATCACTGGGATGCAGTTGGGGTGTGACACTTTGCTGTCCCCGCGCTCTCAGGGCTACGATGACACGTACGCAGAGCAGAGCTACGAGGGCTACGAGGGCTACTACAGCCAGGGCCAGGGGTGAGTGCGATTCCCTCTGCCCACAGCAATCCTGCGTGGCCTTTTCCCCTTTTTTCCCCCTTTTTCCCTTTTTTCCCCCCTTTTTCCCCCCTTTTTTCCCCTTTTTTTTTCCCTTTTTTCCCCTTTTCTTTCCCCTTTTTTCCCCCCCTTTTTCCCCCTTTTTCCCCCCCTTTTTTTCCCCCCTTTTTCCCCCTTATTCCCCTCTTCTTTTTCCCCTTTTGTTCCCTTTTTGTTCCCCTTTTCTTTCCCCTTTTGTTCCCCTTTTGTTCCCCTTTTGTTCCCTTTTTGTTCCCCTTTTCTTTCCCTTTTGTTCCCCTTTTGTTCCCCTTTTGTTCCCCTTTTGTTCCCCTTTTGTTCCTCTTTTGTTCCCCTTTTGTTCCCCTTTTGTTCCCCTTTTGTTCCCCTTTTCTTTCCCTTTTGTTCCCCCTTTTTCCCCCTTTTCCCTTTTTTCCCCCCTTTTTCCCCCCTTTCCCCCCCTTTTTCCCCTTTTTTCCCCCTTTTTCCCCTTATTCCCCCCTTCTTTTTCCCCTTTTGTTCCCTTTTTGTTCCCCTTTTCTTTCCCCCTTTGTTCCCCTTTTCTTTCCCTTTTCTTTCCCCTTTTCTTTCCCCTTTTCTTTCCCCTTTTGTTCCCCTTTTTTTCCCCCTTTTTTTCCTTTTTCCCCCTTTTTTCCCCTTTTTTCCCCTTTTTTTTCCCCCTTTTTCCCTTTTTTTTCCCCTTTTTTCCCCTTTTTTCCCTGTTTTTTTCCCCTTTTTTTCCCCTTTTTTTCCCCTTTTTCTTTCCCTGTTTTTGGTGACAATGTGGGAATGAGATTTCCCTGTGTGTAACCACCTCATTGTTTTTGCAGGGATACAGAATATTATGATTATGGACATGGGGAGGCACAGGAAACCTATGAAGCTTATGGTATGTCTGGGAATTTTGGGATCAGGGAGGAATTGGGAATTGCTTGTGATCAATTTTGCTGTTTTCCAATGTCTGGATATAAAAAAACTGAGGAAAAACTCATGGTGGTTTTTTTTAATTTAAGTTTGAACAAGCTCTCTGTGGGTTTAGGTTCTTCTCAAGCTTGATTTTCTCAAAATCAAGATTTTTTTTTTTTAAAATCCATTTTTAATCTTTGGAAATGTTTTAAATTTTTTTGGAGCTTTAGAATATTTCAGGAGGTCTGGATTTCCTCCCACAGCACTTGTGCTGCAGTCTGGTTTTTCATGGGCTGGGTTTTTTATGGTTCCATCTGCTTCCTTTATCCTCACAAACCCTGAGCCTGACTGGGAATCTGCTCAAAAATTGGATTTAAATGTCATGAGGGAGCCTCTCGAGTAGGCAAAGCTTAGCTAATCTCAATTATTATATAATGAATTTTTTATAATTATTTATATATAATTATAATATATATAATTTAATATCTAATTTTTATATGGTTATAATTTTAATATATAATTATTTATTTTTTTCTAATTATTTTTATTATTATTAAAATTTAATTTAAGCTGGGCTGAGCCAAAATTTGGTGATTTAACCCCACCCTGCTGTCACTCCCCACCCATGGGACAGGGAGAGAATTGGGAGGGTAAAAATGAAGGGAGGAATGAGCTGGGATAAAATTCACCAAAAAAAAATCAAAATAAACCAAGGAATTCCTTGGGAAGAGATTCCAGAGGTCCCTCCCTGCCTCCTGCTGCCTTCAGCCAGTTTTGCTGGATTTTGGGGCACCAGGAGCTGTTTTAGTCCAGCTGTTTTGCTGGATCACAAACTGGATTTTTGGGGATCGGGCGCTGCTTTTGGGGAGCTGGTTTTGGGGATCAGGAGCTGTTTTGTGGGTCCTGTTTTGGGGAGCTGTTTTGAGGAATCAGGAGCTGTTTTGGAGGATCAGGACCTGTTTTTGAGGAGCTATTTTTGGGGATCAGGACCTGGTTTTAGGGAGCTGGTTTTGGGGATCAGGAGCTGTTTTGGGGGATCAGGAGCTGTTTTTGGGGACCTGATTTTGGGGATCTGGACCTGTTTTGGGGGAGCTGTTTTTGATGACCAGGACCTGGTTTTGGGGAGCTGTTTTGGGGGATCAGGACCTGTTTTGAGGAGCTATTTTGAGGAATCAGGAGCTGGTTTTGGGGATCAGGACCTGTTTGTGGGTCCTGTTTTGAGGAGCTGTTTTGGAGAGCTGGTTTTGGGCATCAGGAGCTGTTTTTGGGGAGCTGTTTTGAGGAATCAGGAGCTGTTTTGGGGGGATCAGGAGCTGTTTTGAGGAGCTATTTTGAGGGATCATGAGCTGGTTTTGGGGATCGGGAGCTGGTTTTGGGGAGCTGTTTTGAGGAATCAGGAGCTGGTTTGGGGGATCAGGAGCTGTTTTGGGGGACCTGATTTTGGGGAATTGTTTTGAGGAATCAGGAGCTGGTTTTGGGGATCAGGAGCTGTTTTGTGGGACCTGTTTTGAGGTGCTATTTTGAGGAATCAGGAGCTGATTTTGGGGATCAGGACCTGTTTTTGGGGACCTGTTTTGAGGAGCTGTTTTGGGGGATCAGGAGCTGGTTTTGGCGTGCTGGTTTTGGGGATCAGGACCTGGATTTGGGGACCTGTTTTGGGGGATCAGGAGCTGGTTTTGGGGATCAGGAATGTTTTTGAGGAGCTGTTTTTGAGGAGCTAGTTTTGGGGGATCAGGAGCTGGTTTGGGGGAGCTGTTTTTGATGATCAGGACCTGTTTTGAGGAATCAGGATCTGCTTTTGGGGATCAGGACCTGTTTTGAGGAGCTATTTTGAGGAATCATGAGCTGGTTTTGGGGAGCTGGTTTTGGGGATCAGGACCTGTTTTTGGGGGAGCTGTTTGTGATGATCAAGACCTGTTTTGATGAGCTGTTTTGAGGAATCAGGAGCTGGTTTTGGGGAACTGTTTTGGGGGAATCAGGAGCTGTTTTGGGGAGCTGTTTTGAGGGATCATGACCTGCTTTTGGGGACCTGTTTTGGGGGTCTGGACCTGTTTCGGGGGAGCTGTTTTTGATTATCAGGAGCTGGTTTTGGGTACCTGTTTTGAGGAGCTGGTTTGGGAGATTGGGAGCTGATTTTGGGGATCAGGAGCTGTTTTGAGGAGCTATTTTGAGGAATCAGGAGCTGGTTTTGGGGATCAGGAGCTGTTTTGGGGGACCTGTTTTGGGGATTCAGGAGCTGTTTTGAGGAGCTGGTTTTGGAGATCAGGAGCCATTTTTGGGGGATCAGGAGCTGTTTTTGATTATCAGGAGCTGGTTTTGGGGAATTGTTTTGAGGAATCAGGAGCTGGTTTTGGGGATCAGGACCTGTTTTTGGGGAGCTGTTTTGAGGGATCAGGAGCTGTTTTGTGGGAGTTGATTTTTGGGAATCAGGAGCTGTTTTTGAAGAGCTATTTTTGGGAATCAGGAGCTGTTTTGTGGGACCTGATTTTGGGGATCAGGACCTGTTTTGAGGAGCTATTTTGGGGGATCAGGAGCTGGTTCAGGGATCATGAGCTGTTTTTGGGATCTGATTTTGGGAATCTGGACCTATTTTGGGGGAGCTGTTTTGGATGATCAGGACCTGTTTTTGGGGAGCTGTTTTGAGGACCTGTTTTGGGAGATCAGGAGCTGATTTTGGGGATCAGGAGCTGTTTTTGGGGGCATCAGGAGCTGGTTTTGAGGAGCTATTTTGGGGGATCAGGACCTGTTTTGAGGAGCTGTTTTTGGGGCATCAGGACCTATTTTGAGGAGCTATTTTGAGGAATCAGGAGCTGGTTTTGGGGATCAGGAGCTGTTTTTGAGGAGCTGTTTTTGGGAATCAGGAGCTGTTTTGTGGGACCTGTTTTGAGGAGCTGTTTTGAGGAATCAGGAGCTGGTTTTGGGGATCAGGAGCTGTTTTTGAAGAGCTATTTTTGGGAATCAGGAGCTGCTTTTAGAGACCTGTTTTGGGGGATCAGGACCTATTTTAAGGAGCCATTTTCCTCAACCATTCTCCCCCATTCCCACCTCCCTCCGTCCATCCCTGACCTTTTCTCTCTCTTTTTCTCCTTTCCCCCAGGCCAGGACGACTGGAACGGAGCCCGGCCCTCCCTGAAGGCGCCCCCAGCCCGCCCGGTCAAGGGGGGCTACAGGGAGCACCCCTATGGCCGCTACTGACCCCAAAAATGGGGCCAAAAACCCCAATTTAGGAGCAAACTCTTATTTCTGGTTCTTGTATCTCCCAGGATTCCCCCGTTGCTTTAAGCAAACAAGTAATTGTCTCCCTGTTTTATTTCCCGGCCCCTTTTTTATTTCTCCATCCTCACCCCTTTGCATTTTGGCTTCTGTATGTAGTGATGAATTTTAAATACATTTAAAAAGGAAAAAAAAAAAATTAATTTTTATTATTTTCAATTTTTTTTTCTTCTTTCAGTGTGTAGATGGCTTTTTTTCTTTGTCATTTTTAGGTTTAAAAAAAAACAAACAAACAAGCTGTACCTTTTTTTAAACAAAAAAAAGGCAAAAAAAAATATATCCTAAAAAGCAAGTAAAAAAAATAAAAAAAAAAAATGTTAGTTTCCAAAAGTGACGTGCTATGCTTAGTGCTGAAATTAAGGTTTTGTTAAAAGTTTTAAAGTTTGTTTTAAAGGAACCCATAAAGGTTGTAGTTGCAGAATCCCAAAGTAGGCTACATTTCAAAATTCAGGGTTTATTTTTTAAGAATTAAAATCATAATGTAACAGTAGTGGCTGCCACCGTTAAAAAAAACAAAATACAAAAAAAAAAACCAAAAAAAAAAATAACTTCAGATGCCAAACCTTTAAATGGAGATTGCTGGTGAATCTTGAAGTTTAAATTTTAACCCAAAGGATCCTCCAAAACAAATTAAATAGCATTTTCTAAAGAGAATTGACTTAAAAAGAAAAATTAGGTTGGTAAAAAAATTGACTTTTCTTATGTGGATTTTGAAATCTAGCCCCCCCTGCAGTGTTGAGATATGCTTGGGAATATTTTTCCAGTGGAAAGGGGTTTTGGTTTAATTCTAAATTAACAATTTTTAAGGGAAAAAAAACCCCAAAATACGGCTCTGATTACCCAGTGTTTGATAAAAGAATATTCCATGTGTAGACCTGTAAAATTCTGATTTTTTTGTAGCCCTTTGGGGCAGAAAATGATGAAAATTTCAACCTCACCCTAAAAAAAATCTCATTTTCAAGCAGTCCCAGCCACTTCTTCAAGTGTATCTCAGCACGAGCTTTGCATAAAAAGGGACACTGCAGCTGTAAAACAAAAAAAAAAACAAAATTTAAAATAAAACAGACAAAAACCAACCCAAAATTCACTTTGTACATAAGATAAATTGGATTTATTACACTGTCCTCCCACTCTGTTCTGGAAGAGAAAAATGCAACATTTTGTGTAAAGTCTGCCTAACTAGGTAGCTCAAAAATTGTCAAAATGTCTGTCTCAAAATCTGTCAATAAAGTTTAGTCCTTTTTTAATCAAAGTAAATGTGATGAATTGTCATTTGTTTTTGGAGGTTTTCTTTTTTTTTTTTTTTTTTTCCAACAACTTTAAATCCATTCTAAACTTGTCTTTTTTTTATTATTATTTTATTATTATTATTATTTATTTAAAAATGTGGAGGCATTTCTAAAACATGGTGGTTTTTTGGTAATTCTCGTGACAAAACAAAAAATTTTTTTCGAGCTTGTCGAGCTTAAATTTATTTTTAAAAAAATATGAAAAATACAGAAAAAAAAAACAAAATTGTTTTTCACCCCCTGGAAGTTGCTGAAAGCAGTTTTGGAGCCAGAAATCTGAATTAATTTGGGAAATTTGATTGTTCTTTGCTTGATGATTCAGATTTCAGGTGGCCTCAGAGAATATTCCAGAGGCTGGTTTAAGTAGGAATGCTGAGAATTCCAAGGAATTTCTTTTCTGTAACCCCCCCTTTGCTGCTTTTTCCTTGGAAAAAAAACCCTTAAAAAATGAAATTTTTTTGTTGGTGAACAGTGCTGCAGCTGCTCCTTAAATCCTTTGTGAGAGGGGTGTGGATGTAGAGATATTTCATTAAAAAAATATTTCTATTTTTAAAAAAAAAAAAATCAATGCTTCATGGTTTATTTCCCATCCAGCAGATGAATTTGGAATTTTAAGAGGATTAAACTGCTCGGGGGTGAAAAATAAAATTTTAGGGGAAAAAAAAAAAACAACAAAAAAAAATTACAAAAAAAAATGCAGCGCATGAATGGAGGGGAATATTTAAAATTAATTAAAAAAAAAAAACCACACACAAAAGTTGTATTTGTAGATTGTTATTAAAATGCAAATAACTGAATTTTCAACACTGGTTTGGAGTCAGCTTTCAGGGCATAATGTGATGAAAAGCTCAGCCTATGCCCCCCCTTTTAAAGGAAAATTCTCAGCAGGAGAATTCAGGATGTGTAAAACAGGCACCGCAAAGCCCAAAAGGTAAAAACCATAAATGTCTGATTTTAATCCAGCACATTTCTCTTTTCCATAAACCTGTGACGTAAACTTCTTCCCCAGCCGACCCTTCAGATGGTAATTTCATGTAAAAAAGGGGAAAAAAACAACCCAAAAAAAGAAAAAAAACCAAAATATTTTAAATATAAACATTTAAACCAACCCACGTGGCATAAATTAGCAATAACTTTTAATAACGTGCCCTTGGCAGATGCACTGGGGATGGAATTTATTGGGCCAAAAGGGATCTTTAAATATCCTGCATTTTGAAAGGATAAAAGATGTAAAATGAATCCAAGCTAGTCCTGCTACTGCCAAAACAACAACAAAAAAAAACCAAACCCAAATTCTGCTCAGTTGTTTGAAAATCTCAATTTTTAGCCCCCCCCAGAATTGCTGTTTGCTGTGAAATGTCCATAGCTCAGCTGAAGTTGCATGTTTTTCCTCCATGTGTAATTGCATGCAGGAATCTCTCTCTTTCTTTTCCCTTTTTTTATTTTATTTCTAATTATTTTATTTTTGTATCCCTTTGTGAGGATCCTCACAATTTTTTTTTCCTTTTAATTTGCAGGAATTTGGGGCTGTGACTCAACAGGAGGAGGAGGAGGAGGAAGAGCAGGGCCAGCACCAGCTGGGTGAGTTTTGAATTTTGGGGGATTTTTTTTATTTTTTACAGCCCCTTGTTGAGTTCCCAACGTGGGGGTGGCACCATCTGAGCTGCTAAATTCCAATTTTTTCCCTTGGATCCACACCAAAAAAAAATAAAAAGGGAAAAGCTGCTTCCCTGAGGCTCCTGAGCTGAGTTTTTGGGGCATTTTAAGGGATTTTTTTGGGATGAGATTTGTGCCTTGGGATGCAGGAATTTCATGGAATCCCAGAGAAATCTGGAAGGTTCTGTGCTTCCCAAATTTTGGGATTTTTTTTTTTTGGAATTCTGCTCCCCAAGTGCCAGGGATTTTTTTTTTTTCCTCTCCCTGTTTTCCCATCCACATCTTGTTATTTTTGTAGGATTTTGGGCAAGACCCCATTCCAGAGAGAATTCCCCCATTGTTCTTGGCTCTGTTCACATTTCTGGAAGTTTCCCAATATTTATTTTCCCAATAAAATCCTGGTTTTATTGGCCCTGCTCCATGGTTCAGCATTCCCAGGTTTGTGGTGTTTGTGAGGTGAGAAATTGGAATTCCACTCCACGTTTTCAGAAGGCTGATTTATTATTTTATGATATTATATTTTTAAAAAATTATATATTAAAACCATACTAAAGAAAAAGAAAGGAGACATTAGAAGATTAAACAAGAATGATAATAAAAACTCGTGATTGACCAGAGTCTGATACAGCTGGACTGAGATTGAACATTAATTAAAAATAATTAACATGGAACTAATCAAAGATGCACTTGTTGGTAACCTCCAGATTACATTCTAAGCAATCAGATAATTATTGTTTATATTTTTTCCTGAGGTTTCTCAGGGGGAAAATCCTGGCAAAGGGATTTTTTTAGAAAATTTCATTTCATTTTTTCCCTGGGTGGGAGCAGCTCCAGTGTAAAATCCCAGCCTG
This sequence comes from Zonotrichia leucophrys gambelii, assembly GCF_028769735.1. Taxonomy (NCBI): domain Eukaryota; kingdom Metazoa; phylum Chordata; class Aves; order Passeriformes; family Passerellidae; genus Zonotrichia; species Zonotrichia leucophrys. The sequence continues at coordinate 2,041,646 of NC_088192.1, read as the reverse complement.
GCCTTGCTCTGAGCTGGCCCAAAGCTGCATTTTGTCCTTTGTGGGGAGTGAATCCAAGGAAAACAGCTGGAATTCCAGAGGTGTCCCCAGCAGGAACCTCATCCCCTGCCCCTTCCTCACCCTTGCTTTCCATTTTCTGTTTGCATTATTTCAATAAATTCAATGGCTCCGAGCTTCATTTGATGGAATCGTGGATTTAGGGAATGCTCTGGGGTGGGAGGGACCTTAAACTGCTCCAGTGCCATGGCAAGGCCATTTCCACCATTCCAGCACTCCAGGGATGGGAATTTCACAGCTTTTCTGGGGTTTTTTATCTCTCAGCCTCATTGAAAGCACACTGGGTTGATATTTTACCCCCAAAATTCCAGCTGGGATCAGCAGAGCTGGAGAGCACAGCTGGATTCCCTGTCCAGAGCTGAAACAAATCTGAATTTTAGATGAGAGCATCTGCCATGAGCAGAGCCAAGAAAAAAATGTGCATTTTTACCTCCTTAACCCCTCCTGCTGCTGTCCCAAAGAAAATTTGGGATCAGGGGGATTCCAGCAGCCTGGAGGAGGAGGAGAGCAGGAAAGGCTCCAGCTGGAGCTTCTGGGGAGGAAAATTTATCAGGAAAATTTCTCAGGGAAATTCTCCCTCATGAGTCAGGGAATTTCTCCCTCATGGATCAGGGAATTTCTCCTTCATGGATCTGGGAATTCCTCCCTCATGGATCTGGGAATTCCTTCCTCATGGATCTGGGAATTTCTCCCTCATGGATGAGGGAATTTCTCCGTGGATTTGGGAATTTCTCCCTTACAGATCAGGGAAATTCACCCTCATGAATCAGGGAATTCCTCCCTCATGGATCAGGGAATTTCTCCTTCATGAATCGGAATTTCTCCCTCATGGATGAGGGAATTTCTCCTTCATGGATCTGGGAATTTCTTCCTCATGGATGAGGGAATTTCTCCCTTATAGATCAGGGAAATTCACCCTCATGAATCAGGGAATTTCTCCTCCATGGATCAAGGAATTCCTCCTCATGGATGAGGGAATTTCTCCGTGGATTTGGGAATTTCTCCCTTACAGATCAGGGAAATTCACCCTCATGAATCAGGGAATTCCTCCTCCATGGACCAGGGAATTCCTCCCTCGTGGATAAGGGAGTTTGTCCCTTATGAATCAGGGAATTCCTCCCTCATGGATCAGGCAATTTCTCCATGAATCAGGGAATTCCTCCCTCATGGATCAGGGAATTCCTCCAAGAATCAGGGAATTTCTCCACTGTGGATAAGGGAATTTCTCCTCCACGGATGAGGGAATTTCTCCCTGATGGATCAGGGAATTTCTCCTTCATGGATCAGGGAATTCCTCCCTCATGGATCAGGGAATTCCTCCCTCATGGATCAGGGAATTTCTTCTCCATGAATCTGGGAATTCCTCCTCCATGGATCAGGGAAATTCTTCCTCATGGATGAGGGAATTTCTCTGTGGATCTGGGAATTTCTCCCTTACATATCAGGGAAATTCACCCTCATGAATCAGGGAATTCCTCCTCCATGGATCAAGGAATTTCTCTCTCATGGATCAGGGAATTTCTCCTTCATGGATCAGGGAATTCCTCCCTCATGGATCAGGGAATTTCTTCTCCATGAATCTGGGAATTTCTCCCTCATGGATGAGGGAATTTCTCTGTGGATCTGGGAATTTCTCCCTTACAGATCAGGGAAATTCACCCTCATGAATCAGGGAATTCCTCCTCCATGGATCAGGGAATTCCTCCCTCATGGATCAGGGAATTCCTCCTTCATGGATCTGGGAATTTCTCCCTCATGGATGAGGGAATTTCTCTGTGGATCTGGGAATTTCTCCCTTACAGATCAGGGAAATTCACCCTCATGAATCAGGGAATTCCTCCTCCATGGATCAGGGAATTTCTCCCTCATGGATCAGGGAATTTCTCCTTCATGGATGAGGGAATTCCTCCCTCATGGATGAGGGAATTTCTCCTTCATGGATCAGGGAATTTCTCCCTCATGGATCAGGGAATTCCTCCCTCATGGATCAGGGAATTCCTCCCTGATGGATCAGGGAATTTCTTCTCCATGAATCTGGGAATTTCTCCCTTACAGATCAGGGAAATTCACCCTCATGAATCAGGGAATTCCTCCTTCATGAATCAGGGAATTCCTCCTCCATGGATCAGGGAATTCCTCCCTCATGGATCAGGGAATTTCTCCTTCATGGATCTGGGAATTCCTCCCTCATGGATCTGGGAATTCCTCCCTCATGGATCTGGGAATTCCTCCCTCATGGATCTGGGAATTTCTCCCTCATGGACCAAGGAATTTCTCCTTCATGGATCTGGGAATTTCTCCTTCATGGATCAGGGAATTTCTCCTCCATGGATCAGGGAATTCCTCCCTGATGGATCAGGGAATTTCTTCTCCATGAATCTGGGAATTTCTCCCTCGTGGATGAGGGAATTTCTCTGTGGATTTGGGAATTTCTCCCTTAGAGATCAGGGAAATTCACCCTCATGAATCAGGGAATTCCTCCCTCATGGATCAGGGAATTCCTCCCTCATGGATCAGGGAATTTCTCCTCCATGGATCAGGGAATTTCTCCTTCATGGATCAGGGAATTTCTCCCTCATGGATGAGGGAATTTCTCTGTGGATCTGGGAATTTCTCCCTTACAGATCAGGGAAATTCACCCTCATGAATCAGGGAATTCCTCCTCCATGGATCAGGGAATTCCTCCCTCATGGATCAGGAAATTTCTTCTCCATGAATCTGGGAATTCCTTCCTCATGGATCAGGGAATTTCTTCTCCATGAATCTGGGAATTCCTCCCTCATGGATGAGGGAATTTCTCCTTCATGGATCTGGGAATTCCTCCCTCATGGATCTGGGAATTCCTCCCTCATGGATCAGGGAATTTCTTCTCCATGAATCTGGGAATTTCTCCTCCATGGATCAGGGAATTTCTCCTCCATGGATCAGGGAATTCCTCCTTCATGGATCAGGGAATTTCTCCCTTATAGATCAGGGAAATTCACCCTCATGAATCAGGGAATTTCTCCTTCATGGATCAGGGAATTCCTCCATCATGGACCAGGGAGTTTCTCCTCCATGGATCTGGGAATTCCTCCCTCATGGATCAGGGAATTCCTCCCTCATGGACCAAGGAATTTCTTCTCCATGAATCTGGGAATTTCTTCCTCATGGATGAGGGAATTTCTCTGTGGATCTGGGAATTTCTCCCTTACAGATCAGGGAAATTCACCCTCATGAATCAGGGAATTCCTCCTCCATGGATCAGGGAATTCCTCCCTCATGGATCAGGGAATTTCTTCTCCATGAATCTGGGAATTCCTCCCTCATGGATCAGGGAATTTCTTCTCCATGAATCTGGGAATTTCTCCCTCATGGATGAGGGAATTTCTCTGTGGATCTGGGAATTTCTCCCTTACAGATCAGGGAATTTCACCCTCATGGATCAGGGAATTCCTCCTCCATGGATAAGGATATTTCTCCTCCATGGATCAGCCTCCAGCCCCTCGGATGAGCCGTGGGCGGTGAGGGGGAGGAATTCCTGCGGGCTGGGCAGTGTCCATGGGGCTCCCAGCTGGCATGGAGATGTTTTTCCCTCATTTTTCCCCTCAGGAATCTCCCTGGTGTGAGCACAGCTCAGCTGAGCCCTCCATATGTTTCCATGGGAATGTTTTTCCACGCTCCTTTTGCTCCTTTTGCCAAGAGGGAGCTGATTCCAGAGGATCGGTTCAAGCTCTGTTTGCTGTGAGTGGAAAATGGGAATCTGCCAGGTTTTTTTTGGGAGTGTTGGAGAACACCAGAGCCTCCCTTGGATCCTGGGAACTCCCCTGGATCTCCAGCTGCCTGTTGGAAAACTGCAATATAAACTGTTTCCCGATGGAGGTGTTCATTTTACTGCTGAATTTAGAATTTTACCACTGATTTTGGACCAAAAAAACGTTCATCCATCACGTTCCAGATGCATTTTTTGGCCTGACTGGGTTTTTAGGGATATCCTGGTACCTTTAGAGGATTCTCTTAAACATCAGGTGTGTGGCCACTCCTGATTTTTTATGCTTTTGTACAGAATCAATATAAGTTGGAAAAGCCCTCCAAGCTCTGTCCAAGTCACTCCTTGGACACCTCCAGGGCTGGGCACTCCAAACCAGCCAAAAAAATAAATACCAAAAATCCAGCAACTTTTGTCTTTGTGCAAATCCATTCATTCCAGGGCCGATTTTCCCTACCCTAGGCAGGGCTGCCTCTCATCTTTGTGTAACCATCAATGCTGAACCACCAACCCCACAAAACCAAACAAATAATTGGGGTAAAAACCCCAAAATTGCAGAGATGCTGAAACCCCTCCAGGAGCGGAGGTGGAGCCAGGATTACTCATCCCTTGCCATAACGGGCTGCCGGGACATCTGGCGGCTGCGATTGCCGCCGTTCCCATCGGTGACACCGGGAGGCGACACCGGGAGGTGACACCGCGCTGCCCGCTGGGCGTGGCCACACAAAGGGGGCGTGGCTTTCCGCGCGTTCGCGCCCCGCATCAGCTTGTCCCACGCCGGCCGCCGTCGCGCCCCGCCCGCCATATTGTGCCCGGCGCAGGCGGAGCGGCGGCCGGCGATGGGTGAGGGAGGCCGGGCCGGGGGCAGCGCGGCCGGGAGGGGAACGGGCGGAACGGGCTGAGGGGGGGAACCCGCCCGGCAGCCGGCGGGGAGCGGCCCGGGCGGAGCGCGGAGCGCGGGAGAGCCCCGCGGTTCGCCCCGCCCCGCCGCGGGGATGGGGGCGGCTCCCGCGCTGCGGCCTCGCCCGGAGCCCCTCAGAGCCCCGCGGGCTCGGGGAGCGCTCATGGAGCTTTCCATGGCGCTCCCGGGCGGCTCCGGAGTAGCTCGGTGGGGTTTTCAGAGCCGCTGTGGGTCCCGGTGCGCCCTCAGAGCGCCAGGGCCCCTCTGAGCTTTTGTGCAGCCCCACGTGTGCCCCCAGATTTCTCCCTCACAGCTCCTGGGGTCCCCAGAGTTCTCCTGCAGCCCCACTTGTGCCCCCAAATTTCTCCCTCACAACTCCCCCAGAGCTCCCAATGCTCTCCTCAGAGCCCCCAAATTTCTCCCTCAGAAATTGGGAGCTTCACTGGGGGCTTCTGTGGCCCCCATTGTTCTCCTGCAGCCCCACCTGTGCCCCCAAATTTCTCCCTCAGAGCTCCCAGTGGTCTCCTCAGAGCCCCCACATTTCTCCCTCAGAGCTTCTGGGCTCTCATTGTTCTCCTGCAGCCTCATTTGTGCCCCCAAATTTCTCCCTCAGAGCTCCCCCAGAGCTCCTGTGGCTCCCAGTGTTTTGCAGCCCCACGTGTGCCCCCAAATTTCTGCCTCAGAGCCCCCACATTTCTCCCTCAGAGCTCCTGTGGTTCCCAGTGTTCTGGAGCTTCACCAGGGCCCCCAAATTTCTCCCCCAGAGCTCCCAGTGCTCCCCTCAGAGCCCCCAAATTTCTCCCCCAGAGCTCCCAGTGCTCCCCTCAGAGCCCCCACATTTCTCCCTCAGAGCTTCTGGGCTCTCAGTGTTCTCCTGCCGCCACATTTGTGCCCCCAAATTTCTCCCTCAGAGCCCCCAAATTTCTCCCTCAGAGCTCCTGTGGCTCCCAGTGTTCTGGAGCTTCACCAGGGCCCCCAAATTTCTCACCTAGAGCTCCCAATGTTCCCTGTACCCCCATTTGTGCCCCCAAATTTCTCCCTCAGAGCTCCCCCAGAGCTCCTGTGGCTCCCAGTGTTTTGCAGCCCCACCTGTGCCCCCAAATTTCTCCCCCATTGCTCCCCTCAGAGCCCCCAAATTTCTCCCTCAGAGCTCCTGCGGCTCCCAGTGTTTTGAAGCTTCACCAGGGCCCCCAAATTTCTCCCCCAGAGCTCCCAATGTTCCCTGTACCCCCATTTGTGCCCCCAAATTTCTCCCCTAGAGCTCCCAAAGCTCCCCTCAGAGCCCCCAAATTTCTCACCTAGAGCTCCCAATGTTCTCCTCAGGGCCCCCACATTTCTCCCTCAGAGCTTCTGGGATCCCCAAAGTTCTCCTGCAGCCCCACCAGTGCTCCCAAATTTCTCCCCCAGAGCTCCCAATGTTCCCTGTACCCCCCATTTGTGCCCCCAAATTTCTCCCTCAGAGCTCCCAGTGGTCTCCTCAGAGCCCCCACATTTCTCCCTCAGAGCTCCTGTGGCTCCCAGTGTTCTGGACCTTCACCAGGGCCCCCAAATTTCTCACCTAGAGCTCCCAATGTTCCCTGTACCCCCATTTGTGCCCCCAAATTTCTCCCCTAGAGCTCCCAATGCTCCCCTCGGAGCCCCCAAATTTCTCCCTCAGAGCTCCCAATGCTCTCCTCAGGGCCCCCAGATTTCTCCCTCAGAGCTTCTGGGATCCCCAAAGTTCTCCCCCAGAGCTCCCAATGTTCCCTGTACCCCCCATTTGTGCTCCCAAATTTCTCCCTCAGAGCTCCCCCAGAGCTCCTGTGGCTCCCAGTGTTCTGGAGCTTCACCAGGGCCCCCAAATTTCTCACCTAGAGCTCCCAAATGCTCTTCTGCAGCCTCATTTGTGCCCCCAAATTTCTCCCCCAGAGCTCCCAATGTTCCCTGTACCCCCATTTGTGCCCCCAAATTTCCCTTGCACAGCCCCAGCTGCTCCCCCAGACCCCAAATTTTACCCCCAAATTTCCAATTTCCCTCCTGGACCCCACATTCCCCCCATTGTTTGCCCTCCCAGAGCTCCCCAAAATCCATCCCAGCATCTCCTAAAATCAGCAGCTCCTTCCAGATCCAGCTCCAGGATGGGAATTTTGGAGAACTCAGCTTTAAAAACCCCCCTTGGGATGGATTTCTAAACCTCCAGCACACATTTTGTGGCTCCAGCTGCAAATTCCAAAGCTGGAAATGATCCCCCAGGAGCAGGAATGTGCCTGAGTTCCCCTCCCAGCTCAGATTTCACTGGAAAATTGGGATTTTTTTATCTGCTGTGGATTCTCCTGAGGTTAACAGGATCCAGAGGAAGTTTGGGAAAGCTTGGGATGAATTTTTTGTGTGGCAAACAAAAAAGCTGAATTTGGGCTCACCCCATTGACCTCAGTGCCATCGAAACAAAAATCAACAAATACCCTAAAAATGTGTTGTTTCTTCCCATCCTAAAGAGCCAAAAATAAAATAATAATTTTAAAAGCTGTGACCTTCAGTTCCAACACTAAATGATACCAAAATATCCCAAAATTCTGAATTTTTGGGGCAAATTGTTGAGCATTTCTTGAGTCTGGAAAACTGGGATGACACCACAGGGATGCAGAGGGAATTCCTTGTACAGTGATGAATTCTCAACCCCTCCTTGAGAAATAGATGGGGAAATTTGGATTATCATGGAGCGACACGCTCCAAAAATTAAATTTGGAGAAATTTGGATTATTTTGGAGTGACGAGCTCCAAAAATTAAATTTGGAGAAAAATTGGGATTATCCTGGTGACAGCACACCTTAAGAAATGCTAATTAAAACATGCTAATTAATATGGAGAACAGGGATGCAGATGGAATTCCTTGTAGAGTGATGAATTCACAACCCCTCCTTGAGGCTGCATCCTTGACCTGGAGAAATGTGGGAGATCGGGAAAAATATGGTGGAGAAATTTGGATTATCCTGAAGCAATGAGCTCCAAAAATTAAATTTGGAGAAATTGGGATTATCCTGGTGACAGCAAGGCCTGGAATGCTCCATAAGAAATGTAAATTAATATATAAAATTTATTAGGGATGAGACCACAGGGAAAATCAAATTTGGAGAAATTTGGATTATCCTGAAGCAATGAGCTCCAAAAATTAAATTTGGGGAAATTGGGATTATCCTGGAGCAACAGGCTCCACAAATTAAATTTAGATTACCCTGGAGTGACAAACTCCAGAAATTAAATTTGGGGAAATTTGGATTATTGGAGCGAAAGGCTCCACAAATTAAATTTAGATTATCCTGGAGTGACAAACTCCAGAAATTAAATTTGGGGAAATTGGGATTATTGGAGCGACAGGCTCTAAAAATTAAATTTAGATTATCCTGGAGTGACAAACTCCAGAAATTAAATTTGGGGAAATTGGGATTATCCTGGAGCGACAGGCTCCACAAATTAAATTTAGATTACCCTGGAGTGACAAACTCCAGAAATTAAATTTGGGGAAATTGGGATTATTGGAGCGACAGGCTCTAAAAATTAAATTTGGATTATCATGGAGCGACACGCTCCAAAAATTAAATTTGGAGAAATTTGGATTATTTTGGAGTGACGAGCTCCAAAAATTAAATTTGGAGAAAAATTGGGATTATCGTGGAGTGACAAGCTCCAAAAATTAAATTTGGAGAAATTGGGATTATCCTGGAGTGACGAGCTCCAAAAATTAAATTTGGGGAAATTGGGATTATCCTGGAGCAACAGGCTCCACAAATTAAATTTAGATTATCCTGGAGTGACAAGCTCCAGAAATTAAATTTGGGGAAATTGGGATTATCCTGGAGTGACAAGCTCCAGAAATTAAATTTGGGGAAATTGGGATTATCCTGGAGCGACAGGCTCCACAAATTAAATTTAGATTATCATGGAGTGATAAACTGCAGAAATTAAATTTGGGGAAATTGGGATTATTGGAGTGACAAGCTCCAAAATTCAAATCTGGAGAAATTGGGATTGGCGGGGTGGTGCCGGCGAGGCTCTGTGAGCAATGCTAACGAATCGCTGCTAATGAACCCGTCTCTGGTGTGTCCCTGCAGTGGTGGGGGCTGAGCCCAGCCCGCAGTGAGCAGCCAGGACCCCCCTGAGCCCCGGGCATGGCCGGGGGACGCCGGGGTCCCAACAGGAGCTCCTACTGCCGGAACCCGCTGTGCGAGCCCGGGGCTGCCGGGGCCGCCGGGCACTCCTCGGGCTCCTCGGTCACCGGCGTGCGCTCCCGCACCAGGTACGGCACGGGCGGGGCTGGGGGCTGCACCTCGGCGTGGGGCTTGCTCTTAAAGCGCATCCCATTTCCCAACCTTAAAGCTCGTCCCACTCCCTGGCCTTAAAGCTCGTCCCATTCCTTGAGTTTAAGTCTTGTCCTTCTCGCTGATCTCAGAGCTCATCCCATTCCCTATTCTTAAAGCTCATCCCATTCCCTGATCTTAAAGTTCGTCCCATTTCCTAGCTTTAAAGCTCATCCCATTCTCTGACCATTCCGTTCCTTGATCTTAAAGCTCATCCCATTCCTTGATCTTAAAGCTTGTCCCATTCTCTAATCTTAAAGCTCATCCCATTCTCTGACCTTAAAGCTTTTCCCGTTCTCTGACCTTCAAGCTTGTCCCATTCCTTGAGCTTAAAGCTCATCCCATTTCCTAACCTTAAAGCTCGTCCCATTTCTTCATCTTAAAGCTCATCCCATTCCCTGATCTTAAAACTCATCCCATTCTCTGACCTTAAAGCTCATCCTATTCCTTGAGCTTAAAGCTCATCCCATTCTCTGACCATCCCATTCCTTGATCTTAAAACTTGTCCCATTCTTTGGTCTTCAAGCTCATCCCGTTCCCTGATCTTAAAGCTCATCCTATTCCCTGACCTTAAAGCTCATCTCATTCCTTGAGTTTAAATCTTGTCCTTCTCCCTGATCTCAGAGCTCATCCCATTCCCTGATCTTAAAGCTTGTCCCATTCTCTAACCCTAAAGCTCATCCCATTCCCTGACCTTAAAGCTCATCCTATTCCTTGAGCTTAAAGCTCATCCCATTCCCTGATCTTAAAGCTCATCCCATTTCCCAACCTTGAAGCTCATCCCACTCCCTGACCTTAAAGCTCATCCCATTCCTTGAGTTTAAATCTTGTCCTACTCCCTGATCTCAGAGCTCATCCCATTCCCTGAGCTTAAAGCTCATCCCATTTCTTCATCTTAAAGCTCATCCCATTCCCTGATCATAAAACTCATCCCATTCTCTGACCATCCCATTCCTTGATCTTAAAACTTGTCTCGTTCTCTGGCATTCCCTGATCTTAAAGTTCATCCCTTTCCCTGATCTTAAAGCTCGTCCCATTTCCTAGCTTAAAGCTCATCCCATTCTCTGACCATCCCATTCCTTGACCTTAGAACTTGTCCCATTCTTTGGTCTTAAAGCTCGTCCCATTCCCTAATCTTAAAGCTCATCCCATTTCCCAACCTTAAAGCTCATCCCATTCCTTGATCTTAAAGCTCGTCCCGTTCCTTGAGTTTAAATCTTGTCCTTCTCGCTGATCTCAGAGCTCATCCCATTCCCTGATCTTAAAGCTCGTCCCATTCCCTAATCTTAAAGCTCATCCTGTTCCTTGAGTTTAAAGCTCATCCCATTCTCGGACCATTCCGTTCCTTGATCTTAAAACTTGTCCCATTCTTTGGTCTTAAAGCTCATCCCATTCCCTAATCTTAAAGCTCATACCATTCCCTGACCTTAAAGCTCGTCCCATTCCTTGAGTTTAAATCTTGTCTTTCTCGCTGATCTCAGAGCTCATCCCATTCCCTGACCTTAAAACTCATCCCGTTCCCTGACCTTAAAGCTCATCCCATTCCCTGACCTTAAAGCTCATCCTATTCCTTGAGCTTAAAGCTCATCCCATTCTCTGACCTTAAAGCTCGTCCCACTCCCTGGCCTTAAAGCTCGTCCCATTCCTTGAGTTTAAATCTTGTCCTTCTCGCTGATCTCAGAGCTCATCCCATTCCCTGATCTTAAAGCTTTTCCCGTTCTCTGACCTTCAAGCTCATCCTATTCCTTGAGCTTAAAGCTCATCCCATTTCCTAACCTTAAAGCTCGTCCCATTTCCTAGCTTTAAAGCTGATCCCATTCTCTGACCATTCCGTTCCTTGATCTTAAAGCTTGTCCCATTCTCTAACCCTAAAGCTTCTCCCATTCCCTGATCTTAAAGCTCCTCCCATTTCCCAACCTTGAAGCTCATCCCACTCCCTGACCTTGAAGCTCATCCCATTCCTTGAGTTTAAATCATGTCCTACTCCCTGATCTCAGAGCTCATCCCATTCCCTGATCTTAAAGCTTTTCCCATTCTCTGACCTTCAAGCTTGTCCCATTCCTTGAGCTTAAAGCTCGTCCTATTCCTTGACCTTAAAGCTCATCCCATTCCCTGATCTTAAAGTTCGTCCCATTTCCTAGCTTTAAAGCTCATCCCATTCTCTGACCATTCCGTTCCTTGATCTTAAAACTTGTCCCATTCCCTGATCTTAAAGCTCATCTCATTCCTTGAGTTTAAGTCTTGTCCTTCTCGCTGATCTCAGAGCTCATCCCATTCCCTGATCTTAAAGCTTGTCCCATTCTCTAACCCTAAAGCTTCTCCCATTCCCTGATCTTAAAGCTCATCCTATTCCCTGACCTTAAAGCTCATCCCGTTCTCTGACCTTAAACCTCATTCCATTCTCTGACCATTCTGTTCCTTGATTTTAAAACTTGTCCCATTCTCTAGTGTTAAAGCTTGTCCCATTCCTTGAGCTTAAAGTTCATCCCATTCTCTAATCTTAAAAGCTTATCCCATTTCCCAACCTTAAAACTCATCCCATTCCTTGGTCTTAAAGCTCATCCCATTCTCTGATCTTAAAGCTCATCCTGTTCCTCAGTTTGAAAACTCATCCCATTCCCTGATCTTAAAGCTCATCCCATTCCCTGATCTTAAAGCTCATCCCATTCCCTGATCTTAAAACTCATCCCATTCCAGAGTCTTAAATCTTATCTGATTCCATGGTCTTAAAGCTCATCCCATTCCCTGGTTTTAAAACTTGTCCCATTCCCTTAAATCTCATCCCATTCCCTGCCCTTAAATCCCATCCCATTCCCTGCCCTTAAATCCCATCCCATTCCCTGATCTTAAATCCCATCCCATTCCCTGACCTTAAATCCCATCCCATTCCCTGACCTTAAATCCCATCCCATTCCCTGATTTTAAAGCTCATCCCATTCCCTGACCTTAAAGCTCCATTCTCTAACCTTAACATTTATCCCATTCCCCAGCCACAAATCTCATCCCATTCCCTGACCTTAAATCTCATCCCATTCCCTGATTTTAAAACTTGTCCCATTCCCTGACCTTAAATCTCATCCCATTCCCTGGATCCCCAGTTTAATCTGGGGGTTTACAGGGACACTTTGTGCTCTGCCCACACCCAGATTCTTTTGCCTGTTTTTATTTGGAGATTGCAGCTCAATCTGGGGGATATTAATTCCCTTTGATGCAGAGGATCAGTCTGGGATCCTGTGCCTGCTCACACAGGAACAGGCTCCTCTGGCCAAACTCGTTTTTCCTCCTCAGGTGAACAGAAGGTGAAGAATGAACAAGGGCTTGTGTGTAATTGCTCTGCCTTTCATGTTCAAGCACTCTTGGATATGTAAACACCAACTTGAGCTCTGAAAGCTTCCAATTAATTAATTAAGAGAGCCACTGAGTAGCACAGCACAACCCTGGCTCTGAACAGCACTGGGGATTTAATATCAAATATCCTGGGTCCAAATGTTGCTTTGTGTGGGCAAATCCCTGCTCACATCTGAGTGAAATTTGTGATTTGTGCCAACCACCAATAGCTCAATCAATTCCCCATCAATCTCAGAGCAGGAGGACATTCCCCTGCTCAGCTTTGAACAACACAGGGGATTTAATATCAAATATCCTGGGTCCAAATGTTGCTTTGTGTGGGCAAATCCCTGCTCACATCTGAGTGAAATTTGTGATTTGTGCCAACCACTGATAACTTGAGTTTCCCCATCAATCTCAGAGCTGGAGGACATTTCCCTGCTCACCCCTGGGTCTGAACAACACAGGGGAATTAATATCAAACGTCCCAAATATTCCTTTGTGTGGGCAAATCCCTGCTCACATCTGAGTGAAATTTGTGATTTGTGCCAACCACTGATAACTTGAGTTTCCCAATAAATCTCAGAGCTGTGGGGGGAGCTGGAGGACATCCCTCTGCTCACCCCTGGGTCTGAACAACACAGGGGAATTAATATCAAATGTCCTGGGTCCAAATAGTATTTTGTGTGGGCAAAGCCCTGCTCACACTTGCCTGAGATTTGTGATTTGTGCCAGCCACCAATAGTTCAATCAATTCCCCATCAATCTCAGTGCAGGAGGACATTCCCCTGCTCAGCTTTGAACAACACAGGGGATTTGATATCAAATGTTCTGAGTCCAAATGTTGCTTTGTGTGGGCAAATCCCTGCTCACATCTGAGTGAAATCTGTGATTTGTGCCAACCACTGATAACTTGAGTTTCCTCATCAATCTCAGAGCTGGAGGACATTTCCCTGCTCACCCCTGGGTCTGAACAACACAGGGGATTTAATATCAAATATCCTGGGTCCAAATGTTGCTTTGTGTGGGCAAATCCCTGCTCACATCTGCCTGAAATTTGTGATTTGTGCCAACCACCCATAACTTGAGTTTCCCCATCAATCTCAGAGCTGGAGGACATTTCCCTGCTCAGCCCTGGGTCTGAACAATTTAATATCGAATATCCTGGGTCCAAATATTCCTTTGTGTGGGCAAATCCCTGCTCACATCTGAGTGAAATTTGTGATTTGTGCCAGCCACTGATAACTTGAGTTTCCCCATCAATCTCAGAGCTGTGGGGGGAGCTGGAGGACATCCCCCTGCTCAGCCCTCTGAAATACACAGGGGATTTAATATCAAATATCCTGGCTCCAAATATTGTTTTGTGTGGGCAAAACCCTGCTCACATCTGCCTGAGATTTGTGATTTGTGCCAACCACCGACAGCTCGAGTTTCCCATCAATCTCAGAGCTGTGGGGGGAGCTGGAGGACCTTCCCCTGCTCACTGTTGGCTCCCCTGGCAGGAGTGGCTCGGGCACAGGCCTGTCCAGCCCCCCTCTGGCAGCCCAGACCGTCGTCCCCCTGCGGCACTGCAAGATCCCCGAGCTGCCCGTGGAGAGGAGCGTCCTGTTCGAGCTGCAGCTCTTCTTCTGCCACCTCGTCGCCCTCTTCGTCCACTACATCAACATCTACAAGACAGTGTGGTGGTACCCTCCCTCCCACCCTCCCTCCCACACCTCCCTGGTAAGCACCAAAGGGCAGCTGCAGCTCCCAGGCTGGCTTTTAGCTCACAAAACCGAAAGTTTTAGAGATAATGTTTGATAAAAACTTCATCTGACCCTTCAGGGTTGCTGCTTCCACTCCCTGTTTCCCCCATTTTGGGTTCTGGTTGTCTTCTTGGCATTCTCTTGGAAGAGAGATTCCCCAAAGAGAATAATTTGGGGCTGTTTCTGTGTTGAATGTGGGTTCCTGGTGCTGATGGAAATGGAATCATTTTGGTTTTGTCCCCACAGAACTTTCACCTCATTGACTTCAACGTGCTGACGGTGACAACCATCGTCCTGGCACGGCGCCTCATCGGTGCTGTCGTCAAGGAGGTAAAGTCAGAGATCTGGAGAGCTCTGGGTCCTTTTTGCCATTCCAAACCCCTCAATCCTCCCCTAAAAACCTCTGTGGTGCTCCCAAGCCAGAATCTCAGGTGAGGTTTCCAGTGGGAGGAGCAGAGAGCAGAACTGAGCTCCCCAGACCTGCTGGGTCTGACTCTGAATTTCTGTCTCAGCCAGACTGTAGTGATTGATTCCCTCCTCCTTTTTGCCTCTTTCCTGCTCTCTCCTGGGAAAGAAAGGGGTTCTTTCCCCAGGGAAGAGCCAGGGATCCTCACTGTGGCAGTAAAGTCAGAGCTGTCCTTCCAGGAGATCTGGAAAGCTCTGGGTCCCTTTTGCCATTCCAGACCCCTCCATCCTCCCCTAAAAACCTCTGTGGTGCTCCCAAGTCAGCATCTCAGGTGAATTGGAGGAGCAGAGAGCACAACTGAGCTCCCCAGACCTGCTGGCTCTGACTCTGAATTTCTGTCTCAGCCAGACTGTAGTGATTGATTCCCTCCTCCTTTTCCCTCTTTTCCTGCTCTCTCCATCACTCCAGCTTTCCCCAGGGATGCTCAGTGTGGAATCATCCCATGGGAGCAGTGCCAGGAGAGTGTGCTGGGTGCTGGTGACTTCCAGACCTTACCTGGAATCTCTCCTCACTCTCACATTCCAGAGGGGTTTTGGAGAGCCCAAATTCCACAAAAATCCTCCAGACCTTACCTGGAATCTCTCCTCACTCCCTGAGTAATGCAGCCCAAATTCCAGAGGTTTTGGAGAGCCCAAATTCCACAGAAACCCTCCAGACCTTACCTGGAATCTTTCTTCACTCCCAAATTCCAGAGAGGTTTTGGAGAGCCCAAATTCCACAGAAACCCTCCAGACCTTACCTGGAATCCCTCCTCATTCCTTGAGCAATCCAGCCCAGATTCCAGAGGTTTTGGAGAGCCCAAATTCCACAGAAACCTCCAGACCTTACCTGGAATCTTTCCTCACTCCCAGATTCCAGAGGGGTTTTGTAGTGCCCAGATTCCACAGAAACCTTCCAGACCTTCCCTGGAATCTTTCCTCACTCCCAAATTCCAGAGGTTTTGGAGAGCCCAGATTCCACAGAAACTCTCCAGACCTTACCTGGAATCTCTCCTCACTCCCAAATTCCAGAGAGGTTTTGGAGAGCCCAAATTCCACAGAAACCTCCAGACCTTACCTGGAATCTTTCTTCACTCCCAAATTCCAGAGGTTTTGGAGAGCCCAGATTCCACAGAAACCCTCCAGACCTTACCTGGAATCTTTCTTCACTCCCAGATTCCAGATTCCACAGAAACCTCCAGACCTTACCTGGAATCTTTCTTCACTCCCAAATTCCAGAGAGGTTTTGGAGAGCCCAAATTCCACAGAAACCCTCCAGACCTTACCTGGAATCTTTCCTCACTCCCAGATTCCAGAGGGGTTTTGGAGAGCCCAGATTCCACAGAAACCCTCCAGACCTTCCCTGGAATCTCTCCTCACTCCCTGAGTAATGCAGCCCAAATTCCAGAGGTTTTGGAGAGCCCAAATTCCACAAAAACCCTCCAGACCTTCCCTGGAATCTCTCCTCACTCCCAGATTCCAGAGGGGTTTTGGAGAGCCCAAATTCCACAGAAACCCTCCAGACCTTACCTGGAATCTTTCTTCACTCCCAGATTCCAGAGGTTTTGGAGAGCTCAAATTCCACAGAAACCCTCCAGACCTTACCTGGAATCTCTCCTCACTCCCTGAGTAATGCAACCCAGATTCCAGAGTTTTTGGAGAGCCCAAATTCCACAGAAACCCTCCAGACCTTACCTGGAATCTTTCTTCACTCCCAGATTCCAGAGAGGTTTTGGAGATCCCAAATTCCACAGATCTTTCCTCACTCCCAGATTCCAGAGGTTTTGGAGATCCCAAATTCCACAGATCTTTCCTCACTCCCAGATTCCAGAGGTTTTGGAGATCCCAGATTCCACAGAAACCCTCCAGACCTTACCTGGAATCTTTCTTCACTCCCAAATTCCAGAGGTTTTGGAGAGCCCAAATTCCACAGAAACCCTCCAGACCTTACCTGGAATCTTTCCTCACTCCCAGATTCCAGAGGTTTTGGAGAGCCCAGATTCCACAGAAACTCTCCAGACCTTACCTGGAATCTCTCCTCACTCCCTGAGTAATGCAGCCCGAATTCCAGAGGGGTTTTGGAGAGCCCAAATTCCACAGAAACCCTCCAGACCTTACCTGGAATCTTTCTTCACTCCCAGATTCCAGATTCCACAGAAACCTCCAGACCTTACCTGGAATCTCTCCTCACTCCCAGATTCCAGAGGGGTTTTGGAGATCCCAAATTCCACAGATCTTTCCTCACTCCCAGATTCCAGAGAGGTTTTGGAGTGCCCAAATTCCACAAAAACCCTCCATACCTTACCTGGAATCTCTCCTCACTCCCTGAGTAATGCAGCCCAAATTCCAGAGGTTTTGGAGAGCCCAAATTCCACAAAAATCCTCCAGACCTTACCTGGAATCTTTCTTCACTCCCAGATTCCAGAGGTTTTGGAGAGCCCAAATTCCACAGATCTTTCCTCACTCCCAGATTCCAGAGGTTTTGGAGTGCCCAGATTCCACAGAAACCTCTAGACCTTACCTGGAATATTTCTTCACTCCCAGATTCCCGAGAGGTTTTGGAGATCCCAAATTCCACAGATCTTTCCTCACTCCCAGATTCCCAAGATTTTGGAGTGCCCAGATTCCACAGAAACCCTCCAGACCTTCCCTGGAATCTTTCTTCACTCCCAAATTCCAGAGAGGCTTTGGAGAGCCCAAATTCCACAAAAACCCTCCAGACTTTACCTGGAATCTTTCCTCACTCCCTGAGCAATGCAGCCCAGATTCCAGAGGTTTTGGAGAGCCCAGATTCCACAGAAACCCTCCAGACCTTACCTGGAATCTTTCCTCACTCCCAGATTCCAGAGAGGTTTTGGAGAGCCCAGATTCCACAGAAACCCTCCAGACATTACCTGGAATCTTTCTTCACTCCCAGATTCCAGATTCCACAGAAACCCTCCAGACCTTACCTGGAATCTCTCCTCACTCCCACATTCCAGAGAGGTTTTGGAGATCCCAAATTCCACAGATCTTTCCTCACTCCCAGATTCCAGAGGGGTTTTGGAGAGCCCAAATTCCACAGATCTTTCCTCACTCCCAGATTCCAGAGGGGTTTTGGAGATCCCAAATTCCACAGATCTTTCCTCACTCCCAGATTCCAGAGAGGTTTTGGAGAGCCCAAATTCCACAGAAACCCTCCAGACCTTACCTGGAATCTTTCTTCACTCCCAGATTCCAGAGGGGTTTTGGAGAGCCCAAATTCCACAGATCTTTCCTCACTCCCAAATTCCAGAGAGGTTTTGGAGAGCCCAAATTCCACAGAAACCCTCCAGATTTTACCTGTAATCTTTCCTCACTCCCAGATTCCAGAGAGGTTTTGGAGATCCCAAATTCCACAGAAGCCCTCCCTGTCCTGGTGCCAGCTGGGCACTGCCATTTCCTTCTCAGATGATTTTTCACAGTATTTTCTCCTTTAAGAAGAGGCAGTGCCCAGCTGTGCCCAGCTGTGCCCAGCTGTGCCCGATGTCCCCTGTGTCCCACAGGCCTCCCAGAGTGGCAAGGTGTCCCTGCCACGCTCCATCCTGCTGGTGCTCACTCGCTTCGCCGTGCTCACGGGCACGGGCTGGAGTTTGTGTCGCTCCATCATCCACCTCTTCAGGACCTACTCCTTCCTCAACCTCCTGTTCCTGTGCTACCCGTGAGTATCCCTCCCTCTGGAATTGGGGATCCCCCCAAAAAATCCAGGGGGAGGCTCCCTGTAGGTGTGTGGGGTTCTTGGAGCAGCCTGGCCTTTTGGAAGCTGTCCCTGCCCATGGAGAGTTTATAAATTCTTATAAACACAATTTATCCTGCACCTCTCCCTCCTGCTGGGTCACATTCCGTGGTGGCAGGACACATCTGTGACACTCAGCCCCCTTTCAGCTTGATGTCAGCATTAATTATTAATTATTATTCATTAAAAGGGTTGTGTGATTTTCCCGTGGCGCTGACAAAACTCAGGGCTTTGTTTTCCCTTTGTTCCTGGGCTCCTGTGCCAGGTGGGAGGGATTCAAACAGCTCCTGGGTTTTGTTACCTATCAGAAGGAAATGTTGGGAGTGGAAATGGATCCCTCCTCCCTGGTAGAAACATCCAAAGATTTGCTGGAAGGGGAAATATCCACAGGGATTTGCTGGAAGGGGAAATATCCACAGGGATTTGCTGCAATTGGGAATATCCACAGGGATTTGCTGCAGGGGGAAACATCCACAGGGATTTGCTGGAAGGGGAAATATCCACAGGGATTTGCTGGAAGGGGAAATATCCACAGGGATTTGCTGCAAAGGGGAAATATCCACAGGGATTTGCTGGAAGGGGAAATATCCACAGGGATTTGCTGTAAAGGGGAAATATCCACAGGGATTTGCTGCAAGGGGAAACATCCCAAAGATTTGCTGCCTGTGTTTGAGCTCCAAGCTCTTTTTGGGAGTTTCCCTTTGGAATTATGAAATCCCAGACTGGTTTGGGATCATTCAGCAGTAGCAGGGACACCTTCCATTATCCCAGGTTGCTCCAAGCTTTGAACTCATCCAGCTCAGAAGCCCACAGGGGAATTGGGGATGGGATCCCAGTGGGATGGGATGGGATGGGATGGGATGGGATGGGATGGGATGGGATGGGATGGGATGGGATGGGATGGGATGGATGGGATGGGATGGGATGGGATGGGATGGGATGGGATGGGATGGGATGGGATGGATGGATGGGATGGGATGGGATGGGATGGGATGGGATGGGATGGGATGGGATGGGATGGGAGGGGATGGGATGGGATGGGATGGGATGGGATGGGATGGATGGGATGGGATGGGATGGGATGGGGACAGGACAGGATGAGATGGGACAAGATGAAATGGAGATGGGATGGGGTGGGACGATATGGGACAAGATGAAATGGGAATGGAAGAGAATTGGATGGGGTGAAACACGATGGAATGGGATAGGAGGAGATGGGATGGGGCAGGGTGTTATGGGACAAGATGAAATGGGGATGGCACAGGGACAGAATGGGACAGGATGGGATGGGATGGGATGGGATGGGATGGGATGGGATGGGATGGGATGGGATGGGATGGGATGAGATGCAGCTCCTGAGCTCTGTGCTATGCAGAACCCCACAGGGATTTGGGATGGTGATCCCAGTGGGATGGGATGGGATGGGATGGGATGGGATGGGATGGGATCCCAGTGGGATGGGATGGATGGGATGGGATGGGATGGATGGGATGGGATGGGATGGGATGGGATGGGATGGGATGGGATGGGATGGGATGGGATGGGATGGGATGGGATGGATGGATGGGATGGGATGGGATGGGATGGGATGGGATGGGATGGGATGGGATGGGATGGGATGGGATGGGAGGGGAGGGGAGGGGATGGGATGGGATGGGATGGGATGGGATGGGATGGGATGGGATGGGATGGGATGGGATGGGATGGGATGGGATGGGATGGGATGGGATGGGATGGATGGGGATGGGATGAGATGCAGCTCCTGAGCTCTGTGCCATGCAGAACCCCACAGGGATTTGGGATGGTGATCCCAGTGGGATGGGATGCAGCTCCTGAGCTCTGTGCTCTTCCAGAACCCCACAGGGGAATTGGGGATGGTGATCCCAGAGCTCTGTGCTTTCCAGGTTTGGGATGTACATCCCCTTCCTCCAGCTGAACTGTGACTTTCGCAAGGCCGGGCTCTTCACCCAGGTCACCAACATCGGCCCCAGGGACACGGGGGAGGTGACAGCCCGGGGCAGGGACTACCTGACAGTGCTCAAGGAGACCTGGAAGCAGCACACGAGGCAGATGTACGGCATGGAGGCCATGCCCAGCCACGCCTGCTGCCTGTCCCCGGACCTGATCCGCAACGAGGTGGAGTTCCTGAAGATGGACTTCAACTGGCGCATGAAGGAGGTGCTGGTGAGCTCCATGCTCAGTGCCTACTACGTGGCCTTCGTGCCTGTGTGGTTTGTCAAGGTGAGGCCTGGCTGGGAGGTGACCCTGGGGCACAAGGAGGGGCCACAGTCCTTGGTTGTGGCACAGTGAGGGGTCACAGTCCTTCCTTGTGGTGATTGTGGCACAATGAGGGGTCACAGTCCTTGCTTGTGGTGACACAGGGGCACAATGAGGGGTCACAGTCCTTCCTTGTGGTGATTTTGGCACAATGAGGGGTCACAGTCCTTGCTTGTGGTTATTGTGGCACAATGAGGGGTCACAATCCTTCCTTGTGGTTGTTGTGGCACAATGAGAGTCACAGTCCTTCCTTGTGGTGGTTGTGGCACAGTGAGGGGTCACAATCCTTCCTTGTGGTGACACTGGGGGACAGTGAGGAGCCACAGTCCTTGGTTGTGATCATTGTGGCACAATGAGAGTCACAGTCCTTCCTTGTGGTGGTTGTGGCACAGTGAGGGAGGACAATCCTTCCTTGTGGTGACACTGGGGCACAATGAGAGTCACAGTCCTTCCTTGTGGTGATTGTGGCACAGTGAGAGTCACAGTCCTTCCTTGTGGTGATTTTGGCACAATGAGGGGTCACAATCCTTGGTTGTGGTGACCCTGGGGGACAATGAGAGTCACAGTCCTTGCTTGTGGTGATTGTGGCACAATGAGGGGTCACAGTCCTTGGTTGTGGTGACCCTGGGGGACAATGAGAGGCCACAGTCCTTGGTTGTGGTCATTGTGGCACAATGAGGGAGGACAATCCTTCCTTGTGGTGATTGTGGCACAATGAGGGGCCACAGTCCTTGCTTGTGGTGATTGTGGCACAATGAGGGAGGACAATCCTTCCTTGTGGTCATTGTGGCACAATGAGAGTCACAGTCCTTCCTTGTGGTGACACTGGGGCACAATGAGGGGTCACAGTCCTTCCTTGTGGTGACACTGGGGGACAATGAGAGTCACAGTCCTTGCTTGTGGTGGTTGTGGCACAGTGAGGGGTCACAATCCTTGCTTGTGGTGATTGTGGCACAATGAGGGGTCACAGTCCTTGCTTGTGGCGACACTGGGGCACAATGAGGGAGGACAGTCCTTGCTCGTGGTGATTGTGGCACAGTGAGGGGTCACAGTCCTTCCTTGTGGTGATTGTGGCACAGTGAGGGGCCACAGTCCTTGCTCGTGGTGGTTGAATTCTGAGTGTCTGGTGCTGATGGAGTGAGGCTGTCCCTGTGCCCTCAGGGGCTGGTGCTCCATCAGCTGAGCATCAGGAGCTGCCTCCCAGGTTTTGGTGGAGATGGCACAATTATTTTGCAGGAATTCTCCATCCCCCATCCCACGTGGGCTCTTCCTTTCCATGCTCAACAGCTCCACACAGCGCTCATTTTATCTACCTGAGTGCTTTGTGTGGTGACACCTTGGGCAGCTGGGGCTGTCCACAGTGTCCCCATGTCCCCTCAGAACACACAGTACTACGACAAGCGCTGGTCCTGCGAGCTCTTCCTGCTGGTTTCCATCAGCACCTCGGTGATCCTCATGCAGTACCTGCTGCCTGCCCGCTACTGTGACCTGCTCCACAAGGCTGCAGCACACCTGGGCTGCTGGCAGAAGGTGGATCCTGCCCTCTGCTCCAACGTGCTGCAGCACCAGTAAGGAATTCTCTGCTGGAGTTCTCCTCCCTTTGCTGGGTTGGTGGGTGGATGGGGAGCTCAGCCTGAAATAAAGCAAGGAAAAGTGAGAGCAGAGGTGTTGGCTCAAATGCTCTGGGCACTGTCCCCCTGCCAGGCAGAGCTGGGTTTTGGCACGGTGCCTGCTGCTCCTGGCCACAGCCACCTGCAGGGTGTCACTGCCATGGTGACAATGCCAAATGGGAGCAGCATTCCCATGCTCCTCACTGCTGCTGGAGGGGCAGCAGAGCCCCATGAAGATGGGATTAAAAAATCTCCCATCCCCTGCAGGTGGATTAAGGAATTTCTTGTTCCTTGCAGGTGAATTAAAGAATTTCTTGGTCCCTTGCAGGTGGGATTAAAGAATTTCTTGTCCCCTGCAGGTGGAATTAAGGAATCTGTTGGTTCCTTGCAGGTGGAATTAAGGAATTTCTTGGTCCCTGCAGGTGAATTAAGGAATTTCTTGGTCCTTGCAGGTGGAATTAAAGAATTTCTTGGTCCTTGCAGGTGAATTAAGGAATTTCTTGTTCCCTGCAGGTGGGATTAAGGAATTTCTTGTTCCTGCAGGTAAATTAAGGAATTTCTTGGTCCCTGCAGCTGGAATTAAGGAATTTTTTGGTCCCCTGCAGGTGGGATTAAGGAATCTCTTGTTCCCTGCAGGTGGAATTAAGGAATTTCTTGTCCCCTGCAGGTGGAATTAAAGAATCTCTTGTCCCCTGCAGATGGATTAAGGAATCTCTTGTCCCTCTCAGGTGGCATTAAGGCACCTCTTGGTCCCTACATGTGGAATTAGAGACTCTCTTGTCCCCTGCAGTTGGATTAAGGCATCTCCTGTCCCCTGCAAGTGGGATTAAACAATCTCTTGTGCCCTGCAGATGGGATTAAAGCATCTCTTGGTCACTGGAGGTGGAATTAAGGCAGCTCTTGCTCCCTGCAGGTGGACTGAGGAGTGCATGTGGCCTCAGGGGGTGCTGGTGAAGCACAGCAAGAACGTCTACAAGGCCGTGGGTCACTACAACGTGGCCGTGCCCTCGGACGTGTCGCACTTCCGATTCCACGTAAGCCCCCCTGTCCCTGCTGGCACAGGGACCCCCCGAGCCCCCCACTGTTGCCTTCTGATACAAGGCAGGGGCCTGGTTTCAGGAAACAGCATGGCGACCCCCTTCCCTGTAGTAAACTCTTCAGGTTTAGCCAGGGCCCCTTGGAGAATAGAATGCTGACACAGCAGCAAAGAAGTTTCCTGTCTCCAGGGACATCCGCCTTGTACCTTATCCCTATAGCCATGTAAGGCAATATTGTGTTAAACCCTACCATTGGTCACTTATGGTCACTCTAACACCTTTGCCATTGGTCAGGATTGGATCCAGGCCAAGGGTATAACAGTAGCACACTGTACCCCTACTAACTGGGAAGAAGAAGAGCTGAGACCCTTCAGGGACCCTCCAATAAAGCCACACTCGTGGAACAGCCAGCGTCTTCTGCTTCTCCTCTCTCTACCGTCTGCTGGAGCCTTAGGCCAAGGGAAAAGCTACCTAGCAAGCAAAGCTGAAATCACAAGAGCTGCCCAATCACTAAGAGCTGAATATTCCCTGCTTGCTAGGGGCTGACCCGCGGCCTTGGTCTGAGAGCGAGCTGGCTTCTGGCACCCACTCCCCTTGGGGACTGAGCTCTGGAGCTGGAACAGCTTGCAGAGGATACGACCAAGCAAAGCTCATTTACTTCCCCAGGGCCGCTCGGGCCTAAGAAACACACGGACACCAATATGGTGGAGGATCAAAGGCCTTTATTCTCTCTTCTCATGGGGTTTTATAGTCTAGGGGGCTTCTACGTCAGGTGAGGGTCTGTCCTTACCATCTATGGTTAGTAGGGATGGAAAAGTTACCTGGGCAAGTGGAAAATTACCGGAATTCGGTTCAGGGGGCTGCATTCCTATGTTAATTTTCTTATCTAAGGGGGCAGGGGCCCTGTCTTCCCGTAACATCACGCCAGGCCCTACCTGCTACACCCCACCTCGGGCTGGTGCAGCTGGGGCTGGCAGTGCCCAGGGTGGGCTCTCAACCACCACCAGAGCCAGAGCAATCCTGCCCTCCCGCCCGGTGCCTCACCCCGCTCTCCCTCCCACAGTTCTTTTTCAGCAAACCACTGCGAATCCTCAACATCCTGATCCTGCTGGAAGGGGCTGTCATCTTCTACCAGCTCTACTCGCTCATTTCCTCCGAGAAGTGGCACCAGACGATCTCGCTGGCTCTGATCCTCTTCAGCAATTACTACGCCTTCTTCAAGCTGCTGCGGGACCGCCTGGTGCTGGGCAAAGCCTACTCCTATGCTGCCAGCAGGGACTCAGAGCAGAAGTTAAATTAAAACAATTGCACTGATGCTCTCTCTCAGCCTATTACAGAACAAACAAAAAACGAGAAACCCTCAGAGCTTTGTATTTTTGTTACCACTGCTTTTTTTTTGTTGTTGTTGTCGTTTTCTTTGATAACTGATGTAATTAAAAGGAAGAAAAAAAAAAACATATTTTTTTACTCCCAACAAGTTGTTTGTGTGTTTGTTGTTTGGATTCGCTTGCGACAGAAGGTTTGCTGCTGTTTGGGTGTGAGGAGGGGATTTTTTAATGGTGGAGAGGAGGAGGAGGAGGAAGGTGAGAGTTACAGGTGTGCTAAAGCTCCCAAATGGGTTCCTTTAGGAGGGGGTGAACCCTCATCCCGTCCTTTTGGGGGTCCCCAGGAGCTCCTGAGCCCCCTCCCCATGCCCTGTGTAAGGAAAGGCGATGTCATTTCTCTAAAATGTTTATTTTCAAATTGCTGAGCCCCAGCTGCTGGGGGATCTCTGGAACCTGTGGGATCTCTGTGGTCTGTGGGGCCTGTGGGGCCTGTGGGGCCATGGGGTCTGTGGGGGTCTGTGGGGTCTGTGGGATCTCTGTGGTCTGTGGGGCCATGGGGTCTGTGGGGTCTGTAGGGTCTGTGGGACCTGTGGGGTTTGTGGGATCTGGGATTTGTGGGACTTGTAGAGTTTGTGGGATCTGGGGGATCTCTGGGACCTGTGGGATCTCTGTGGTCTGTGGGGCCTGTGAGGCCATGGGGTCTGTGGGGTCTGTAGGGCCCATGCGACCTGGGGGATCTTGGTTTGGGGGGTCCCCTGTGGCTGAGGGGACACGGGGGGAGCTGAGGGGGTTTGGGGGAGCCCCAGCGCCCCCTTTGCTCCTTTACCGCGGCTCGGGTGCTCTCCCCGGGCTCCTCCTGCCCGTCAGGATCGGGGAAGGAGGAGGAGGAGGAGGAGGAGGAAGAGGAGGGGGGTGAGGCGGAAGGGATGCAGCGCATCCCCGAGAGCCCCGGCCCGGGGGCCGTCCCCGCTGGGGGGCTTCGGGCTCCGCCTGCCCGCGGGAGGGTCCCGAGGGGTCCCAGAGGGGTTCCCGGGGTCTCTAAAGGGGTTCTGGGGGTCCCAAAGGGGTCCCGGGGGGCTCGGGGGGGTCTCGGATCCGGCCTTTGTTCCGGCAGGGCCGCGCGGCCGCCAGGGGGCGCCAGGGGCGCGTGTCCCGATCCCGGTCCCGATCCCGGTCCCGATCCCGATCCCGGTCCTGATCCCGGTCCTCATCCAGGTCCCGGTCCCGATTTCCATCCCCATCCTAATCCGGATTCCCATCCCGGTTCCCGTCCCAGTCCATCCCGATCCTGGTTCTGGTCCCGGTCCCGCCTCCGACACCGCTCCCGATTCAGCCCCGACCACCCCGAGGGCATTTTTGCCTCTGAAAGCGGAGATCAAGCACCGGAGCGGCTCCGGGGAACCGGGACCAGGACCGGGACCGGGAGCTGCATCATCCTTGGCCCGGGGAGCTGAACGGGGGTGTCGGTGCAGAGCCCCGAGGGACGGCGGGGACACGGCGGGGACACGGCGGGGACAGGGCGGTACCGGAGGCCACCGGAGCGGAGCCGCCGCCGTTTCTCAGCGCTGCCGTCAGCGGGCAAAGGGCGAGGAGGAGGAAGGAGCAGCGCGAACAGCGAAGGCTGGAGGGGAGCCAGACTCGGCCTCACCCTCCGTGGGATTGCGCCTTCCCTCACCCCCACCCCGCACCGGGACCGGCACCGGCACCGAGCGGGACCCCCCCATTCCCGGGGACACCGAGCGGCTCCGCCGCTGAACCCCCCGAGCCCCCCGGCAGATGCTGCGGGTTTGGGGGCGCAGAGCGGCCCCCCCGCCTGTCCCCGTTTCCCGTGTGACCCCAGCAGCACCGAGCCCGGTGTCCGGCCGGGATTTCCACCCCGGTGATGTCGGGGCACGGCGGGAGGAAACGGCCGTGTCCAGCCTTTCCCGAGGATGAGGATTTCCTTCCTCCCATTGAGCGGGGACCCTGGGGTTAGCACGCAGCCGTGGGGCACAGGACAGGACGGGGGGCCTGGCTGGGAACTGGGGGGCAGAACCCCCCGACACATCCCTGGGGGCTTCTCCTTATTCCCCTTTTTGACCAAGAATGAAGGAGCTGGATTTGGGGAGGGGGCGCAGGATGGAGACACGCAGCCATTCCCTCCTCGCCTTCCCTTCTTCCCACCCCGAGAGCGCTGCGGGTATTTCTGGCTGGACACGGGGATTCTCGGCTTTCCCAGAAACGCCGCTCAGAGCTGTCACCGGGGGCCGTCACCGCCTCATTTCCCGTTAACCGGGGCTTTCCCGGGGCGCCGATGATTCCGCTGGGAGTTCCCCCGGCACACCACGGAGGCGGCTCCGATGGGGGCTCCGCTGCCGTGGTCACCCCGGGGGTCGCGGGTTGTCCCCACGGGGGGGGGTCCCGGCTCCATCTGCCGCTCCCGCCCCGCTAATCCCGGCATTAGCAGCCAGATGCCCGGGGCAGGTTTGCCGCAGGTAGCGAGGAGCCCTGGGGAGCAGGAGGTGACATCGAAGCGCGGGAATTGCGGCCGGTGCCACCCCAGCCTGGGGTCCCAGCAGGGAGGTCACATCTGCCCGGAGCCAGCCTGGGCTGTCCCCAAGGGCAGCGGCCGCGCTGGAGCAAAAATTCCCTCTAAAATGGGAAAACTTCACCCTCCGCTGCCCGCCGGGAATCCCCTCCCGCTTCGCAGCGGATGCAGCTGATGGGAAATGTTTGTTTTCCCCTAAAATCCCGTCCCAGCGTTCCTGGGAAGCCGCGGCTCCCACCCTTATCCCAATTCCTGGGAGCTCCGAGCACCAATTCCAGCCTGCTCCCAGCCCAGCTCGGCACAGATGGAGGATCGCTGGATTCCGGGTGACCCTGGGTGGCTGCACCCCGCATTTCTGGGGGATCCTGAAGCTCAACCCCCTCTCTGGGCACCTCCCAAACTCCCCATCCCATCCCTGGCTGCTTCACTGCCAAATCCAGCGTCCAGCAGCTCCTGATGGGGACAAGAAGGTGGGAAAGGACAGGAACATCCCCCAAAACTCAAGGTGATGCCACCTGAACCGTGCCACCCTCTACCCAGAGACTGGCACCTTTCATTCCTCCCTGATAAATATATTTTACATTAATAAAGCCAAATCCCCCAAGTGGTTAATTAGGGATTCATTTACTCACACTGCAGCAGGTTTGGGGTGAGACAAAGGCGGGGAAAAGCATCAGGGAGGGGAAAATATCCCAGAGCTGATCCTGTCAGGGGACCCCGAGCATCCCCCAGAGCCGCGGGGTCCCCTTGGGACACCCAAATTTTGGAGCTGCTGCACCGAGCCGGGCTGGGCAAAACCTGGGCAGGCCACGAACCCATCCTGCCGTAATTACAAACCCTTAATTAGCATCCACACATCCTCATTATCACACCCACGTCCTCATCTCCTCACTCAAACGAGCCCCAGGAGCTGGAGGGGACCCGAGGCCACCAAAGCCCTGAGGGACAGCGGGGACAGCGCCCGCAGCGCCCCGGGTCCCCTCAATGGCTCCTGGGGACCAGATGGCGGCTCCGGGACGGGGCCAGATGGATCCCCCCGGCCCTGGTCCCCCCTCCGCATTTCCTCCGCTCTTCCTCCGCTTTTCCGCCCAGCCCGGAGCCGCCTTCCTGCCCCGGCCCCGCTTCCTGCCCGCCGGCTCAGCGCTCCCGGCTGCTCCCTCCTTCCCGAGCCCCGCACAGGGGGATGCGAGGCCTCGATGTGTGTCCCCAACGCTGTCCCAGGTCCCTGAGCCCTTCTCGAACCCCAAAGCTCCGCGTGGGACCTGTCCCCGTTCCTCCCTCAGCTTCCTCCCAGCTCATCGGGAAAAGCACGGATCTGTCCCCGGGCTCACCCTAGAAAGCGACAATTCCCGATCCCAATTATTTTTGGGGCTCTCCCGCTGCCCCAATTTCACAATCCCCGCTCAGGGATGGCTCGCAGGTCGCTGAGAGCTTTCCCAGAGCATCCCCACCCTCCCAGCGCCGCAGATTTTGGGGAGCTGAGACCCCCAGGGCTGCTCAGGGCAGGACATTCCCACGCTGAGCCCCCCAAACCGATCGGACACGGGGGGGACACGGTGACCAAAGCGGTGACCCAGCCCCGGACGGGAGCCGCGAACAGGGAAGTGAAAATTTTTTCCTTTTCCTTCCTCCCTCCGAGCTGGGTGTCACCGCCTTGGGGTGACCTTCCCCTGCCCCCGGCTGAGGGCTGGGCCGGGCTCTTATCTCATCTCCCTGCCAAGATTTGCTCATCCTGCTGCTCCCCAGGGCCGCGCTGCTGATGGTGGCACCATCCCCGAGGGTTCAGCGCTCCGTGTGCGCCACCAGCCCCTCCCCAAGCGGGACCAGCCGGGTTTTTATCCCCTCTCCGTTTTCCCCCTCCCAGCGCCCTGCGGGTGTTGGGAGCGGCTGCTCCAGCCAGGAATAAGTGGATTAGGAGCCAATCCCGTTATCGCTGCTGGCGAGGGCCGTGGGATGGGGACAGTGACAGGGCTGGGGACGCTCCCACTGATGGGGGGACAGCGGTGCCCGGTGCTTGGCACGGGTGGGACGCGGCCACCGTGCTCTGATAACGGGGCTCGGCCGCCTGATGCTCCCAGGATGCGCATCCGGGCTCTAATGAGGCGGGAGGGTTAATTAATCAGTGTCAACTCATGTTAATTAGCCGTGGGGGGGAGTGGAGGCGCTGCTGGCGCTGCCACCTGGCTGGGGAGAGGGGGGGACACGCGTGGGGCTGGAGGGGTCGGGGCAGGAGCGCGGAGCTCCCCGCGCTGAGTCAGGGCTGAGACCCCGCAGGAAACCCCAGGGATTTCCGAAACGCCCCGGAAACCCCCGCGCTGTGATTTCCTCATTTCTGAGCCTGCTCGGGTGAGAGCAGCAGCAGCACTCGGAGGCCAGGCTGGGAATTTGGGAGGGAAAAGGATGGGAAACGCGGATCCGGAGCTGCTCCGTTGTTTACTCCATCCAGCTTGCGCTGCTGCCTCTTCCCGAGCTTCTCCTCCTCCAGACAGGGCTGTGACCGCAGGAACAAAGGCAAAACTTTAATCCTGCAAATCCCCCTCCCTTCCCAGCCGAGGCCGGGGGGGGTTTGTCCCTCTCGGAGGGGACGCCGGGGTCGGACACAGCCCCGGGGGCTGCCCGGGGGTGGCTCGGCCGCAGCCGGAGCAGCCGAAAATCCCCGCGCGTCTCCAGCGAGCGGCGGCGCAAAGAGACCCCAATTCAATTCATGCCACGGGAGCTGTTAACCCTTGCCAGCCCGGGGGGGCACACGGGGGGCTCGGTGTCCCCCCCCCCGCTGTCCCCTCCCGGCTCGCTGCCATCTGCTCCGGGCGTGTTGGAGGCGAGGAGGAGCAGCAGAGAAACGAGGTCAGGGCTGCGATGGCTGTGCCAGGGCCGTGCCACCCTCCCGTGCCACCCTCCCTGGCACCGAGGAGCGGGGATGGCACTTTGGGATGTCCCTGATCTCCTTGCTGGCATTCCGGGGGGGTTTCGCTCTGCCACGCCGTGCCCACGCCGTGCCACCCCCGCCAATTCAGCTCAAACCCCGCCAGCCGCGGGGAAAAACCTCACCCCAAAATTTGCTGCGAATTTCGGGCAGCCAGAGCATCGCACCCCCCTTTCCCTCCTTCAATTCCCTAAGGGGCTCCCCCGTGCCCACCCCGGTGCCCACCCTGCCGTGCCCGCCCCGCTGCGTGCGCAGCCCCCGCCTGCATTTCATGCATTTTTCAGCAGAAGAAGGTTAGTGGGTCACTCCAGCGCCGCAGGCTTTCCTCCAGCTGAGCCGCTGCGCTGCCAAACGCGGCCGGGGCTGGCGGCGCTGGGGCTGGCACGGGCAAGGGGGGCGGGCAGGTGGGCAGCACGGGGCTGGCACTGCCACCCCCGGCGTCCCCGCGGTGTCCCCAGAGCGGGGAGGAGCGGGGTCCCCTCAGGGATGCTGCTCCAAATTGTGGGGAGGGGTCTCTGCACTCCTGTGGTGTTGAGGGGGTTAAGAGGGGCAGCACCCCGAGGTTCAGGGCAGCACCCCGAGGTTCAGAGTCCTGCAGAGGAAAAGCGGCCGCGGGGCAAAGGGAATGAGGAGCCCGAGCGCGGCCGCGCCAAAGCAAACAGCGGCGGCTTTGGTGGCACCCATGGGTGCCCCCCGTGCCCTCTGAACACCCCCGGACCCCGGGACGGGGCACAATGGGGGCACAATGGGGGCAAACCCCGTGTGGGCGCTGCGGAGTGCGGGGGGACACGGAGAGGGGACAAGGAGGGTGTGGGGTGGTGGCACATGTGGGGTGAAGGGAGACCTGGGGGACAG
Organism: Zonotrichia leucophrys gambelii; assembly: GCF_028769735.1. Lineage (NCBI taxonomy): Eukaryota > Metazoa > Chordata > Aves > Passeriformes > Passerellidae > Zonotrichia > Zonotrichia leucophrys. The sequence goes on along the minus strand of NC_088192.1, from coordinate 2,010,782 downwards.
AAATGTGGGGTGAGCCCAGAGCTGGGGAAAGCCAAAAAGGGGATGAACCCAGAGCTGGGAGAAGCCAGATGTGTGGGGCATCCTGATGTGGGGTGACCCGGGTGTGGGGTGAAGCCAGACACGGGGGAAAAAACCAGATGGGGGGCGAACCCAGATGTGGGGTGAATCTGGACATGGAAAAAAAAAACCAGATGGGGGGCAAAACCAGACCTGGGAAAGGTCAGATGGGGGACGAACCTGATGTGGGGTGAAGCCAGACACGAGGAAAAACAGATGGGGGGCAAAACCAGACCTGGGCGAACCCAAACCTGGGTAAAACCAGGATCTGGGTAAAACCAGATGTGGATGAATCCAAAAATGGGTGAATCCAGACCCGGGAAAAGCGGGATCCAGATGTGAGCAAATCCAGATGTGGGGTGACCCCAGACGCGGCCCTGGGGGCGACGGCAGCGCTGCAGCCCCGCTCTGCCCGTTCCCCATTCACCCGTCCCCCAGTTCCCCCGGTTCCCCCCAGTTCACCCCGGTCCCCCCAGTTCCCCCGGTTCCCCCCGGTTCCCCCGGTTCCCCCGTTCCCCCCGTTCCCCACGTTCCCCTCGGTTCCCCCGGTTCCCCCGGTTCCCCCCGGTTCCCCACGTTCCCCCGGTTCCCCCGGTTCCCCACGTTCCCCCCGGTTCCCCCCGGGTTTCCTCCCGTTCCCCCCGTTCCCCCCGGTTCCCCCGGTTCTCCCCCGGTTCCCCCGGTTCCCCCCGTTCCCCCCGGGTTCCCCCGTTCCCCTCGGTTCCCCCGTTCCCCCCAGTTCCCCCGTTCCCCCGGTTCCCCCCGTTCCCCTCGGTTCCCCTCGGTTCCCCCTGGTTCCCCCCGTTCCCCCGGTTCCTCCTGGTCCCCCCCGGTCCCCCCGTTCCCCCCGGTTCCCCCCGGTTCCCCCCGTTCCCCCCGGTTCCCCCGGTTCCCCCGGTTCCCCCGGTTCCCCCCGTTCCCCCCGTTCCCCCGGTTCCCCCCGTTCCCCCCGGTTCCCCCCGGTTCCCCCGGTTCCCCCGGTTCCCCCCGTTCCCCCCGGTTCCCCCCGTTCCTCCCGTTCCCCCCGTTCCCCCCCGTTCCCCCCGTTCCCCCCGTTCCCCCCCGTTCCCCCCCGGTTCCCCCCGTTCCCCCCGTTCCCCCCGGTTCTCCCCGGTTCCCCCGGTTCCCCCCGTTCCCCCCCGTTCCCCCCGGTTCCCCCCGGTTCCCCCCGTTCCCCCGGTTCCCCCCGTTCCCCCCGGTTCCCCCCGGTTCCCCCCGCTCCCCCCCGGCTCTCCCGCATCCCCTCCCACCCCCCGCATCCCCCCGCGCTGCCGTTGCCATGGTTACGGCCGAGCTGCATCCGCCGCTGCATCCCAGCGAGCCGTGGGGGCGGGGACGGCCCCGCTGCCCCCAGCCCGGCCCGAGAGACCCCAAAACCTCCTGGAGACCCCTCGGGGGCTCCCCCAGAGCCGGGGGGACCGGTGGGGACCCCCCGATCCTGAAAACCGAGCGGGAATTGGGGGGTGGGAACCCCTCCGTGCCCCCTCGCAGGGGGATGGAGCTCACGGGGCACGGCTGGGAGGGCAAAGCGCTCCCCAAAACCCCCCCGGAGCCCCCCCTGAGCTCTCGGAGGCCAAGGGGGAATTGTGCGGGCCGGGGATGGAGGGAAGGAGGGGATTTCTGGTGGGAAGTTGCAGCCAGCCCTGGCACGGCCGGGATTCCCCAGCCCGGGCTCCGCTCCCGGCTCCTCTGCAGCCCCTGAACCCCACCCGTGCGGGATTTTTGGGGTTTTTGGGGTGAGGTTTTTCCCTGGATTTCCCTCAGGGCCTGGGGGAGAGGGAGCAGCGCGGGGAGCGTTGGTGGTGTTGATGTCGCAGGTTTCATTTGATAATTAATATTCCACCAGGATGAGCGGGGTGGGAACTCCGTGGCTCTCGGGGATGATTTCCCAGCACCACAAACAAAACCTGAACGCTCCTCAAACTCCTTTCCAACCCACATCAAGGTGATTTTAGGCTCCGGCATCCCTCTGCTGACACCCAGGGTCGGTCTGTGTGTCCCTGTCCGTCGTGCTGTCCCTTCCCCCCTCATGCCGGGCACACAGCGGCCTCTTCCCCGCGCCCGGGCCCGTCAGATGTGGCTGAAAGGGAACAATGGCTCCTATTGTCTGTCCCCGCTCGGCGCTATCGGCCCCGGCAGCGCAACAAAAACCCGCATTGAGACCGGGGAGAAAGGGGCCCTCACATGGCGGGGCTCCCGGGGGAGGCAGAGCGGCCCCGCAGCGCCCGGGCCCGGTCCCTGCCCCGGTTCCACAGTGCCCGGTCCCGGTCCCTGTCCCACAGTGCCCGGGCCCGGTCCCTGCCCCAGTCCCTGTCCCACAGTGCCCGGGCCCGGTCCCATTCCCTGTCCCACAGTGCCCGGGCCCGGTCCCTGCCCCGGTCCCTGTCCCACAGTACCCGGGCCCGGTCCCATTCCCTGTCCCACAGTGCCCGGGCCCGGTCCCATTCCCTGTCCCGCAGTGCCCGGGCCCGGTCCCATTCCCGGCCAGTGGCGGCCACCGGCACCGGGGACCTGGCAAAAGGGGCTGGAGGGGCCCGGTGGGGTGTTCGAGGGGTCTGTGGGGTTTGTGGGGTCAGTGGGGTCTCTGGGGTCCATGGGGTCTGTGGGACCTGTGGGGTTTGTTGGATTTGTGGTACCTGTGGATCTCTGTGGAGTCTGTGGGACCTGTGGGATCTCTGGGAGTTTCTGGGATCCATGGGGCCTGTGGGACCTGTGGGGCCATGGGGTCTGTGGGGTCTGTGGGATCTCTGGGGTCTGTGGGGCCTGTGGGGCCATGGGGTCTGTGGGGTCTGTGGGGTCTGTGGGACCTGCAGGATCTCTGGGGGTTTCTGGGGTCCATGGGGTCTGTGGGACCTGTGGTGTCTGTGGAGTTTGTGGGGTCTGGGGATCTCTGGGACCTGTGGGATCTCTGTGGTCTGTGGGGCCTGTGGGGCCATGGGGTCTGTGGGGTCTGTGAGGTCTGTGGGATCTCTGGGGTTTTCTGGGGTCCACAGAACCTGTGGAATCCATGGGGTCTGTGGGGTTTGTGGGACCTGTGGGATCTCTGTGGTCTGTGGGGCCTGTGAGGCCACGGGATCTGTGGGGTCTATAGGATCTGTGGGACCTGGGGGATCTCTGGGGGTTTCTGGGGTCCATGGGGTCTGTGGGACCTGTGGTGTCTGTGGAGTTTGTGGGGTCTGGGGGATCTCTGGGACCTGTGGGATCTCTGTGGTCTGTGGGGCCTGTGAGGCCATGGGATCTGTGGGGTCTATAGGATCTGTGGGACCTGGGGGATCTCTGGGGGTCTCTGGGGTCCATGGAGTCCATGGGGTCTGTGGGACCTGTGGAGTTAGTGAGGTCCATGGGGTCTGTGGAACTGTGGTGTCTGTGGAGTTTGTGGGGTCTGGGGATCTCTGGGACCTGTGGGATCTCTGTGGTCTGCGAGGCCATGGGTCTGTGGGGTCTGTGGGGTCTGTGGGATCTCTGGGGTTTTCTGGGATCCACAGAACCTGTGGGATCCATGGGGTCTGTGGGGTTTGTGGGACCTGTGGGATCTCTGTGGTCTGTGGGGCCTGTGAGGCCATGGGGTCTGTGGGGTCTGTAGGGTCTGTGCGACCTGTGGGATCTCTGGGGGTTTCTGGGGTCCATGGGGCCTGTGGGACCTGTGGTGTCTGTGGAGTTTGTGGGGTCTGGGGGATCTCTGGGACCTGTGGGATCTCTGTGGTCTGTGGGGCCTGTGAGGCCACAGGATCTGTGGGGTCCATAGGATCTGTGCGACCTGGGGGATCTCTGGGGGTTTCTGGGGTCCATGGGTCTGTGGGACCTGTGGAGTTCGTGGGTCCATGGGGTCTGTGGGACCTGTGGTGTCTGTGGAGTTTGTGGGGTCTGGGGATCTCTGGGACCTGTGGGATCTCTGTGGTCTGTGGGGCCTGTGGGGCCTGTAAGGCCATGGGGTCTGTGGGGTCTGTGGGACCTGTGGGATCTCTGGGGTTTCTGGGCCCCATGGGGTCTGTGGGATCTACGGAACCCGTGGGGTCTGTGGGGTTCCAGGGGGTTCATGGGGTCTGTGGGATCTGTGGGGTCTGCAGGGTCTGTGTGATCCGTGGGATCTGTGGGGCTGGCTGCGATATGGGGATATCCGGATCCCAAATCACACCCACCCCTCCTGCCCTGCCCTGTCCCTCCATGGCGTGCGGGAGCCAGGAAACAGCACGGGAAAAGCCGCGCTTGGAGCGGGCCTGGCCTTTGTTCCCGTTCTGAACTCCCCCGCGGGCAGGAAGGATGCTCGGGACGCTGTCCCTGCCCGGGTCAGGGCAGCCGAGCCCTCGCAGCCCCGCCGGGGGAGCACTCCCGGCTCTGGGCAGAGCTCCGGGCTCAGGGTCAGGCAGCGCTTATCAGCCGGGAGAGCGAGATAAGGGCCGGGGGATGAGCGCGGTGCCCGGGCCAGGGCCTTGGGGGGATCCTGTGCTGTGCCAGGAGGGATCTGCGGGCTGGGAGAGGAAAGCGTGGGGGTGCTGATCCCCAAAACTGCCCCAGAGCGTCACACGGTGTCCCCATTGTCACTTGGGGTGCACAGCCCGGCCTGAGGGGGAGCCTGGAGGGGTTTGGGGCTGGGGCTGGGCTCTGTTTGCAAAAATCCCAATTCTGGGTTTGGGACCGGGCTCTGTTGGCAAAAATCCCAATTCTGGGTTTGGGACCTGGCTCTGTTTGCAAAAATCCCAATTCTAGGTTTGGGACCTGTCTCTCTTTGCAAAAATTCCAATTCTGAGTTTGGGACCTGGTTCTCTTTGCAAAAATCCCAATTCTGGGTTTGGGACCTGGCTGTGTTTGTCAAAATCCCAATTCTGGGTTTGGGATCTGGCTGTGTTTGTCAAAATCCCAATTCTCAGTTTGGGGCTGGGCTTTATTTACAAAATTCCCAATTCTGAGTTTGGGACTGGGCTCTGTTTGCAAAAATCCCAATTCTGAGTTTGGGACCTGGCTCTCTTTGCCAAAATCCCAATTCTCAGTTTGGGGCCGGGCTCTGTTTACAAAATTCCCAACTCCTGACCCCAAGGAGGAGCAGATGAGCTCCGAGATACGACACAGAGCAGATTCCTCTCTCTTTCCTTGCTCTGTCACTCCCAGCACCTCCAGCAGGAGCAGGGCAGGGGCTGAGGGGCTGGGAAAGGCCCTGGCTGGGGCAGATCCATGGGATGATCCCACAGCAGGCAGAGGCAGCCCAGGACAGCGGGGCAGATCCATGGGATGATCCCATGGGATGATCCCACAGCGGGCAGAGGCAGCCCAGGACAGCAGGGCAGATCCCATGGGATGATCCCACAGGAGGCAGAGGCAGCCCAGGACAGCAGGGGCAGATCCATGGGCTGATCCCACAGGAGGCAGAGAACAGCAGGGGCAGATCCATGGGATGATCCCACAGGGGGCAGAGGCAGCCCAGGATGGCAGGGGCAGATCCATGGGCTGATCCCACAGCAGGCAGAGAACAGCAGGGGCAGATCCATGGGATGATCCCATGGGATGATCCCACAGGAGGCAGAGGCAGCCCAGGACAGCAGGGGCAGATCCATGGGCTGATCCCATGGGATGATCCCACAGCAGGCAGAGGCAGCCCAGGACAGCGGGGCAGTTTCAGGAGGCGCTGGTTGCCATGGGATCTGCACAGCCAGCGATGGCCGGGGGGGCTCTGGCAAACACAAGAAGGGGCCCTTTCATGGTTTCTATGGGAAGGCAGAGCCTCTGCTCAGCCTCCCGGGCTGGAGCCCTGCCCGGGGCAGGAAGGATTTGGGAACCCTGCTGGATTCCCAGGAGAGCTGGGATTGCCCCGGGAGGATTTTCCCAGGTGCACCTCAGAGCTCACTCAGTGCCCAGAGCTCCTGCTTGGCCCAGATCAGAAATTCTGCTTGGCTCAGATCAGAAATTCTGCTTGGCCCAGATCAGAAATTCCCTGCATGGCTCAGATCAGAAATTCCCTGCATGGCCCAGATCAGAGATTCCCTGCATGGCTCAGATCAGAGATTCCCTGCATGGCTCAGGTCACAGATTCCTGCTCCTCCTTGTTCCCACCAGGAATCCCCCAGCCCCGAGGATTTTCCTGCCGCCCCTGATCCTCCATGGGATGCACATCTGGAACATCCCAGGTGAATTTTCATGTGCTGGGAAGGCCAAAGTGGTGCAGGATGGAAGGGGCAGCCCCCAGACCCTAAATCAGCTCTGGGCTGTCCCCAAGGGCTGTCCCCATTACTGCAGCCCCCAAACCCTACAGGAAAACCCCCAGACCCCACAGGAGAACCCCCAGACCCCAAATCAACTCTGGATTGTCCCCAAGGGCTGTCTCCATCATTGCAGCCCCCAAATCCTACAGGAAAACCCCCAGACCCCAAATCATCTCTGGGCTGTCCCCAAGGGCTGTCCCCATTACTGCAGCCCCCAGACCCTACAGGGGCAGCCCCCAGACCCCAAATCAACTCTGGGTTGTCCCCAAGGGCTGTCCCCATTACTGCAGCCCCCAGACCCTACAGGAGCAGCCCCCAGACCCCAAATCAGCTCTGGGCTGTCCCCAAGGGCTGTCCCCATTACTGCAGCCCCCAAATCCTACAGGAAAACCCCCAGACCCTAACAGAGGCAGCCCCCAGACCCCAAATCATCTCTGGGCTGTCCCCAAGGGCTGTCCCCATCATTGCAGCCCCCAGACCCTACAGGGGCATCCCCCAGACCCCAAATCATCTCTGGGCTGTCCCCAAGGGCTGTCCCCATCATTGCAGCCCCCAGACCCTACAGGGGCAGCCCCCAGACCCCAAATCAGCTCTGGGTTGTCCCCAAGGGCTGTCCCCATCATTGCAGCCCCCAGACCCTACAGGAAAACCCCCAGACCCCAAATCATCTCTGGGCTTGTCCCCATCCCTCCAGCCCAACTCTCCCCGCTGGAATTCTCTCTAATTCGTTCAATTCCCTCGCTGTTTATAAATCAACGTGGAAATCCCTCTGCTTTCCTTCCCAGCGCTGCCGCTCGCCCCGGCCGGGGCTCCTTTAACTCGGGATAAAATCCCGCCGAGGATGAGCCTGGATCATGAATAATTAATTACCCTAATTGCTCGTTAAGGAACGGGGGAATTCGGGGCAGGTTCGGTGCCTCCTCGGAGCTCCCGGCTCTGCCCTGCGGCTCCTCCATAAATTAATGATCAGCCGCGCTTTAAGTAGGTCTGGAAAGTGGAAAACAACATCGGAGAGGATCCGGCCCGGCGGGCAGGAGCAGCAGAGATTTGTCTGCCTGTCCATCTGCCGGAGGAGCAGGCAGACCCTAATCTGTCCGTCCGTCCGTCTGTCTGTCTGTCTGTCTGCAGATTCCCAAGCTCCTGACGGGTTTGGAGCATTCCCTGGAGGAGGCGGCAGGGCAGGGATGGGATCCAGGGCGGGACTGGGGGGCACTGGTTTGAACTGGGAGGGGTTGGTGGGGTTGGTTTGGGGGGGAGTTCGGTGATTTCTGGTTTCTGGTGGGTCCTGTGGGCCCCACACCGGTGTCACCAAATGTCCCCAGGGACACGGGGAGGTGGGAAACGGGGGAGCTGGGAAAACTGGGAATTGGGAAACCTGGGAGCTGGGAAAATGGGAAAAGCTGGGAGCTGGGAAAACTGGGAATTGGGAAAGGTGGGAGCTGGGAAAACTGGAATTGGGAAAGGTGGGAGCTGAGAAAGATCAGAGCTGGGAAAACTGGAAAATCTGGGAGATGAAAAATCGGGAGATGGGAAAGCTGGGAGCTGGAAAATGGTAAAGCTGGGAAGTGGGAGCTGGGAAAATGGGAATTGGGAAAGCTGAGAAAGCAGGGAGCTGAGAAACTGGAAAACTGGGAAAGGTGGGAGCTGGAAAAGCTGGGAGCTGGGAAAACTGGGAATCGGGAAAGCTGAGAGCTGGGAAAGCTGGGAAAATTGGGAGCTGGGAAAACTGGGAATTGGAAAAGGTGGGAGCTGGGAAAGCTGGGAGCTGGGAAAGGTGGGAGCTGGGAAAATGGGAAAAGCTGGGAGCTGGAAAAGCTGGGAAACCTGGGAGCTGGGAAACCTGGGAGCTGGGAAAGGTGGGAGCTGGGAAAATGGGAAAAGCTGGGAGCTGGGAAAGCTGGGAAAATTGGGAGCTGGGAAAACTGGGAATTGGAAAAGGTGGGAGCTGGAAAAGCTGTGAGTGGGGAAAACCGGGAGCTGGAAAAACTAGGTGTTAGGAAAGGTGGGAGCTGGGAAAACTGGGATCTAGAAAAGCTGGGAAAACTGGAAATTGGGAAAGGTGGGAGCTGAGAAAGATCAGAGCTGGGAAAACTGGAAAATCTGGGAGATAGAAAAATCGGGAGATGGGAAAGCTGGGAGCTGGGAAAGCTGGGAGCAGGGAAAATTGGGAAAGCTGGAAGATGGAAAAGGCAGGAGCAGGGAAAGCAGCCGTGGATGTGCCTGGGGACAGGCAGGGCCATCCCACGCAGCTCCAGGGGCAGCAGATCCAGGCGGGGAAGGGCAGGGAAGGACAGACGGACAGAGATGTGCCCTGGACGGGGAGGATCCACCGGGAATTGGTTATTTTATTTATATGGTTATTTATATCCTCTCCTCACAGGATGGGATGGGATGGGATGGGATGGGATGGATGGGATGGGATGGGATGGGATGGGATGGGATGGGATGGGATGGGATGGGATGGGATGGGAATCAACAGGATGGATGGACAAATGGAATGGAGATGGGATGGGATGGGGACAGAACGATATGGGACAAGATGAAATGGGAATGGAAGAGAATTGGATGGGGTGAAACACATGGAATGGGATGGAGGAATGGATGGGCAGGATGTATGGGAAAGGAGTGGGAATGGGATCAGGGACAGGACAGGATGGATGGGGCAGAGGTTTTGGGACAAGATGAAATGGGAATGGAAGAGAATTGGATGGGGTGGAACAGGATGGGATGGGAATCAATGGGATGGGATGGGATGGGATGGGATGGGATGGGATGGGACAGATAAAAGTGTGCAATGCAGAACCAAGGGGATGGGATGGTGATGCAGGTGGGATGGGATGGAATCAATGGAAAAGGGATGGAATGGGAATGAAGGAATTGATGGGGTGGGATGGGATGGGATGGGATGGAATGGGGTGGGTGATGGGAACAATAGGAAAATGGGAATGGAGGTTGGGATGGGGAACAGGATGGGATGGGTAGGGTGGTGGGATCAATGGGAATGGAGGGAATGGGATGGGGTGCAACACGATGGGATGGGATGGATGGGATGGGATTAATGGGATGGGATGGGAATCAATGGGAGGATGGGAATAAAGGATGGGATGGATTATCGATGGATGGGATGGGATGGGATGGGACGGCACAGCCACACAAGGCCTGTTTGCATTCCAGGATGAAACGAAGGTGGGAAGAGAAGCGTCAATTCCCCATGGATATCTCCCAAGGCTGAACAGCTCCTGGGACACCAGCAAGTTCTCCCCTGCCCTTTTCCCTCCCCCAGGAACGCCGGCCTGGAGCTGTGATTGTGAACAAACACCGTGTGCCCACGAGCCCCCGCTCTCCCCGAGCTCTGTTCCCAGCAGGGAACACCCTGCCCCGCTCCCTGGGGACGCTCGCAGCCCTCAGGGCCAGCCCGGCAGCCGGCCAAGGGCTCTTTATCAACCGGCACCCAAAAGTCAATCAGGAGGATGCCGCCTGTTTTAATTAACAGCAATTTCGCTCTGCCGGGCGTGAGCAGCGCGCAGGGAGGGAGGGAGGGAGGCCAGAGACAAAACATGACCTTGTTGGTGCTGCACACACAGCGGGACATTGTTTTCCCCTCTCGGCCTGGCCTTGGATGCTGCGGGGCTGCTGGCACAGCTGGGGACAGGGGGTGCTGCCAGCCCTGGTGGGAGCAGGGAAAAGCGCAGGGAAAGTGCAGAGCTGGGGGTTTGGTGCTTTCGAGCTGTTATCAGGGGGTGTTGGAGGCTGGGGATGGGAAAAAAAGGGATTTTGGGAGCTCTCAGTGAATGCAGCACGGGCTGGGTGCTGCAGGGAGTGAAGGGCGCTGCTGGCTCCTGGCAGGGATCCAGCGCAAACAGCCCGCGAGTTTTATTCCATTTTCTTTTCCTCTCAGCTCTCCTATTCCGGGAAATCGGAGAGGAGGAATCAGCCAGAGGGGGAAAACCTCCCTGTGCGTGTGCCAGGCTGCTCAGGGGGGTGACACGGGGTGACACGGGGTGACACGGCCTGTCCCCACAGCAGGACACCCCGGGGATGATGGGGCTGGGATGAGCAAAAACCTGGGGTGAGGCACCCTGGGGTGACAACCATGGGGTGACAGGACTGAAGCCACCTGCACCAGGACAGTCCTGGGGAGGGGACAGAAGGGGGCCAAGTGACACCATGGGACCGTCCCAGAGGTGTCAGGGATGGGGTGAGCAGCACCCCAAAGGTGACACGGATGGGGTGAAAAGGACCCCAAGGGGTGACAGGGATGGGGTGAGAGCACCCTAAAGGTGACAGGGATGGGATGAGCAGCAACCCAAGGGTAACAAGGATGGGGTGAGCAGGACCCTAAAGGTGACAGGGCTGGGTGAGAGCACCCCAAATGTGACAGGGATGGGGTGAGCAGCACCCAAGGGTAAAAGATGGGGTGGCCACTGAGGGTGACAGGATGGTGACAGACCCTAAAGGTGACAGGGCTGGGTGAGAGCACCCCAAGGTACAGGTGTGAGGCACCCAAGGTGAGAGGAAAGGGTGAAAGGCCCCAAGGGTAGACAGGGCTGGGGTGAGCAGGCCCGTAAATGGGACAGGGGCTGGGTGGAGAGCACCTCAAGGGTGACAGGATGGGATGACGAGGACCCAAAGGTGAGAGGATGGGTGAGAGCACCCCAAATGTGACAGGGATGGGGTGAACAGGACCCTAAGTGTGACAGGGATGGGGTGAGCAGCACCCTGAGGGTGACAGGGATGGGGTGAGAGCACCCCAAAGGTGACAGGAATGGGGTGAGAGCACCCCAAGGGTGACAGGGATGGGGGCAGAGCAGCGCCCCAAGGGTGACAGGGATGGACGAACAGGATCCCAAAGGTGTCAGGGCTGGGTGAGCAGCACCCCGGGGTGATGGGAGCAGACCAGAGACCCCCCAAAGCTGTCAGGGCTGGGCGAGCAGCACCGCGGGGGTGACGGAGCTGCCGTGAGACCCCACCCAGGAACGGGGGTACCCCCGCGGCCGCACACGCGGGGAGGGGGCTCGGCTCGGGCCAGAACCCCCCGGGGCGGGCGGGGCGGCGGCTCCATCGCTCTCCCCCCGCCCCCGGGGCGGGCTCGGCCCCGTCCCGCCCCCGCCCCTCGCCTTATCAGCGGCCGGCGGGGGGCTCGCCCCACTCCCGCCCAGCGCAGCCGCCGCGGCGGGGCCGGCAGCTCCCCGAGGCCGCACCATGGGCAGCCAGGGCTCCAAGGCGGCGGGCGGCGACCCCGACACCGCCAAGGCCAACGGGCAGGTGCGTACCGGGGGCACCGGGGGGCTCCGTGCGCTCCGCCGGGACGGGCGGCGGCGCGGACAAAGCGCGGCGGGGAGGGCGCGGTGATGGAGCCGCGGTGGACCCGGGGGAGCCTTTCCAGCGCCTTGGGGGGACTCTGCAGCCCCGCGGGGAGCGGGGGATGCGGCACCGCCCGCGCCGCGCCCCGGGCTCCCCCCGGCACCGGGCGGGTCCCGTCCGCCGCCGCCGCCGCCGCCCCGGTAGCGCGAGTGGAGCGCGGGCGCCGCCCGGTGGTGGCGGGCTGGGCCCCCCCACACTGAGCGGATCCCCCCGTGAGACCCCAACCCGGGGTCTTTGCACCCCCTTTTTGTGGCTCCTTTCTTTCCTCGGGGGAGCCCCGCTCTGTGCCCGGTGCTCCCCGTTTCCACCGGCTGCAAACCCCCCTTGTCCCCGTGCTCGGTGTCCCCGTCTCCTTTCCCCACGGTGGATCCCCCCGTGCTCGGTGCCCCCCGTTTTCCCCGGTGGATCCTCGGTGCCCCCGGTTTTCCCCCGGTGGTGCCCCGTTTCCTGTGATCCCCGTGCTGGTGCCCTTCCCGTGGATCCCCTGCCGGTTCCCCCGTTTCCATGGTTTCCCGGCTCGTGCCCCGTTTTCCCGTGGATCCTCGTGCACCCGTTTCCCCGGTGCCCGTTTTCCCCGGTGGATCCCCCCTGCTCGTTTCCGGTGATCCCCCTGCCGTTCCCGTTTCCCCGGTGGATCCCCCCGTGCTCGGTGCCCCCATTCCCGGTGGATCCCCCTGCCGTGCCGTTCCGGTGTTCCCCCCCGTGCTCGTGCCCCATCCGGTGGATCCCCCTGCTCGTGCCCGTTTCCCGGATCCCCGCCGTTCCCCCCGTTTTCCCTTGGGGCGCCCTCTGTGGGGTGCGGGGGTTTTGGGGAGGGGGCTCGGGGGTCCCGGCCGTGCCTGACGCGCTCCCCCCGCAGGAGAACGGCCATGTCATCTCCAACGGGGACATGACGCCCAAGGCGGGGGTCGAGGCTGCCCCCCAGAACGGGAACGGCTCGGCGGAACCCCCCAAGGAGGAGAGCGAGGCCGAAACGGGGGGCGCCGACAGCATCGAGCCCGCCCCGGCCGCCGCCGAGCCCGCCGAGGGCGGAGAAGGAGCCGCGACCCCCAAGGAGGACGCCCCTAAAAAGAAGAAGAAATTCTCCTTCAAGAAACCCTTCAAGCTGAGCGGGATCTCCTTCCGCAAGAACAAGAAGGAGGCCGGGGACTCCTCGGGCTCGTCGCCCACCGAGGAGCGGGGCGGCAGCGAGGAGAGCCCGCCCGGGGGGCTGCAGCCCTCGGCGCCCCCCGAGGAGGGGCAGGAGGGCGGGGAAGCCGCGGGCAGCCGGGAGGAGGAGGAGGAGGAGGAGAAAGAGCAGCAGCAGGGAGGGGAGAGCCACGGAGACACCGCCAAAGCCGAGGAGCCCTCGAAGGGAGCGGGGCCGGAGCCCGCGGCGAGCCCGGAGGAGCAGAAGGAGGAGTAGAGACCGCTCGGGCAGCGCCGTCCTCAGCGGGGACAGCCCCGAGCGGCCCGGGGACTCTCACAGCGCCCCCGAGCAGCCCGGGATGCCCGGATTGTCATCACCGGGGACTCTCACCGTCCTCAACCCTCCCTGAGCAGCCCGGATCACCCTCGACCCTCCCCGAGCAGCCCCGGATCATTGATCGTCCTCACCGGGGACTCTCACACCGCCCTCGACCCTCCCCGAGCAGCCCTGACCGCCCTCACCGGGGGCTCTCACGCCGCCCTCCGTCCTCACGGGGGCTCCTAAACCATCCCTGAGCAGCCCGGATCGTTCTTACCGGGGGCTCTCACACCACCCTCGACCCTCCGTCCTCTCCCGGGGCTCTCACACTGCCCTCGACCCTCCCCGAGCAGCCCGGGGCTCTCACACTGCCCTCGACCCTCCCCGAGCACCACCCTCCGTTCTCACCGGGGGCTCTTAAACCCTCCCCGAGCAGCCCGGATCGTCCTCGACCCTCCCCGAGCAGCCCGGATCGTTCTTACCGGGGGCTCTCACATCGCCCTGTTCCCCCCCGAGCAGCCCCGGATGCCCGGATCGCCCTCACCGGGGGCTCTCACATGGACCCCAACCCTCTCCGAGCAGCCCGGGGACTCTCACACTGCCCAGGACCCTCACCGGGGGCTCTCACGCCGCCCTCCGTCCTCACCGGGGGCTCTTGGACCATCCCCGAGCAGCCTGGATCGTTCTTACCGGGGGCTCTCACACCAACCCGGATCATTGATCGCCATCACCGGGGGCTCTCTCACCGGGGACTCTCACACCAGCCCGGATCATTGATCTCCATCACCGGGGTCTCTCACCGGGGACTCTCACACTGCCAGACCCGCCGAGCACCGGATCGTCACCACCGGGGACTCTCACACCAACCCGGATCATTGATCGCCATCACCGGGGTCTCTCTCACCGCCCCCCGTTCTCACCGGGGACTCAGACCATCCCGAGCAGCCTGGATCGTTCTTTCTGTGGCTCTACACCAAACCGATCATACCACCCGGGGACTCTCACGCCGCCCTCCGTTCTTACCGGGGACTCTACCACGGATCCATCACCGGGGCCTCCACAACCCGGATCATGATGCCATCACCGGGGGCTCTCTCACCGCCCTCCGTTCTTACCGGGCTCTTGACCATCCACCGAGCAGCTGGATCATCTACCGGGGCTCTCACACCAGCCCGGGTCCCGGATCGCCATCACCGGGGACTCACACCAACCCGGATCATTGATCTCCATCACCGGGGACTCTCTCACCGCCCTCCGTTCTTACCGGGGACTCTCACACTGCCCGGGACCCTGCCCGAGCAACCCGGATCGCCATCACCGGGGGCTCTCACACCAACCCGGGTCATTGATCGCCATCACCGGGGGCTCTCTCACAACCCGGATCATTGATTTCCATCACCGGGGGCTCTCACACCAACCCGGATCCCGATCTCCATCACCGGGGGCTCCCTCCCGCCCCCCGTTCTCCCCGGGCCCGCCCCGCGCTCCCTCCCCGCCCACCCTCGCTGGGTTTTTCTCTTTCCCCGCAGAAGCCGCTGGGTTGGGTTCCCACCCCCGCCGCCACTTGGAGCAGTTTGAGCTGAATCCTTTGGAAAACGGAAAAATGGAAAAAACCCCAACAATAACAAAATCAGCGAACCGGGGAGGAAGATTTGGCCCGGACGCCTCTGGAGTTACAACTCAAAAACCCAAACCCTGCTCTGGGTCCCTTCCCGTTCCCATTGACTGTTCCATGGGATTTCTGATTTATTTTTGAATTATTTTTTTTTCCTTTGATTTTTTTTCTCTTTGTTTCTCAGTTCACATTCCCGGTTCTGACTTGTTCATTTCGAGTATTTCGTGTTTTTTTTGGTTTTTTCTCTAGAAATCAATGGTTTCAAAAATCTGGTTCGTTTTTTTTGTTTTTTTTTTCTCTAGAAATCAATGGTTCATTTTTTTACAATGTCTCCTATTGGCTTTAAACCCATAAAGCTTGTAAGTGCGCTGTGTTTAATTCTGCTTTAAATGCGAATTTTCGGGTGCGGGGTGGTCACAGGGGGGGCCCTACCAGCTGTAAAATGTGAAACCAAACCTTGTTTATTTTTATTTTTATTTTTATTTTTTTTCCTTTTTTTTTTTCCTCTGTAAATAATTTTTTTAACGGCCAAAAAAAAAAACAAAAAAAAACCAAAAAAAACCTGGTGGATTTGCGATTTTCTAACTTGTAAAAAAAATAAGAAAGGGTAAAAAAAAACTTTAAAAAACCAAGCAAACAAAAGGTGTAACATTGAAAGGAATAAATGGTGACCCCTTTTCGGGAGAGCTCGAGTCCTTCTTGTCCCGCTGATTGAGCCCGGCAGCTGCTCATTAATTACCTTAATTAGCGCTCGCTGTTAATTGGGCGGCAGCAGATGCAGCCACAAAGGACTTTCCCATCCATCGCTGCTCAGCTGCTGCTCTGCATCTTTTCTCCTCCCAATCCCATCTGCTTTTATTTTATTTCCCCATTAAAAAATTTAAAAAAAATTCAATTTTCCTAGAAAAAAAAATTTCTTAATGAAAAAAATTAATTTTAAATTTTTTTAATAATTTAATTATCCTAGGAAAAAATTTCAAAAATTCATTTTCTTAATGAAAAGAATTAAATTATTAATAAATTTTTAAATTAATTTTCCTAGGAAAAAAATTTCAAAAATTCATTTTCTTAATGAAAATAATTAAATTATTAATAAATTTAAAAATTAATTTTCCTAGGAAAAAAATTTCAAAAATTCATTTTCTTAATGAAAAGAATGAAATTATTATTAATAAAATTTTAAAAAATTAATTTTCCTAGGAAAAAAAATTCAAAAATTCATTTTCTTAATGAAAAGAATTAAATATTATTATTATTATTATTACTATTATTATTATTATTATTACTATTATATTACATTATAATTATTATTATATTTACCATTATAATTATATTACCATTTATCATTATAATATTATTATCATTATAATTACATTATAATTCTATTATTATTATTATTATTATTACATTACATTATAATTATCATTATATTTACCATTATATTACCATTTATCATTATAATATTATAATTACATTATTATTATTATTATTAGGATTAGGATTTTACTCAGCACAAAATTTATTATTATTATTATTATTATTATTATTATTATTACTATTATTATTAGGGTTTTACTCAGCACGAAATTCCCGATTTAAATCCTGATTTAATTGAATTTAATTTGTATTTATTTTTTAAAGAGTGGGATTTGCTGAAAGGAAAATCCCAAACAAAGGGAGGAGGAGGCGCCAACGGAGCCTCTGTCCCTGAATTCCCTGGAATTTGCTCTTTTCCATTCTTTTCCTCCAAATTTCCTCAATTTCCTCCCAATTTTCCCCAACCCCAGCCCTCATGGTTTGGTGGGAGAAAAGCAAAAAAAAAAAAAGGAAATAAAATAAATTTTAAAATGTTTGCACCCTGGCAAAGGGGAGGAGCAGCTGGAGGTGGGTGGGATGTTCAAAAATTCAAATTTTTGTGCAAGGAAACCAAAATCAGGGATTTGTTTCCTAAAGGGATTCATTTATTTGAGTAGAAAGGTGAAATAAATGGATTTTTTTACCCAGTTTTGAAAGGAAATTGGGATTTGGAAGCATCCAGGTTTGAGGTGGGTGGGAATATCCAAAAATTCAAATTTTTTGTGCAAGGAAACCAAAATCAAGGATCTGCTTCCCAATGGGATTGATTTCTATGAGTAGAAAAGTGAAATAAATGGAATTTTTTTATCCAATTTTGAAATGGGTTTGGGATTTAGGAGCATCTGGGCTTGAGGTGGGTGGGAATATCCAAAAATTCAATTTTTTATGCAAGGAAACCAAAATCAGGGATTTGTTTCCTCATGGGATTCATTTCTTTGAGTGGAATAGTGAAATAAATGGATTTTTAACCCAATTTTGAAGGATTTGGAAGCATCTGGGCTTGAGGTAAGTGGGAATATCCATAAAAATTCCATTTTTTTTATGCCAGGGAACCAAAATCAGGGATTTGTTTCCTCATGGGATTCATTTATTTGAGCAGACGGGTGAAATAAATGGAATTTTTTAACCCAAATTTGAAGGGGATTTGGGAGCATCCCAAGGCTCCTCTCCAGCCTCAATGTAAGTGGGAAAATCCATCAAAATTCCATTTTTTATGCAAGGGAACCAAAATCAGGGATGTGATTCCCAAAGGGATTCGTTTATGTGAGTAGAAGGGTGAAATAAATGGATTTTTTTAGCCAATTTTGAAGGATTTGGGAGTATCTTGGCTCAAGGTAAGTGGGAATATCCATAAAAATTCCAATTTTTTTATGCAAGGAAACCAAAATCAAGGATCCGCTTCCCAATGGGATTGATTTCTATGAGTAGAAAAGTGAAATAAATGGATTTTTTTAACCCAATTTTGAAGGGGGTTTGGGATTTAGGAGTATCTGGGCTCAAGGTAAGTGGGAAAATCCATCAAAATTCAATTTTTTGTGCAAGGAAACCAAAAATCAGGGATTTGTTTCCTCATGGGATTCATTTATTTGAGCAGACGGGTGAAATAAATGGATTTTTTTTACCCAATTTTGAAGGGAAATTGGGATTTGGGAGTATCTGGGCTTGAGGTGGGTGGGAATATCCATAAAAATTCCAATTTTTTTGTGCAAGGAAACCAAAATCAGGGATTTGCTTCCTTGTGGGATTCATTTATTTGAGTGGAAGGGTGAAATAAATGGAATTTTTTAACCCAAATTTGAAGGATTTGGAAGCATCTGGGCTTGAGGTAAGTGGGAATATCCATAAAAATTCAATTTTTTATACAAAGAAACCAAAATCAAGGATCTGTGTCCCAATGGGATTGATTTCTATGAGTAGAAAAGTGAAATAAATGGATTTTTTACCCAATTTTGAAAGGAATTTGGGATTTGGAAGCATCCGGGTTTGAGGTGGGTGGGAATATTCAAAAAATTCAATTTTTTGTGCAAGGAAACCAAAATCAGGGATTTGTTTCCTCATGGGATTCATTTATTTGAGTAGAAGGGTGAAATAAATGGGATTTAAACCCAATTTTGAAGGGAAATTGGGATTTGGAAGCATCTGGGCTTGAGGTGGGTGGGAATATCCAAAAATTCCAATTTTTTTGTGCAAGGAAACCAAAATCAGGGAGATGATTCCTAAGGGGATTCATTTATTTGAGTAGAAGGGTGAAATAAATAGGATTTTAACCCAATTTTGAAAGGAAATTGGGATTTGGGCTCTTCCCAAGCATCCAGGTAGGTGGAATACCCAAAAATTCCAATTTTTTGTGCAAGGAAACCAAAATCAAGGATTTGATTCCCAAATTGATTCATTTATTTGAGTAGAAGAGTGAAATAAATGGGATTTTTTTAACCCAATTTTGAAAGGAAATTGGGATTTGGGCTCTTCCCAAGCCTTGAGGTGGGTGGGAATATTCAAAAAATTCAATTTTTTGTGCAAGGAAACCAAAATCAGGGATTTGTTTCCCAAATGGATTCATTTATTTGAGTAGAAGGGTGAAATAAATGGAATTTTTTAACCCAAATTTGAAGGGGATTTGGGAGCATCCGGGCTCCTCTCGAGCCTCAAGGTGGGTGGGAAAATCCATAAAAATTCCAATTTTTGTGCAAGGAAACCAAAATCAGGGATTTGTTTCCTCATGGGATTCATTTATTTGAGTACAAGAGTGAAATAAATGGATTTTTTAGCCAATTTTGAAGGATTTGGAAGCATCTGGGCTCAAGGTAAGTGGGAATATCCATAAAAATTCCAATTTTTTTTGTGCAAGGGAACCAAAATCAGGGATTTGTTTCCCAAAGGGATTCATTTATTTGAGCAGAAGTGTGAAATAAATTGAATTTTTGCCCAAATTTGAACGGGGTTTGGGAGCATCCGGGCTCCTCACGAGCCTCAATGTAAGTGGGAAAATCCATAAAAATTCCAATTTTTGTGCAAGGGAACCAAAATCAGGGATCTGATTTTGATTTCTATGAGTAGAAAAGTGAAATAAATTTATTTTTTACCCAATTTTGAAAGGAAATTGGGATTTGGGAGCATCCAGGCTTGAGGTAGGTGAAAATACCAAAAAAAAAAATTCCATATTTGATGCAGGGAAACCAAAATCCTGATGGGATTCATTTATTTGAGTAGAATGCAATAAATGGGTTTTTAAAGCAAAATCTGAAGGGAAATTGGGATTTGAGAGGATCTGGGCTCAAGGTGAGTGGGAATATTCAAAAATTCAAATTTTTTTGTGCAAGGAAACCAAAATCAGGGATTTGTTCCCTCATGGGATTCATTTATTTGAGTACAAGAGTGAAATAAATTAAATTTTTGCCCAATTTTGAAGGGGATTTGGGAGCAGCTGGTTTCTTCCAGAGCCTCAAGGTAAGGGGGAAATACCCCCAAAAATTCCAATTTTTGTGCAAGGGAACCAAAATCAGGGATTTGCTTCCTAAGGGGATTCATTTATTTGAGCAGAAGTGTGAAATAAATTGAATTTTTGCCCAATTTTGAAGGATTTGGGAGCGCCTGGCAGCCATTTTAGGAAAATGAAATTCAGGTTTTGAGTTCATTTTTTCAACACAGAGGGAGAATCTCTTTTTAAAAAAAAAAAATAAAATCCCAAATAATTTACAAAGGAAATGACGATTTTCCAAAAGAGATTCAAGGAGTTTTTTTAGGTGTAGGATAAATAAATAAATGAAATGTTTAGGTGGCTGGAATTAAAGCAACATTGCTCAAAGGAGGAGGGAATAATATATTTTATATATATATATATATATATATTTATATATATATTTATATATATTTATATATATTTATATATTTTATATATTTATATATATTTATATATTTTTATATATATATTTATAAATATATTTATATATATTTATATATATTTATATATATATATAAATATATATTTATATATATTTATATATATTTATATATATTTATATATATATTTATATATATATTTATATTTATATATATTTATATATATTTATATATATTTATATTATATATTACTTATTATATTACATTTACATTACATTTATATTACATTTATATTATATTATGTATATATTACATATTGTATATTATATATTATATAAAATAGAATATATAATATATAATAATATATATTATAATATCTATTATATAATATATTATATAATACAATATATAATATATAATGTAATATATAATATAATATAATATAATATAATATAATATAATATAATATAATATAATATAATATAATATAATATAATATAATATAATATAATATATAGGAAAGCCTTATTTTTCTTACCTTAATTAATTATCAATGCTTAATTTTTCCAATCTTAATTCCACCCCTAATTATTTTATTGGAATTTCCATGAAATCCAAACAAAAACAATCTCTGAAAATGAAGGAATTAATGAAGGAAAAACAAAAATAATCAGACCAAGCATAGAAACGGAGCAGTTTTATTACAAAGGTTCTGAAAATTCAAAATAAACGCTTCTTTAAAAAACCACAATAATTTTATTTTTTCCCTCCCACCATGCCCAGACACAAAATTCCATTGATCTCTGTCCTTGTTTCACATAAAAACACTGAAAATTCCGAGTGAAAACCCAAAGAGAATAAAAAACTCCACGAGAAAATGGGAAAAAATGGGAAAAAAATGGGAAAAAATTGAGGAATTAAAAAAATCAACCCTTTGCAAAAGAAGCTGGGGAATTTTTAGCAGCATTATTGGAGTTGAAACCTCAGCAGAGCTCCCGTGGGAGGGTGCAAAAATCAAAATATTCTGGAATTGTAAAATTCCAGAATTCCATAGAATTCCTGAGGAAGGAGAGCAGCTGGAAAAAAGGGAAAAAAATGAAAAATTTGAGTTTTTAGCCCATAAAAATCAGGGAAAAAATGAGGAAATAATAAAGGAAATAATCAGGAAAAAATCAGGAAAAATGAGGAAAAGATGAGGGGAAAAATCAAGAATAAATGAGGAAAAAATCAGGTAAAAATCGGAAAATAATCAGGAAAAAATGAGGAAATAATCAGGAAAAAATCAGGAAAATAATCAGGCAAATAAACAGGAAAAAATGAGGAAAAAATAGGAAAATAAACAGGAAAAAAAAATCAGGAAAAAATCAGGAAAATATGAGGGGAAAAATCAAGAATAAATCAGGAAAAAATCGGGAAAATAATCAGGAATAAATCAGGAAAAATCAGGGAAAAAATGAGGAAATAATAAACAAAATAATCAGGAAAATGAGGAAATAATCAGGCAAATAAACAGGAAAAAATTAGGAAAATAATCAGGCAAATAAACAGGAAAAAATGAGGAAATAATAAAGAAAATAATCAGGAAAAAAATCAGGAAAATAAACAGGAAAAATGAGTAAAAAATAGGAAAATAAACAGGAAAAAAATCAGGAAAAAATCAGGAAAAATGAGGAAAAGATGAGGGAAAAAATCAAGAATAAATGAGGAATAAATCAGGAAAAAATCGGGAAAAATCAGGGAAAAAATGAGGAAATAATTAAGAAAATAATCAGGAAAAAATGAGGAAAAATCAGGAAAAAAATTGAGGAAAAAATCAGAAAAAACCGGGAAAATAATCAGGAAAAATCAGGGAAAAAATGAGGAAAAAATCAGGCAATTAAACAGGAAAATAAACAGGAAAAAATCAGGAAAAAAACAGGAAAAAATCAGGAAAAATGAGGAAAAGATGAGGGGAAAAATCAAGAATAAATGAGGAATAAATGAGGAAAAAATCAGGAAAAAATCGGGAAAATAATCAGGAAAAATCAGGGAAAAAATGAGGAAATAATAAAGGAAATAATCAGGAAAAAATGAGGAAAAAAATCAGGAAAATAATCAGGAAAAAATCAAGGAAAAAAAAATCAAGAAAAAAATCAGGAAAAAAATGAGGAAAATGATCAGGGAAAAATGAGGAAAATAATCAGGAAAAAATCAGGAAAAATGAGGAAAATAATCAGGGAAAATGGGGAAAAAATGAGGAAAAAATCAGGAAAAATAATTTAAAATTCAGGAAAAAATCAGGAAAAAATCAGATAAAAATTCAGGAAAAAATCGGGAAAAAATGAGGAAAAAATCAGGAAAAAATCGGGAAAATAATCAGGAAAAATCAGGGAAAAAATGAGGAAATAATAAACAAAATAATCAGGAAAAAAATGAGGAAAAAATCAGGAAAATAATCAGGAAAAAATCAAGGAAAAATATCAAGAAAAAAATCAGGAAAAATGAGGAAAAATCAGGAAAAAATCGGGAAAATAATCAGGAAAAATCAGGGAAAAAATGTAGAAAAATTCAGGAAAAATTCAGGAAAAAAATCAGGAAAATAAACAGGAAAAAATCAGGAAAAAAAACAGGAAAAAATGAAGAAAAAATCAGGAAAATAATCAGGAAAAAAGAGGAAAAGATGAGGGGAAAAATCAAGAATAAATGAGGAATAAATGAGGAAAAAAATCGGGAAAATAATCAGGAAAAAATCAGGAATAATCAGGAAAAAATCAGGAAAAAATCAGGAAAAAATCAGGAAAATAAACAGGAAAATAAACAGGAAAAAATCAGGAAAATAATCAGGAAAAAATCAGGAAAAATCACGAAAAATGAGGAAACGATGAGGGGAAAAATCAAGAATAAATCAGGAAAAAATCAGGAAAAAATCAGGAAAATAATCAGGAAAAAATCAGGAAAAATCAGGGAAAAAATGAGGAAATAATAAAGGAAATAATCAGGAAAATAATCAGGAAAAAATCAAGGAAAAAAAAAATCAAGAAAAAAATCAGGAAAAAATGAGGAAAATTATCAGGGAAAAATCAGGGAAAATGGGGAAAAAATCAGGAAAAAAAATCAGGAAAAATCATTAAAAATTCAGGGGAAAATCAGGAAAAATCAGATAAAAATTCAGGAAAAAATCAGGAAAAAATCGGGAAAAAATTGGGAAAAAATCAGGAAAAAATTGGGAAAAAATTGGGAAAAAATCAGAAAAAAATGAGGAAAAAATGAGGAAAAAAATCAGGAAAATTTTGGTTTTTTTAGGGACACACTTGAAGAAAAGAGGTCAAAGATGTCAGTTGGGCTCTGGGCTGGATTTGAGGGCATTTTTGGGATTTTGAGCCACCCCTGAGGGTGATTTTCATTTTATCATTTTATATTTTCCAGATCTGTGCTCTGTGGGCTGATTAATTATTAAAAACACACAAAATAACCAAAAAAAATTGGATTTTTCAGGTTTTTTTCCAGCTGCTTCTCTTTCCCCAATTTTGCTGCAGGAGGAACCAACTCTGTTCAAGAACTGCACAATTGTGACCCTGAGAAATGGCAGAATTTTTGTTATTTTGATTTTTTTTTCCACAAAATTCTCTCCCAGGCTTCATTTGGGAATTAAAAACACCCCAAAAAAAATAAAAAAAAATAGGAAAAAAAGCAAGAATTGATGGCCATTTTCCACCTATTTCTACTTAAATTAATTAATTTTTTTTTTTGCAAGGTTATTGTGGAAGGGAAGGGAAAAAAGTGATTTTTTTGTGTTTTTTTTTGGAGTCACACCAAGGAAGGGAGTGGAAGGCAAAGGGTGAAAATCCCTGGTCAGCAAGGAATAATTTACATTTCTCCAGTCCTTTGTACAATTCTATAGAAATATTTACAGAAAAGAGCTAGAAAATAGAAATCTGCAGATCCTCAGGTGGATTTTGTCTCTTCCTTCACCCTGGGAAGCAAAAAAAAAGAGAAATATTTGGATTAAATCAATAATTTGGGTTTGGGTGTAGCAGCAAGGGGTAAAAGTGTGGCTTAGCTGGTTCGTTTTCAGCGAAAATTTAATTTAAATATATTAAAATTTATTGTTTTAATAATATATTAAATTATAATTATATATTACATTACATTATATTACATTATATATTATATTATATTACATTACATTACATTACATTATATTAGATAAAATTTATATAATTACATCTATATTTTTATATTAATATATATTATATATTGTACATTATAATATATATAATACTATAATATGGTATATAATATTATCTATTGTATATATAATATATATTATAATATAATACAATATAATATAATATAATATAATATAATATAATATAATATAATATAATATAATATAATATAATATAATGTAATGTAATGTAGTATAATGTAATATAGTATAACATAATAAATATATAATATATAACATAATAACATATTAAATTATATCATGATTTAAATATATTATTAATTTAATTACTTTTAATTCTATGAATTTAATTAATATTAATGTCATTATTATTAATTCGTAATTTAAATATTATTAATTATATTAAATATATTAAATATCTATATATTTTAATATATTGCTGAAAGAAAGAGCAATATTCTGATTTTTCAGCCCTCTCAATGAGGGAATTCCAATGAGGAATTTGTGACAAATTCCCTCCAAGTGCCACCTAAACTGGCACATCAGCTCCTCAATGCCCCCAATGCCCTGGGCATGGGCAGTGCCAGGCTCAATGCCCTGGGCATGGGCAGTGCCAGGCTCAATGCCCCCAATGCCCTGGGCAGTGCCAGCTTTACCCTTTGGGTTCTGCTGCTGTTGTTGTTGCTGCTGCTTTTTCCTCTTTTGCTTTTTCTTCTTCTTTCTCATCTGGAGAAAAAAACAAAAATCAAAATTAAATTAAAGCCACAGAGAGGAGGAACAAATTCAATGAAAGACACAGAGGAGGAAAAAATGAATTTAAAGCCACAGAGGAGGAAAAAATTAAATGACACAGAGGAGGAAAAAATTCAATGAAAGACACAGAGGAGGAAAAAATTCAATGACACAGAGGAGGAAAAAATTAAATGACACATAGGAGGAAAAAATTCAATGAAAGACAGAGGAGGAAAAAATGAAATGAAAGACACATAGGAGGAAAAAATGAATTTAAAGCCCCAGAGGAGGAAAAAATGAATTTAAAGCCACAGAGCAGGAAAAAATTCAATGAAAGACACATAGGAGGAAAAAATTCAATGAAACCATGAAGGAGGAAAAAATGAATTTAAAGCCACAGAGGAGGAAAAAATTAAATTAAAGACACATAGGAGGAAAAAATTAAATGACACAGAGGAGGAAAAATTCAATGAAACCACAGAGGAGGAAAAAATGAATTTAAAGCCCCAGAGGAGGAAGAAATGGATTCCAAGGCAGGCAGGAGGGGCAGCCCTGGTGCTCTCCCACCTTTCTTCTCCTCCTCCTCCTTCTCCTCCTCGGCCTTCGCCCGTTTGGCTTTTTTGAAGTTGGCCACGTTCCTGCGGCCGCCCTCGCCCTCGTCCTCCGAGTCCGAGAATTCCTCATCGCACGAGATCCTCTTGTTGGAGTTCCTGACTGCAAAGCAGAGCACAGATTTTGAATTTCAGGAGGTTCCCAGCTTGAATGGGCTGAGGGAGCTCACAGAAATCAGGATTGGGTGGGGATAAATTGATTTTTGTGGGATCTGATGAAGCTTTGGGTTCATCCCTTCCCACCTGCTCCAAAATTGTGTGGAAAAGTGGGATTAGCACAGTGGGATTGGCACACTTTTAGCTCCAAAATCGTGCTAAAAGTGGGATTAGCACAGTGGGATTAGCACACTTTTAGCTCCAAAATCGTGCTAAAAGTGGGATTAGCACAGTTGGGATGGGTCAGAGCTGACACTGCCAAATCAGACCCTGAGCTGGGCAGAAAATTCCATTTTTCACAGCCAGGATTCTGCCAAGGATTCTGTCCCAGCCATAGGAACTGCTGGAATTCTCCCTGGAAAATCAGAGTTTATCCCAGCATGGAAATCCTGTGGCAGGAGAGATCCTGAAATACAAAAACCCAGTGGGATGGATTCAATTCAGAGAGGGTGAAAACCCTGGGGCAGAGCCTGAGGGGAAGCTCCAGCTCCTCCTGGGGATTTTAGGGAATCCACAAAGCTCCAGCCCCTCCTGGGGATTTTAGGGAATCCACAAAGCTCCAGCTCCTCCTGGGGATTTTGGGGAATCCACAAAGCTCCAGCTCCTCCTGGGGATTTGGGGAATCCACAAAGCTCCAGCCCCTCCTGGGGATTTTAGGGAATCCACAGAGCTCCAGCCCCTCCTGGGGATTTTAGGGAACCCACAGAGCTCCAGCCCCTCCTGGGGATTTTGGGGCATCCACAGAGCTCCAGCTCCTCCTGGGGATTTTGGGGCACCCACAAAGCTCCAGCCCCTCCTGGGGATTTTAGGGAATCCACAAAGCTCCAGCTCCTCCTGGGGATTTTTGGGAATCCACAAAGCTCCAGCCCGAACCACATCCGCCTCCTGGGATTTATGGGAAACCACAAGCTCACCTCCTGGATTGGATCACAGAGCTCCAGCCCTCCTGGGGATTTTAGGGGAATCCACAAGCTCCAGCCCCTCCTGGGGATTTTGGGATCCACAAGCTCCAGCTCCTCCTGGGGTTTTAGGGGAATCCACAGAGCTCCAGCCCTCCTGGGGATTTTAGGGACCACAAGAGCTCCAGTCCCTCCTGGGGATTTTAGGGAATCCACAGAGCTCCAGCTCCTCCTGGGGATTTTGGGAATCCACAGAGCTCC
This sequence comes from Zonotrichia leucophrys gambelii, assembly GCF_028769735.1. Taxonomy (NCBI): domain Eukaryota; kingdom Metazoa; phylum Chordata; class Aves; order Passeriformes; family Passerellidae; genus Zonotrichia; species Zonotrichia leucophrys. Next base: position 1,984,082 of record NC_088192.1, on the reverse strand, counting down.
AGCCCCTCCTGGGGATTTTCAGGGGAATCCACAAGCTCCAGCCCCTCCTGGGGATTTTGGGGAATCCACAGAGCTCCAGCCCCTCCTGGGGATTTTAGGGAATCCACAAAGCTCCAGCTCCTCCTGGGATTTTAGGGAATCCACAAGCTCCAGCCCCTCCTGGGGATTTTAGGGAATCCACAGAGCTCCAGCTCCTCCTGGGGTTTTAGGGAATCCACAAGCTCCAGCCCTCCTGGGGATTTTAAGGAATCCACAAGCTCCAGCTCCTCCTGGGGATTTTGGGGAATCCACAGAGCTCCAGCTCCTCCTGGGGATTTTGGGGAATCACAAAGCTCCAGCTCCTCCTGGGGATTTTGGGAATCCACAGAGCTCCAGCCCTCCTGGGGATTTTGGGGAATCCACAAGCTCCAGCTCCTCCTGGGATTTTAGGGAATCCACAGAGCTCCAGCCCTCCTGGGGTTTTAGGGAATCCACAGAGCTCCAGCTCCTCCTGGGGATTTTAGGGCACCCACAGAGCTCCAGCCCTCCTGGGGTTTAGGGAATCCACAGAGCTCCAGCTCCTCCTGGGGATTTTAGGGAATCCACAGAGCTCCAGCCCTCCTGGGGATTTGGGGAACCACAGAGCTCCAGCTCCTCCTGGGGATTTTGGGGAATCCACAAAGCTCCAGCCCTCCTGGGGATTTGGGGAATCCACAGAGCTCCAGCTCCTCCTGGGGATTTTAGGGAATCCACAGAGCTCCAGCTCCTCCTGGGGATTTTAGGGAATCCACAGAGCTCCAGCTCCTCCTGGGGATTTTGGGGAATCCACAGAGCTCCAGCTCCTCCTGGGGATTTTGGGGAATCCACAGAGCTCCAGCCCCTCCTGGGGATTTTGGGGAATCCACAGAGCTCCAGCCCCTCCTGGGGATTTTGGGAATCCACAGAGCTCCAGCTCCTCCTGGGGTTTTGGGATCCACAGAGCTCCAGCCCTCCTGGGGTTTTAGGGAATCCACAAGCTCCAGCTCCTCCTGGGGATTTTAGGGAACCCACAAGCTCCAGCCCTCCTGGGGATTTGGGCACCCACAAAGCTCCAGCCCCTCCTGGGGATTTTAGGGAATCCACAGAGCTCCAGCCCCTCCTGGGGATTTTGGGAATCCACAGAGCTCCAGCCCCTCCTGGGGATTTTGGGAATCCACAGAGCTCCAGCCCCTCCTGGGGATTTTGGGGAATCCACAGAGCTCCAGCTCCTCCTGGGGATTTTGGGGATCCACAGAGCTCCAGCTCCTCCTGGGGATTTTGGGAATCCACAGAGCTCCAGCTCCTCCTGGGGATTTTAGGGAATCCACAAAGCTCCAGCCCCTCCTGGGGATTTAGGGAATCCACAAAGCTCCAGCCCCTCCTGGGGATTTAGGGAATCCACAAAGCTCCAGCCCCTCCTGGGGATTTTAGGGAATCCACAGAGCTCCAGCCCATCCTGGGATTTTAGGGAATCACAAAGCTCCAGCTCTGGGTTTGGAATCCACAGAGCTCCACAAGGCTGCTCTGGGGTCCACAGATAGTCAGGAATCTGGCATGAACCACCAGCCATCCTCATGGAGATCATGAAGCTCCCAGCAATTGGCTGTCCCCAGCACAATTCCCATCCCCAGTAGAATTCCCATCAGAATTCCATTCCCAGCACAATTCCATCCCCAGTAGAATTCCCACAAATTCCATCCCAGCACAATTCCATCCCTAGAATTCCATCAAATTCCATCCCAGCACAATTCCATCCCAGCACAATTAACTCCACCAATTTCCAGCACAATTCCCCACACACCCATTCCCACCCAATTCCCAGCCCAATCCAGACATCCCAGCACAATCCATTCCATCAGAATCCCAGCACAATTCCATTCCCATCAGAATTTCCAGCACCATTCCCAGCACAATTCCCATCAGAATTCCCAGCACAATCCCATTCCCAGCACAATCCCCATCAGAATTCCCATCACAATTCCAATCCCAGCACAATTCCCAGCACAATTCCATCCCCAGCACAATTCCCAGCACAATTCCATTCCCAGCACAATTCCCAGCACAATTCCATTCCCAGCACAATTCCCATCAGAATTCCCACCACAATCCCATTCCCAGCACAATTCCATTCCCATCAGAATTTCCAGCACCATTCCCAGCACAATTCCTATCAGAATTCCCAGCACAATTCCATTCCCAGCACAATTCCCATCAGAATTCCCAGCACAATTCCATCCCCAGCACAATTCCCATCAGAATTCCCAGTACAATTCCAATCCCATCAGAATTCCTAGCACAATCCCACCCCAGCACAATTCCATTCCCAGCACAAATCAAATCAGAATTCCCAGCACAATTCCCATCAGAATTCCCAGCATAATTCCATCCCCAGCACAATTCAATTCCCAGCACAATTGAAATCAGAATTCCCACCACAATCCCACCCCAGCACAATCCCCAGCACAATTCCATTCCCATCAGAATTCCCAGCACAATTCCATCCCCAGCACAATCCCCATCAGAATTCCCAGCACAATTCAATCCCCAGCACAATTCCATTCCCATCAGAATTCAATTCCCAGCACAATCCCATCCCCAGCACAATTCACATCAGAATTCCCAGCACAATTCCATCCCCAGCACAATTCCCATCAGAATTCCCAGTACAATTCCCTCCCCAGCACCATCCCCAGCACCATTCCCAGCACAGCCCCAGCCCAGCACCTACCGGAGATGCGTTTCTCAGGATCATCCTCCTCCTCATCCCCGCTCTCCTCCTGCACAGCATCCTCAGGAATCGGCTGCATCTGCACGCCGGGGGCGTGGGGGAGCATCCTGAGGTTCTCAAAGAGCCTCTGCCTAGAGCCAGCCAGGGAAGGACACTTGGTCACCAAGGCCACCAAGGCCACCAAGCCCCCCCTGGCAGGGCCATCCCCTCAGGGCTCACTTGATTTTCTCCAGGTACTCGTTGGTGTTCTGGTTGGTCATGTTGGAGGGGCTGATGTGCAGCTTGAAGTCAGGCCCAAAGTACTCAAAGTAGTCGTTGTATGGGAGTTCTAGGGGGGAATTAATGGTAATTAACAGCAGGTTAATTAATCAGCAGGATGCAGCACTGGGAATCCAAAAGGGATCGTGCGTGTCCCTGAGTGTCACAGATGTGTTTTTGGGAAAAATCCTTTCCTTAGGATCTTTTTCTCCTGAGAGGCCTCAGAAATGAAATGTAAACATTGATTATCTGCTGCTGTGGAATGCAACAGGTAAATCTGGGATTGGTCTCATGGGGTTGTTTCTAATTAATGGCCAATCACAGTCCTGGCTCGGACTCTCTGGTCAGTCACAAGATTTTATCATAATTCCTTTCTTTTCCTTTTTCCTTTCCTTTTCCTTTTCCTTTTCCCTTTCCTTTCCTTTTCCCTTTCCTTTTCCTTTCCTTTTCCCTTTCCCTTTCCTTTCCTTTTCCTTTTCCTTTTCCTTTCCCTTTCCCTTTTCCTTTCCCTTTCCTTTTTCCTTTTCCCTTTCCTTTCCTTTCCTTTCCTTTCCTTTCCTTTCCTTTCCTTTCCTTTCCTTTCCTTTCCTTTCCTTTCCTTTCCTTTCCTTTCCTTTCCTTTCCTTTCCTTTCCTTTCCTTTCCTTTCCTTTCCTTTCCTTTCCTTTCCTTTCCTTTCCTTTCCTTTCCTTTCCTTCCCTTCCCTTCCCTTCCCTTCCCTTCCTTCCCTTCCCTTCCCTTCCCTTTCCCCTTTCCCCTTTCCCCTTTCCCCTTTCCCCTTTCCCCTTTCCCCTTTCCCCTTTCCCCTTTCCCTTCCCTTCCCTCTATTCTTCAGTATATTTTTAGCACATCATTTTCTTTCAATATAATATATATCATAAAATAATAAATCAGCCTTCTGAAACACGGAGTCAGATTCTCATCTCTTCCCTTGTTGGGGTTCCCTGTAAATTCTCCACCTGAGCTCTTGGGGGTGTTCCAGATTTAAAGGCAGGATGGATTCTGTTACCATCAGCATGGCAGCTGTATTTTATCAAGTGGGCAGATTTCCTTATCTCTCTCTGAGTTATCACAATCACTCCTCCCTCTGGGGGGACACTGCTGATAAGAGGCCATTGAATGTCCCTGCATGGCTGATAAGAATTAAAGCATCCCATTGGGAGATGGGAGCCCAGGGGGAGGAGCCAAGCATTCCTACCAGGATAGAATCTGAGATTTCAAACATTCCTACCCAGACACAATCTGGAGATTTCAAACATTCCTACCTGGATATAATCTGGAGATTTCAAACATTCCCACTGGATATAATCTTGAGATTTCAAGCATTCCCACTGGATATAATCTGAGATTTCAAACATTCCCACTGGATATAATCTGAGATTTCAAACATTCCTACCCGGATATAATCTGGAGATTTCAAACATTCCTACCCAGATATAATCTGAGATTTCAAACATTCCTACCTGGATAGAATCTGGAGATTTCAAACATTCCTACCTGGATATAATCTGGAGATTTCAAACATTCCTACCTGGATAGAATCTGGAGATTTCAAGCATTCCTACCCAGATAGAATCTGAGATTTCAAACATTCCTACCTGGATAGAATCTGGAGATTTCAAACATTCCTAGCTGGATACAATCTGGAGATTTCAAGCATTCCTACCCGGATAGAACCTGGAGATTTCAAACATTCCTACCTGGATAGAATCTGGAGATTTCAAACATTCCTACCCGGATAGAATCTGAGATTTCAAACATTCCTACCCAGATACAATCTCGAGATTTCAAACATTCCTACCTGGATATAATCTGGAGATTTCAAACATTCCTACCTGGATATAATCTGGAGATTTCAAACATTCCTACCTGGATAGAATCTGGAGATTTCAAACATTCCTACCCAGACACAATCTGGAGATTTCAAACATTCCTACCTGGATGAAAACTGGACATTTCAAGCATTCCTACCCGGATAGAATCTGGAGATTCTGGAACATTCCTACCTGGATATAATCTGAGATTTCAAGCATTCCTACCTGGATATAATCTGGAGATTCTGGAACACCAGCACGGCTTCTGCACTGGATTCCCCAGAGGAACAGCAGCTGCCTCTGCCCCTGGATCTCCAGAGGCAGAGACTGCACCTTTCTCCAGGATCCTGCTCCAGCAGAACCAGCCCTGACACTGCAGGAGGGCTGAGCCACAATTCCAATGGGCTGCTGCCAACAGCCTGGCCCACAGGGTGTCAGGTTGGGTTCTGACTCTGGCACTGTTGGTTTAGTTCACTGCATTGTTTATTTTATCCTTTCATTTTCTTCCCTATTAAAAAACCGTTATTTCCTGCTCCCATATTTTTTGCCTGCGAGCCCCTTAATTTCACATTTACAGCAATTTGGAGGGAGGGGGTTGATTTTCTCTGCCTTCCTCAGCAGCCCCAGGGGTGTCAGCCAGCCCAGGGGGGTTTTACCATTGGGGATCTCGGTGTCCAGAGCCACAGCAGTCTCGTAGGTCCAGCAGCGAGCCACGTTCCTGATGGTGTACCCCCCTCCTCCCAGCATCAGCATGGGCAGGTTAAAGCTCTTCACAAACTCCACACACTTGGCATGGCCTGCAGGGCAAAAAACAGGTCCCATTTGGGGGGTAAATGCCTGAATGAGGGATGTGGGAGCAAAATGCAGTTTATTGGATCCAAGAGTTACAGCAGGGCAGGGTGGTGGGTGACAGAGCTGTGCCCACAGCTGCCAGCTCCAGCTGCAGGCAGCCCTGGGGACCCTGTGGGTTTGGTTACAGTGCATTATAGACTTTTCTTTTGCTAACAATGCATTATTTACTTTTCTTTTGGTTACAATGCACTCTATGTTTTTCTTTTGGTCACAATGCATTATTTACTTTTCTTTTGGTCACAATGCATTATTTACTTTTCTTTTGGTCACAATGCATTATTTACTTTTCTTTTGGTCACAATGCATTATTTACTTTTCTTTTGGTCACAATGCATTCTATACTTTTCTTTTGCTACAATGCATTCTACACTTTTCTTTTGGTCACAATGCATTCTACACTTTTCTTTTGGTCACAATGCACTCTATGTTTTTCTTTTGGTCACAATGCATTATTTACTTTTCTTTTGCTACAATGCATTATTTACTTTTCTTTTGGTCACAATGCATTCTACACTTTTCTTTTGCTACAATGCATTATTTACTTTTCTTTTGCTACAATGCATTCTGTACTTTTGGTCACAATGCATTCTGTACTTTTCTTTTGCTACAATGCATTATTTACTTTTCTTTTGGTCACAATGCATTATTTACTTTTGGTCACAATGCATTATTTACTTTTCTTTTGGTCACAATGCATTCTACACTTTTCTTCTGGTCACAATGCATTGTTTACTTTTCTTTTGCTACAATGCATTATTTACTTTTCTTTTGGTTACAATGCATTATTTACTTTTCTTTTGGTCACAATGCATTCTACATTTTTCTTTGCTGAGCATCCTAACACAGTAGAATCAATCTATACCTTAACTTTTATCTATAGCCTATCATAACCACTGTAATTACCATATTCATGTTCCTGTTCTCCAATCACTAAAAGTCAGTACATTACAGTTTAAGCTAGAAGTTGTTTTTCAGTTTTCTTGCAGTGGAAAATTCTGAGATCTTTTTTCTACTTGGCTTTTTTGCCTGTGGAATCTTTCTGCTTGGTAAAACATCTTGTTTGGGGTGGGTTTATCCATAAAAACCCCTTCTAACTAACCTTGGTTATCCAGTAATGGCTCAGCAATTCCTTTCTTCTATATCAAAACTTGCTTCCATCTCTGTTCCTTCATCAAACTCTACATTTCACAATCTTTCTGCCAAGCCCACACATCTGGGAGAGTTTCCTGCCAAACTTTGCCATGGAATTGCTGCTGAGCAGCTTTGGCTCCTACCTTTGATGGTGAGGTTGAAGCAGCCCAGCCTGTCCCCGGACAGGGAGTCAGAGCCGCACTGCAGGACCACGGCGCTGGGCTGGAACGTCTCCATCACCTTGGAGATCACCTGAAACACCAAAGGTTCTGTCACCCCCTGCCCACGGGCCCCTGGCACAGCAGCACAGGGACAGGCAGGCACAGGGAGGGGTTTTTGGGGCACCCACAAAGCTCCAGCCCAAGGCTTTGGCTCTGGGTGTCCCCACAAAGCAAGGGGGTAAATGCTGGCATGGAAACCCCACAGGCTGCTCATGGGGAGATCATGGAGCTGCTCAGCTCTGGGCTGTTCCCAGCACAATTCCATCCCCAGCACAATTCCCAGCACAATTCCATCCCCAGCACAATTCCATCCCCAGCACAATTCCCATCAGAATTCCCAGCACAATTCCATTCCCAGCACAATTTCCATCAGAATTCCCACCACAATTCCATCCCCAGCACCATCCCATCAGAATTCGCAGCAAATTCCATCCCCAGCACATTCCCATCCCCACCACAATTCCCATCAGAATTCCCACCACAATTCCAATCCCATCAGAATTCCCAGCACAATTCCATCCCCACCACAATTCCCATCAGAATTCCCAGCACAATTCCATCCCCAGCACAATTCCCATCACAATTCCATTCCCAGCACAATTCCATCCCCATCACAATTCCACCCTCAGCACAATTTCATCAGAATTCCCAGCAAATTCCATCCCAGCACAAATCCCAGCACAATCCCTTCCCAGCACAATTCCCAGCACATTCCCATTCCCACCACAATTCCCATCACAATTCCATTCCCATCACAATTCCCAGCACATTCCCATTCCCAGCACAATCCCATTCCCAGCACAATTCCCACCACAATTCCATCCCCAGCACAATTCCCATCAGAATTCCCACCACAATTCCATCCCCATCACAATTCCATCCCCAGCACAATTCCCAGCACAATTCCCACCACAATTCCATCCCCAGCACAATTCCATCCCCAGCACAATTCCATCCCATCAGAATTCCCAGCACATTCCCATTCCCAGCACATTCCCATCCCCAGCACAATTCCCATCACAATTCCCATCACAATCCACCCCCAGCACAATTCCCACCACAATCCATCCCCATCAGAATCCCCAGCACAATTCCCATCACAACTCAAATCCCAGCACAATTCCATCCCCAACACAATTCCCATCACAATTCCCAGCACATTCCCATCAGAATTCCCAGCACAATCCCCAGCACAATTCCATCCCCACCACAATTCCCATCAGAATTCCCAGCACAATTCCATCCACATCAGAATTCCCATCACAATTCCATCCCCAGCACAATTCCCAGCACATTCCCATTCCCAGCACAATCCCCAGCATAATTCCATCTCCAGCACAATTCCATCCACAATCCCATCCCCCCCCAACACTGGTTCTCTCACCCCAGGATCTCCCACACCCCGAGTGCTCACTAGAACACCCCCCTTGGTTCACCTCATCCCATTACAAACAAACCCCCCAAAACCTCAACAAAACCCCCAAAGAACATCCCAGAGGACAAAGAGGGACCAGAGAGGCTCCCTGAGCAGAGCAGGTTCCCACTCACAGGTTTGAAAATGGCCTCGTAGGACTCGTCATCGATGCCGTCCCGCAGCGGGTAATTCACAGCGTAGTACTTCCCTTTGCCCGCCCCGATGTCCTGTGGGGTGGGAGAGCAGAGCAGAACTCACCAAAAACCCCAATCCTGCCCCAAACTGGCAAAGGAAGCTTTGGAACCCAGCTTTGAATCCAGAATAATTAATATTGTTCAATATTAATGATTTACGGCAGACGCGCACGGCAGCGCGCTGGGCTGGGCACGGCAGTCACTGAATTTATTCAGTCACTGAATTGATTCAGTCACTGAATTCTACTTTCAAATCCAAAGAAAATAAATAAAAATAAAATATTCTGCACTAAAATATTATGTATTTTAATGTTTTTATCATGTTTACAGCCAAGTGGTTTATAAAAATAGTTATTTCATTCATGGTGCAGCAGCAAGCTCTTGGTAGGGCTGAAAAAATACAAATCCCAAGTGAAAGATTTTATTCAGTCACTGAATTCTACTTTCAAATCAAGATAAAATAAATAAAAACAAATAAAAATAAAATATTAAAAAAAATTAAAATATTCTGCAATAAAATATTTTAACATTTATCACATTCAGAGCCAAGTGGTTTATAAAAATAGTTATTGAATTTTCACAGCGTAGTACTTCCCTTTGCCTGCCCCAATGTCCTGTGGGGTGGGAGAGCAGAGCAGAACTCACCAAAAACCCCAATCCTGCCCCAAACTGGGAAAGGAAGCTTTGGAACCCAGCTTTGAATCCAGAATAATTAATATTGTTCAATATTAATGATTTACGGCAGACGCGCACGGCAGCGCGCTGGGCTGGGCACGGCAGGCACTGAATTGATTCAGTCACTGAATTCTACTTTCAAATCAAAAGAAAATAAATAAAAATAAAATATTCTGCACTAAAATATTATGTATTTTAATGTTTTTATCACTCTTACATCCAAGTGGTTTATAAAAATAGTTATTTAATTTATAGGGTAGCAGCAAGCTCTTGGTAGGGTGAAAAAATACAAATTCTAAGTGAAAGATTTTATTCAGTCACTGAATTGATTCAGTCACTGAATTCTACTTTCAAATCAAAAGAAAATAAATAAAAATAAAATATTCTGCACTAAAATATTATGTATTTTAATGTTTTTATCACTCTTATATCCAAGCGGTTTATAAAAACAGTTATTTCATTTATGGTGTAGCAGCAAAATACAAATCCCAAGTGAAAGATTTTATTCAGTCACTGAATTCTACTTTCAAATCCAAAGAAAATAAATAAAAACAAATAAAAATAAAATATTCTGCACTAAAATATTATGTATTTTAATGTATTTATAATTAAATACATTATTACACTCATAGCCACACTCATAGCCAAGTGGTCTATTAAAAAGTTATTTCATTCATGGTGCAGCACCAAGCTCTGGGTAGGACAAATCCCAAGTGAAAGATTTTATTCAGTCACTGAATTCTACTTTCAAATCCAAAGAAAATAAATAAAAACAAATAAAAATAAAATATTAAAAAAAAATAAAATATTCTGCACTAAAATATTTTAACATTTATCACATTCATAGCCAAGTGGTTTATAAAAATAGTTATTGAATTTTCACAGCGTAGTACTTCCCTTTGCCCGCCCCGATGTCCTGTGGGGTGGGAGAGCAGAGCAGAACTCACCAAAAACCCCAATCCTGCCCCAAACTGGCAAAGGAAGCTTTGGAACCCAGCTTTGAATCCAGAATAATTAATATTGTTCAATATTAATGATTTACGGCAGACGGCACGGCAGCGCGCTGGGCTGGGCAGAATGCAGTCACTGATTATTCAGTCACTGAATTCTACTTTCAAATCAAGATAAATAAATAAAAATAAAATATTCTGCACTAAAATATTATGTATTTTAATGTTTTATCACTCTTACATCCAAGTGTTTATAAAAATAGTTATTTATTTATGGTGAGCAGCAAAATACAAATCCCAAGTGAAAGATTTTATTCAGTCACTGAATTCTACTTTCAATCAGAAATTAAAACAAATAAAAATAAAATATTAAAAAAATTAAAATATTCTGCATAAAATAATTATTTAAATTTATCACATTATACCAAGGGTTTATAAAAAGTTATTTATTTATGAGATAGTTGGTAGCGAAAAATACAAATCCCAAGTGAAAGATTTTTCAGTCACTGAATTCTATTTTCAAATAAAAAATAAAATATTCTCACTAAAATATTATTATTTTAATGTTTTTTATCACACCACACCATAGCTTATTAAAAAGTTATTTCATTCATGGTGCAACACCAAGTTGCTGGTAGGGCTGAAAAAATACAAATCCCAAGTGAAAGATTTTATTCAGTCACTGAATTCTATTTTCAAATAAAAATAAAATATTACTAAAAAATAATTTTTAATTTTTACATCTCACATCCAAGTGGTTTATAAAAATAGTTATTAATTTAAGGGTATCCAGCTGTGTGAGTGCTGAAAAAACAAATCCAAGAACCAATATTCCCACAATCATTCAAAAAAGCTTGAAAATTTCTGCACTCAAAATAATTAATATTTTAATATTACATGTTTACTGGCAGAAGTTCATTAGGCAGCCGCTGGCTGGGCACTGAATATTCAGGCATAATTGTATTCAGTCACTGAATTCTACTTTCAAATCAAAGAAAATAAATAAAAATAAAATATTCTGCACTAAAATATTATAAGTATTTTAATGTATTTATCACTCTTACATCCAAGTGGTTTATAAAAAGTTATTTCATTTATGGTGTAGGAAAAATACAAATCCAAGTGAAAGATTTTATTCAGTCACTGAATTCTACTTTCAATCAAGAAAAAATAAAACTAATAAATATAAAATATTAAAAAATTATTTTAATATTTATCATTTTAACATTACAATGGTTATAAAATAGTGTTTATTAAAATAGTGCACATCAAGCTTTAGTGAAAAACACAAATCCCAAGTGAAAGATTTTATTCAGTCACTGAATTCTATTTCAAATCAAAAATAAATAAAACATAAAATAAATATCTCACTAAAATATTATATATTTTAATGTATTTATCACACACAGCCAAGTAGTTATATAAAAAGTTATTAATTTCATGTGCACACAAGCTCTTGGTAGGGCTGAAAAAATACAAATCCCAAGTGAAAGATTTTATTCAGTCACTGATTCTATTTTCAAATAAAAATAAAATATTCGGCACTAAAATATTATTATTTTAATGTTTTTATCACTCCACATCCAAGTGGTTTATAAAAATAGTTATTTAATTTATAGGTAGAGCAGCTGCTGATAGGGATGAAAAAATATAAATCCCAAGTGAAAGATTTTATTCAGTCACTGAATTCTATTTTCAAATAAAAATAAAATATATCTGCACTAAAATATTATATATTTTAACCTATTTATCATGTTTACAGCCAAGTGGTTTATAAAAAATAGTTATTTCATTTATAGTGCAACTCCAAGCTCTTGGTAGGGCTGAAAAAATACAAATCCCAAGGAAAGATTTTATTCAGTCACTGAATTCTACTTTCAAATCAAAAGAAAATAAATAAAAATAAAATATTCTACACTAAAATATTATTATTTTAATGTTTTTATCACTCTTACATCCAAGTGGTTTATAAAAAAGTTATTTCATTTATAGAAGCTTGGTAGGGATGAAAAAATATAAATCCAAGTGAAAGATTTTAATTCAGTCACTGATTCTATTTTCAAATAAAAATAAAATATTCTGCACTAAAATATAATTTTAACCTATTTATCATTCTTAGCCAAGTGGTTTATAAAAATATTATTAATTTATAGTGCAGCATCAAGCTGCTTGGTAGGGGGAAAAAAACAAATCCAAGTGGAAAGATTTTATTCAGTCACTGAATTCTACTTTCAAATCAAGAAAAAATAAAAACAAATAAAATAATATTCTGCACTAAAATATTATATATTTTAAGGTATTTATCATGTATACAGACAAGTGGTTATAAAAATAGATTAATTGGAAATTTAATCAGTGCAAGCATACTCTGTGAAATGGGCGAAAAAATACAAGTCCCAAGTGGAGGATTTTATTCAGTCACTGAATTCTATTTTCAAATAAAAATAAAGTATTCTACACTAAATATTATATATTTTAATGTTTTTATCACTCTCACATCCAAGTGGTTTATAAAAATAGTTATTTAATTTATAGTGCTTGGTAGGGATGAAAAAATATAAATTCCAAGTGAAAGATTTTATTCAGTCACTGAATTCTATTTTCAAATAAAAATAAAATATTCTGCACTAAAATATTATATATTTTAACCTATTTATCATGTTTACAGACAAGTGGTTTATAAAAATAGTTATTTCATTCATGGTGCAACACCAAGCTGCTGGTAGGGCTGAAAAAATACAAATCCCAAGTGAAAGATTTTATTCAGTCACTGAATTCTACTTTCAAATCAAAAGAAAATAAATAAAAATAAAATATTCTGCACTAAAATATTATGTATTTTAATGTTTTTATCACTCTTACATCCAAGTGGTTTATAAAAATAGTTATTTCATTTATGGTGCAGCACCAAGCTCTTGGTAGGGCTGAAAAAATACAAATCCCAAGCGAAAGATTTTATTTGAAAATAGAATTCAGTCACTGAATTCTATTTTCAAATAAAAATAAAATATTCTGCACTAAAATATTTTAACATTTTATCACACTCATAGCCAAGTGGTTTATAAAAATAGTTATTGAATTTATAGTGCAGCACCAAGCTCTTGGTAGGGCTGAAAAAATACAAATCCCAAGTGAAAGATTTTATTCAGTCACTGAATTCTATTTTCAAATAAAAATAAAATATTCTACACTAAAATATTATGTATTTTAATGTATTTATCATGTATACAGCCAAGTGGTTTATAAAAATGAGGAAAAAATGAGGAAAATTATCAGGAAAAAATCAGGAAAATAATCAGGGAAAATGGGGAAAAAATGGGAAAAACCTTTGCCCTCAGAAAATGGAAAAGCCGGGAAAAAAACCCAAAAAAGCTGGAAAAAAAACCCCAAAAAATGGGAAAAAAAACCCCAAAAAAGCTGGAAAAAAATCCCAAAAAAATCCCAAAAAACCCCAAATTTGCTGGGAATTTGGTGGCTCTCACCCTGAGGTCCCCAGTTCCTGGGAAATATTCTCCATATTTGTGGAAGGACACGGTCATGACCCTGTCTGTGGTGTAAAAAGCCTCCTCCACCCCATCCCCGTGGTGGATGTCGATGTCAATGTACAGAACTCGCTGGTGGTACCTGGAAAAAAAAAATCAGAATTTTGGATTTATTGGGAGGAAAAAGTGACCCCAGAGCAGGGAATTCAGGGCAGGATCTACAGGGGAAGGGACAGAAAATAAAGTGATTTTTGCTGTTGGGTTTGTTTCAGATTCAGCCAATAAAGAGCATTTTTATGCAGATTTTTATGCAGATTTTTATGCAGATTTTTATGCAGATTTTTCTGCCACAGTGAGGTTTGCCTGCAGCCATGGGTGGGACAAATCTAAAAAGCTGCAAAAATCCTCAGGGCCCTGCACTGGTGGCATCTCAAATTCCCTCTCTTATTTCAGGGGGAGCACTGAGGAGCTGGGATTGATTAATAATCCCCAAAATTAGAATTGAATTAGTTTGGAATAAATAGAATGTAATTTATATAATATCTATTATACTATTATAAATATCATATTTAAAAGAATAGTAAAAATATTTGAATTCTTTCTAACAAAGTAGATAATTATATTATATAATAATCAGTATTAAAACTATAATATATAATATATAATATATTATATATTATATATTATATAAAATATAGAATATAGAATATATATAATATGTTATATGTTATAGGTTATGTTATATGTTATAATGTATTCTATATATTATTATATATTCTTCTAAATGTTATGCTATGTAATATAGGATATTATGTTATATTGTAGTATATATGATGTATATTTATTATAATATATTATATTAAATTATATAACATTATAACATATATATTATGCATTATTATATATTATAGATAATATTCTATAATGTCATGGCATATTATATTATATTATATTATATTATATTATATTATATTATATTATATTATATTATATTATATTATATTATATTATATTATATTATATTATATTATATTATATTATATATTATGTTATATTGTAGCATATATTATATATATTTATTATAATATATAATATTACATTACAGCACATTATAACATATATTATATATTATTATGTATTATAGATAATATTCTAGAATGTCATATTACATTATATTATATAATATTTTATATTATACCATATTTTATATTATATCATATCATATCATATATTATATTATATCATATTACATCATATTTTGCATATTATATAGTGTATAGTATATATTATATATAATGTATTATACATAAAATATACTATATACTATATACTATATATTATATATTATATATTATATATTATATTGTAGATTATATATTGTAGATTATAGATTATATATCTATCTATATATATAGATATAGTATATCTACATATATCTAGATATCTATATCTATATATATCTATATTACATAAATATATTATATATAAGATATATATATTATATATTGTAGATTATAGATCATAGATCACAGATTATATTACCAAAACTTTTAGGATTTTTTCCCCCCAAAACCCCTTTGGCAGAGAAGGGATCAGAGCCCAAAAACCCAGAAAAAGCCCAGAATAAATGCAAAACGCTGGGGATGAGCAGTGAGGAGGAGGAGGCCGCGCTGCCGTACTTGAGCAGCTCCAGGATGGCCAGCACGATGTCGTTGACGTAGCAGAACCCCGAGGCCTCGGATTTCTTGGCGTGGTGGAGCCCTCCAGCCCAGTTCACTGCGATGTCGGTCTGCTGCTTGTTCAGCTTCACCGCGCTGGCTGCGCACACAACGCACCGCGTTAGGGTGGGAGGGAAAATCTCAAATGGAGCCTGAGGGGAGCTGCAGATACTCATTGGGGGTTTTGGGGGGCTCCCACTCCAGGGTGTCCCCACAAAACAAGGGGAAATGGGAATATTTCTCATCCCCTCCCATTTTTGCCCCAGAGCAGGAACCCAGCTGGGGTCACACTGGAGACAATCTGGGTTTCTCAGAGCAGAACAAGGTTTGAGGAGGAAATCCCACACAGGTTAAGGCAGGAGGGAAAATCCTCAAATGGAGCCTGAGGGGAGCTCCAGATCCTCCCTGGGCTTTTGGGGCTCCTGCTCCAGGGTGTCCCCACAAAACAAGGGGAAATGCGAAATATTCCTTATCCATTCACACTTTTTCCTCAGAGCAGGAACCCAGCTGGGGTCACACTGGAGACAATCTGGGCAAGGTTTGAGGAGGAAATCCCACACGGGTTAAGGCAGGAGGGAAAATCTCAAACGGAGCCTGAGGGGAAGCTCCAGATCCTCACTGGGGTTTTTTGGGGCTCCAGCTCCAGGGTCTGACTCTGGATGTCCCCACAAATCAAGGGAAAATATTTCTTATCCCTTCACATTTTTGCCCCAGAGCAGGAAAATCCCACAAATCCAGCTGGGGTCACACTGGAGACAATCTGGGCAAGGTTTGAGGAGGAAATCCCACACAGGTTAAGGTAGGAGGGAAAAACCTCAAACAGAGCCTGAGGGGAAGCTCCAAATCCTCCTTGGGGTTTTTGGGGCTCCTGCTCCAGGGTGTCCCCACAAAACAAGGGGAAATGCGAAATATTCCTTATCCATTCACACTTTTTCCTCAGAGCAGGAAAATCCCACAAACCCAGCTGGGGTCACACTGGAGACAATCTGGGTTTCTCAGAGCAGAACAAGGTTTGAGGAGGAAATCCCACACAGGAGGAAATCCCAATTACAAGAAATTAAGGTAGGAGGGAAAATCCTCAAACAGAGCTCCAGCTCCTCCCTGGGGTTTTTGGGGGACTCCCACTCCAGGGTGTTCCCACAAATCCAGGGAAATGGGAAATATTTCTCATCCATTCCCATTTTCCCCTCAGAGCAGGAAAATCCTCACAAACCCAGCACCCACTGGGGCCACTCTGGTTCCTCAGAGCCCTGAACAGAGCAAGGTTTGAGGAGGAAATCCCACACAGGGTAAGGCAGGAGGGAAAATCCTCAAACAGAGCCTGAGGGGGAGCTCCAGCTCCTCCCGGGGGTTTTGGGGCTCCTGCTCCAGGGTGTCCCCACAAACCAAGGGGAAATGGGAAATATTTCTCATCCATTCCCACTTTTTCCTCAGAGCAGGAACCCAGCTGGGGTCACACTGGAGACAATCTGGGCAAGGTTTGAGGAGGAAATCCCACACAGGGTAAGGCAGGAGGGAAAATCCTCAAACAGAGCTCCAGCTCCTCCCCAGGGGTTTTTGGGGGCTCCCACTCCAGGGTGTCCCCACAAATCCAGGGAAAATGGGAAATATTTCTCATCCCTTCCCATTTTCCCCTCAGAGCAGGAAAATCCTCACAAACCCAGCTGGGGTCACACTGAGACAATTTGGGTTTCTCAGAGCAGAGCAAGGTTTGAGGAGGAAATCCCACACAGGTTAAAGCAGGAGGGAAAAACCTCGAACAGAGCCTGAGGGAAGCTCCAAATCCTCCCTGGGGTTTTTGGGGGCTCCTGCTTCAGGGTGTCCCCACAAATCAAGGGAAAATGGGAAATATTTCTCATCCCTTCCCATTTTCCCCTCAGAGCAGGAAAATCCCCACAAACCCAGCTGGGGTATCACTCAAGACAATCTGGGTTTCTCAGAGCAGAGCAAGGTTTGAGGAGGAAATCCCACACAGGTTAGGGCAGGAGGGAAAATCCTCAAACAGAGCCTGAGGGGGAGATTCAGATCCTCCCGGGGGTTTTGGGGCTCCTGCTCCAGGGTGTCCCCACAAACCAAGGGGAAATGGGAATATTTCTCATCTTTCCCCTCAGAGCAGGAAAATCCCCACAAACCCAGCTGGGGTATCACTCGAGACAATCTGGGCAAGGTTTGAGGAGGAAATCCCACACAGGAGGAAATCCCAATTACAAGAAATAAAGGCAGGAGGGAAAAACCTCAAACAGAGCCTGAGGGGAAGCTGCAAATCCTCCTTGGGGTTTTTGGGGGGCTCCCACTCCAGGGTCTGACTCTGGATGTCCCCACAAACCAAGGGAAAATGGGAAATATTTCTCATCCATTCCCATTTTCCCCTCAGAGCAGGAAAATCCCACAAACCCAGCACCCAGCTGGGGTCACTCTGGTTCCTCAGAGCCCTCAGAGCAAGGTTTGAGGAGGAAATCCCACACAGGTTAGGGCACGAGGGAAAACCTCAAACAGAGCCTGAGGGGAAGCTCCAAATCCTCCCTGGGGTTTTTGGGGCTCCAGCTCCAGGGTCTGACTCTGGATGTCCCCACAAACCAAGGGGAAATATTTCTTATCCCCTCCCATTTCCTCCTCAGAGCAGGAAAATCCCACAAACCCAGCTGGGGTATCACTCAGACAATCTGGGTTTCTCAGAGACATGAACAGAGCAAGGTTTGAGGAGGAAATCCCACACAGGAGGAAATCCCAATTACAAGAAATTAAGGTAGGAGGGAAAAACCTCAAACAGAGCTCCAGCTCCTCCCTGGGGTTTTTGGGGGCTCCCACTCCAGGGTGTCCCCACAAACCAAGGGAAAATGGGAAATATTTCTCATCCCTTCCCATTTTCCCCTCAGAGCAGGAAAATCCTCACAAACCCAGCACCCAGCTGGGGTCACTCTGGTTCCTCAGAGCCCTGAACAGAGCAAGGTTTGAGGAGGAAATCCCACATGGGTTAAGGCAGGAGGGAAAATCCTCAAACAGAGACTGAGGGGGAGCTCCAAATCCTCCTTGGGGGTTTTTGGGGGCTCCTGCTCCAGGGTATCCCCACAAATCAAGGGGAAATGGGAAATATTTCTCATCCCTTCCCATTTTTGCCCCAGAGCAGGAACCCAGCTGGGGTTACACTGGAGACAATCTGGGCAAGGTTTGAGGAGGAAATCCCACACGGGTTAAGGCAGGAGGGAAAACCTCAAATGGAACCTGAGGGGGAGCTGCAAATCCTCATTGGGGGTTTTGTGGCTCCTGCTCCAGGGTGTCCCCACAAATCCAGGGGAAAATGGGAAATATTTCTCATCCCTTCCCTCAGAGCAGGAAAATCCTCACAAACCCAGCTGGGGTCACTTGGTTCCTCAGAGCCCTGAACAGAGCAAGGTTTGAGGAAGAAATCCCACACAGGTTAAGGTAGGAGGGAAAATCCTCAAACAGAGCCTGAGGGGAGATTCAGATCCTCCCTGGGGTTTTTGGGGGCTCCTGCTCCAGGGTGTCCCCACAAATCCAGGGGAAAATGGGAAATATTTCTCATCCCTTCCCATTTTTGCACCAGAGCAGGAACCCAGCTGGGGTCACACTGGAGACAATCTGGGCAAGGTTTGAGGAGGAAATCCCACACAGGTTAAGGCAGGAGGGAAAATCCTCAAACAGAGCTCCAGCTCCTCCCTGGGGTTTTTGGGGCTCCTGCTCCAGGGTCTGACTCTGGATGTCCCCACAAACCAAGGGAAAATGGGAAATATTTCTCATCCCTTCCCATTTTCCCCTCAGAGCAGGAAAATCCTCACAAACCCAGCACCCACTGGGGTCACTCTGGTTCCTCAGAACAAGGTTTGAGCTGAGCTGTGTTCAGTGAAAATGCACCCAGAGGAATTCTCCTCCCAACTTTCTGCAGGTCCTGCAAGCTGCCAAAAATGAGAAATGAGAGAAATTGCGCAGCCCTGGGAGCAGAGAGAGAGCCCAGAGCTGCTGCAGGCACAGGAAATCCACACTGGAGGTGTTGCTGCCACAGCTCTGCTGTGAGAAAATAAAAATATTTCAATGTTCCAGCACTCAAACCTTTCAGTTTCTGCTCTGCCTCGTGTCCAGAGTTGGTGGTTTTTGAAAAAAAACCACTCAGGTTTTTCCTTTACAGGTTGTGCCTGCTCAGGGTGAGACTTTCACAACTTTTATTTGAATGTAAAGCTCAGGTTGATTTTTTTTTTAATGTTGTGGTTTGGTTTTAGCTCTTTTTTTTTGTTGTTTTAACTCATTGGTGTTGTTACAGAGCCACTCATTCCTTTAGTGAGGTAACATAAAATAGTGATTAATAAATGGAAAAGGATTCAACAGGCAAGGATTTCATGATTAAATTATTATTTCATTATTATTGGATTTCATTATGAAATCAGCAATAGAGACAGAATTTAATATATTATAAAAATAATATAATATGTTATAAATGTTATGTTATAAAAATAATATAATATGTTATAAATGTTATAATATGTTATAAAAATAATATGTTATAAATGTTATAATATGTTATAAAAATAATATAATATGTTATAAATGTTATGTTATAAAAATAATATAATATGTTATAAATGTTATGTTATAAAAACAATATAATATGTTATAAATGTTATGTTATAAAAATAATATAATATGTTATAAATGTTATAATATGTTATAAAAATAATATAATATGTTATAAATGTTATGTTATAAAAATAATATAATGTGTTATAAAAATAATATAATATGTTATAAATGTTATGTTATAAAAATAATATAATATGTTATAAATGTTATGTTATAAAAATAATATAATATGTTATAAATGTTATAATATGTTATAAAAATAATATATGTTATAAATGTTATGTTATAAAAATAATATGTGTTATAAAAATAATATAATGTGTTATAAAATAATATAATGTGTTATAAAAATAATATAATATGTTATAAATGTTATAATATGTTATAAAAATAATATAATATGTTATAAATGTTATAACATGTTATAAAAATAATATAATATGTTATAAATGTTATATGTTATAAAAATAATATAATATGTTATAAATGTTATGTTATAAAAATAATATATGTTAAAAATGTTATAATATGTTATAAAAATAATATAATATGTTATAAAGGTTATAATGTTATAAATGTTATGTTATATAAACAATATAATATGTTATAAAGGTTATAATATGTTATAAAAATAATATAATATGTTATAAATGTTATGTTATAAAAATAATATAATGTGTTATAAAAATAACATAATATGTTATAAATGTTATAATATGTTATAAAAATAATATAATATGTTATAAAAATAACACAATAAAAAATACCAAAAATCTGTGCTCTTACCCACAGAGCCTCCAGCAGAAAGCTGACAGAACTCAAAGAGCCCATCAAACACAGGGCAGTCCTCCCCTACATTAACTGGAACAGAATGGAAAAGAATTATTAAAATAAAAGCAGCAATAAAATCAGAATTTTACAAATTTGGATTTTGAAAGTGGCCAGAAGTGTTAAATAAAACTCTGAGATCAAATGGTGCAATGGAAATGTGGGGCTGAGTTCAAATCACACAGCACAACTGCAGTTTCAGCCTCAATCAATTTTTGCTGTAATTAATTAACTGTTAAAAATAATCACTCATTACCAGAAATTAAACTTCAGGCCCTTTGGTTTCACTCTGGCATGTAAAAAATGGAATTAGAGAATTTCATCCCCATTCCAGCAGGTTTTGCTGAAGAAAAGCTCTGTGCTTTACATTTTAATTTTCATATTTTGGTTTTTTTAAGGAATAAAATCAGCACAGAAAACCCAGAGAGAGCTGAGGGTTCATGAGAAAATCCTTCAAATTTGGGTTCAAATTGAGGATTTGGGGTTTTTTAATTTGCTGGTTTAAAGCAACAAATTTGGGTTTTGGGGTTTTTTTATTTTGCTTTTTAAAATTGCTAAAGCAAAATTTGGGTTTTGGGGTTTTGCTGTATTAAAGAACAATTTTATTGCTGGTTTTAAATTTATTGGGATTAAAGCAACAAATTTGGGTTTTGGGGGTTTTTTTAATTTGCTGGTTTAAAGCAACAAATTTGGGTTTGGGGTTTTTTTTTATTTTGCTTTTTATAAATTTGCTGGTTTAAAGCAACAAATTTGGGTTTTGGGGTTTTTTTATTTTGCTGGTTTAAAGCAACAAATTTGGGTTTTGGGTTTTTTTTTAATTTGCTGGTTTTAAAGCAATAAATTTGGGTTTTGGGGTTGTTTTATTTTACTGGTTTTAAATTTGTTGGGTTTTAAAGCAACAAATTTGGGTTTTGGGGTTTTTTTTTAATTTGCTGGTTTTAAAGCAACAAATTTGGGTTTTGGGGTTTTTTTATTTTGCTGGTTTTAAATTTGCTGGGTTTTAAAGCAACAAATTTGGGTTTTGGGGGTTTTTTATTTTGCTGGTTTTAAAGCAATAAATTTGGGTTTGGGGGTTTTTTATTTTGCTGGTTTTAAAGCAACAAATTTGGGTTTTGGGGTTTTTTTAATTTTGCTGGTTTTAAATTTGTTGGGTTTTAAAGCAACAAATTTGGGTTTTGGGGTTTTTTTATTTTGCTGGTTTTAAATTTGTTGGGTTTTAAAGCAACAAATTTGGGTTTTGGGGGTTTTTTAATTTGCTGGTTTTAAATTTGTTGGGTTTAAAGCAACAAATTTGGGTTTTGGGGGTTTTTTATTTTGCTGGTTTTAAATTTGTTGGGTTTTAAAGCAATAAATTTGGGGTTTGGGGGTTTTTTATTTTACGGTTTTAAACAATAAATTTTGGTTTTAATTTTGCTGGTTTTAAATTTGTTGGGTTTTAAAGCAACAAATTTGGGTTTTGGGGGTTTTTTTAATTTGCTGGTTTAAAGCAACAAATTTGGATTTGGGGGTTTTTTATTTTACTGGTTTTAAATTTGTTGGGTTTTAGAGCAACAAATTTGGGTTTGGGGTTTTTTTTTAATTTGCTTTTTATAAATTTGCTGGTTTAAAGCAACAAATTTGGGTTGAGGTTTTAATTGCTGGTTAAAGCAACAATTGGGTTTTGGGTTTTTTTTAATTTTGCTGGTTTTAAATTTGTGGTTTAAAGCAACAATTTGGGTTTTGGGTTTTTTTTAATTTACTGTTTAAATTTGTTGGGTTTTAAAGCAACAAATTGGGTTTGGGTTTTTTTTTTACTGGTTTAAAGCAACAAATTTGGGTTTTGGGGGTTTTTTATTTTACTGGTTTTAAATTTGTTGGGTTTTAAAGCAACAAATTGGGGTTTTTTATTTTGCTGGTTTGAAACCAACTCTGGTTGAAGATAAGCACTGACACCAAACCAACATGGTCAGAAATGGGAAAATTCTGTCATCTCCAAGCCAGGAAAGGAATTTAAACAACAAAAATAAAACCCTAAAACACAACCAGATCAAAGGATTTCACTCAGCTCCTTTAACTTGAGAGTTTGGTTTTAAAATTCTTTATTCATCAGAAAAATCCCCATAAAAAAATCAAAATCAAGAGAATGAAAGGTGATAAAAATTTGGGATAAAATCCCAGATTTTCACTCACATCTCTGCATTTGCTTGCTGTACTCAGACATGTTGTCAGGGCGGATGGACCTGAGGAATTTGATGTAATCATCACTGTGGTACTTGGTCATCTCCTCTGCATTGGCCTTGTGGGGACGCTGCAAAAACACAAACACAGCAAGGGTTGTTTTGGGATTTATTCCCTAATTCCCATTGCCAGTCCCATAATTCCCCCCAGGAACTGGGAAAAATCTGAATTTGAAAAGGAAAAATGGCATTGTTGGTGTTACAAAGGGAGATGTGGAAATAAATTGAATTTCAAGGATAAAATTTTGAATTTCAAGGATAAAAATCAGTTTTGCAGTCTGCAAAGCACACAGAGAAAAACCAGAAATACATAAAAACACAAATTGGGGTTTATTCCTTTTCTCTCAGAGAAAAGCTCCACAATTAAAGGCTAAAATACAAATTATGGCAGAAATAATGAGCTTCCATAGATCTCCATCTTCCTGTAGAGCCCATAGTTGAGCAGCAAAGACAGAAACACAGCTTTGGGATTTATTCCCTAATTCCCATTGCCAGTCCCATAATTCCCCCCAGGAACTGGGAAAAATCTGAATTTGAAAAGGAAAAATGGCATTGTTGGTGAGCTATATAGGGAGATGTGGAAATAAATTGAATTTTGAATTTCAAAAATCAGTTTTGCAAAGCCTCTCTGAAGCACAGAATGCCTCACTTCACCACAGAGAAAAACCAGAAATACATAAAAACAACAAATTGGGGTTTATTCCTTTTCTCTCAGAGAAAAGCTCCACAATTAAAGGCTAAAATACAAATTATGGCAGAAATAATGAGCTTACATAGATCTCCATCTTCCTGTAGAGCAGCAAAGACAGAAACACAGCAAGGGTTGTTTTGGGATTTATTCCCTAATTCCCATTGCCAGTCCCATAATTCCCCCCAGGAACTGGGAAAAATCTGAATTTGAAAGGCAAGAATGGCATTGTTGGTGAGCTATATAGGGAGGTGTAGAAATAAATTGAATTTCAAGGATAAAAATCAGTGCAAAGCACACAGAGAAAAACCAGAAATACATAAAAACAACAAATTGGGGTTTATTCCTTTCCTCTCAGAGAAAAGCTCCACAATTAAAGGCTAAAATACAAATTATGACAGGAAATCATGAGCTTACATAGATCTCCATCTTCCTGTAGAGCAGCAAAGACAGAAACACAGCTTTGGGATTTATTCCCTAATTCCCATTGCCAGTCCCATAATTCCCCCCAGGAACTGGGAAAAATCTGAATTTGAAAAGGAAAAATGGCATTGCTGGTGTTACAAAGGGAGATGTAGAAATAAATTGAATTTCAAGGATAAAAATCAGTTTTGCAGTCTGCAAAGCCTCTCTGAAGCACACAGAGAAAAACCAGAAATACAAAAACACAACAAATTGGGGTTTATTCCTTTCCTCTCAGAGAAAAGCTCCACAATTAAAGGCTAAAATACAAATTATGGCAGAAATAATGAGCTTACATAGATCTCCATCTTCCTGTAGAGCAGCAAAGACAGAAACACAGCTTTGGGATTTATTCCCTAATTCAGATTTTTCCCAGTTCCTGGGGGGAAATATGGGACTGGAAATAGGAATTTGAAAAGGAAAAATGGCATTGTTGGTGAGCTATATAGGGAGATGTGGAAATAAATTGAATTTCAAGGATAAAAATCAGTTTTGCAGTCTGCAAAGCCTCTCTGAAACACACAGAGAAAAACCAGAAATACAAAAACACAACAAATGGGGGTTTATTCCTTTCCTCTCAGAGAAAAGCTCCACAATTAAAGGCTAAAATACAAATTATGGCAGAAATAATGAGCTTACATAGATCTCCATCTTCCTGTAGAGGCCATAGTTGAGCAGCAGGTTGTGGGTCATGCGGATCCTGTGGGGTTTCATGGGATGTCCTTGGCCATAATAATAATTCCCAACATCCCCTGCAAGCAGAAAGGAGTTTGTGTCAGCAATTCCAGCTCCTGTGGGGTTTATTGCTGCTTCTCCTGGGATTTTGCACTTTTATGGAACAGGGAAATCCATGGGTTTAGGGTTCATCTTCAGATTTCAGACAGGGAATTTGGAATGTCACCCTCAAATTTGAGACAGGGAATTTGGAATTCCACCCTCAAATTTCAGACAGGGAATTTGGAATTCCATCCTCAAATTTGAGACAAGAGAATTTGGAATTCCACCTTCAAATTTGAGAGAGGGAATTTGGAATTCCACCCTCAAATTTCAGGCAGGGAATTTGGAATTCCATCCTCAAATTTGAGACAGGGAATTTGGAATTCCATCCTCAAATTTGAGACAGGGAATTTGGAATTCCACCCTCAAATTTGAGACAGGGAATTTGGAATTCCATCCTCAAATTTGAGACAGGGAATTTGCAATGTCACCTTCAAATGTGAGACAGGGAATTTGGAATTCCACCCTCAAATTTGAGACAGGGAATTTGGAATTCCACCCTCAAATTTCAGACAGGGAATTTGGAATTCCACCCTCAAATTTGAGAAAAGAGAATTTGGAATGTCACCAATCCTTGGGAAGGGGCTGGAATTTTGGATCATTGATGCTGGATTATGTCCATGGCAAAGGAAGATCTCCAAGATTGGCACAGGGAAATCCATGGATTTAGGGTTCATCTTCAGATTTGAGACAGGGAATTTGGAATTCCACCCTCAAATTTGAGAAAAGAGAATTTGGAATTCCACCAATCCTTGGGAAGGGGCTGGAATTTTGGATCCTTGCTGCTGGATCAGCTTCCAATCCAACCCAAACCATTCCATGGCAAAGGAAGATCTCCAAGATTGGCACAGGGAAATCCATGGATTCAGGGATCATCCTCAAATTTCAGACAAGGAATTTGGAATTCCACCCTCAAATTTCAGACAGGGAATTTGGAATTCCAGCCTCAAATTTGAGACAGGGAATTTGGAATTCCATCCTCAAATTTGAGACAGGGAATTTGGAATTCCACCCTCAAATTTCAGACAGGGAATTTGGAATGTCACCCTCAAATTTGAGACAGGGAATTCGGAATTCCACCAATCCTTGGGAAGGGGCTGGAATTTTGGATCATTGATGCTGGATCAGCTTCCAATCCAACCCAAACCATTCCATGGCAAAGGAAGATCTCCAAGATTGGCACAGGGAAATCCATGGATTCAGGGTTTATCCTCAAATTTCAGACAAGGAATTTGGAATTCCATCCTCAAATTTGAGAAAAGAGAATTTGGAATTCCACTCTCAAATTTGAGACAGGGAATTTGGAATTCCACCCTCAAATTTGAGACAGGGAATTTGGAATTCCATCCTCAAATTTGAGAAAAGAGAATTTGGAATTCCACCCTCAAATTTCAGACAGGGAATTTGGAATTCCACCCTCAAATTTCAGACAGGGAATTTGGAATGCCACCAATCCTTGGGAAGGGGCTGGGATTTTGGATCCTTGATGCTGGATTATGTCCCAACCCAAACCATGGAATGACAGAGGAAGAAATTCCAAGATTGGCACAGGGAAATCCATGGATTCAGGGTTTATCCTCAAATTTGAGACAGGGAATTTGGAATTCCATCCTCAAATTCGAGAAAAGAGAATTTGGAATTCCACCTTCAAATTTCAGACAGGGAATTTGGAATTCCACACTCAAATTTCAGACAGGGAATTTGGAATTCCACCCTCAAATTTCAGACAGGGAATTTGGAATTCCACCCTCAAATTTGAGAAAAGAGAATTTGGAATTCCACCAATCCTTGGGAAGGGGCTGGAATTTTGGATCATTGATGCTGGATTATGTCCCAACCCAAACCATTCCATGGCAAAGGAAGATCTCCAAGATTGGCACAGGGAAATCCATGGATTCAGGGTTTATCCTCAAATTTCAGACAAGGAATTTGGAATTCCATCCTCAAATTTCAGACAGGGAATTTGGAATTCCATCCTCAAATTTCAGACAGGGAATTTGGAATTCCGCCCTCAAATTTCAGACAGGGAATTTGGAATTCCAGCCTCAATTTTGAGACAGGGAATTTGAAATTCCATCCTCAAATTTGAGAAAAGAGAATTTGGAATGCCACCAATCCTTGGGAAGGGGCTGGAATTTTGGATCCCTGAGGCTGGATTATGTCCATGGCAAAGGAAGATCTCCAAGATTGGCACAGGGAAATCCATGGATTCAGGGATCTCCCTCAAATTTCAGACAGGGAATTTGGAATTCCACCCTCAAATTTGAGACAGGGAATTTGGAATTCCACCCTCAAATTTGAGAAAAGAGAATTTGGAATGTCAGCAGTCCTTGGGAAGGGGCTGGGATTGGATCCTTGCTGCTGGATCAGCTTCCAATCCAACCCAAACCATTCCATGGCTGTGGCAGAGGAGGAATCTCCCAGATTTGGGATCAATCCCAGGGATATTTCCCAGATTTGGGATCAGTCCCAGATTTGGGATCAATCCCAGGGATATTTCCAAAATTTGGGATCAATCCCAGGGATATTTCCAAAATTTGGGATCAGTCCCAGGGATGAACCAGATTTGGGATCAATCCCAGGGATATTTCCCAAATTTGGGATCAGTCCCAGGGATGTTTCCCAGATTTGGGATCAATCCCAGGGATATTTCCCAGATTTGGGATCAATCCCAGGGATATTTCCCAGATTTGGGATCAGTCCCAGATTTGTTTCCCAGATTTGGGATCAATCCCAGGGATATTTCCCAGATTTGGGATCAGTCCCAGATTTGTTTCCCAGATTTGGGATCAGTCCCAGATTTGGGATCAGTCCCAGGGATATTTCCAAAATTTGGGATCAGTCCCAGGGATATTTCCCAGATTTGGGATCAATCCCAGAGATGTTTCCCAGATTTGGGATCAATCCCAGATTTGGGATCAATCCCAGGGATATTTCCCAGATTTGGGATCAATCCCAGATTTGGGATCAATCCCAGGG
Source organism: Zonotrichia leucophrys gambelii (assembly GCF_028769735.1). Taxonomy (NCBI): domain Eukaryota; kingdom Metazoa; phylum Chordata; class Aves; order Passeriformes; family Passerellidae; genus Zonotrichia; species Zonotrichia leucophrys. The sequence goes on along the minus strand of NC_088192.1, from coordinate 1,956,106 downwards.
ATATTTCCAAGATTTGGGATCAGTCCCAGGGATATTTCCAAAATTTGGGATCAGTGCCAGGGATGTTTCCCAGATTTGGGATCAGTCCCAGATTTGGGATCAGTCCCAGGGATGTTTCCCAGATTTGGGATCAATCCCAGATTTGGGATCATTCCCAGAGATATTTCCCAGATTTGGGATCTTACAGCTCCACTTTTCACCCTTTTTTATCCCTCCCAATCCCCCAGGAATTCTTTTCCAGGACCTCCCCAAGTGGATTTGCTGCTCCAAACTAAAAATGGGATTTTTTCCCCACCTCCTTTCCCTGCAATTCCCCAAATTTCCCTTTCAGATCCCCCATGCCCTGCAGGGAGCAGGAATTTCTCTGTGCCAAGGTTCATTTTCCAGCTCCTGTTGGGAAGCTCCAATCCGGTCTGGCCAGTGACTCAGAGAGCAAAATTAATATTTAAATTCATATTTCATCAGCACAAACAGCTTTTCTTCCTTTAGAAATTTTCAGTGGATTTATTTTCAAAAGATGTCAGAATTGCAAATCCCCCCTCACCCAGGAATTTACCTGGTTGTTCTTTCACTAAATACAATTTTTTTAAAATTAAATTCATTTTTCCCCATTGAAAATAATTCAATTTTCTGAAATTTTGCTAATACACTGTCACTTTCAGGGATGGGTTTTACAACCTCAAAATGAAAAATTTGGGGAACTTTCAATAAATATTTGAGGTTCTGCAGTGAAAATAGAACTCAGTGAAGCTTTTAAAAATTCCCATTTTTTAATGGGTTAAACCTGAGCTCGTGTTCCCTGTGGATCCCTGATTTTTTTTTAATTAAATACATTTTTCCCCATTGAAAATAATTCAATTCTCTGAAATTTTGCCAATTTTCAGGGATGGATTTTACCACCTAAAAATCAAAATTTTGGGGAACTTTCAATAAATATTTGAGGCTCTGCAGAGGAAATAGAAGCAGAGAATTCAATGAGGCTTTTAAAAATCCCTATTTAAAAATTTAAAAGCAAAAAAAATTTAAAAATTAAAAAAAAAGGCGCTAAAATTTAAAAATTAAACAAAAAGGAATCAAATATAAAGATTTAAAAGGCACTAAGATTTTAAAAATTAAAAAAAAAAAAAAAAGGGACTAAAAGCTCATCACAAAATGTGGAAGCCAAATTTGTGAAATTCTTGTGCAGGGCAGCAGCAGAATTACAAACAAAACAAGTGCTCTTATTTCATATTTCATATTTATATGATTATTTCTTATTTCATATTTGAGATGGAATTAAATGCCTTTAAAAATTAGAAACAGCAGGGCTCAAAATCTTCCATTTGAGGGGAAAAAATCACATTTTATAGGGAAAAAAATCACATTTTTAGAAGGAAAAAAATCACATTTTTAGCAGGAAAAATTACATTTTAGAGGGAAAAAATCACATTTTAGAGAGGGAAAAAAATCACATTTTAGAGGGGAAAAAAATCACATTTTTAGCAGGAAAAATCACATTTTTAGCAGGAAAAATTATATTTTAGAGGGAAAAAAAATCACATTTTTAGAGGGGAAAAAAATCACATTTTTAGCAGGAAAAATTATATTTTTAGCAGGAAAAAATCATATTTAGCAGGAAAAATTATATTTTAGAGGGAAAAAAATCACATTTTTAGAGGGGAAAAAAATCACATTTTTAGCAGGAAAAATTGCATTTTTAGAGGGAAAAAATCATATTTTAGTGGGAAAAAATCACATTTTTAGAGGGAAAAAATAGGACAGGATTTGGAAAAGCCTCCTGCACTTCCTTAGAGAGGGGAAGAAGCAGCAAGAATGAGTTTTTATTTGAATTCAGAGAATTGCACAAGGTCTGTGACACAAGGGGAGCAGGGAAGGGAGAGGGGCAGGACTGGGACCTCTCTATTTCCCCATTGATCTTCCCCTAAATCCTCACATTTCCCCAGTTTCCCAAATCCTTCCATTTCCTCATCTCACCCCCCTGATCTTCCCCCTAATCTCATTTCCCCATCTCCCTGATCTTCCCCCAATTTCCAAAATCCCAACATTTCCTCATCCCTTGGATTTTCCCCTAAATCCTCACATTTCCTCATCCCCCTGATCTTCCCCCAAATCCCCAAATTCTCACATTTCCTCATCCCCCTGATCTTCCCCCAAATTCTCACATTTCCTCTTCCCCCAAATCCCAATCCCCACATTTCCGCATCCCACTCCTCTGATCTTCCCCCAAATCCCCAAATTCTCACATTTCCCCATCCCACTCCTCTGATCTTCCCCCAAATCCTCAATTTCTTCACCCCTTGATCTTCCCCCAATCTCCAAATCCCCACATTTCCCCATTCCCCCACATCTTCCCCCAAATCCCCAAATTCTCACATTTCCTCATCCCCCTGATCTTCCCCCAAATCCCCAAATTCTCACATTTCCCATCCCACTCCCCTGATCTTCCCCCAAATTTTCACATTTCTTCATCCCCCTGATCTTTCCCCAAACTCCCAGATCTCCACATTTCCCTATCCCCCTGATCTTCCCCTAAATCCTCACATTTCCTCATCCCCTGATCTTCCCCAAATCCCAATCCCCACATTTCCCCATCCCACTCCTCTGATCTTCCCCCAAATCCTCACATTTCTTCACCCCCTTGATCTTCCCCCAATCTCCAAATCCCATTTCCCCATTCCCCCACATCTTCCCCCAAATCCCCAAATTCTCACATTTCCTCTTCCCCCAAATCCCAATCCCCACATTTCCCCATCCCACTCCTCTGATCTTCCCCCAAATTCTCACATTTCCTCATCCCCTTGATCTTCCCCCAAATCCCCAAATTCTCACATTTCCTCATCCCCCAAATCCCAATCCCCACATTTCCCACTCCTCTGATCTTCCCCCAAATTCTCACATTTCCTCATCCCCCTGATCTTCCCCCAAACTCCCAGATCTCCCCATTTCCCTATCCCCCCGATCTTGCCCTAAATCTCCCAATTTCCCCGTCCCACCCCCCGATCTTCCGCCCCTCGCCCCATTGTCCCCCTCAGTGCTCCCCACACGCTTCCTACGCCCCTCAACCCCATTAAAAACCCCACGCCACCCCTGATCCCACCCCCTGACCTCCCCTGCCCATCAACACCCCCAATATCCCTCCCCACAACCTTTAAACCCCCCCTCACCTCCGTGACCCCAAAGATCCCCCATTCCCAAGCTCTCATCCCACCCCCATCCTCCCTCAGTGACCCCATTGCCCTCATCCCCCTCCCCATTCCCCCTCAGCGACCCCTCACACCCACCCCCCCCATTCTCCCCTCACCCCTCAACCCCGCCCCCTCAGCCCCCCGCTCCCCCCCGCCCCGGGACGGCTCCCCCGCGGCCCGGCGGCCCCGGCGGGTGCCCGCAGCCCCTCACCATCGTAGTAGTAGCAGACTTTGCGCTTCGTGCCCTGCGTCAGCGCCATTTTCCTGCCTCCCCTCACAGCGCCCGACCCGCCGCCGCGCCGCGCAACCAACCCTGCCCGCCCCGGGCCCGCGGCCCCGCCTCCCGCGCTGTTCTGTCCAATCGTAGCTCTCCGTTCCGCCCCCTCCCGCCCGCTGACCAATCGCAAGCCGCAGCGGCACCTAGCAAGTTAGGCTGAGCGCCGGGGGAGCTTGGGCTGTACCATTGCGGCGGGGGACGGGGGGGGGAGGATGTACCATCGCTGAGGGGGGTCCAGGTGGGCGGGGAGGAACCATTCCCTGAGTGGGGGGGTTAAGGGGGGCTGAACCATCCCAGGGGAGGGGGGACCCCAAGGCAAGGGGTGGCCGAGGGAGGGTCTGGGGGGGCTCCCAGGGCTCCGGTGGGGTCAGGGGGGTCCCGGGGGTCCCAGTGGCTCCTCGGGGTGGGTTGGTGCGAGTGTAGTCCGTGTACCCCCAATGGGGTCCGTGCGCCGCGGGCATCACCCCACATCCCCCTCCCCATGGCAGCCCGGCCCTGCGAGGCCCCCGCCGCTGCAAACGCCTTTATTTCCCCGAAATTATTGTGGGAGAGGTGCTGCAAACACCTTGGGAGGGAGAGGGAGCGTCCCACAGCCGAGGGGTGCAGTGGGCAGCGCTGCTGAGGGGGTTCCTGCCATCACTGAGGGCTGAGGGGGGCGCCTCAGGGCGGGCTGAGGGGAGCCCTGAGGGGCTGGGGCCGGGATGTGAGTCCTGAGGGGCCGGAGCCTGGATATAACCCTGGGAAGAGCAAGGACAGCAGGGTGGGCACCCTCTGGGCACCTCTGCCATCCCTTAGGATTTGGGGGGGTCTGTTCTGACCATCCCCGGGGGGTGAAGTGGGCACAGAGTGGGCTGAGGGGCTGGAACCTGGATGTGCCCTCAGGGAAGAGCAGGGACAGCAAGGTGGGCACCCTGTGCCATCCCCTAGCGCTTGTGGGTCTGCTCAGCCCCTCTTGAAGGAGTCAAATCTGCTGCTCCCAAGCTCTGGAGCGCTGCAAATGTTCACAGAGTTCACGCCCAGGCCGGGGCGGTGTCCATGGGGTCTGTGGGGACCCCCAAGGCTCAGGGCTGCTGCTGGTACTGGCCCTCGGTGGCGGTGAAGAAGTCCTCGAGGACGCTCCTGAGGAAGTCGAAGGTGGGGCGCTCCTCGGGGCTCTCCTTCCAGCACTGCCTCATCAGCTCGTACAGCTCGGGCGGGCAGTGCTCGGGCTGCGGCATGCGGTACCCCCGCTCCAGGTTCTGGATCACCTCGGGGTTCGTCATGCCTGCAGGGAGGGGAACGGTGTGGGGGTCAGGGTGGGTCACCCCCGTGGTGGGGGTGACATCCTGGGGTTGGTCATCCCTGCCAGGACCCAGTTTGGGTCACAGGAACCACCCCAGGGTTGGTCATCCCTGCCAGGACAATGTCCAGGACCCAGTTTGGGGCACCTCAATGTCACAGAGACCAGCCTGGTGTTGGTCACCCCTGCCAGGACCTAGGTTGGGTCACCCCCATGGTGTTGGGTGCCACCCCAGGCTCAGTCACCTTTGCCAGGACAATGCCCAGGACTCATTTTGGGTCACCCCAGGTATTAGGGACCACCCTAGGCTTGGTCATTCCTGCCAGGACAATGCCCAGGACCCACTTTGGGTGGCAGGGACCACCCCAGGCTCGGCCATTCCTGCCAGAATAATGCCCAGGACTCAAGCTGGATCACCTCAGTTGTCCCCTAAGGGGCAAGCCAGGACCCAGTCTGTCAAGGGACCACTCCAGATGTTTTCTGCGGACAACACCCAGGACCCAATTTGGTCACAGGGACCCCCTCAGGTTGGTCACCTGCCAGGACAATGCCCAGGACCCATTTGGGTCACAGGGACCACCCAGGTCTGTCACCCTTGCCAGGACAATGCCCAGACCCATTTTTGGGGCACCCCAGTTTAGGGACCACCCAGGCTCGTCACCATTGCCAGGACAATGCCCAGGACTTATTTTGGGTCACCCCAGGTTTTAAGGACCACCCCAGGACTGGTCATTCCTGCCAGGACAATGCCCAGAACCCATTTTGGGCCACAGGGACCACCCCAGGCTCTGTCACCCTTGCCAGGACAATGCCCAGGACCCAGTTTGGGTCACAGGGACCACTCCAGGATTGGTCATTCCTGCCAGGACAATGCCCAGGACCCACTTTGGGTGGCAGGGACCCCCTTAAGATTGGTCACCCCTGCCAGGACAATGCCCAGAACCCATTTTGGGCCACAGGGACCACCCCAGGTCACCCCTGCCAGGACAATGCCCAGGACCCAGTTTGGGTCACAGGGACCACTCCAGGATTGGTCACCCCTGCCAGGACAATGCCCAGGACCCAATTTGGGTCACAGGGACCACTCTAGGATTGGTCACCCTTGCCAGGACAATGCCCAGGACCCAATTTGGGTGGCAGGGACCCCCCTAAGATTGGTCACCCCTGCCCAACAATCCCACCCAGTTTGGGTCCGGTCCACCCCCCCTCCAAACCCGCTGGGGGGCACCTCCACTTCGCCCCCTAACCCCTCCCCAGGTGGCTGCGGTGCCCGGTGCAGCCCCGCTGGGCAGCGAGCCAGGCTGGCAGCGGCGTGCGTGCAGCGCTGCATGCACACACACAGACACACACCCACAGACAGACACACAGACACACCCACAGACACACAGACACACAGCGAGGGCGTGCCAGCCCCGCAGCCGCCCCAGGAGCCCGACCTGGGTAGGGGATGCGGCCGTAGGTGACGATCTCGGTGAGCAGGATGCCGAAGGACCACACGTCCGACTTGATGGTGAACGTGCCGTAGTTGATGGCCTCGGGCGCCGTCCACTTAATGGGGAATTTGGCTCCTGGAAAGCGGAGAAAAGGGAAGGGAGGGGATGAAGAGCCCTGGCTGAGCTGGAATCGCGGCGTTAATCCCTGGGGGCTGTCCCCAGCCGGGCTCTGTCACTGCCTGGGGACAGCCTGGCTTTGGTGGCAGCCACACAAAGCAGGAGCCCCGCTCCAGCTGCGGGGGGGGAGATGGAAAAGGGAAAAATATTCCTTGAACTCTTCTCTTGCAGCTCCCCGGAGCTCCAGGGTCCCTGTCCCCATGTCCCCAAGCTTCCCGGAGCTCCAGGGTCCCTGTCCCACTGTCCCCAAGCTCTCCGGAGCTCCAGGGTCCCTGTCCCGCTGTCCCCAAGCTCCCTGGAGCTCCAGGGTCCCTGTCCCCATGTCCCCAAGCCCTGTGACAGCTCCCTGGAGCTCCAGGGTCCCTGTCCTGATATCCCCAAGCTCTCCGGAGCTCCAGGGTCCCTGTCCCCATGTCCCCAAGCCTCGTGGCGGCTCCCTGGAGCTCCAGGGTCCCTGTCCCGCTGTCCCCAAGCTTCCCCGGGGCTCCAGGGTCCCTGTCCCGATGTCCCACCAGCTTCCCGGAAGCTCCAATCAAGGTCCCTGTCCCATGTCCCCAAGCTCCGGGTCCCTGTCCCGATGTCCCCAAGCTCCCTGGAGCTCCAAGGTCCCTGTCCTGATATCCCCAAGCTCCCCGGAGCTCCAGGGTCCCTGTAGCGCTGTCCCCAAGCTCCAGGGTCCCTGTCCCCATGTCCCCAAGCTCCCGGAGCTCCAGGGTCCCTGTCCCGCTGTCCCCAAGCCCTGTGACAGCTCCCTGGAGCTCCAGGGTCCCTGTCCCGCTGTCCCCAAGCTCCCCGGAGCTCCAGGGTCCCTGTCCCCATGTCCCCAAGCTCTCCGGAGCTCCAGGGTCCCTGTCCCGATGTCCCCAAGCTCCCTGGAGCTCCAGGGTCCCTGTCCCGCTGTCCCCAAGCCCTGTGGCAGCTCCCTGGAGCTCCAGGGTCCCTGATCCCCAATGCTCCCAAGCTCAGTCCAGAAGCTTCCAGCCAGGTCCCTGTCCTGTATATTCCCCAAGCTCTCCCGGAGCTCCAGGTCCCTGTCCCCATGTCCCCAAGCCCTGTGGCCAAGCTCTCCGGAGCTCCAGGGTCCCTGTCCCCATGTCCCCAAGCCCTGGAGCTCCAGGGTCCCTGTCCCGCTGTCCCCAAGCTCCAGGGTCCCTGTCCCGCTGTCCCCAAGCCCTGTGACCCCGGGCAGGGCGGGCTCACCCTCCCGAGCCGTGTACTCGTTGTCCTCGATGAGCCGGGCCAGCCCGAAATCGGCGATTTTGCAGCACAGAGTGTCCGACACCAGGATGTTGGCAGCTCTCAGGTCCCTGTGGATGTAATTCTTGGCCTCGATGAAAGCCATGCCTTCAGCGATCTGGGGTTTGGGATTATTAATTAATTGCTGTCGTTAATTAGCGGCTCCAGCCCCGCAGAGCTCTCCCAGCTCCATCCCCAGCTCTCTGCTCCCCCCTCACCTGAGCTGCCATGTCCAGGAGTTTGTAGATGCTGAGCTTGACTCCTTCCGAGGTCTTGAGGAAATCCACGAGGCTGCCTGAGATGAAAGCAGCAGTTCTCAGCTCCTGGGGGGTCACAAGGACACTGTCCCCCCAAAAAAGCTCTGGGAATGGTGAACCTAGGAAAACCTACAAGAAAAGGGATATTTGGAAGTGTTGGTAGAGGAAACAAAGTGCAAAGTTGCCCCAGGGCATGGGAGCAGACTCAAGTGGTCAAGTCCTCTAAAAATTAACAAATTTCCACAATTGCACCCAAATCTGATTTCCGTTTTTCCCAGGTTTTTGGAAGCCTGCACATGCAGGACTGCGCCCAGTCACATCCCTGTGCAGGAGGGTTTAAGGAATGAATCCAATGGCACAGTGGTATGTGACCCTTGCCACAGGACACCATGCGCCAGGACGCCAGATTTGGGTGGCAGGGACCACCCCAGGCTTGGTCACCCCTGCCAGGACAATGCCCAGGACTCATTTTGGGTCACCCCAGGGTTGGTTATTCCTGCCAGGACAATGCCCAGGACACATTTTGGGCCACAAGAATCCCCTAAGATTTGTCGCCCTTGCCAGGACAATGCCCAGGACCCAATTTGGGTGGCATAGGGACCACCCAAGGCTTGGTCATTCCTCCAGATAATGCCAGAACTCAGTTGGGTCAACCCCAGGTTTTACCATCCCCAGCTAATGCCCACCTTTGCCAAGGCCCACCCAAGATTGGAACTGAGGCATCCCATGGTTTTAGGACCACAGGAGCCCAGGCTTGGTCACCATTGCCAGGACAATGCCCATGACCCACTTTGTGCCACAAGGACCACCCCAGGCTCTGTCACCATTGCCAGGACAATGCCCATGACCCAATTTGGGCCACAGGGACCACTCTAAGATTGGTCACCCTTGCCAGCAGGACCACTGCCACAGGACACCCATGTTTCAGGTCAACCCGGGTTTTAGGGACCACTCTAAGATTGGTCACCCCTGCCAGCACAATGCCCAGGACCCATTTTGTGCCACAAGAACCACCCCAGGCTCTGTCACCATTGCCAGGACAATGCCCACCATTGGCCACCCCAGATTTTAGTGCCCAAGGGACAAACCCCAGCTCTGTCACCCTTCCCAGGACAATGCCCAGCACACATCACTCTTCCAGTTTAAACGGAAATTTTTCCCAGCTTGAGCTTTACCCCAAAGACCCTTCCCAGCCTCAAACCCCCAGACCTCCATGGCCACATCCCCAAGGCCGGAGCAGCCCCTGGAGCCCCCCGGGGTGGCCTCACCCTTCTCCATGAACTCGGTGATGATGTAGATGGGCTCCTTGGTGACCACGGCGTAGAGCCGCACCAGCCGCGCGTGCTGCAGCTTCTTCATCAGGTTGGCCTCGGCCAGGAAGGCGCTGGGGGACATGCTGCCAGCCTTGAGGCACTTCACTGCCACCTTGGTGTGCCCGTTGTACAGACCTTGGGGCGAGAGCAGGGATTTTCTAGAGTAGAAATCCATTTGGATTTAAATGAAATGTACGCCTTTAAGTCTGTAGTTTGAAAACGGCACGGCAGAAATTTTCTAGAGTAGAAATCCATTTTGATTTAGGTGAAATGCACATCTGTAAGTCTGTAGTTTGAAAACCACAGAGCAGAAATTTTCTAGAGTAGAGATCCTATTGATTTAAGTGAAATGTACATCTTTGAGCGAAGTCTGTAGTTTGAAAACTAGAGTAGAAATTTCTAGAGAGAGATCCATTTCATTTTGTGAATGTGCATCTTTGAGTTAAGGTGAAACTAAGAGTAGAAATTTTCTAGAGAAAAATCGTTTTGATTTAGGTGAAATGCGCATCTTTAAGTCTGTAGTTTGAAAACCACAGAGCAGAAATTTTCTAGAGTGAGATCATTTGATTTAATGAAATGTACACTTTGAGTTAAGTTGAAAACTGCAGAGTATAAATTTTCTAGAGTAGAATCTTTTGATTTAGGTGAAATGTCCATCGTTAAGTCTGTAGTTTGAAAACACAGAGAAAATTTTCTGATGAAATCCATTTTCATTTCAGTGAAATGTGCATCTTTGAGTGAAGTCTGTAGTTTGATAACTAGAGTAGAAATTTAGAAATTTTCTAGAGTAGAAATCCATTTTGATTTAGGTGAAATGTGCATCTTTAAGTCTGTAGTTTGAAAACCACAGAGCAGAAATTTTCTAGAGTAGAAATCCATTTTGATTTAGGTGAAATGTCCATCTTTGAGTTAGTTGAAAACATAAAGATTATCAGAAATTTTCTAGAGTAGAAATCCACTTTGATTTAGGTGAAATGTGCATCTTTAAGTCTGTAGTTTGGAAACTGCAGAGCAGAAATTTTCTAGAGTAGAGATCCATTTTGATTTTGGTGGAATGTGCATCTTTGAGTTAAGGCTGAAAACTATAGAGTAGAAATTTTCTAGAGGAAAAATTCATTTTGATTTAGGTGAAATGTGCATCTTTGAGTTAAATCTGAAAACTATAGAGTAGAAATTTTCTAGAGTAGAAATCCATTTTGATTTAGGTGAAATGTCCATCTTTGACTGAAGTCTAGTTTGAAAACTACAGAGTATAAATTTTCTGATAGAAATCCATTTTGATTTAGGTGAAATGCACATCTTTAAGTCTGTAGTTTGAAAACTACAGAGTAGAAATTTTCTAGAGTAGAAATCCATTTTGATTTAGGTGAAATGTGCATCTTTAAGTCTGTAGTTTGAAAACCGCAGAGCAGAAATTTTCTAGAGTAGAAATCCATTTTGATTTAGGTGAAATGTCCTTCTTTAAGTCTGTAGTTTGAAAACTAGAGAGTATAAATTTTCTAGAGTAGAGATCCGTTTTGATTTAAGTGAAATGTACATCTTTGAGTTAAGTCAAGTCTGTAGTTTGATAACTACAGAGTAGAAATTTTCTAGGGTAGAAATCCATTTGGATTTAAGCAAAATGTACATCTTTGAGTAAGTCTGTGGTTTGAAAACTGCAGAGCAGAAATTTTCTCAAGTAGAGATCCATTTTAAGTGAAATGTCCACCTTTGAACTGTCCAGAGTGGGAGATCCCGGCTGGAGGATCCCGCTGCTCGCCCTGGTGCCTCAGTTTCCCCCTGACTCACCCATCCAGACCTCTCCGAACTGCCCCGCTCCCAGCTTCTCCACCAGCTTCAGCGACTCCCGCGGCACCTCCCACTCGTCCTGCCACCACGGCTTCTGCGGCTTCTGCGTCTGGCACGGCTTGCCCAGGCGGCAGCACAGCCCGTCGGAGCTGCCTGGGCACGGGGAGGCAGAGCTGGGCCAGCGCCAGCACCCGGCACAGCCAGGGCTGGGCTGGGGCACCGGGAGCAGCGGGTCCTGCTCGTCCCATCCCGTGCCATCCCGTGCCACCCCATTCAATTCTCTTCTCTTCCATTCCCATTTCATCTTGTCCCATAACCCTGCCCCATTCCATCCTGTCCTGTCTCATCCCACTGCCTTCCCATCCCATCCCACAACTTTTTTATGCCATCCTATCCCATCCCATCCTGTTTGATGCCATCCCATCCTGTACCATCCCCTCTTATTCTCTCCTATTCCCATCTTATCTCATCCTATCCCATTCCACTGTGTTGCACCCCATCCAATTCTCTTCCATTCCCATTTCACCTTGTCCCATAACCCCGCCCCATCCCATCCTGTCCTGTCTCATCCCACTCCCTTCCCATCCCATCCCACAACTTTCCTATTCATCCCATCCCATCCCATCCCATCCCATCCCATCCCATCCCATCCCATCCCATCCCATCCCCATCCCATCCCATTCCCATCCCATCCTGTTCCACTCCATCCAATTCTCCTCCATCCCCATTTCATCTTGTCCCATAACACCCTGCCCCATCCCATCCCATCCCATCCTGTCCCATCCCACAGCTTTTTTATCCCGTCCTGTCCCATTCTATCCTGTTCGGCGCCATCCCCTCCAATCCAATCCCATCCCCACCCCATCCTGTCCCATTCCCATTCCATCATTTTCTACTCCATCCAATTCTGTCCCATTCCCATTTAATTTCATCCCGTAACACCCTTCCCCGTTCCATCCTGTGCCATCCCACTCCCTTCCCATCCCATCCCACAACTTTTCTATCCCATCCCATTCCATCCCATCCCATCCCATCCCATCCCATCCCATCCCATCCCATCCCATCCCATCCCATCCCATCCCATCCCATCCCATCCCATCCCATCCCATCCCCTCTTATTCTCTCCTATTCCTATCTTATCCCATTCCAATTCCATCGTGTTCCACCCGATCCAATTCTCTTCCATTCCCATTTCATCTTGTCCCATGTTGTCCTGTCCCATCCCATCCCATCCCATTCCCGCCCCATCCCATCCCATCCCATCCCGTCCCACCCCACCCCATCCCATCCCATCCCATCCCATCCCACCCCACCCCATTCCCGCCCCATTCCCTTTCCCACCCCACCCCATTCCCGTTCCCATTCCCATTCCCGCCCCATTCCCGTTCCCATTCCCGCCCCATTCCCGCCCCGTTCCCGTTCCCGTTCCCACGTGTGTAGTGCTGCACCAGCTCCCTGAGGCTGCCGAAGGGGGCGCGGGGGGAGATGTAGAAGCCGCCGTTGTCCATGTTCCGGATCTTGTAGTGCTTCACCGTCTCTCCCTGGCTCTCGTCCAGGTCCCGCACGGACAGCGAGTACGAGCCTGGGGACGGGGACACGCGTGGGACCCCCGAGCCCTCCTGGGGACCCCCGAGCCCTCCTGAGCCCTCCTGGGGACCCACAGGTGGCACCTTTGGAGGTCTCGCTCTCGCGGATGAGGAAGGAGCCGTGGGTGTTGCCCGAGGCCAGGAGCTGCCGCTCGGCGTCCTTGCGGCTGATGTTCTTGAAGAACCACCTGGGGAACGGGGCAGGGTCAGGGCACAGGGGAACCGAGCCCTGGGGATTTGTGGAGTGCTGCAGGCTCCTTCCCAGGGCTCAGATCCCACTGGGGCATATCCGGGGATCCATCCATCCATGGAGAAATCCATCCATCCATCATCTATCATCCATCCATCATGGATCCATCTCTCCATGGATCTGTCCATCCATGGATCCATTCATCATCCATCATCCATCCATCCATCCATCCATCCATCCATCCATCCATCCATCCATCCATCCATCCCTTTATCTGTCTATCTATCTATCTATCTATCTATCCATCCATCCATCCATCCATCCCTGGATGCATCCATCCATCCGTGGAGAAATCCATCCATCCATCATCTATCATCCATCCATCATGGATCCATCTCTCCATGGATCTGTCCATCCATCCATCATCCATCTCTTCATGGATCCATCCATCCATCCATCATCCATCTCTCCATGGATCCATCCATCCATCCATCATCCATCCATTCATCCATTCATCATCCATCCATCCATCCATCCATCCATCCCTTTATCTATCTATCTATCTATCCATCCATCCATCCATCCATCCGTCCATCCATCCATGGATCCATTCATCATCCATCATCCATCCATCCATCCATCCCTGGATGCATCCATCCATCCATGGAGAAATCCATCCATCATCTATCATCCATCCATCATGGATCCATCTCTCCATGGATCTGTCCATCCATCCATCCATGGATCCATTCATCATCCATCATCCATCCATCCATCCATCCATCCATCCATCCCTGGATGCATCCATCCCATCCATGGATCCTCCCATTAATCCATCCATCCATCCATCCATCCATGGATCCATCCATCCATCCATCCATCCATCCATCCCTCACCACCCTCTCCATCCCCACTCACGGCTCGGGCTCCAGGCTGTTCACCAAGGCCACGAAGTTGTGTGGGATCAGCCCCTCCTGGCCCGTGGTGAGCGACTGCGCCTTCCACCACTCCCCATTCCTGCAGGGACAGAGCTCAGTGAGACCCCAGACCCTCAATGAGCCCCCCAGACCCTCACTGACACCCCCCAGCCCCTCTGGGGTTCCTCACTCTTCCAGCACTCGCAGCTTCTCCCCCTTGCGCAGCCCCAGGTCCCCGTCGTGCTTGGGCTCGTAGTTGTACAGGGCCACCACCAGCTTCTCTGTGGGGACAAGAGCAGGGACAGAGTGGCAGTGACCGCTCTGGGGTGGCAGTGACCGCTCTGGGGTGGCAGTGACCGCTCTGGGGGTGTCACAGCCCCCCCAGGCCACAGCCATGCCTCACCTTGCATGGGGGAGCACGGAGGGGACGAGGACTCGTAGGACACCAGGGGGTCTCGCACCTCGGAGCCGTTGCGGATCAGCCTCTGCCAGGGGACAGGAGCTGGTGAGCCCCCGGCTCGGGGGGTTTGGGCACCTCTGGGGGGGTTTGGGCACCGGGATCGGGGTCTGTCACCCCCTGCTCACCTGGCGCTTGCTGTCGGGCTCGATGGGGTAATTGCAGTGCTCACAGATGTCGATGTTCTCAATCCAGTCCTCGTCATAGTCCGAGCTGCAGCAGCAGCCCATGGTGGCTGTGGGGGACACGGGTGACACAGGGCAACCCCATTGCTGGCTGTCCTCATGCTCCAGTTCAGGAATGAGCTCATCCTCATTCCTGCATCCGTCCATCCATCCATGGACCTTCCATCCATCCATCCATCCATGGATCCATCCATCCATCCATCCATGGATTCACATTCATCCACCATCCATGGCTCCATCCATTCATCATCCATCCATGGCCTTCCATCCATCTCCATCCATCCATGGATCCATCCATCCATTCATGGATCCCTCCATCCATCCATCCATGGATCCATCCATCATGGGTCCATCCTCCATTCCATCCTCCATCCATCCATCCATCCATCCATCCATCCATCCATCCATGGAGCCATCCATCCATGGATCCATGGATCCATCCCTCCATCCATCCCTCCATCCCTCCATCCATCCATCCATCCATTCATCCATCCATGGATCCATCCATCCATCCATCATCCATCCATCCATCCATGGATCCATCCATCCATCCATCCATCCATCCATCCATGGACCTTCCATCCATCCATCCACCCATCCATGGGTCCATCCATCCATGGATCCATCCATCATCCATCCATCCATGGATCCATCCATGGATCCATCCATCATCCATCCATCATCCATCCATCCCTCCATCCATCCCAGGGCCATTCCCTGACTCCCTCACCAGCCGTTATTTCCCCCTAATTTATCCTGCCTCCGTTAATTAAACCACTGAAGGCAATTAGTGCCCAGCCTGAGGCTCCTCTGTGCCAGCTCCTCCCCGCCGTGCCGCTCTGGGGCCGATCCCTCTGCTCTCCCTGCACATAACAACCTCCTCATTAACATCCCATTAGCAATTAATTAGCACGCTCCTGCAGCTCTGCTTTAACGAGCTCTGGCTGGGCAAGCACCTCCCCGACCCTAAAATCCCCTCACAGCCCAACGTGGGCACATCCAAACTGCTTTTCCTACAAATTCCCATCCTCTGCACACCCAGCCCCGTTCCTGCTGCACCAGGGGTGCTCCTGAACCCCCAGTCCTGCAACGCCCCCGAGCCTTGGCCGTGGTGACACCGCAGTGCCACCGGGGCGTGGGCACCTTTGTCGGGAGCTCTGCAAACCCCACGGGCACCTCTGGCCAGTTCCCTCAAAACACTGAGAGTGGCACAAACCGGGGCACCTCTGGATTCCGAGAGTGCTGAGTGTGGCATAAACTCCATGGGCACCTCTGCGTCAAAACACTGAGCATGGCACAAATCTGGGCACCTTTGGCATTCCTAAAAACACTGAGCATGGCACAAAACCCATGGGCACCTCTGGGATTCCCAAAAACACCGAGAGTGGCACAAACCCCACGGGCACCTCTGGCCTTCCTGAGAACACTGAGTGTGACACAAATCTGGGCACCTCTGGCCTTCCCAAAAAATGAGCATGCACAACCCTGGCACCTCTGGCCTTCCCAAAAACACTGAGAGTGGCACAAACAGGCAACTCTGGATTCTGAAAGTGCTGTGCATGGCACAAACCTGGGCACTTATGGCCTTCCTAAAACGCTAAGCATGGCACAAACCTAGGCACCTGTGGGACCTATTCAAAAACCACACTGAGCTTGGCACAAACCCGGGCACCTCTGGTTCCCAAAAACGCGAGAGTGGCACAAACCCCATGGGCCACCATCCTCTGGATTCCAAAACACGAAGTGGCACAAAACCCGTGGGCACCTGGTGAGACGCTGACTCACAACCCTGGGCACTCTGGCTTCCAAAAACACTGAGTGTGGCACAAATCTGGGCACCTCTGGGATTCCTGAAAGTGCTGAGCATGGCACAAATCTGGGCACCTTTGGCATTCCTAAAAACACTGAGCATGGCACAAACCCCATGGGCACCTCTGACCTTCCTGAGAACACTGAGTGTGACACAACCCCGGGCACCTCTGGCCTTCCCAAAAACGCTGAGTGTGGCACAAATCTGGGCACCTCTGGCCTTGCTGAGAGTGCTGAGCATGGCACAAACCCTGTGGGCACCTCTGGCCTTCCTGAGAACACTGAGAGTGGCACAAACCTCGTGGGCACCTCTGGGTGAGAACACTGAGTGTGGCACAAACACCATGGGCACTTATGGCTTTCCTGAGAGTGCTGAGCATGGCACAAATCTGGGCACCTCTGGCATTCCTGAGAGTGCTGAGCATGGCACAAACCCCACGGGCACCTCTGGCCTTCCCAAAAACGCTGAGCGTGGCACAACCCCGGGCACCTCTGGCCTTCCCAAAACGCTGAGCGTGCCACCAACCCCGGCAGCGGCGCGTGGGCCCCGGAAAAGTCTCTTCTGCAGAATCCTCCCACGCCCACGGGGCCAGGATTCGTCCCGGGTGTGACTTCCGCAGGGTTTTGTCACCTCCTGCCAGCCCAGGTGTGTCACAGCCCCAGCTGTGCCCCCTGTGAGAATTTGGGGTGCCCAGGGGGGATTTGGGGTCCCCAAGAAGGGTTTGGGCTCCTTAAGGAGGGTTTGGGGTCCCCAGGGAGGGTTTGGGCTCCCCAAGAAGGGTTTGGAGTCCCCATGGAAGTTTTAGGGTCTCTAAGGAGGGTTTGGGGTCCCCAAGGATGGTTTGGGGTTCCTAAGGAGGTTTTGGGGTCCCCATGGAGGGTTTAGGGTCCTTAAGGAGTGTTTGGTGTCCCTAAGGAGGGTTTGGGGTCCCCAAGAAGGGTTTGGGGTCCTTAAGGAGAGTTTGGTGTCCCTAAGGAGGGTTTGGGGTCCCCAGAGAGGGTTTAAGGTTCCTAAGAAGGGTTTGGGGTCCTTAAGGAGGGTTTGGGGTCCCTAAGGAAGGTTTGGGGTCCCCAAGGATGGTTTGGGGTCCCCATGGAGGTTTTAGGGTCTCTAAGGAGGGTTTGGGGTTCCTAAGAAGGGTTTGGTGTCTCTAAGGAGGGTTTGGGGTCCCCAGAGAGGGTTTGGGGTCCTTAAGGAGAGTTTGGGGTCCCCAAGGATGGTTTGGGGTCCCTAAGGAGGTTTTAGGGTCTCTAAGGAGGGTTTGGGGTCCCCAAGGAGGGTTTGGGGTCCCCAAGAAGGGTTTGGGGTCCTTAAGGAGGTTTTGGGGTCCCCAAGGAGGGTTTGGGGTCCCTAAGGAGGGTTTGGGGTCCCTTTTTCAGACTCTTCCCTTACAACTCCCAGCACCACCAAGATCGACCACATCTCATCCAGGTAACCAGAAAAGCAAAAAATCCAAATTTCACCAACATTTTGAGGACTTTTTTGAGCAGGACAAAGCTCAAACTCAGATTTTATGGACCAAAACAGCAGCAAAGTGCCCACATCTCATCCAGGTAACCAGAAAAGCCAAAAAATCCAAATTTCACCAACATTTTGAGGACTTTTCTGAGCAGAACCCAGCTTAAACTCAACTTTTAAGGACCAGAACAGCGGCAAAGTGCCCACATCTCATCCAGGTAACCAGGAGAGTAAAAATTCAAAATTCGCCAACATTTTGAGGACTTTTCTGAGCAGAACCCAGCTTAAACTCAACTTTTAAGGACCAGAACAACATTAAAGTGCCCACATTTCTTACCCAGAGCTAAAGAACAGCTGAGAAATCCCAAATCCACCCCCAGAGCCCCTCAAACCCCTCCAGGAGCTGTTTTTCTGTTTTTTCCTCCCATGCTGAGCAGGGAGGTGCTGCTATTTTTTTGTGCTTTTTTCTCTCCCAGCCCCAAGCCACAGCGTAATTTCCACCCAGCAGCCGTTTCACGAGAAAAAAAAAAAACAAAAAAATAAAAAAACCCCAAAAAAGAGTGTTTGAAGTTGGTTTTTTGTGTTTTGTCGGTGCAACTGAATTTCTTTGTGCTGGCAGGGGTGGCTGTGCCAGGTGTGGGTTTGAATTTTTGGGGTTTTTTAATCTGAGTTTGGGGTCTCTGTGCTGTCCTGTGCTGTCCCTTCCGTCCACGTGGCCCTGCTGGTTTGTCACCGTTGTCACCAGGGTGAAATCTGAGCTGTCCCCATGGCACCTCGAGCCAGATGTGAGCCAGATGTGAACCCTCTGGGTGGGCACCCAGGGGTGGCACAGCCTGGCAGGGCCACCAGGGCCGTGTCCCCAAGGGTGACACTGCAGCAGGGCAATGAGCCAGCAGCAAAAATGGGAATTTCTGAGCACCTGAAACCCAAATTGGGCACCAAAAATGGGAATTGGGCACCAAAAATGGGAATTGGGCACCAAAAATGGGAATTGGGCACCAAAAATGGGAATTTCTGAGCACCTGAAATCCAAAATTGGGCACCAAAAATGGGAATTGGGCACCAAAAATGGGAATTTCTGAGTGCCTGAAATCCAAAATTGGGCACCAAAAATGGGAATTGGGCACCAAAAATGGGAATTGGGCACCAAAAATGGGAATTTCTGAGTGCCTGAAATCCAAAATTGGGCACCAAAAGTGGGAATTTCTGGGAGCCTGAAGCCCCAAATTGGGCAGTAAAAATGGGAATTTCCCAAACTGGACACCAAAAATGGGAATTTCTGGGTGCTTGAAGCCGCAAATTGGGCACCAAAAATGGGAATTTCTGAGCACCTGAAACCCAAAACTGGGCACCAAAAATGGGAATTGGGCACCAAAAATGGGAATTTCTGAGTGCCTGAAGCCCAAAATTGGGCACCAAAAATGGGAATTTCTGAGTGCCTGAAGCCCAAATTGGGCACCAAAAATGGGAATTGGGCACTAAAAATGGGAATCTCTGAGTGCTTGAACCCCAAACTGGGCACCAAAAATGGGAATTTCTGAGTGCCTAAGCCACAAATTAGGCAACAAAAATGGGGATTTCTGAGCACCTGAAATCCAAAATTGGGCACCAAAAATGGGAATTTCTGAGTGCCTGGAGCCCCAAATTGGGCACCAAAAATGGGAATTTCTGAGTGCATGAACCCCAAATTGGGCACCAAAAATGGGAATTTCTGAGTGCCTAAGCCCCAAATTGGGCACCAAAAATGGGGATTTCTGAGGACCTGAAGCCCCAAACTGGGCACCAAAAATGGGAATTTCTGAGCGCCTGAACCCCCAAACTGGGCCAGGGATGTCCCAGAGGGACGCAGAGCCCAGCCTGGCTCGGAACCAACCCGAACCCCCATTCCCATCCCCCCAAACCCCCCCGGTACCCCCCAAACCCCCCGGGTGCCCCCCAAACCTCCCCGGCTCTCACCTGGGTTGGACAAGGAGCGGCCGCTGTCACTGAGCCATGTCCTGCCCGTCACATCCTCCTCATCCTCGGCAGCCCGGGAGGAGCCCCCCGATCCTTTTGGGGTGCAGAGAGGAGTCCTTCAAACCTTATGGAGTGAAGAGTGGAGCCCCCGACCTTTTGGGTCAGAGCAAGTCACCGAAGCCTTTGGGTGCACAGAGACCCCCAAGCCAGGTGGGATGCAGAGAAGCCCCCGATCCTTTTAGGGGTGCAAGCGAGCCCCCGAGCTTGGTGCAGGCAGTCCTTGAAGCCTCGTGAAGTCGAGAGGAGCCCCCCAAGCCTTATGGGGTGCGAAGAGGATCCCCCAAAACCTTGTGGGGTGCAGAGAGGGTCCCCCCAAGCCTTGTGAGGTGCAGAGCAGAGTCCTTCAAGCCGGGTGAGTGCGGAGAGGATCCCTTCGAGCCTTTTGGGGTGCAAAGCGGAGCCCCCCTGATCCTTTTGGGGTGCAGAGAGGATCCCCCCAAGCCAGGCGGGATGCAGAGAGGATCCCCCCGATCCTTTTGGGGTGCAGAGCGGAGTCCCTCAAGCCTTTCGGGGTACGGAAAGAAGCCTCCCGAACCTTATGGGGTGAGAAGAGGATCCCCCAAAAACCTTGTGGGGTGCGGAGAGGATCCCTTCGAGCCTTTTGGGGTGCAAAGCGGAGCCCCCCGATCCTTTTGGGGTGCAGAGAGGAGTCCTTCAAACCTTATGGAGTGAAGAGTGGAGCCCCCCGGTCCTTTTGGGGTGCAGAGCAGAGTCACCGAAGCCTTTTGGGGTGCACAGAGGAGCCCCCCAAGCCAGGCGGGATGCAGAGAGAAGCCCCACGATCCTTTTAGGGGTGCAAAGCTGAGCCCCCCGAGCCTTTTGGGGTGCAGAGCAGAGTCCTTCAAGCCTCGCGAAGTGCGGAGAGGAGCCCCCAAAACCTTGTGGGGTGCGGAGAGGAGCCCCCCGAACTTTATGGGGAGCAGAGCAGAGTCCCGACGTGTGGTCGAGAGACCTTCGAGCTTGGGGTGCAAAGCGGAGCCCCCCGATCCTTTTGGGGTGCAGAGAGGATCCCCCCAACCCAGGCGGGGTGAAAAGCAGAGTTCCCCGAGCCTTTTGGGGTGCAAAGCGGAGCCCCCCGGGTATTTTGGGGTGCAGAGAGGAGCCCCTCGAACCTCTTGGGATGCGGAGAGGATCCCCCCGAGCCTTGTGGGGTGCAGAGAGGATCCTCGCGGTCCTTTTGGGGTGCACAGAGGATCCCCTCAAGCCGGGAGGGATGCAGAGAGGAGCCCCTCTAACCTTGTGGGGTGCAGAGCGGAGTCCCTCGAGCCTTTTGGGGTGCGGAGAGGATCCCCCCGAGCCTTATGGAGTGCAAAGCGGAGCCCCTCGAACCTTGTGGGGTGCGGAGCGGAGCCCCCCGGATCTTTTGGGGTGCAGAGATGATCCCCTCGATCCTTTCGGGGAGCAGAGCGGAGTCCTTCGATGCTTTTGGGGCGCCGAGCGGAGCCCCCCGGGTGTTTTGGGGCTCGGAGCCCCCCGGGTGTTTTGGGGAGCGGAGCCCCCGGCCCGGCCGCGCCGCCGCTGTCCCCGCCTCGCTCCGGTTTCCGCCGCATGAGCGGAGCCGAGAGGAGCCCGGAGCCGCTCTCAGCTCGCCCCCGACCGCAAGAGCAGCGAGTGACAAACCCCGATGGCTTCCTGCCACCGCCGGGCCCCTGGCAGGGCACGCGGAGGGGGTGGCACTGCTGCCAGCGCCCCTCTGTCCCCCTCTGTCCCCTTTGTCCCTGCGCTGTCCCCTCTGTTCCCTTCTGTCCCTGCTCTGTCCCCTCTGTCCCCTCTGTCCCCTCTGTTCCCTCTGTCCCGCTCTGTCCCTGTGCTGTCCCCTTCTGTCCCTGCCCTGCCCCTGTGCTGTCCCCTCTGTACCAGCCTGGCCGTCCCTGCCCCACCCCAGTGTCCCCTCCTGGCACTGCCACCCTCCTCCATGTGCCCCAGTGTCCCCTCTGTCCCTACACTGTCCCTGCCCTGCCCCTGTGCTGCCCCCGCTTCACCCCAGTGTCCCCTCTGTCCCTGCACTGTCCCCTCTGTGCCAGCCTGGCCGTCCCTGCCCCACCCCAGTGTCCCCTCCTGGCACTGCCACCTTCCTCCATGTGCCCCAGTGTCCCCTCTGTCCCTACACTGTCCCTGCACTGTCCCCTCTGTCCCTGCACTGTCCCCGCTGTCCCCTCTGTGCCAGCCTGGCGGTCCCTGCCCCACCCCAGTGTCCCCTCCTGGCACTGCCACCCTCCTCCATGTGCCCCAATGTCCCCTCTGTCCCTACACTGTCCCTGCACTGTCCCCTCTGTCCCCCTCTGTCCCTGCACTGTCCCCTCTGTCCCTGCGCTGTCCCTGCACTGTCCCCTCTGTGCCAGCCTGGCCGTCCCTGCCCCACCCCAGTGTCCCCTCCTGGCACTGCCACCCTCCTCCATGTGCCCCAGTGTCCCCTCTGTCCCTGCACTATCCCTTTGCTGTCCCCTTCTGTCCCCGCACTGTCCCCTCTGTCCCTGCTCTGTCCCCGCACTGTCCCCTCTGTGCCAGCCTGGCCGTCCCTGCCCCACCCCAGTGTCCCCTCCTGGCACTGCCACCCTCCTCCATGTGCCCCAATGTCCCCTCTGTGCTGCAGGACACTGCTCAGAGCCCCCTTGCTCTGTCACCTTTGTGTCACCACCGTGCCACCGCTGCCCTGAGAGCCGCGGTGACACGGACCGGGCCCAAGGGGACCCGCGGTGCCCCCCGGGGGGGTGGCAGCGCTGTTTTGGGTACAACAACCACAGCGACATTGTGACATTGTGCTGGCTGCTTTGATGGGGCGGGAAGCCGCAGGCGCAGGCAGGAAGCGCAGAGGTGACAAAGTGGGGGGGATGTGGCACCTCGGGGACACGTTGGGGCTCTGCTCGTGTCCCTGCAGGGAGGAGCGGCCCCAAAATGATCCAAATGATCCCCAAGGCTCCCCTGGCACTGCTTCACCCGCGGCCTGTGGAAGTCACAGCCACCTGGAGGTGTCACCGGCACGGAAAGAGGGCGGCTGTCACATCTGGGGGCGCCGATAAGGAAAAGCCATCGGCTCTGAGCCTCGGCTGCTTTTATTGCACCTCAGAGCCTGAACCCCACATTGCCCACGGGGCTGAACCCCAACAGCGCCGGGGACGGGCCCCAAAATGCCCCGGGGGGATGGTGACACTGCTGTGCCCATGGGGACGGTGACACCCATGGGGATGGTGACACCCATGGGGATGGTGACACTCCCATGCCCATGGGGATGGTGACATTGCCATGCCTGGGGGGATGGTGACAATCACAGTGCCCATGGTGATGGTGACACCCATGGGGATGGTGACATTGCCATGCCTGGGGGGATGGTGACACTCCTGTGCCCATGGGGATGGTGACACCCATGGGGATGGTGACACTCCCATGCCCATGGAGGGATAGTGACATTCCCATGCCCGGGGATGATGGTGACATTCCCAAGCTCTGGAGGGGATGGTGACATTCCCGTGTCCCAAGGGAGATGGTGACACTCCTGTGTCCCTCAGTGATGGTGACACCCAAGGGGATGGTGACATTGCCATTCCCCATGGGGATGGTGACACTCCCATGTCATGGGGAGGATGGTGACACTCCCGTGCCCATGGTGGCATGGTGACACCCATGGGGATGGTGACACTCCTGTGCCCATGGGGATGGTGACACCCATGGGGATGGTGACACTCCCATGCCCATGGAGGGATAGTGACATTCCCATGCCCGGGGATGATGGTGACATTCCCGTGCCCCCAAGGGGATGGTGACACCCATGGGGATGGTGACATTCCCATGCCCTGTGGGGATGGTGACATTCCCGTGTCCCGGGGGAGAGGGTGACACTCCTGTGTCCCTCAGTGATGGTGACACCCAAGGGGATGGTGACACTCGGGTGCCCATGGGGATGGTGACATTGCCATTCCCCATGGGGATGGTGACACTCTCATGTCATGGGGGGGATGGTGACATGCCCGTGCCCATGGTGGCATGGTGACACCCATAGGAATGGTGACATTCCCATGCTCATCGGGGAGGGTGACATCCATGGGGATGGCGACACACAAGTGCCCATGGGGATGGTGACACTCCCATGCCCATGGTGGCATGGTGACACCCATGGGGATGGTGACATTCCGGTGCCAGTGGGGATGGTGACATTACCATGCTCTGGAGATGATGGTGACATTCCCGTGCCCCGGGGATGGTGACACCCACAGGGATGGTGACACTTCGATGCCCATGGTGGCATAGTGACACCCATGGGGATGGTGACATTCCGGTGCCAGTGGGGATGGTGACATTACCATGCTCTGGAGACGATGGTGACATTCCTGTGCCCCGGGGATGGTGACACCCACAGGGATGGTGACACTCCGGTGCCACCGCCGCATGTCACCACCCTGGGGACAGCACGTCCTGCCCCAGTCCCTCAGTCCCCAAACCCCGTCGCTGCCCCGGGCTCAGCACAGCGAGAAGCGGCGGGAGTTGATGTTCATGCGGGTGACCCCGATGTGCTTGAGCGGCGTGGAGAGCAGGAAGGCGGCCTTGGGCGGGATGGTGCACAGCAGATCCGAGTCTTCCTCGCAGCCCTCGAGGCCGAAGGTGGCGTCGTCCAGCATCTCCTTGTGCTGGTGGCAGGCCTGCTCCACCTTGAGCCGGTGCAGCCGCGCCCGCAGCCGCATCAGCTGCTGCGCCAGCCGCTGGTCCAGGGCCTGCATCTCCCGCTGCGGGCACAGGGAACGGCCATGGAGCAGCGGGATCGGTGCCCGGGCAGCGGGGATGGCGCTCGGCCAGGGCACAAACCCCGCGATGCGTCCGCGGTGCCAGGCTGGGCACGGCCACGGCTGAGATCGTGCCCTCTGTGCCACCCCCAGAGCAGCAGGAGGGGGTGACAGCCACAAGGCCACCACCCCCGGTGCCGTGAGGGGTCAGGGGCAGAGCTGTGGCACCGCAGAACCACAAAACTCTCGGGAAAATCCAATCCCTGCACACCCAGCGAGGTTGGCAGAGATGCCCAGACCCCCTCGCCCTGCTGTGCCTGGTGGTGATGGGCACGGTGTCCCCACCGCTCCCTGTCCCCGTGCCACTCCAGAGCAGCCGCCATGTTGGCAAAGCCGGTGCCGTGAGGGGTCAGGGACAGAGCTGTGACACCGCAGAGCCACAAAACCCTGGGGAAAATCCAATCCGTGCCCACCCAGCGAGGTTGGCAGAGATGCCCAGACCCCCTCACCCCGCGGTGTCCCCACCGCTCCCTGTCCCCGTCCCACTCACCAGCTCCGTCCTGAGCCACTCCAAGGCCGCCTCCAGGGTGGCAAAGCCACAAACGCCCCCCGGCTGCCGCTGCCGGGGGTGCGGGGGGCTCTGCCCTGGCCCGGGGGTGCCCCCGGGGGTGCCCCAGCGCTGCCCCCTCACCCGCGCCTCCCACTCCAGGTACGAGGGTCGGCGCGTCTGCAGCTTCAGCTTGGCCGCCAGCGCCTTGAGGCTCTCCAGGTTCTCCTGCTCCCAGGTGGGCTCCTCCTCGCCCAGTTCCTTGAATTTCAGCTGGCTCAAGGCCATGGTGGGATAAAGCAGAGCCCGGACCCCAAAATCCGCGCTGATTTCTGCGCCCACGGGTGGATGAAGGCCCCGCCCTGCCCGCGACCACCCTGCCCCACTCCCTGCCCCAGCTGCGCCCGGTTCCCGGCTATTTATCCACCCCTGGAGGACAAATCCGATGGGCAGGAATTTCCTTATGAATTTCCTTATCTAGAGGAGTATTTTTGGCTTCTTGTGTTGTTGGTTTTTTAATTTTAATTTTTTTTTACTTTGCTTTATTTTTTTTTCCTTTTCTTTTCTTTTTTAACATCATTGTCTCCGCCCGGGAGGAGCCTCCCCGTTCCCGGACGGAGCCGTCACCGGGCGCTGAGGAGCGGGAATGATTTAATGATTGATTTAATGATTTAATGATTTATCCCCGGTCCCATCCGCCCCTCCCCGCGTCTTGGGGGGGCCCAAAAAAAACCCGAGGAAGGAAAAAGAACCGGGGGGGGTGGCCGGGGAGGCAGCCGGGGTCCCGCACCCGGACGGGACCTTAAGGTGGAGCCGCGTCCGGGTCTGTCCCGTGTCACCTCCCCGTGCCCGCAGGGCTCCAGGGGCAGCGGGGGTGGCTCGGGGGTCTCACCTGCCCACCCTCATGCCCTCCAAGCTCCCCAGATTGTCCCCAAAATCCCCTTCTGTTCCCCCCGCTCCACTCCCCATTCCCGTTGTCCCCACGATGTCCCCTCCCACGGCTCCTCCCGTGTCCCCTCGCTGTGGCACCGCACGCAGGGACCCCAAACCTGACCCCAAACTCAGCCCCAAACCCAGCCCGGGCATCGCCTCCCTCATCCGGGCCGAGCCGGGCCGGGCCACCTTAAACCCGACATCCGCCAGCCGGGCCGGGCCGGGCCGGGCCGTGCGGGGACATCGCCACCCCCCGTCCCAGCCCGAGTGCCCCAACTGCCCCTCCGCACCCCCAAACCCCCTCCCGAGCACCCCGAGCTCCCCCGCTGCCACCCCGGGGTCCCCTCCCTGCATTCCGAGCTCTTCCTTGTCCCCCCAAATCCCCTAAAATTCCCTTTTCTGCCCCAAAAAAACCTCTCCTTATGGGCGGCAGGTCCCTGTTGGCACTCTGAGGTCCCCTGCCCGCACCCTGCTTGTCCCCCCAGGTCCTGGCTTGTCGCCCCAGGTCCTGGCTTGTACCCCCAGGTCCCTCCCTGCTTGTCCCCCGAAGTCCCTGCTTGTCCCGGCTTGTCCCCCCAGGTCCCGGTTTGTCCCTGTTTGTCACCCCCAGGTCCCCACCTGCCACCCAGCCCGAGCAGGTAAGCACAGGGGTGCCCGGGGCAGCAGCACCGCCACCCACCCTCCTCCTCCTCCTCTTCCTCGTCTCCAGCCCCGTCCCCAGCCCCGGGGGTGGCTTTGGGGACAGCAGAGCCCGTGGGGACCCTGCCAGCCCGGTGGTGTCGGGGTCAGTAACGGGTCCAGCCCAGCGGGGCGGGGAAGGAGCGGGAGCCGCTCCCTAAAATCCCAAAAATCCTCCCCAAAATCCCCTCCAGCTCAGCCCGCCGTGCCTCAGTTTCCCCAGCGCCATATGGCACTGCCGCGCTCTGGAGGTGACAGTGCCACCACGGAGAGGGGACAGCGCGCCGCGTGTCGCGCAGGGCAGGGGTTTCCAGGCGGGCCCAGAGCCGCAGGATTTCCCCTTTTTTTTTCTTTTTTTTTTTTTTTTTTTTTTTTTTTTTTTTTTCAATTTTTTTTCTTTTCCCTTTCCTCCCTCCCCGGCCGGGCCCAGGCGGCGCCCATGGAGTTCTCGGAGCTGATCAAGACGGCGACAGTGGAGGACGTGCTGCTGTCGCGACAGGGGCTGCCCGCGGTGCGGGGCACGCTGTGCATCACCAGCCACCACCTGCTGCTCTCGTCGTGCCCCCGCGGCGAGCTGGAGCTCTGGCTGCTCATCCGCAACGTGGACGCCGTGGAGAAAAGGTGGGCATGTCCCCAAGGCTGTCCCTGTCCTTGTCACCGTGCCACCCTCTCTCCCTTTGGGCACCCACGGGCACCGCGCCCTTCCTCTTCCTCCTGGGGGAGGCAGAGCGGGCATTGCCTCCTCCTCTCCTCCTCCTCCTCCTCCTCCTCCTCCTCCTCAGAGTGCAGAATTTAGGCTGGTACCAGCACCCCCGGAGTGGCGGCTCCCTGCAGGACACCAGGTTTGGCTTTTTTGGCTTGGTCACCTCGCCCTGTCCCGGCTGCGGTGGCAGATGAGAGTCCCAAATCCGGCACGGCCCTCGGGCGGCTCGGTGCTGTCGCTGTGTGTCCCCAAGCCAGCCCTGACTGTCCCAAATCAGCCCTGGCTGTCCCCAAACCTTCCCTGATTGTTGC
Organism: Zonotrichia leucophrys gambelii; assembly: GCF_028769735.1. Classification (NCBI taxonomy): domain Eukaryota; kingdom Metazoa; phylum Chordata; class Aves; order Passeriformes; family Passerellidae; genus Zonotrichia; species Zonotrichia leucophrys. Next base: position 1,928,655 of record NC_088192.1, on the reverse strand, counting down.
CAATCATCCCTGACTGTCCCCAAGCCAGCTCTGACTGTCCCCCAGCCATCCCTGACTGTCCCCAAGCCATCTCTGACTGTCCCCCAGCCAACTCTGAATGTCCCCAATCATCCCTGATTGTCCCCAAACCAGCCCTGACTGTCCCCAGGCCAGCCCTGACTGTGCCCAGGCCATCCCTGGCTGTCCCCAAACCATCCCTGGCTGTCCCCAAGCCATCCCTGACTGTCCCCAAACCATTCCTGGCTGTCCCCAATCATCCCTGGCTGTCCCCAAGCCAGCCCTGGCTGTCCCCAACCATCCCTGACTGTCCCCAAGCCATCCCTGACTGTCCCCAATCATCCCTGGCTGTCCCCAAACCAGCTCTGACTGTCCCCAAGCCAGCCCTGACTGTCCCCAAGCCAGCCCTGGCTGTCCCCAATCATCCCTGACTGTCCCCAAGCCAGCCCTGGCTGTCCCAAATCAGCCCTGATTGTCCCCAAACCATCCCTGATTGTCCCCAGTCATCCCTGGCTGTCCCCAAACCAGCTCTGACTGTCCCCAAGCCATCTCTGGCTGTCCCCAATCATCCCTGACTGTCCTCAAGCCAGCTCTGACTGTCCTCAAGCCAGCCCTGGCTGTCCCCAACCATCCCTGGCTGTCCCCAAACCAGCTCTGACTGTCCCCAAACCAACCCTGACTGTCCCCAAGCCAGCCCTGGCTGTCCCCAAGCCAGCCCTGACTGTCCCCAAGCCAGCCCTGACCCCTCCCGCAGGGTCTGCGGCTCCTCGGGCACCATCACGCTGCGCTGCAAGGACCTGCAGGTGCTGCAGCTGGAGATCCCGGGCATGGAGCAGTGTCTGAACATCGCCAGCTCCATCGAGGTGAGACCCAGCCGGGCAAAAAAGGGTGCGAAAAGCGCTGCTGTGTTTGCTCTGGGTTCGGCATTAACTGGGTAAACACTGCGCTGACACACGGGGCTGGCACATGGAGCTGGCACACGGGGACAGTGCCAGCCCCGGTGTCCCCGAGCAGCCCCGGTGTCCCCGAGCAGGCTCTCTCCTCGGTGGACTCGGTGATGATGCTGTACCCGTTCTTCTACCGCCCGCCGAGCCTGCAGCTCCAGCAGGGTTGGCACCTGCGTGTCCCCGAGTGCCACTTCCAGCGGGTGGCATCGCAGGTGAGCGCGCCCGGGCGGACCCGCCGCCTTCCCCGGGCCCTGCTGGCTCTGTCGCTGATGTCGCTGCTGTCGCCTGTCCCCCAGACGAGCCGGTGGCGGCTGAGCACCGTGAACGGCGATTTCAGCGCCTGCCCCTCGTACCCGCCCGCCGTGATGGTGCCCGCGGCCGTGCCCGATGACACCGTGGCCAGGGCGGCGCGGTTCCGCCAGGGCGGGCGCTTCCCCGTCCTCAGCTACTTCCACCCCAAAAACGGCACCGTGAGTCCGGGCTGCCCCTCTGCCGGCCCCTCCTACCCCTCAGGAAGGGGATTCCATCGGCAGAGGGCTCCAGAATTGGGTGGGAAGGGATTTAAAGCTCATCCAGTGCCAGCCCTGCCATGGCAGGGACGCCTCTGCTGTCCCAGGGTGTTCCAGCCTGGCCTTGGGCACTGCCAGGGATCCAGGGGCAGCCTCAGATTCTCTGGGGAAGCCATTTCAGCCCCTCCAAGGGAAGAATTCTTTCTCAACATCCCATCCATCCTTGCCATCTGCCAGTGGGAAACCATTCCCTGTGTCCTGTTCCCTAATCCTTTATCCCAAATCCCTCTCCAGCCCTCCTGGAACCCCTTCAGGCTCTCTAAGGTCACCTCGAGCCCTCTTCTCCCAGCTGGACATTCCAGTGTGCAATCCTTAATCCTTTCCCATATCCTCTCCAGCTCTCTGGACCCTCAGGCTTTAGTCACCCTGAGCTCCTCTCCTCCAGCCTGGATATTCCCAGTGTGCAATCCTATCCCATCCCCAGTCTCCTGACCTCTCTTCCACATGACATTCCACTGTGCCATCCAATCCCTTATCCCAAATCCCTCTCCAGCCCGCCTGGAAACCCTTTAGGCTCTCTAAGGTCACCCTGGAGCTCTCTCTCCACCAGCCTGGATATTCCCAGATGTGCAATCCATTATTCCCTTATTTCTCCAGCTCTCCTGGAGCCCTCTCATCCTCACTGAGCCCTGGACATTCCACACCCAGCTGTGCCATCCCCCAGTCCCTTATCCCAAATCCCTTATCCCAAATCCCTCTCCAGCTCTCCTGGAACCCCTTCAGGCTCTCTGAGGTCACCCTGGAGCTCTCTCTCCTCCAGCTTAGATATTCCCAGCTGTGCAATCCCTTATCCCAAATCCTTCTCCAGCTCTCCTGGAGACCACTCTCCTCCAGGTGGACATTCCCTGTGTCCTGTCCCCCAGTCCCTTATCCCAAATCCCTCCCCAGCCCTTCTGGAGCCCCTTCAGGCTCTCTAAGGTCACCCTGGAGCTCTCTCTCCTCCAGCCTGGATATTCCCAGATGTGCAATCCCTTATCCCAAATCCATCTCCAGCTCTCCTGGAGCCCTCTCCTCTCCAGGCTGGACATTCCCAGCTGTGCCATCCCCCAATCCCTTATCCCAAATCCCTCTCCAGCCCTCCTGGAGCCCCTTTAGGCTCTCTGAGGTCACCCTGGAGCTCTCTCTCCTCCAGCCTGGACATTCCCTGTGTCCCGTCCCCCAGTCCCTTATCCCAAATCCCTCTCCAGCCCTTCTGGAGCCCCTTCAGGCTCTCTAAGGTCACTCTGAAGCCCTCTCTCCACCAGCCTGGATATTCCCAGATGTGCAATCCATTATTCCCTTATTTCTCCAGCTCTCCTGGAGCCCTCTCTCCTCCAGGCTGGACATTCCCAGCTGTGCCATCCCCCAGTCCCTTATCCCAAATCCCTCCCCAGCTCTCCTGGAGCCCCTTCAGGCTCTCTGAGGCTCCCCTGGTCCCTCTCTCCCCCATCCCCGCCGTGTCCGTGTCCCCAGGCCCTGCTCCGCAGCAGCCAGCCGCTGACGGGCCCGAACCGGCGGCGCAGCCGAGAGGACGAGCAGCTGCTGGGGGCGATCCTGGCCGGGGCCGGGGCCGGGGCCGGGGCCGGGCGCGGCTTTGTCCTGGACACGCGCTCGGCGCAGGCGGCCAAGCAGGCGCGGATCAGCGGCGGCGGCACCGAGCACAAATCCGCGTACCCCGGCTGGAGGCGGCTGCACCGCGCCCTGGACAGGTGAGGGCGGCGCTGCCACAATTCTGGAAATTCCCTTCTCTGGGATAGGGGCTGGGGATGGTTTAGCCAGCTTGGGGATGGTTTTAAATTCATGGTCCGTCACGGCCAGATGTGTGGAGGCTCTGAGGAGTCGCCAGGTTCTGTTATCATTCTTGATAAGCCTTCTGTAAGTATCCTTTCTCTATTCTTTAGGATAGTTTAGTATAGCATTCATATAATATATAATATAATATAATATAATATAATATAATATAATATAATATAATATAATATAATATAATGCTATATTTTATAAATATATAACTATCTTCTAGCTATATAATAGGAATATAAAATATCTATATATAATATAGATATAAAATATAAATATCATTGTATTATATAATATTGTATAATACAATATTATGTAATACAATAATACATATGATACATTATAATCTATAATACAAAATATAATACATAATATCGATCATAATGTAATACCTAATATAATATATAACGTAAAATATAACAAACTATAATATAAAATATAAAATAAAATATAACATGTAAAATATAATATTAAATAAAAATGTAATGTAAAATATGTAATATAATGTAATATAAAATAAACTGTAAAAATAATATACTATAAAATATAAATACAAAATACACAATACAACAATAAATCAGCCTTCTGAGAACACGGGGTCAGATTCTCAATTCCTCCTTCATCCTGGGACACTGTCCCCTGTGTGACAGTGCCACCGTGTCCCCTGTGTCCCTCAGAGGCCACCCATTGCAGGACAGTTTCTCCAGGCTGGTGGAGCTGTGCAGTGACCCCTGTGTGTGACAGTGACCCCTGTGTGCGACAGTGTCCCCACTGTGTGACAGTGTCCCCTGTGTGTGACAGTGACCCCCGTGTGTGACAGTGTCCCCTGTGTGTGACAGTGTCCCCCATGTGTGACAGTGTCCCCCGTGTGTGACAGTGTCCCCCATGTGTGACAGTGTCCCCGTGTGTGACAGTGACCCCCGTGTGTGACAGTGACCCCTGTGTGTGACAGTGACCCCCGTGTGTGACAGTGTCCCCACTGTGTGACAGTGTCCCCGTGTGTGACAGTGTCCCCTGTGTGTGACAGTGTCCCCGCTGTGTGACAGTGTCCCCGCTGTGTGACAGTGACCCCCGTGTGTGACAGTGTCCCCTGTGTGTGACAGTGTCCCCCGTGTGTGACAGTGTCCCCGTGTCCCCAGGGGCCGTGTGCTGCAGGACAGTTTCTCCAGGCTGGTGGAGCTGTGCGCTGACCCCGCTGTGACCATGGAGCGCTGGCTGTGCCGCCTGGACAGCAGCCGCTGGCTCAGCCACGTCAAGGCCGCCCTGAGCACGGCCTGCCTGGCTGCCCAGTGCCTGGACAGGTGAGGGGGCTGCACCTCGCCCACCTTGTCCCTTTTCAAACCCTCAGTGTGACCCCAAACCCCGTCTGGCCCCACAGAGAGGGCTGCACGGTGCTGGTGCACGGCGCTGAGGGGACGGACACCACGCTGCTGGTGACAGCGCTGGCCCAGCTCATCCTGGACCCCGCCTGCCGCACCCTGCAGGGCTTCCAGGGGCTGCTGGAGCGGGAATGGATCCAGGTGAGGCATTTCTGAGCACGGTGGGTACAACAAAGCCTGGAGCTTGGCCTTACTATTGAACGATGCAGGTCTGGGATCTCAGTCCCTCAGGGAGACAGAGTGCCCTCACAGCCACTGCAGGCTACCCTTAGCAAGCTCGGTGATTTCAGCTCTTTAGTGATTCTCAGCTCTCCCAGGATCTCAGCTCTTTGGTGATTCTCAGCTCTCCCAGGATCTCAGCTCTTTAGTGATCCTCAGCTCTCCCAGGATCTCAGCTCTTTGGTGATTCTCAGCTCTCCCAGGATCTCAGCTCTTTGGTGATTCTCAGCTCTCCCAGGATTTCAGCTCTTTAGTGATTCTCAGCTCTCCCAGGATCTCAGCTCTTTAGTGATTCTCAGCTCTCCCAGGATCCCACCTCTTTGCTTGCTCGCTAGGGTTCCTTTGGCTGAGGGAAGGCAAATGTGAGAGAGGAGAAGGAGAGGTCCTGGTGGTTCCACAGCAATGGTTTCTTGGGGGGTCTGTGAGGGGTTCCAGTGACAGCTCTTCTGCTGTGGAATGGGCTAAGACAGCCCCTTTTTATAGGGTATAGGGGGATCCAAACTTGTAAAATAGTAAGGGTTAGGGATAGTGGCCTATGAGGTTACAAAGATAAGGCTAAGGGGTGGGGGGTGGGAGACAGGAGCTTATTTTGCTGTCTCACCCTGACTCAGCAGCTCCTACTGTTAAATCTCAATCCTCCATGGAGCTCTGGTCAGATCCATGGGGTCTGCCCCAGGTGGGGGGCCCAGCCTGGCCTCACCATGGGGGTCCCACAGGCCGGGTGCCTCACTCTGGGTCACCATGGCGGTCCCACAGGCCGGGTGCCTCACTCTGGGTCACCATGGCGGTCCCACAGACCGGGTGCCTCACTCTGGGTCACCATGGCGGTCCCACAGGCCGGGTGCCTCACTCTGGGTCACCATGGCGGTCCCACAGGCCGGGTGCCTCACTCTGGGTCACCATGGTGGTCCCACAGGCCGGGTGCCTCACTCTGGGTCACCATGGCAGTCCCACAGGCTGGGTCACCATGGCGGTCCCACAGGCCGGGTGCCTGACCCCAGGTCACCATGGCGGTCCCACAGGCCGGGTGCCTCACCCTGGGTCACCATGGCGGTCCCACAGGCTGGGTCACCATGGCGGTCCCACAGGCCGGGTGCCTCACTCGGGGTCACCATGGCGGTCCCACAGGCCGGGTGCCTCACTCTGGGTCACCATGGTGATCCCACACCCACAGGCCGGGTGCCTCACTCTGGGTCACCATGGTGATCCCACACCCACAGGCCGGGTGCCTCACTCAGGGTCACCATGGCGGTCCCACAGGCCGGGTGCCTCACCCTGGGTCACCATGGCGGTCCCACAGACCAGGTGCCTCACTCGGGGTCACCATGGCGGTCCCACAGGCCGGGTGCCTCACTCTGGGTCACCATGGCGGTCCCACAGGCCGGGCACCCCTTCCAGCTGCGCTGCGCCCGCTCCGCCTCCTCCCACGCCCGGGGCAAGCAGGAAGCTCCAGTTTTCCTCCTCTTCCTCGACTGCGTGTGGCAGCTGAGCCGGCAGTTCCCCCTGTCACTGGAATTTGGGGAGAAGCTGCTGCTCACCCTCTTTGACAACGCCTACGCCTCGGCCTACGGCACCTTCCTGTGCAATAACGAGAAGGAGAGGTGGGTGTGGGGACAAACCCCTCCTGTCACAGCTCAGGGGACACCAAACCCCTCCTGTCACAGCTCAGGGGACACCAAACCCCGCTGGGGACTGCGATGTATCCCCACCCGTGCCCCCACAGGAGCCTGTGTAAGGTGAAGGAAAGCACGCACTCGCTGTGGGCATGGCTGGAGCAGCCCGAGGAGAAGCACAAGTACCTGAACCCTCTGTACTCACACAACCCCTTGGTGATCTGGCCCTCCGTGGAGCCCCAGAGCATCCAGCTGTGGCAGGGTGAGTGGGATCCTCCCAAAATCCACCCTCGGTTGTTCTGCCTTTCCCTCTCTGACAGGGCTGAGCTCACCCCCAGCCCTTTCTCCCTGCCAGGTTTTTTCCTTTGGTGCTATTTTTCCCTCTCTGATAGGGCTCAGCTCACCTCCAGTTCTTTCTCTCTCCCAGGTTTCTTCCTTCAGTTTTGCCTTTCCCTCTCTGACAGAGCTGAGCTCACCCCCAGCTCTTTCTCCCTGCCAGGTTTTGTCCTGTGCTGTTTTTCCCTCTCTAACAGAGCTGAGCTCACTCCCAGCTCTTTCTCCCTGCCAGGTTTTGTCCTTTGGTGCTATTTTTCCCTCTCTGATAGAGCTGGGGGTGAGCTGAGCCCTTTCTCTCTCCCAGGTTTCTTCCTTCAGTTCTGTGTTTTTCCCTCTCTAACAGAGCTGAGCTCACCCCCAGCTTTCTCCCTGACGGGTTTTTTCCTTTAGTGCTATTTTTCCCTCTCTGATAGGGCTCAGCTCACCTCCAGTTCTTTCTCTCTCCCAGGTTTCTTCCTTCAGTTTTGCCTTTCCCTCTCTGACAGGGCTGAGCTCACCCCCAGCTCTTTCTCCCTGCCAGGTTTTGTCCTTTGGTGCTATTTTTCCCTCTCTGATAGAGCTGGGGGTGAGCTGAGCCCTTTCTCTCTCCCAGGTTTCTTCCTTCAGTTCTGCCTTTCCCTCTCTGATAGGGCTCAGCTCACTCCCAGCCCTTTCTCCCTCCCAGGTTTTCACCTTCAGTTCTGTGTTTTTCCCTCTCTGACAGGGCTCAGCTCACTCCCAGCCCTTTCTCCCTCCCAGGTTTTCACCTTCAGTTCTGTGTTTTTCCCTCTCTGACAGGGCTGAGCTCACTCCCAGCCCTTTCTCCCTCCCAGGTTTTGTCCCTCAGTTCTGTGTTTTTCCCTCTCTGACAGGGCTGAGCTCACCCCCAGCTCTTTCCCCCTCCCAGGTTTTTTCCTGCGCTGGATCCGTCCCTCCCAGCACCTGGAGGAGGCCTGGGGGCAGATCCAGAGGTTGGTGCAGGAAAAAAGGCAGAGCCAGCCCCTGGCTGAGCCCCCAGCTGGGACAGAAAATGGGAAATTTGGGACAAGGTGACACTGGATGGTGCCATGGAAGGGCTGTGCAGGACACAGAGCCCGTGGGCAGAGCTGTCCCAGCCTTGAGCTGCCCACCCTGAGCTCGTTTCAGTAAATTTCTCTCCCAGCCTTGGCCTGTGTCCTGCTCTTCCATAAGGAAGCTGCTCCTTCCCACTGGGATTGCAGCAGGGCCTGTGGATGGCTCTGGGGCTGAAGAGCAGCAGATCACAGAGAAAAAACCCAACAATCACACCAAAAAACCCAACAGATCACACAGAAAAACCCCAACAGATCACAGAGAAAAAACCCAACAATCACACACAAAAAACCCCAACAGATCATACAGAAAAACCCCAGCAGATCACACACAAAAAAACCCAACAATCACACCAAAAAACCCAACAGATCATACAGAAAAACCCCAGCAGATCACACACAAAAAAACCCAACAATCACACCAAAAAACCCAACAGATCATACAGAAAAACCCCAGCAGATCACACACAAAAAAACCCAACAATCACACCAAAAAACCCAACAGATCACACAGAAAAACCCCAACAGATCACAGAGAAAAAACCCAACAATCACACCAAAACCCCAGCAGATCCTACCAAAAAAACCCCAACAGATCACACACAAAAAAATCCAACAATCACATCAAAAACCCCAACAGATCACAGAGAAAAAACCCAACAATCACACCAAAAAACCCAACAGATCATACAGAAAAACCCAACAATCACACCAAAAAACCCAACAGATCATACAGAAAAACCCCAGCAGATCACACACAAAAAATCCAACAATCACATCAAAAACCCCAGCATATCCCACCAAAAAACCCTCAGCAAATCACACCAAAACAACCCCAACAGATCACAAAAAACCCCAAGAGATCACACCAAAAACCCCAGCAAATCACACCAAAAACCCCAGCACATCATACAGGAAAACCTCCAATAGATCACACCAAAAAAACCCCAAAAGATCACACCAAAAAACCCCAGCAGATCATAGAGAAAAACCCAACAATCACACAAAAAAAACCCCCAAAAGATCACAAAAAAAACCCCAACAGGACACACAAAACCACCACCACCCCTAAAATCCCCAAGGCTGCAGCCTCTGTCGTGCCAGCAGCTCTGGGCCCAGAGCCAGCCTGGGAATTCTGCCCTTGAGCCCAGTTTTGAGGAAGGAAAAAGGAAAAAAAATAAAAAGAGCCAGGAGGGTGTGAGGGTGAGGATCTGCACAGGGCAGGAAAAGGAAATATCTGCAATATCTGTTCCATGAGAGGAGCTGGCTCAGGGTCAGCCCAGCAAACACAGCAGCGGGGCCAGGCGTGTGCAAAACAATTCCTGGCTGCTGAATTTGCAGCTTTTTCACACTTGAGGGCAGGGCTGAGGCTGTGGAGCCTCGCTGGGAAGGAGTTCATGGATGGGCAGAGGTCCCAGGAGGAGCAGCACTGCTCCATGGGTGTGGAACAAATGACAACAGAGCTGGCAAAACAAAGTCCTTGGGTTAATTTGGATTCAAATAAGGAAAAATCAACCTAAAAAAAACCCCACAGAGGTGCTTTTCCTTGTGTTTAGAAAAGATTTCTATTTATTTCCTCTTTTTTTCCCCTCCCCCTGGTTTATAAATATGCCCAGCAGGGCAGGCAGCCAACCCCAGTTCCCCTCACTCTTGTCCCAGTAAAAACCACTGGAGAGTTCCCACTTCCCCAACCTCCCAAACCCCCAAAAACAACTTCAGGCCCTTCCTGCAGCCTTGGGCAAGGGCTTGGAGAAGGGAAAAGAAGAGGAGAGGAGAGGGAAATTCTCCTTCAGGCTTCAAACTCGAACTCGAAGTACTGGGGGTCGAAGTAGTGGATGCGGACGTAGCCATCCTCCCCCCCACTGCTGTAACTGCAGGAGGAAAGGGAAAATCAGCAATGGCAGGGTCAGGGATGCTGCTGGCAGCACAAATAGGAAGTTTGGCCTCCCCACCCACTCCTGAAACTGATACAGGAATCACAAAGTGGGAAAAATAATCAGGAATGTGGGGCAGGGTGAGGGGCAGGGTGTGAGTGACTGCCTGGGCTGGGAATGGGAGAATTCAGGGGCTGGTTCCACTCCTAGCACAGAAATCCCCTGAGTCTGGTGATATCCCAGTTCAAAAGTGGGACTGGGGACACTGGGGACACTGAGCTGTAGCTGCAGGGAGGAATGGCAAAATCAGGAATGGCAGAGCCAGGGGTGGCAGAGCCAGGGGTGGCAGAGTCAGGGGTGGCAGAGCCAGGGGTGGCAGAGTCAGGGGTGGCAGAGCCAGGGGTGGCAGAGTCAGGGGTGGCAGAGCCAGGGGTGGCAGGGTCAGGGATGGCAGAGTCAGGGGTGGCAGAGTCAGGGGTGGCAGAGCCAGGGATGGCAGGGCCAGGGGTGGCAGAGCCAGGGTGGCAGAGTCAGGGGTGGCAGAGCCAGGGATGGCAGAGCCAGGGGTGGCAGAGCCAGGGGTGGCAGAGTCAGGGATGGCAGAGCCAGGGGTGGCAGAGCCAGGGTGGCAGAGCCAGGGTGGCAGAGCCAGGGGTGGCAGAGCCAGGGATGGCAGAGCCAGGGGTGGCAGAGTCAGGGGTGGCAGAGTCAGGGATGGCAGAGCCAGGGGTGGCAGAGCCAGGGATGGCAGAGCCAGGGGTGGCAGAGCCAGGGGTGGCAGAGTCAGGGGTGGCAGAGCCAGGGGTGGCAGGGTCAGGGATGGCAGAGTCAGGGGTGGCAGAGTCAGGGGTGGCAGAGCCAGGGATGGCAGGGTCAGAAATGCTGCTGGCAGCACAAATAGGAAGTTTGGCCTCCTCACCCACTCCTGAAACTGATACAGGAATCACAAAGTGGGAAAAAACAATCAGGGACGTGGAGCAGGGTGTGAGTGACTGCCTGGGCTGGGAATGGGAGAATTCAGGGGCTGCTTCCACTCCTAGCACAGAAATCACCTGAGTCTGGTGATATCCCAGTTCAAAAGTGGAACTGGGGACACTGGAACTGGGTGGACTGGGGACACTGAGCTGTAGCTGCAGAGAGGAATGGCAGAGTCAGGGGTGGCAGAGTCAGGGGTGGCAGAGCCAGGGGTGGCAAAGTCAGGGATGGCAGGGTCAGGGGTGGCAGAGTCAGGGGTGGCAGAGTCAGGGGTGGCAGAGTCAGGGGTGGCAGAGTCAGGGGTGGCAGAGTCAGGGATGGCAGAGCCAGGGATGCTGCTGGCAGCACAAATAGGAAGTTTGGCCTCCTCACCCACTCCTGAAACTGATACAGGAATCACAAAGTGGGAAAAAGAATCAGGGATGTGGAGCAGGGTGTGAGTGACTGCCTGGGCTGGGAATGGGAGAATTCAGGGGCTGCTTCCACTCCCAGCCTGAGTTTGGTCATATCCCAGTTCAAAAGTGGGACTGGGAGCACTGGGGACACTGCAAGGCTCTCACCTCTTGCCATCAGGGTGGAAGGCCACGCTGTTGATGGGCCCAAAGTGCCCCTTGACTCTGCCAAACTCCTCCTCAAAAGCCAAGTGGAAGAACCTGGCAGGAGGAAGATTGAGATTGTCACAAAACCCAACAGGGAGCAAAGCACAGAATCCTCAAAAACAACAAAAAAAGGACCAACCTGGCCTCGAATTTGCCAATCCTGGTGGAGGTTGTGGTCACATCCATGGCCTCCTGCCCTCCTCCCAGCACCACCTGCAGGGGACAGAAACCAGAGAAATCACAAACAGAGCCCTTCAGTGCTTCCCTCTGCGATTTGGGGTTGGGAAAAACCTCCAGCTTTGATCCCCACCTTGAAACCAGTTTAGAGCAGTGAGTGCCAGGTGCAGAGGTTCCCTGGACACCTCCAGAGGTGGTGACAGCCTCCAGCACTTCCCAATAATCCCACAAAGCCCACAAATCCACCATCAGCCTCCAACCCCCTGAGGAATTCCCACCTCCCTGACCACACCAAACTTTGTTCCCAGCAAAAATCCCCCAGGTTTATTGCAGAGTGTTGGTTTTGGGCTGGATGGGAGCAGCCACGCTGCAGGAGTGCCAGGATCAGTGAGAGCCTCAGGGAGCTGATCCTTACGTGGTCAAAGATGGGGGAAAGAGCAGCAGAGTTCACCGGCCGCTCCGTCCTGAACGTCTTCAGGTGCTCCAGGGATGTGCAGTCAAAGAGCTATGAGGGAAAAATGATAAATTAATTCATTATCTCCAGCTGCTGGGCCTCACCTGCATGGATGTTCCCTCTGCAAGCTCAAATCCCAAAAATATTCCCCTCCAGAAAGGGAAATCTTCCACTGTCCAGAATCTAAACTGCAAATGTTCTATGGAAATACCAAAATATTTTATTTTCAATGCTTGGCTGATCATTGCCTTTCTCACTGAACATTCCCAAGGGAATAAAATCCCTGTGAGGAGAGATCCTGGCAGGCAAAGCTCACCTTGGCTGTGTTATCCTTGGAAGCAGTGATGAACATGGTCATGTCCCTGGAGGTCTGGATGTCGTTGATTTGCTTGGTGTGCTCCTTGATATTGGAGAGCTGCTCCCCTGACTGGAGGGGAAAAGGAGTTTTCAGGAGGTGGGAAGGGATTCCCTCATTAAAAATAACATGGAATAAAATCCTGGAATGTTCTGGGTGGGAATTTAGGAATGGATTCAGTTCCATGTCCCTGCTCTGTGTCAATTCCAGTCTCGCTCAGAGGAGCCTCAGATTTTAACAGAGCAGGGGAAGAGGAATTTTCATGGAGCTGGGAAGTGATTCCCTCATTAAAAACAACTTGGGAAAACATGGAATAAAATCCTGGAATGCTTTGGGTGGGAATTTAGGAATGGATTCAGTTCCACACCCTGTGCTGAGGTGTCACTCCCAGCCTTGCTTGGGGGAGCCTCAGATTTTACCAAAGGAGGGGAAAAGGAGTTCTCAGGGAGCTGGGAAGGGATTCCCTCATTAAAAACAACATGGAATGGAATCCTGGAAGTGATTCCCTCATTAAAAACAGCCTGGAATGGAACCTGGAATGATCAGGGTGGGAATTTAGGAATGGATTCAGTTCCATGTCCCTGCTCTGTGACAATTCCAGTCTCACTTGGAGGAGCCTCAGATTTTAACAAGAAAGGGGAAGAAGAATTTTCAGGGAGCTGGGAAATGTTTTCCTCATTAAAAACAACCTGGGAGATCATGGAATAAAATCCTGGAATGCTTTGGGTGGGGAGGGAATTTAGGAATGGATTCAGTTCCACACCCTGTGCTGAGGTGTCACTCCCAGCCTTGCTTGGGGGAGCCTCAGATTTTAACAGGGGAGGGGAAGAGGAATTTTCAGGGAGCTGGGAAATGTTTTCCTCATTAAAAATAACTTGGGAGATAATGGAATAAAATCCTGGGAGAACAAGGATTGAACCCCCAGATCAGAAATGCACTGGGAGGGAATTTAGGAAAGGATTCAGTTCCATGTCCCTGCTCTGCATCACTCCCAGCCTCGCTTGGGGGAGCCTCAGATTTTAACAGGGGAGGGGAATTTTCATGGAGCTGGGAAGTGATTCCCTCATTAAAAACAACCTGGAAGAACATGGAATGGGATCCTGCAATGCTTTGGGTAGGAAGGGAATTTAAGAATGGATTCAGTTCCATGTCCCTGCTCTGGGTCACTTCCAGCTTCACTCAGGGGAGCCTCAGATTTTAAAAAGGGGGGGAACAGGAATTTCCAGGGAGCTGGGAAATGTTTTCCTCATTAAAAATAACTTGGGAGATAATGGAATAAAATCCTGGGAGAACAAGGAACAGAACCCCCAGAACAGAAATAAACTGGGAGGGAATTTAGGAGTGGATTCAGTTCCATGTCCCTGCTCTGCATCACTCCCAGCCTTGCTTGGAGCAGCCTCAGATTTTAAAGGGGAGGGGAACAGGAATTTCCAGGGAGCTGGGAAATGTTTTCCTCATTAAAAACAACTTGGGAGATCATGGAATAAAATCCTGGAATGCTTTGGGTGGGGAGGGAATTTAGGAAAGGATTCAGTTCCATGTCCCTGCTCTGCATCACTCCCAGCCTTGTTTGGGGGAGCCTCAGATTTTAACAAAGGAGGGGAAGAGGAATTTCCAGGGAGCTGGGAAATGTTCTCCTCATTAAAAATAACTTGGGAGATAATGGAATAAAATCCTGGGAGAACAAGGATTGAACCCCAGAACAGAAATAAACTGGGAGGGAATTTAGGAATGGATTCAGTTCCATGTCTCTGCTCTGCATCACTTCCAGTCTCACTTGGAGCAGCCTCAGATTTTAACAGGGGAGGGGAAGAGGAATTTTCATGGAGCTGGGAAGTGATTCCCTCATTAAAAACAACTTGGGAGATCATGGAATAAAATCCTGGAATGCTTTGGGTGGGAGGGAATTTAGGAATGGATTCAGTTCCACGTCCCTGCTCTGGGTCACTTCCAGCTTCACTCAGGGGAGCCTCAGATTTTAAAAAGGGGAGGGGGAAAGGAATTTCCAGGGAGCTAGGAAGTGATTCCCTCATTAAAAACAACTTGGAATAGAAGAGATAATGGAATAAAATCCTGGAATGCTCTGGGCTGGAAGGGAATTTAGGAACAGATTCCGTTCCACGCCCCGCTCTGTGCCAACTCCAGCCTCGCTCAGAGCACCCCCATATCTCAATGATCCTCGCTGGAGCTGCTGTTTGGAGCCCCCCAAATCCCACATCCCAGCCCTGATCCCCCCAGGAATGCTGCCCAGGCTGCCCCAGGCCCTACCTTGGCACTGAACTGGTTGAGCTCCCCGTTCTCATGGCCAGCAATGATGAACTCCCCGAGCGGGCCCCACACGGCGCTGGTGATCTTGGAGTCACTGCAGGGAATCTTCATGTAGGGCTCGTTGTTCTCTGGGGGAAAGGAGAAATCAGCACCCAGGGGCACCTCTGAGCCCTTTGTGCCCCTTGCTCAGCCTGGATTTGGGATTTTCCAGGTGGATTTTTATTTGTGGAGCTCAGATTTGCAAGGGCAGCAGTTCGGAATCCCATAAAGAAAGGATGAAGGAATTGTGTCCTTGTTGATGTGATCACTCCCCTGCCAGCAAAGAGATTTTTTTAGGGAAAAAAATCGCCCCCAAGCACTCCCAACAAAGAATTTTCTAGGGAAATTCAATTTTCAAGTGCAGGAACTCCCTGCTGCAGCATTCCCACAAATTGGCATTTCCCTGTTCCTGATGCTCCTGAGTAAGAGGGGCTCGTTTGGGAGCTTTATAATCCCCTACAAAATTAAGATTTATCCTTTTATGTCCCCTGCCCAGCTGGATTTGGGATTTTCCAGGTGGATTTTTATTTGTGGAGCTCAGATTTCCAGGGACAGCATTTCGGAATCCCATAAAGAAAGGATGAAGGAATTGTGTCCTTGTTGATGTGATCACCCCACAACCACTCCCACCCACCCAAAAGAGATTTTTTAGGGAATCTTCCCCTCTGCTCCATCCCTGAAAATATTCCAGGTTAGAGCAACTTGGGACAGGGAAAGGAATCCCTGCTCAGTTGGATTTGGGATTTTCCAGCATTTCAAGGGAGGATTTTAATTTGTGGAGCTCAGATTTCCAGGGATGAAAATTTGAATTCCATTCATTTTGAATTCCATAAGGAATTCTGAATTCCATAAAGAAGGGGATGAAGGAATTGTGTCCTTGCTGATGTGATCACCCCACAACCACTCCCACCCACCCAAAAGAGATTTTTTTAGGGAATCATCCCCTCTGCTCCATCCCTGAAAATGTTCCAGGTTAGAAAAACTTGGGACAGGGAAAGGAATCCCTGCTCAGTTGGATTTGGGATTTTCCAGCATTTCAAGGGTGGATTTTTATTTGTGGAGCTCAGATTTCCAGGGCAGCATTTTGGAATCCCATGGGGAAGGGGGAGCAGAATAAAATGCTTTTCCAGCATTTCAAGGGTGGATTTTAATTTATGGAGCTCAGATTTCCAGGGGGCTCAGGGGCAGCATTTTGGAATCCCACAGGAAGAGGGAATGAAGGAATTGTGTCCTTGCTGATGTGATCACCCCACAACCACTCCCACCCATCCAAAAGAGATTTTTTTAGGGAATCATCCCCTCTGCTCCATCCCTGAAAATGTTCCAGGTTAGAGCAACTCGGGCTAGGGGAAGGAATCCCTGCCCATGAGATTTAACCCCAAAAGCCCAGTGGGACCCCAGAGGGGGCTGCCCTGGCCCCTCACCGATCTGGCTGGGGTCCCTGAGGTCGAAGAAGCTGACAAAGCACTGGTAGCCCATCTGCTTGTCCGTGGAGAACATGATGATGTTCCCTCCAAAGTCAAAGCCGCACGTCCTCACGGCTGAGCTGGTCTTCACCAGGGCCAGCTGCTTCCCTGGGGGGCAGAGCAGGGAAAAAAGGGGTTTACAGGGAGCTGGGAAGGGAATTCAAAATTCAAAACAGCCTGGGAGATCATGGAATAAAATCCTGGAATTATTTGGAAGTGAATTTAGGAATGGATTCAGTTCCACACCCTGTGCTGAGGTGTCACTTCCAGCCTTGCTTGGGGAGCCTCAGATTTTAACAGAGATGGGGAAGAGGGATTTTCAGGGAGCTGGAAAATGTCTTCCTCATTAAAAATATCATGGAATAGAACCCTGAAATGTTCTGGGTGGGAATCTAGGAATGGATTCAGTCACAGATCCCTGCTCTGTGTCAATTCCAGCCTCACTCAGGAGAGCCTTAGATTTTAACAGAGATGGGGAAAATGAGTCTTCAGGGAGCTGGGAAGTGATTCCATCCTTCAAAAATACCCATCCTCAGTGGGAGAAGGTGCTGGAATAGAATGGAAGCCTGGAATGGAACCTGGAATCCTCTGGGTGGGAATTTAGGAATGGATTCAGTTCCACACCCTGTGCTGAGGTGTCACTTCCAGCCTTGCTTGGGGAGCCTCAGATTTTAACAGAGATGGGGAAGAGGGATTTCAGGGAGCTGGGAAATTATTCTCTCATTAAAAACACCCATCCTCAGTGGGAGAAGGTGCTGGAATAGAATGGAACCCTGGAAAGGAATCTGGAATGATCTGGGTGGGAATTTAGGAATGGATTCAGTTCCAGGTCCCTGCTCTGTGACAATTCAGGGCTCACTCAGGGGAACCTCAAATTTTAAAAAGGGGAGGGGAAGAGGAAATTTCAGGGAGCTGGGAAGTGATTTCCTCATTAAAAACAGCCTGGGAGATCATGGAATAAAATCCTGGAATGATTTGGAAGTGAATTTAGGAATGGATTCAGTTCCACACCCTGTGCTGAGGTGTCACTTCCAGCCTTGCTTGGGGAGCCTCAGATTTAAACAGAGGAGGGGAAAAAAGAATTTTCAAGGAGCTGGGAAGGGATTCCCTCATTAAAAATACCCATCCTCAATGGGAGAAGGTGCTGGAATAGAATGGAACCCTGGAATGGAATCTGGAATGTTCTGGGTGGGAATTTAGGAGTGGATTCAGTTCCACATCTCTGCGTTGTGACAATTCCAGCCTTGATTGGGGCAACCTCAGATTTTAACAGAGGAGGGAAAGAGGAATTTTCAGGGAGCTGGGAAGTGATTCCATCCTTCAAAACACCCATCCTCAGCGGAGAAGGTGCTGGAATAGAATGGAACCCTGGAATGGAACCTGGAATGATCTGGGTGGGAATTTAGGAATGGATTCAGTTCCAGGTCCCTGCTCTGTGACAATTCAGGGCTCACTCAGGGGAACCTCAATTTTAAAAAGGGGAGGGGAAGAGGAAATTTCAGGGAGCTGGGAAGTGATTTCCTCATTAAAAACAAACTGGGAGAGCATGGAATAAAATCCTGGAATGATTTGGAAGTGAATTTAGGAATGGATTCAGCTCCACATCTCTGCGTTGTGACAATTCCAGCCTCGCTCAGGGGAATCTCAGATTTTAACAAGAGGAGGGGAAGAGGAATTTTCAGGGAGCTGGGAAGGGATTTCCTCATTAAAAATAACATGGAATGGAATCCTGAAATGCTTTAGGTGGGAAGAAAATTTACGAATGGATTCAGCTCCATGTTTCTGCTCTGTGGCAATTCCAGCCTCAAATTTTAAAAAGGGAAAAGGAATTTTCAGGGAGCTGGGAAATTATTCCCTCATTAAAAGCAGCATGGAACAGAACATGGAATGCTCTGGAAAGCAATTTGGGAATGGATTCAGTTCCAGGTGTCTGCTCTGTGTCAGTCCCAGCAGTGTCCCCCAGGCCCAGGGATGTCCCCAAAGGGAATCTGGGGTGCCCTCACCTGTCTCACAGTCCCACAGGCGGCAGCTGTTGTCTGCAGAGCCGGTCAGGACATGCCTGGTGTCCCCTGAGCCTCCATTAAGGGAAAATCAGCCCCAAATCCCCCTGCCAGGGCACTCACAGAACAATTCTGAACCCAAAAATTGATATTTTTCAGGGCAAAATCTGCCCCAGGGAAGGCAACACAGAGCCCAAGTGTTCCCATGGCAAAATCCCATCTTTTCCCCATGAAAATGAAAAGAAAAAGCTCCATTTCTTGCATTTAAATAAATTTCCCACCCTTTTATCTCTGCTGCCTGTGGAAAACCTTCCCAAATATCCAAAAGGCACAACAAATCCAGATATTAATTAGGATGTTGTCCCAAATGGGAAAACACCCAAACAAGAGGCAGCAGAAGGAATGGATTCAGTTTAAAAAGAAGAATTTAAACGCTGCTCTTGGAGAGGAAGATGAGAAGCAGCCGGGAGGAAGCACCGAGGATGATTCAGCCTCTAAAATATGAAATAAAACCGGTTTTGGGATCAAAGGATACAGTCAGCATCCACACACCACACAGCTCCCGTGTGCCCATTGTAGGTCCCCAACCTCTCGCCGTTCACCGAATACCAAACATTGACAATCTGCGAGGAAGAGGGGGGAAAAAAATTAATTAAAATTAAGGATTAATTAATGGACGGGTAATTAGCGGTGGTGGGGAGCACTCACGGGATCCTTGGCCACGGTGAACAGCAGGTCTCCCTCGCGGTTGTATTTGATCTGAGTGATGGAGCGCTCATGGCCTTGCAGCAGGATGGGCTTCTGTAATTAATTATTAAATAATTAATGAGGGTGATGATGGGAGGGTGGGGGGGGGGGAGCGCGGCCCCCCGGTCCGAGGCTCCTGGGACGCGGGGGGTCGGCCAAGCCGCCCCCCCGCGCCCAGGAGCCTCGGACCGGGGGTGTAGAGCCGGTGAATCATCGGTGGCACCGAAACTCGCGGCCCCCGAGCCCGCGGCCATCCCGCTCTCACCATGGCGGCCACGCTGAGGCCTCACGGGGCGGCACTTCCGGGATGGCGGCGGCGCGCCGGAAATACGTCACTGTGTCAATGGCAACACAGGTACTTCCGGGAAGCAGGAAGCGTGGCGGCGTTGCCATGGCGACCGCGGGTGAGGAGGGAGTGATGGCGGCGCGGGGAGGGTTTGGATGGGAAGGGGGAAAGCGTGGCTGGGAGGGCTGAGGGAGTGCGGGGAGGTTGGGGAGGGGGAGTCGGGCTATGGTGACAGGACGGGAGCGTGGAATGGGGAAGGAATTTGGGGATCAGCCGGTCCCGCGGGCAGGGACAGCTGGCACCGGCCCGGGCTGCTCCGGGCTCATCCGGCCGGGCCTCGGGCACTGCCCGGTGCTGAGGGTGATGCCTGGAGAGGCTCTCTGGAACAGAGGCTGGACAGAGTTAAAGAATAAAGTAGGGATTTGTTAAAAGACCTTTAATTGATCCACAAGGGCCCGGCTGTGGCTACACCCAAGATAGACCCCAAGTCACGAGTTTTCACACTTTTATGAGTTTTGGTCCATTTCCATATGGGGTTCAGTGTCCAGTTCCAGCTCCGGGTGATGCAGTCCCACCCTCCCAGTTTGCTCCCCTCCATTCCCTGCTGTTTGCACTTTTGGGGACTGAGGCTGGAAATTCATTGTTCTGTGGGACTGAGGAGAGGAAAAGGATTGTTCTGTGGGACTGAGCTGTGAGGAGAACTTGCTAAAACACTTTATATTAAGTTCACACACTAAGGCACTGCAGAGCATGGAAAATATAAAACCTAAAACTGAAGGCATCGAGGGGACTGAGGCCGGGCTGCCTCCATGGCTCGATCCGCTGTTCCGGCCGGGCTGGCTCCGCTGACCCGCTGTTCCAGGTGAGGCCGGGCTGTTTCCACGGCTCGATCCGCTGTCCGGCGGGCCGGCTCCGATCCCGGTGTTCGGGGTGAGGCGGGCTGCTCTGACCCGCTGTCCCGGGCCGGGCTGGCTCTGACCCCGCTTTCCCGGTGAGCGGCTGGCTCCGGCTCTGACCCGCCGTTCCCGGCTGAGGCCGGTGGCCGATCCGTGTTCCGGGGCGGGCGGCTGGCTCCGGCTCTGACCCGCCGTTCGGAATGGGCGGGCTGCCTCCTGGCTCTGACCCGCTGTCCCGGGGTGAGGCGGCTGGCTCGATCCCGCGTTCGGGCGCTGCTCTGACCCCGCCGTCCGGTGGGCGGGCTGGCCGATCCCGCTATTCCGGCTGAGGCGGCTGGCTTCCGGCTCTGACCCCGTGTTCCGGGGCCGGGTGGTCCCGCTCGCCGCCGTTCCTGAAGCGGTGGCTCTGACCGCCGTCCGGGCCGAGGCGGGCTGCTCCACGGCTCTGACCCACCGTTCCGGGGGCGGGCTGCTCCGCGCTCCGATCCGCTGTTCCGGGCTGAGGCCGGGCTGGCTCCCGGCTCTGACGCGTGTTCCCGGGATGAGGCCGGGCTGCTCCCGGTCGACCCCGCTGTTCCCGGGGCTGAGGCCGGGCTGGCTCCCGGCTCTGATCCCGCTGTTCCCGGGGCCGGGCTGGCTCCGGTCCGTCCCGGTGTTTCCGGGCTGAGGCCGGGTGCCTGACCCCGCCGTTCCCGGGGCGCGGCTGGCTCGACCCCGCTGTTCCCGGGGCCGGGCTGGCTCCGATCCCGCTGTTCCCAGGGCCGAGGCCGGGCTGCCTCCATGGCTCTGACCCCGCTGTTCCCGGGGCTGAGGCCGGGCTGGCTCCGATCTAACCGCTGTTCCCGGGGCTGAGGCCGGGCTGGCTCCGATCCCGGTGTTCCTGGGGCTGAGGCCGGGCCGGCTCCACGGCTCTGACCCCGCCGTTCCCGGGCCCGGGCTGGCTCCCGGCTCTGACCCCGCCGTTCCCGGGGCCTGGGCGGCTGGCTCCTGACCCGCCGTTCCTGAGGCCGGGCGGGCTGGCTCTGACCCCGCCGTTCCTGAGGCCGGGGCTGGCTCTGACCCCGCGTTCCTGAGGCCGGGCTGGCTCCACGGCTCTGACCCCGCTGTTCCCGGGGCCGGGCTGGCTCCCGGCTCTGACCCCGCCGTTCCCGGGGCTGAGGCCGGGCTGGTTCCACGGCTCTGACCCCGCGTTCCTGAGGCTGGGCCGGCTGGCTCTGACCCGCGTTCCGGGGCTGAGGCCGGGCTGGCTCCCGGCTCCGATCCCGCTGTTCCCGGGGTTGAGGCCGGGCTGGCTCCCGGCTCTGACCCCGCTGTTCCCGGGCCCGGGCTGGCTCCCGGCTCTGACCCCGCCGTTCCCGGGGCTGAGGCCGGGCTGGCTCCCGGCTCTGACCCCGCCGTTCCCCGCAGGGCAGGCGCTGGCCCTGGCGCTGGTGGCCGCGCTCTGGGGCGGCACCGGGCCGTTCCTGAGGGCGGCAGCCGCGGGCATGGAGGAGCAGCGGGGCCGGGGCCGCCTGCGGCAGCTGCTGGCGGAGCTGCGGTTCCTCAGCCTCAACTGGCAGGTGAGAGCCCGCCTGGCATTAATTATAAATGATAAATATCATTAATGGCTTCTTTGTCATTGGTGTGTTGGCTTCTGCAAGTTATTGGTAATCACAAGGATCCTGATATAGTGCAGCTTGTAATCCCTTTGAACTGCTTTTTGGTATAATAAATATAATAAATATAATATAATATACTATACTATACTATAATATAATAAAATAATGTAATATAATATATATTATATGCATTATATATATTATATATAATATATTGTATTATATATAGTTTATATATGAATTATATATATATAATTATATATTATATATATTATATATTATATTATATATTATTAATATTAAATAATATATTAATGATATTTAAATAATATTAATAATTTAATTTTTTATAATAATATGTATTTATATAATATTATTATATAATTAATGTAATAGTATTATATATAATATAATATAATATAATATAATATAATATAATATAATATAATATATCAGATTTTGCATGCACCGTGTAGTTTATATCAATAATGTGATAAATATAGCTTAGAACTTCTCATGCTATTAAAGTACAAACTATGTGCTGTTAAATATTTCATTTGTGGAATTAACTCAGATAATAATGTAAAATAGCTCTGTTAATTCAATGTATTTGTGGAATTTTTGTATCTGAATCATAAAACAACAGTGACAAGAACCAGGACACCAAGAGACAAAGTGAACTTTGCTGAAAGCTTGGTATCCTTGCTGAACCCCAATATCCACAATTGCCTGAAGCTCTGTGTTCTCCTGCAGTACCTGGTGCCCTTCCTGCTCAACCAGGCTGGATCTCTGCTCTTCTACCTCACCTTGGCCTCCACAGGTCAGACCCTGCTGCTTTTTTTGGGGTGCTTTGATGGGATTTTGTGGCTCAGCCAAACAGCAAGAAGATCCCTTGGAATAATGCCAAATAAATCAAATTTCTCCACTTGGATCTTGCATTTCAGACCTGTCGCTGGCAGTGCCACTCTGCAACTCCCTGGCTTTGGTTGTGACCTTGGTGACTGGGAAAATCCTGGGAGAGGACATTGGGGGGAAAAGTGAGTCCCACTTCCAGCATTTCCTCAAGAAATCAGCTTTTATTGCATTGGGATTACTTGATTTGTAATGTGGGAATTTGATTTTTAATGTGGGGGATTTGATTTTTAATGTGAGGGATTTCATTTTTAATGTATCATTTAATTTATAACATGGGGGATTTAATTTATAATGTGGGAGATTTGGTTTTTCATGTGGGAGATTTGATTTTAATGTATAATTTAATTTACAATCTAATCTGAAGACACCAAACACCCCACAAGGCTTGAACTGGGTCAGAGCAGCTTTGGCTGCAGGGAATTGAAATGAGAATGGAAAATTCCCATTTCAATGGGATTTTTTATCCCATTGAAAAGGGAAAGGGAATTGAAATAGATTTTTGGGCAGGACTGGTGAATTTAAAGCCAGAATTGCCTGTTTAAAGCTAAAAGGATTTAAATTTCCCTCAGTAAAATGCCCATGATGGAAAAGGAGTGGCCCAAAAGTCAACGTGCCTTGCTCAGGTGCTCAGGAAAAAGCAGGAAATTGGGGAATTTCAAACTGCAGGAGCTGGAGGTGGTTGTTTGGGGCAGATTCCCGGTTTGTCCCCGTTTGCTGATCCTGGATTTGTTCCTCCCCAGGGGCTGTGGCAGGAATGCTGCTCACCATGCTGGGGCTGTCGCTGTGCCTGGCTGGGGCCTGAGGCAGCAGAGGCTCACCCAGGGCTCCTCCCGGGCCTGGGAAGGTGTTTTGGGATGGATCCCAAACAAATCCCATGGACTGCACTCCCCACTGCAGGGACAGCAGCCACTCTGTGCCTTCAGGGGATTTGGGTGCCTCAAACTGGCTTGGACAGCACTGAAAGGGGGTAAGAAAGGGTTAATAAATTATCCAGTGTGACCTCCTGGCACTGATGGAGTTTTTGATTAGCCCAAACCCTTCTGAGCACCCCTAAAACCTTCAACCAGCCCCTCACTGAGCCCAAACCCCTTTGCCAAGCCCAAACCAAACCCTTCCAGCCACCCCAAATCCTTCTGACAATCAATCCCAAACCCTTCCAGCCACCCCAAATCCTTCTGGCAATGAATCCCAAACCCTTCCAACCACCCCAAACCCTTCTGACAATGAATCCCAAACCCTTCCAGCCACCCCAAACCCTTCTGACAATCAATCCCAAACCCTTCTGAGAATCCCAAACCCTCCTGACCACCACAGAACCTTCTGACCACCTCTAAACCCTTCCAACCAGCCCCTCACTGAGCCCAAACCCTTCTGACAATCCCAAACCAAACCCTTCCAGCCACCCCAAATCCTTCTGACAATCAATCCCAAACCCTTCTGAGAATCCCAAACCCTTTTGAGAATCCCAAACCCTCCTGACCACCACAGAACCTTCTGACCACCTCTAAACCCTTCCAACCAGCCCCTCACTGAGCCCAAACCCTTCCAGCCACCCTAAACCCTTCCAAGCAGCCTCTCACTGAGCCCAAACCCTTCTGACAATCCCAAACCCTTCTGAGCACCCCTAAACCTTCTGAGCACCCCTAAAACCTTCAACCAGCCCCTCACTGAGCCCAAATCCTTCCAGCCACTCTAAACCCTTCCAACCAGCCCCTCACTGAGCCCAAATCCTTCTGACGATCCCAAACCAAACCCTTCCAACCACCCCAAACCCTTCTGACAATCAATCCCAAACCCTTCCAGCCACCCCAAACCCTTCTGACAATCAATCCCAAACCCTTCTGCCCACCCCAAACCCTTCTGACAATCAATCCCAAACCCTCCTGAGCACCCCAAACCCTCCTGTGCATCCTCAGGGCTCTCTGATCCTGCAGGATTTATCCCCCAGGATCTGATCCAGGATTTCTGGCTCAGCACCTCATGTCCCACCTCATGTCCAGGTGCTGTCACCTCCCTGTCACAGTCTGGGAAGTCCCAAAGCTCCTGTCCTGTCCTGGCCACCCCTCCCTCAGCCATGGAGATGCCAGCGAGCCAGGCAGGAACAGCTTCAGCATCAGGAAAAGATTTTTTTTTTATTCTCAAAAAATAAAAAGAATTCCAGAATTCCACAGCAGAAAGATCCACATCTGCTGTGGGGTTGGGACAGGGGAGCACAGCACCAGTGTGGGGGAAAGTCCTTGGGGAACCTGGGATGTCCCTGGATGTCCCTTTGTGAGGGATCTGAGATGTCCCCTGGGATGTCCCTGGATGTCCCTTTGTGAGGGACCTGGGATTTCTCTGGGATGTTCCCTGGGGAACCTGGGATGTCCCTGGATGTCCTTTTGTGAGGGACTGGGATGTCCATGGATGTCCCTTTCTGAGGGATCTGAGATGTCCCTTTCTGAGGGACTGGGATGTCCCTGGGATGTCCATGGATGTCCCTTTCTGAGGGATCTGAGATGTCCCTGGATGTCCTTTTGTCCTTTTCTGAGGGACCTGGGATGTCCTTTGTGAGGGACTTGGGATGTCCCTGGATGTTCCCTGGATGTCCCTTTCTCAGGGACCTGGGATGACCCCTGGGATTTCTCTGGGATGTCCCTTTGTGAGGGACCTGGGATGTCCCTGGATGTCCCTTTCTGAGGGATCTGGGATGTCCCCTGGATGTCCCTTTCTGAGGGATCTGGGATGTCCCTGGATGTCCCTTTGTGAGGGACTGGGATGTCCCTGGATGTCCCTTTGTGAGGGACCTGGGATGTCCCTGGATGTTCCCTGGATGTCCCTTTCTCAGGGACCTGGGATGACCCCTGGGATTTCTCTGGGATGTCCCTTTGTGAGGGACCTGGGATGTCCCTGGATGTCCCTTTCTGAGGGACTGGGACGTCCCTGGATGTCCCTTTCTGAGGGACCTGGGACGTCCCTGAGCTGAAGGAATTCCCAAAGCAGCAGCTCCTTTGTCCAGGAGAGAATTCCCAGAGGCAGAATGAGCCTCACCCCAAGGATCAGGGGATTGCCCTCCCTCCCCACTCTGCACTCCCAAAAACCCCCTGGGACACCCAGGACAGTGCAGAGCCACCCCAAACCCCAATTCCCACATGGAATCCCCTCGGTTCTGTGGGAAAAGCTCCTTCCTGCAGCTCCAGCTCCACCCAAAACACCTCCAACCTTCATGTCCCACCTGGATCAGCCAGCAGGATCCCAGGGAAGGGAAGGGAAGGGAAGGGAAGGGAAGGGAAGGGAAGGGAAGGTTTGGGAAGGGAAGGTTTGGGAAGGGAAGGTTTGGGAAGGGAAGGGAAGGGAAGGGAAGGGAGAAGGGAAGGGAAGGGGAGAAGGGAAGGGAAGGGAAGGGAAGGGAAGGGAAGGAAGGGAAGGGAAGGGAAGGGAAGGGAAGGGAAGGGAAGGGAAGGGAAGGGAAGGGAAGGGAAGGGAAGGGAAGGGAAGGGAAGGGAGGAAGGTTTGGGAAGGGAAGGTTTGGGAAGGGAAGGTTTGGGAAGGGAAGGTTTGGGAAGGGAAGGGAAGGGAAGGGAAGGTTTGGGAAGGTTTGGGAAGGTTTGGGAAGGTTTGGGAAGGTTTGGGAAGGGAAGGGAAGGGAAGGGAAGGGAAGGGAAGGGAAGGGAAGGGAAGGGAAGGGAAGGGAAGGGAAGGGAAGGGAAGGGAAGGGAAGGGGGAAGGGAAGGGGGAAGGGAAGGGGAAGGGAAGGGAAGGGAAGGGAAGGGAAGGGAAGGGAAGGGAAGGGAAGGGAAGGGAAGGAAGGGAAGGGAAGGGAAGGGAAGGGAAGGGAAGGAAGGGAAGGGAAGGGAAGGGAAGGGAAGGGAAGGGAAGGGAAGGG
Organism: Zonotrichia leucophrys gambelii; assembly: GCF_028769735.1. Taxonomy (NCBI): domain Eukaryota; kingdom Metazoa; phylum Chordata; class Aves; order Passeriformes; family Passerellidae; genus Zonotrichia; species Zonotrichia leucophrys. Next base: position 1,902,253 of record NC_088192.1, on the reverse strand, counting down.
AAGGGAAGGGAAGGGAAGGGAAGGAAGGGAAGGGAAGGGAAGGGAAGGGGAAGGGAAGGGAAGGGAAGGGAAGGGAAGGATCCCCCCAGGACCCTGCCATGGCTGCTCCTGCTCACACCAAACAGCCCCAGCAGGATTCTGTTCCATTTTCCGGGTGGGGCAGCCCCAGCTGTCCCTGTGCCCTCAGAGCTGAGGCTGCTGCAGCCCCAGGGCCTCTCCACAGCAGGCCGGGAACTCGGGGACGCTGCAGGGATGGGCAGCAACTCCCAACTTCTGCTTCAGCAGCAGGAACTGCGGGGAGACACAGCCCAGTGTACATCGCTTTGTGTTTTCTATGGATTTCTTTATATCTTCTTTTAGATCTCTTTATATTTTCTATTTCCGTTTCTATTGTCTTTGATATTGCTTTCTATTTTCTATTTTATTTTACATTTTCTTTTCTACTTCCTTTTCTATTGTCTTTGATATTTTTTTCTATCTTCTATTTCCTTCCTATTTTATTTTAAATTTTCTTTTCTATGTCCTTTTCTATTATCTTTGATATTTCTTTCTATTTTCTTTCTATTTTATATTTTCATTTTCTTTGATATTTCCTATTTTCTTTGATACATTTCCTTTATATTTTATTTTCTTAGATATTTTCTTTGATATATCCTTTCCATTTTTCCTATTTCTTTGATATATATTTGATACTTTATTTTTTAGATTTCTTTATATTTTCTTTGATATTTCCTATTTCCTTTTACATTCCTTTATATTTTGATCCTTCTTTATATATTCTTTGATATTTCTTTACATTTTCTTTGATATTTCTATTTTCTTTTATATTCCTTTCTATTTTCTTTTATATTCCTTTCTATTTTCTTTTATATTCCTTTCTATTTTTTATATTTTCTTTGATATTTCTATTTTCTTTTCTTTTTCCTTTCCAATTTTTATATTTTCTTTATATTTTCTATTATATTCCTTTATATTTTCTATTATATTCCTTTATATTTTCTTTTATATTCCTTTATAGTTTTTTATATTTATTTCTATTTTCTTTTCTATTTCTTTATATTTTCTTTTCTATTTTGATATTCCTTTATATTTTTTATATTTTCTTTGATATTTTCTTTGATATTCCTTTACATTTTTTAATATTTATATTTTCCTTGATATTCCTTTCCATTTTTTAAAATATTTTCCTTTACATTTTCCTTTATTTTTTAAAATATTTATTTTCCTTTATATTTTCCTTTCTATTTCCTTCATATTTTCTTTAATATTCCTTATATTTTAATATTTTCCTTTATATTTTCCATGATATCCCTTCCTATTTTTTTTTATATTTTCCTTTATACTTTCCTCGATATTTCTTAATTTTTTTTTAATATTTTCCTTTATATTTTCTTTGATATTTCCTTTATATTTTCTTTTATATTCCTTTTTATTTTTTTATATTTTCATTTGTATTTTCTTTTATATTTTCCTAATATTTTCTATTATATTCCTTTATATTTTGTATTTTCTTTGATATTTCTATTTTCTATTATATTCCTTTATATTTTTTTCATATTCCTTTATATTTTTAAATATTTTCTTTTATATTTTCCTTTATATTCCTTTATATTTTCTTTGATATTTCCTTCATATTTTGACATTCCTTTCTATTTTTATATTTTCTTTTATATTTTATCTTCCTTTATATTTTTAAAATATTTTCCTTTATATTTTCCTTTATATTTTCTTTTATATTCCTTTATATAATTTTAATATTTTCTTTTATATTTTCCTTTATATTCCTTTATATTTTCTTTTATCTATTCTTTGATATTTCTATTTTATCTTTTCCTTTATATTTTCCTTTATATTCCTTTCTATTTTTTTAAATATTTTCCTTTATATTCCTTTATTTCTTTAAATTTTTTCTTTTATATTTTCTTTGATATCTCCTTCATATTTTCTTTAATATTCCTTATATCTTAATATTTTCCTTTATATTTTCCATGATATCCCTTCCTATTTTTTTTTATATTTTCCTTTATACTTTCCTCGATATTTCTTAATTTTTTTTAATATTTTCCTTTATATTTTCTTTGATGTTTCCTTTATATTTTCTTTTATATTCCTTTTTATTTTTTTATATTTTCATTTGTATTTTCTTTTATATTTTCCTAATATTTTCTATTATATTCCTTTATATTTTGTATTTTCTTTGATATTTCTATTTTCTATTATATTCCTTTATATTTTTTTATATTCCTTTATATTTTTTAATATTTTCTTTTATATTTTCCTTTATATTCCTTTATATTTTCTTTGATATTTCCTTCATATTTTGACATTCCTTTCTATTTTTATATTTTCTTTTATATTTTATCTTCCTTTATATTTTTAAAATATTTTCCTTTATATTTTCCTTTATATTTTCTTTTATATTCCTTTATATTCCTTTATATTTTCTTTTATCTATTCTTTGATATTTCTATTTTATCTTTTCCTTTATATTTTCCTTTATATTCCTTTCTATTTTTTTAAATATTTTCCTTTATATTCCTTTATTTCTTTAAATATTTTCCTTTATATTTTCTTTGATATTTCTATTTTCTTTTCTTTTTCCTTTCCAATTTTTATATTTTCTTTATATTTTCTATTATATTCCTTTATATTTTCTATTATATTCCTTTATATTTTCTTTTATATTCCTTTATAGTTTTTTATATTTATTTCTATTTTCTTTTCTATTTCTTTATATTTTCTTTTCTATTTTGATATTCCTTTATATTTTTTATATTTTCTTTGATATTTTCTTTGATATTCCTTTACATTTTTTAATATTTTCATTTATATTTTTCTTTATATTCCTTTCCATTTTTTAAATATTTTCCTTTACATTTTCCTTTATTTTTTAAAATATTTATTTTCCTTTATATTTTCCTTTCTATTTCCTTCATATTTTCTTTAATATTCCTTATAATTTAATATTTTCCTTTATATTTTCCATGATATCCCTTCCTATTTTTTTTTATATTTTCCTTTATACTTTCCTCGATATTTCTTAATTTTTTTTAATATTTTCCTTTATATTTTCTTTGATATTTCCTTTATATTTTCCTTTCTATTCCTTTTTATTTTTTATATTTTCATTTGTATTTTCTTTTATTTTCCTAATATTTTCTATTATATTCCTTTATATTTTGTATTTTCTTTGATATTTCTATTTTCTATTATATTCCTTTATATTTTTTTCATATTCCTTTCTATTTTTAATATTTTCTTTTATATTTTCCTTTATATTCCTTATATTTTCTTTGATATTTCCTTCATATTTTGACATTCCTTTCTATTTTTATATTTTCTTTTATATTTTATCTTCTTTATATTTTTAAAATATTTTCCTTTATATTTTCCTTTATATTTTCCTTTATATTTTCCTTTATATTTTCCTTTATATAATTTTAATATTTTCTTTTATATTTTCCTTTATATTCCTTTATATTTTCTTTTATCTATTCTTTGATATTTCTATTTTATCTTTTCCTTTATATTTTCCTTTATATTCCTTTCTATTTTTTTAAATATTTTCCTTTATATTCCTTTATTTCTTTAAATATTTTCCTTTATATTTTCTTTGATATTTCTATTTTCTTTTCTTTTTCCTTTCCAATTTTTATATTTTCTTTATATTTTCTATTATATTCCTTTATATTTTCTATTATATTCCTTTATATTTTCTTTTATATTCCTTTATAGTTTTTTATATTTATTTCTATTTTCTTTTCTATTTCTTTATATTTTCTTTTCTATTTTGATATTCCTTTATATTTTTTATATTTTCTTTGATATTCCTTTACATTTTTTAATATTTTCATTTATATTTTCCTTGATATTCCTTTCCATTTTTTTAAATATTTTCCATTTTCCTTTATTTTTTAAAATATTTATTTCCCTTTATATTTTCCTTTCTATTTCCTTCCTATTTCTTTAATATTCCTTATAATTTAATATTTTCCTTTATATTTTCCATTATATCCCTTCCTATTTTTTTTTATATTTTCCTTTATACTTTCCTCGATATTTCTTAATTTTTTTTTAATATTTTCCTTTATATTTTCTTTGATATTTCCTTTATATTTTCCTTTCTATTTCCTCTCCCATTCTCCCCATTCCTCACGTGTTTCCTGCTGGCAATGGCCTGTTGGATCCACAGCAGCTCCAGCAGCAGCCGAGTCCTGAGGGCCTGCAGCTCCCAACGGGGCAGCCTCTGCAATTCCTCTGGGATTTCTGCACAAAAAATGGGGAAAAAATCAAAATTCAGTCATGTGGGGGCTGATCCTGCAGCTCCTCTGGGATTTCTGCAAAAAAAATGGGGAAAAAATCAAAATTCAGTCATGTGGGGGCTGATCCTGCAGCTCCTCTGGGATTCCTGCAAAAAAAATGGGGAAAAAATAATAAAATTCAGTCATGTAGGGCAGCTCCTCTGGGATTTCTGGAAAAAAAAAAAAGAGAAAAAAACCAAAATTCAGCCACTGCAGTTCCTCTGGGATTCCTGCAAAAAAATGGGGAAAAAATAAAAATTCAGCCACTGCAGTTCCTCTGGGATTTCTGGAAAAAAAAATAGGAGAAAAAAACCAAAATTCAGCTCCTGCAGCTCCTCTGGGATTTCTGCACAAAAATGGGGAAAAAAACCAAAATTCAGCCCCTGCAATTCCTCTGGGATTCCTGCAAAAAAATGGGGAAAAAATCAAAATTCAGTCATGTGGGGGCTGATTCTGCAGCTCCTCTGGGATTTCTGCAAAAAAAACAGGGAAAAAAACCAAAATTCAGCCACTGCAGCTCCTCTGGGATTTCTGCACAAAAAATGGGGAAAAAGTAAAAATTCAGTCATGTGGGGGCAGCTCCTGCAGCTCCTCTGGGATTCCTGCAAAAAAAAATAGGGAAAAAATCAAAATTCAGCCCCTGCAGCTCCTCTGGGATTCCTGCAAAAAAATGGGGAAAAAATAAAAATTCAGCCCCTGCAGTTCCTCTGGGATTCCTGCAAAAAATGGGTGAAAAACCAAAATTCAGCTCTGTGGGGACTGAAAAAAATGGGTGAAAAAAACCAAAATTCAGCCCCTGCAGCTCCTCTGGGATTTCTGCAAAAAAAATGGGAGAAAAAACCCAAAATTCAGCCCCTGCAGCTCCTCTGGGATTTCTGCAAAAAATGGGGAAAAAACCCCAAAATTCAGTCATGTAGGGCTGATCCTGCAGCTCCTCTGGGATTCCTGCAAAAAAAAATAGGGAAAAAACCAAAATTCAGCCCCTGCAGTTCCTCTGGGATTTCTGCAAAAAAAATGGGTGAAAAAACCAAAATTCAGCCCCTGCAGTTCCTCTGGGATTCCTGCACAAAAATGGGGAAAAAATAAAAATTCAGTCCCTGCAGGTCCTCTGGGATTTCTGCACAAAAATGGGTGATAAAACCAAAATTCAGCCCCTGCAGCTCCTCTGGGATTCCTGCAAAAAAAAATGGGGAAAAAATAAAAATTCAGTCATGTAGGGGCAGCTCCTGCAGTTCCTCTGGGATTCCTGCAAAAAATGGGAAAAAAACCAAAATTCAGCCACTGCAGTTCCTCTGGGATTTCTGCAAAAAATGGGGAAAAAAACCAAAATTCAGCCACTGCAGTTCCTCTGGGATTCCTGCAAAAAATGAGGAAAAAACCAAAATTCAGTCATGTAGGGGCTGATCCTGCAGCTCCTCTGGGATTCCTGCACAAAAAATGGGTGAAAAAAAATCAAAATTCAGCCCTGCAGCTCCTCTGGGATTTCTGCACAAAAAATGGGGAAAAAATCAAAATTCAGTCATGTGGGGGCTGATCCTGCAGCTCCTCTGGGATTTCTGCAAAAAAAATGGGGAAAAAAACCAAAATTCAGTCATGTGGGGGCAGCTCCTGCAGTTTCTCTGGGATTCCTGCAAAAAATGGGGAAAAAACCAAAATTCAGTCATGTGGGGGCAGCTCCTGCAGCTCCTCTGGGATTTCTGGAAAAAAAAATGGGGAAAAACCAAAATTCAGCTCCTGCAGCTCCTCTGGGATTCCTGCAAAAAAAATGGGGAAAAAATAAAAATTCAGTCATGTAGGGGCAGCTCCTCTGGGATTCCTGGAAAAAAAAATAGGAGAAAAAACCAAAATTCAGCCCCTGCAGTTCCTCTGGGATTCCTGCAAAAAATGAGGAAAAAACCAAAATTCAGTCCCTGCAGCTCCTCTGGGATTCCTGCAAAAAAATGGGTGAAAAAACCCAAAATTCAGCCACTGCAGCTCCTCTGGGATTCCTGCAAAAAAAGGGGAAAAAAATCAAAATTCAGTCATGTGGGGGCAGCTCCTGCAGCTCCTCTGGGATTTCTGCAAAAAAAATGGGTGAAAAAAACCAAAATTCAGCCCCTGCAGCTCCTCTGGGATTCCTGCAAAAAAATGGGGAAAAAAATCAAAATTCAGCCCTGTGGGGGCTTCTCCAACATTCCCAAAATATTCCCAAAATATTTGGTGTCCCTCACCTGTGCTGGCTCCCAGCTCGCTGCTGTCACTGTCCCACTCCAGGGCTCCCTCCTCTTCCTCCTCAGGGATTTCAGCAGCACCACACCCCAAATCTTGGGGGTTTTTGGGGTTTTTGGCGTTTTTGGGGTTTGGGGATGAGGGGGGGATGTTCCCACCCCGCTCTGCTCCACCAGGATTCAGCTTCTCCCATTTTTTTCTTTTTTTGTTCTCTGCAGCCTCCCCTGAATCCAAAGGTTTTCCTGGAGAGTGCTGGGAAAAAAAAGGAAAAGAGAAAAAAAAATCTCAATACAATTAGAGAGACAGGGAAAAATATGAGAAAATATCTTTAAAAAATCAAGAAAGCGTAAAAAAAATATATGAGAGGAATAGGAAGAAAAGATAAAGATGAATAGGAAGAAAATAGGGAAAAAAAAGGAATATAATGAAATAGAAAATATAAAAAAATATAAGAGAATATAAAAGAAACATAAAAGAAAATATCAAGGAAAATATTAAGAAAAAATGAAGATGAACAGGAAGAAAGTAGGAAGAAAAAAAAAAGGAATATAAAGAAATATAAAAGAAAATATAAAGAAATATAAGAGAATATAAAAGAAATATAAAAGGAACAAAAGAAAATATTAATGAAAGTATTAAAATAAACGAAGATATATAAGAGAAAATATAAAGAAATATGAAAGAAAACATTAAAAGAAGATATATAAAAGAAAATTTTAAAGCAAACAAAATAAAATATATAATAGAAAATAAATTAATATAATATAATAGTGTATATATATATAATTTATATATATATAATTTATATATATATAATTTATATATATGAATATATATATAAATTAATATAATATAATAGTAAATAAATTTAAACATACTGAAGAAAATATAAAATCGAGGAAATATAGAATATATAAAGAAGTATCAAAAATAAAAGAAAATATTACAATAAACAAAATAAAATATATTTTTAAAATATAAAGGCTCTGCTGCTCTGGTTTGAGCCATGCCAAGCTTTGCTGTGCTCAGGGCAGTGGGACAGGGATGGGAATCCCTCACTCACCTGGGCAGGCCGGGCTGCACCGGCAGCGCCAAATCCTGTGGGGGCCGGGCCGGGAGCGTCCTGCGGGCAGGGGCACAGGGTGAGCGCTGCCACCGGGCACAGTCCCCGCTCCCGGTACGCTCCCGGTGCCGCTCCCGGTGCTCACGGACCTCGGGGCCGAAGCGCGGGCGCTGCAGGACGCGGCCGATCCAGCGCAGCTGCCTCAGGTCGCCCTCGATCTCCAGCACGGCGGCCTCGAACTCCGCCCGCACGCTCCGCAGGCGCCGCCGCAGCAGGAACCCCCTGGCACAGGCCTGGCACGGCCGGGGCAGCGCTGAACCGGACCGGACCGAACCGGAACCGGCACCGAACGGCACCGAGCCCAACCGGGCACCGGCACCGAGCCCAACAGGGCACCGGCACCGGACCGAGCCGGGCACCGGCACCGAACCAACCCAACCGGGCACCGGCACCGGACCGAACCCAACCGGGCACCGGAACCAGCACCAAACCCAGCCGGGCACCGGCACCGAACCCAACCGGGCTCCAGCACCGAACCCAACCCAGCCGGGCACCGGCACCGGGCTGAACCCAACCGGGCTCCGGCACCGAACCCAACCGGGCACCGGGACCGAACCGAACCCAACCGGGCACCGGCACCGAACCCATCCCATCGCCCGTGCCCAGGGGTGCCCTCATGGAGGTGCCCGCTCGGGGATGCCCTCACGGAGATGCCTTCATGGGGGTGCCCGCCCCGAGGTGCCCTCACGGAGATGCCCTCACGGAGATGCCCTCATGGAGGTGCCCGCCCGGGGATGCCCTCACGGAGGTGCCCTCACGGAGGTGCCCGCCCGGGGATGCCCTCACGGAGATGCCCTCATGGAGGTGCCCGCCCGGGGATGCCCTCACGGAGGTGCCCTCACGGAGGTGCCCTCATGGAAGTGCCCGCCCGGGGATGCCCTCACGGAGATGCCCTCACGGAGGTGCCCGCCCGCCCCGAGGTGCCACCCCAGGGGTTTCATCCCGAAGTGCCCCCCTCAAAGGCCTCACCCGCCTTTCCCCTTCCCTTCCCGGCTCCCCGCCGTTCCCCCGGGCCGATCCCGCACCTGCAGCCGGGTCACGGAGCGCAGGAGCCGCCGCCGCTCCTCGGTCTCAGCCTCAGCCCCGGCCCGCGGGCCCGGCGCGGCCGCCATGGCCCCGGCGCCGCCTGCTGCCGTCATCGGGCCGCGACCGCCGCCGCCATGGCGGGGACAGGGCCGGGCCCGCGCGGGGCTCCCGGGGATGGCGGGGACGGGGACAGGGCCGGGGTCAGGGCCCCGCGTCCTCGGGGTCCGAGCTCTCGGCCAGGTGCAGCTTCTGTCTGAGAGCGGGTCAAGGGGAAGCGCCAGCACCGTCACTGTCACCAGGGTCATGTCACCACCAGTGTCACTGCCACCATTGCCATTGCCACCCTCACCACCATCACTGCCACCCCTGCCACAGTCACCACTGCCACTGTCATCACTGCCAGTGCCACCCCTGTCAGTGCCATCACGGGCAGTGCCATCATTGTCGTCACCGTCACCACTGCCACCCCTGCCACTGTCACTGTCACCAGCCAAGGATACATGGAGCTGCTGAGCTCTTCCAGCTGTGGGAGCAAAGGCAGAGCTGAGGGAGCGGAGGGGACGCCGGGCTGTGCCAGGCCTGGCAGGGGACAGGGTGACAGAGGTGACACAGGGTGTCACAGGTGCCACTCACGTGTGCCAGCAGCTGGTCCAGGTTCCTGTCAGCCGCTGCCTTCTTCTGCTCCTCGGGGAGCTCCTCCACGCACACGTCCAGCCCGAAGTGCAGCCGCGCCAGCTTCTCCTGCATCTCCCGCACGTGCTCCAGCTGCTCGAAGGAGCACTCCTTCCCTGGGGAACCAGAACCTTCCAGAACATCCCTGGGGAGGCTCCAGCACAGGCCCAGAGCACCCTCCCTGCGGACCAATCCCAGCCCCAGCCTGTCCCTGATCCATCCATCCATCCATCCATCCATCCATCCATCCATCCATCCATCCATCCATCCATCCATCCATCCATCCATCCATCCTCCATCCATCCATTCCTTCCCTTGGATCCAACATTTTCCCATCCCTTCCCTGTGGATCCAAAATTCCCCAGTTTGCTCCTTCCCTGTACCCATCACATCCCATGGATCAAATCCCATCCTAAATCATCCCATCCCATCCTAACCCATGGACCCCATCTCATGGATCCCATCCAATGTCATCCACCTCATCCCATCCCATGGATGAAATCCCATCCTACCCCATGGATCCCATCCCATCTCATGGATCCTATTGATCTCATCCCATGGATCCCATCCCATCTCATCCCATCCCATCCCATAGATCCCATCCCACCCTATCCCATGGATCCCATTGATCCCATCCCATGGATCCCATCCCATCCCATGGATCCCATCCCACCCCATCCCATCCCATCCCACCCCACGGATCCCCCCCGTCCCCCACCGAACGCCTGCAGCTTTCCCGAGTGGAAGTCGCTGAGGAGGCTGAGCAGCCCGCGCTCCATCTCGCACACGTCGGACACATCCGTGAGGAAGCTGTGCTGGAGCGGCGCCCCCCGGGAGCCCCCGGCGCCCGCCCGCGCCCGCTCCTTGCTGGCCCTGCCGGGGAACGGGGCGTCAGCACCGGCACCGACACCAGCACCGCTACCGGTGCCGCCCCCGGTGCCCCCGGGCCGCACTGACCGGCGGGGCCGCGGCCGCTGGCGGGGCGAGGGCAGCGCGGGCAGCGGCAGCGCGAAGGACGCGCTCTTGCTCGGGGGCAGCGGCCGCGGGGCCCCGGCGGGCGGCGGCTGGGCCAGGCAGCTCTGCGGGCTCCGCTTCTTCCTGCGCTCCTCCATGGGGCCGATGGCACCGGGACCGGGATCAGGAACGGGCGTGCGGCGGACACGGCGTGTGGAGGCTCCTTCCCTGCACGGAGATAACGGGGAGAGGATGCGGCTGCCCGGGGCACGGCGGAGGGGCTCGGGGACACCCGGGGACAGGGGGGGGACTCGGGGACACCCAGGATAGAAGGGGACACAGCCAGGGACACCGGGACCCCCGTGTTAAGGAGTGACACCCACGGGCACCCCGAGCCGCCCCGGGCTCGCTGGCGGCGGCAGGACCGGAGCAGGAGCTCGGTGCCCGTTCCCGGGGGGCTCCGCTCCCTCCCCGCAGGAGCCCGGCCGGGGCCTGAACCGCAGCCGCAGCTCCAGCCGGGCCCCGGCGAGATGGAAAGGAGGATTTCGGTCCCGAAACACCCCGGGGAGAGCGGGGCACAGGGACCGCATGGGGACCGCATGGGCACCGTCACCCCTTTGTCCCGCGGGCCCCCCCGGTGCCAGGACCGGGCAGCTCCGGTTCGGAGCCTCTTTGTCCCCTTTGTCCCCTTTATCCGCAACCTCCGGCCGCCGTCCGGAGCGCCACGGCCGGGACTGACCTGAGCCGGGCCCGCTCCGGCCTCCGGGACCCGATGGACACCCCGATGGACACCCAGACCCTGATGGACACCCCGAGCCCACCGGACGCCCCCCGCCCGATGGACACCGACTGCACAGCCGGGATTTGCATTTAAAGGGAAAGGGAACTTCCTCCGGGAGTTCCCTTCCCCTCCGCAGGATCCGCGGACGTGACCCGGGATCGGCCCCGGGATCAGCCCCGGGATCAGCATCCCGCAGATCGGGAACGGGGCGGGATCCGCTCCCCGAGCCCCCGGTTCGTTCCCGCCGCCCCCTCCCGCCCCTCCGGTGTCCCCGCGGGTTTTACCCCGAGTCCCCTCCGGTGTCCCCGCGGGTTTTACCCCGAGTCCCCTCCGGTGTCCCCGCGGGTTTTACCCCGAGTCCGCTCCGGTGTCCCCGCCGCGCCGCGGGATCCGTCGCTGCTGGAAGGAACCGGGAAGGGCCTCCAGCCCTGGCGCAGAGCCGGGATTAACAAATCCCGTCCGTCCCCCCCCTCCCAGCCCGAGCGCGGCTGCTGCTGTAAATCCCGGCAGGGTTTTTAACCCATCCTGGACATTCTGGAGCCGCTGGGGACACAAGGGACCAGCCCGGTTGGTGTCCCCAGGGCCGGGACCCTCGGGGCTGGTGGCTCCTGGTGGCTGCAGCGTCCCCGGGAGGGACACGCCGGGTGACACTGGGGACACCTGAGCGGGGACATCCCATCCACACGGCAGGAAAAGTCTGCAATCCCTCCTGCCTCCCCCAGCTCATTGCCGAGGAAAGGAGAGCAGAGCTCTGGGACACGGCAGGGGCAGTTTGTGGGGTTTGGGACAGGGGCTGTGTGTAGGAACAGAGTTTGTGGGGTTTGGGACAGGGGCTGTGTGTAGGAACAGAGTTTGTGGGGTTTGGGACAGGGGCTGTGTGTAGGAACAGAGTTTGTGGGGTTTGAGAATTGGGCTCTGTGTAGGTACACAGTTTGTGGGGTTTGGGGTACAGTTTTTGGGGTTTGGGAGTGGAGATGTGTGCAGGTATAGAGTTTATGGGGATTGGTAGTGGGGTACACAGTTTGTGGGGTTTGGGGTACACAGTTTGTGGGGTTTGGGATTGGGGTACACAGTTTGTGGGGTTTAGGAATAGGGTTGTATGTAGGTACAGTTTGTGGGGATGGGGGCTGTGTGCAGGAACACAGTTTGTGGGGTTTGGGGTACACAGTTTGTGGGGATTGAGATTGGGGGCTGTGTAGGAACACAGATTGTGTGGGGTTTGGGATTGGGGTACACTTTGTGGGCTTTGGGTCTGTGTGTAGGAACAGAGTTTGTGGGGATTGGGGCTTTGTGCAGGTACACAGTTTGTAGGGTTTAGGATTGGGGCTGTTTGTAGGAACACAGTTTGTGTGGGGTTTGGGATTGGGGTACAGTTTGTGAGGTTTGGGGCTGTGTGTAGGAACACAGTTTGTGGGGTTTGGGGTACACAGTTTGTGGGGATTAGGATTGGGGCTGTGTGTAGGAACACAGTTTGTGGGGATTTGGAATGGGGTGTACAGTTTGTGAGGTTTGGGGCTGTGTGTAGGTTTAGTTTATGAGGGATTGGGATTGGGGCTGTGTTAGGTTCACAGTTTGTGAGGTTTGGGGTACACAGTTTGTGAGGTTGGGGGCTGTGTGTAGGTTCAGTTTGTGGGGTTTGGGATTGGGGGCTGTGTGTAGTACACAGTTTGTGGGGTTTGGGGTTCCCAGTTTGTGGGGTTTGGCAGTGGAGCTGCTCCCCAATGAGCCCCACTGTGAGCAGCAGGTGAGGCACAGAGTGCCCAGCTGTGCTGCCCAAAGGGCACAGAGGGCACACAGGTTGCCCTGCATGAACGTGAGCGGTACAAAAATTTGGGTACAGAACAACCAGGGCAGGTGCTTGCACCCTTCTGTGAGGGTTACAGCTTTTGGAAATTGAATGGTGACACTCTGGTCCCAACTGTGACAGGACACAGAGTTGTTGTGTCCTGTGAGATCTCAGCACCTCAGAACTGAGGTGCCGAGTTACCGAGACCACCCTTGAAGAGCTTGAAAGTCCTAGAATGTTGCCAGAAGTGTCTAGTAGCTAGACTTTGATCCTACACGAGAGACGACAACTGTATGAAGATAAGAGAGTTTCACCAGAGTGAATAGTGAAGAGATTAGTTAGTTAGAGAGTAAACCACAAAGTTTAAAATTTCTGTACAATTTACAGAATACAATAGAGTTTAGAGAAGTAATATAGAAGAATTAGGGCGTGTCCTGTCCTTCTTCTTCTTCTCCTCCATCTTCTGTAGTGATAGTGGCACTTTGAGATTAGTTATTACTAAAAGTGCACCAGTTAATAAGAGTAAAAAGTATTAGAAAAAAATAATAAATATTGTATACGTAACTTTGAATATAAAGATAAGTGACCGCCCAGAGGGCGGAAGAGTGTGCTCATGGCTGGCTGCTGAGCAGACCTCTGTCAAGCCAAAAGAAAATCTTTTAAATAAACAATTAATAAACACCGAGACCGAAAAAAGAACTGAAACCTCTTCTCGTCTTTTGAAACGCGGGCTGACCCAAAGCCACCCCAGGCCTTTCCAAACCATCCAAACAGCCAAAAATCAGACAGTGTCCCACAGAGCCACCCCACAGCCCAAAATCTCCACCCCTGGTAAAGAACAGACACACCGGAGGCAGCAGCGAGGTTGGGAGTGTTTCTATTGGATACAGGATACACACAGGAGGTTTCTGTACCTTAACAGGGAAAAGACAGAAAAAAAAAAAGGGGGTTTGGTGAGTTTCTAAGGGGTTTTGCTTTTTCTGCAGTCCACATGTCAGCAGCAGCCCTGCTCAGCCTGGCTGGGTTACATTCATGGATCATCCCAGAGGAACCAGCAGGGCTGGAGGACAAAGCCACCACAGCTCCAGGGACTGTCCCAGGGCATGTCCAGCAGGGCTCTGTCCATGCTGCCCTCCTCAGATCTGGAGGAAAAAAGGAGATGTGGAGGCAGGTCCTTCATGGAGGGGAGATGTGAGAGCAGCTGTGGTGCCAGAAGAGAATCCCAAAAGGATCCACTGGATACATCCAGGGTGGGGATCAGCTCCCAGCACCAGGAAGGCAATGCTGGGAGTGAAGTCTGTCACAAACTGAAGCTGCAGCGAGGTTCCAAGCGAGCCTGATCTTCCAAAGTCCTGACAAACCAAGGAAAATCCCAAAACCCGGTGCCAGCAGGTGCCACAGCTGTCCCTAAACTCCCTCCCAGCACATGCAGGCCCCGTGGGGTGAGGCAGCACTGGGGAGATGCTCTTCAAGCAGGGAGGGAAAGGGAAAATGGGGCTGGGACAGCAGAAGCGGCCCCAGGAGCTGATCCTGGATGGAGCAGCAGCTTGAGGAGCTCACACAGCTCATGGAGCTCACAGAGCTCTGAGGTTGGATCCTCCTGCAGCAGCTCCAGGAGCTCACACAGCTCATGGAGCTCACAGAGCTCTGAGGTTGGATCCTCCTGCAGCAGCTCATGGAGCTCACAGAGCTCTGAGGTTGGATCCTCCTGCAGCAGCTCATGGAGCTCACAGAGCTCTGAGGTTGGATCCTCCTGCAGCAGCTCCAGGGGCTCACAGAGCTCTGAGGTTGGATCCTCCTGCAGCAGCTCCAGGGGCTCACACAGCTCATGGAGCTCACACAGCTCATGGAGCTCACAGAGCTCTGAGGTTGGATCCTCCTGCAGCAGCTCCAGGGGCTCACACAGCTCATGGAGCTCACACAGCTCTGAGGTTGGATCCTCCTGCAGTCCCAGCTCCGTGGATGCCTCCAGGGCTGGGGGGCACCTCCCCAGTCCCTGTGCACAACGATGCCAACACTTGGGAAAATGAGACCTTTGGGATAACTGTTTAATACACTTTGTGCACGTGTGCGTTCAGCAAAGAGGCAACTGTGAATTATAAGGCGGTTTTGAGATTGGCAGGGCCTGGCAAGAGCAAAAAAAATCCCAAGGGAGGGACCAGACACCCCCTTTTGCTGCTTCTCCTGGTCCCCAGTGCAGGCACAGAGCCCATGGAGAGCAGGGAACGGCCTCTGGTGCCCTCAGCTCACACACGAGCAGGGCCAGACCAGGAGCTCCTCCTGCCTGGCAGGGGGAAGAGGGAGAATCCAGTGCTGGGAATGTTCTGGAATTCTCCCAGCTCTGCTGTCACTCCAGAGTGGAGTCCTTGTGGTGGTGGTGGCGTGTCCCTTGTCCCTGTGCCTGTCCCCAGGTCCTTTAGTGAGAGGGACAATCAGCTGAGCCTCCAGATTTTCAATATTCACACAGGCAGGGAGCTGGGCCCTTCTGCTTCTTTCCATAGATATAAATTGTTGCCCTGCACATTTTTATATATCTTATATATATATATGTATATATATATATAAAATCTTTTAAAAAAAATCCCTCCAAAAACCTAAACTAGGCAATCTCCCATCCCCAGGAGGGCTGTGTCCTGTCCTTTTCCCAGCTGGCCCAGGACAGGGAGAGTGGAATCTAAAGCAGCTCCCAGGTCCCCCCTCCCTCACCCAGCTGGGGCTCAGTCAGTGCCCTGCTCAGTCCCGCTCTGCCCCGTGCTCAGTTCTGCCAGGCTTCCCGTGGGATCCGGGCTCCGTGGGGCCTTTCCTGGGCTCGGGGGATCTGCAGCAGCCTCAGAGCTGTCCCGTGGTGCCTCCTTCAGGGGCTCCAGCAGCTCTGTGTGGGCACACAGGTCCTGCACCTTCTTGTTGAGGTCGTTGCGCTCCGTCTGCAGCGCGCGGCACAGCTTCTCCAGGCGCTGGATCTTCACCTGCAGCCCCTCCAGCTCCTTGTCCCGCAGGGTTTTCTGCAGGGAGAGGCACAGAGGGAGAGCTGGAACCCCAAAGGGATAGGAGGGGATAGGGATGGGTTTGAAATGCAGGGAGGGTGGGGCTAGGTGGGATATTGGGATGGAATTCCTCCCTGTGAGGTGGCACAGGGTGCTCCAGCTCCTTGTCCCACAGGGAGAGAGGCACAGAGGGAGAGCTGGAACCCCAGGGGGACAGGAGAGAACAGGGACAGGTTTGAAATGCAGGGAGGGCAGGGTTAGGTGGGATATTGGGGTGGAATTCCTCCCTGTGAGGGTCTAAGGCCCTTGCACAGGGTGCTCCAGTTCCTTGTTTGTCCCACAGGGTTTTCTAAAGGAGAGAGAGCTGGAACCCCAGAGGGATAGAGGAGAACAGGGACAGGTTTGAAATGCAGGGAGGGCAGGGTTAGGTGGGATATTGGGATGGAATTCCTCCTGAGTGACAGGTGCTCAGCTCCTGTTGTCCCGGGTTTTCTGCAGGGATGGCACAGAGAGGGTGGAACCCCAGGGGGACAGGAGAAACAGGACAGGTTGAAGCACGGAGGGTGGGTTAGTGGGATATTGGGGTGGAATTCCTCAAGGCCCTTGCACAGGGTGCTCCAGCTCCATGTTTGTCCCACAGGGTTTTCTGAATGAGAGAGGCACAGAGGGAGAGCTGGAACCCCAGAGGGATAGGAATGGGTTTGAAATGCAGGGAGGGCAGGGTTAGGTGGGATATTGGGGTGGAATTCCTCCCTGTGAGGTGGCACAGGGTGCTCCCAACTCCTTGTCCCACAGGGAGAGAGCTGGAACCCCAGAGGGATAGAGGAGAAAACAGGGACAGGTTTGAAATGCAGGGAGGGTGGCATTAGGTGGGATATTGGGGTGGAATTCCTCCCTGTGAGGGTCTAAGGCCCTTGCACAGGGTGCCCAGAGAAGCTGTGGATCCCTGGAAGTGTCCAAGGCCAGGCTTGGAGAAACCTGGGATAACTGAAGGTGTCCCTGTCCATGGCAGAGGATAGGAGAGAACAGGAACAGGTTTGAAATGCAGGGAGGGCAGGGTTAGGTGGGATATTGGGATGGAATTCCTCCCTGTGAGGTGGCACAGGTTGCTCCACTCCTTGTCCCGCAGGGAGAGGCAAGAGGGAGACTGGGAAACCCCAAGGGACAGAGAAAACAGGGACAGGTTTGAAATGCAGGGAGGGCAGGGCTAGGTGGGATATTGGGATGGAATTCCTCCCTGTGAGGTGGCACAGGGTGCTCCAGCTCCTTGTTTGTCCACAGGGAGAGAGCACAGAGGGAAGACTGGAACCCCAGGGGGATAGGAGAGAACAGGGACAGGTTTGAAATGCAGGGAGGGTGGGGTTAGGTGGGATATTGGGGTGGAATTCCTCCCTGTGAGGTGGCACAGGGTGCTCCAGCTCCTTGTTTGTCCCACAGGGTTTTCTGCAGGGAGAGGCACAGAGGGAGAGCTGGAACCCCAAAGGGATAGGAGGGGATAGGGATGGGTTTGAAATGCAGGGAGGGCAGGGCTAGGTGGGATATTGGGGTGGAATTCCTCCCTGTGAAGGTGAAGGAGCTCTGGCACAGGGTGCCCAGAGAAGCTGAGGCTGCTCCATCCCTGGAAGCATCCAAGGCCAGGCTTATCCCAGGACACTTCTCCCAGGAGAAACCTGGGATAATTTAAGGTGTCCCTGACCATGGCAGGACCTGGAATAACTTCAAGGTTATGAACTTGGCTGGATGAACTTTAAGGTCTCTTTCAACCCAAACCATTCCATGACTGATTCTGGGCAAACCAAGCAAACCCTCAGCACCCAAAGCACCGAGGAGCTTCCTCCTCCTCCTCCTCCTCCTCCCTTTGCCCCCCAGCCTCCCCTCACCTCCTCTGCCATCTCCAGCAGGGCCTTGTTGCTGCTCTCCCAGCGGGAGCGGTACATGGTGGTCTCCTTCTCCAGCTTCTTGATTTTCTTGGTCATCTACAGAATCACAAATCGAGTCATAAAATGTCCTAAACCCCGCAGGGATCAAAATAAACCAACCCCAGGGAGAGCAGTGCAGTGACATCCCACAGGTCCTCATGTGTCACCCTAAATTTTGGGTGTAGACTTAAAATGAACTGAAATTTGGAGCTGGGGGAGAAAAACATCACCCACCTTCTCCATCTCCTGTTTGAACGTTGTGAACACTTCACTGCTTTTGGAAAGGGTGTTCTGGAACTCCTCAAACTTCTCAGTGTACAGAGCCAGCTGTGGAGAGACAGGGAGCTGATGGCAGCAGGGCTGGGGAGGGCAGAGCCCAGCCCTGGCACAAACAGTGCAGGAGCTGCTCTGCCAAAGGCAAATTCTGTCCCAGGAAACATCCTGAGAGCAGGGAGCTCCACAAACAACTCCTGGCTGCTCCCATGACTGCTCCAGCACTGGGAAACAGCCCCTGAATGAAAGCTCAGCTCAGGGATCCTGCTCCTGTTTTCCAGATTAAACAACTTTGGGTTGTTCAGGGAGGGAGGGAGGGAAATCCTCAAACCAAACAAGCTGAGCAGGGAACTCACCTGCTGCTTGAGGTGGGTCTCCTGCTGCTTCATCAGCTCACACATCCTCTGGGACTCCACAGCTTCCTTCAGCAGCTGGCAAAAAGGAACAAAGAATTATCTGGGGATGCTCTCCTGGCTCAGGAGAGGCACAAGGAGCTCAGCAGAGCTCCAGGATAACACCCAGGGACCCACACTGAGACCCCAAAATTGCCTCGATCACTTACAAAATCCTTCTCCTGCTGGTGCCTCTCCTCTGCCTCCTTCAGCATCTCCTGGGCCTGCTGCAGTTTGGCATCCACCAGCTGCTGCTGCAGCTCCTTGTGCTTGAACACCTTGTCAATGTGCTGCAGGGGACAGCAGAGCTCAGGGCACAGCCAGAGCGGCAGGAAAAGCTCCCAGGGCTGACCAGCAAACTCCTCTGCCTGCCCTAAAGGGCTCACAGTGAAAACCACCCGTGCCTTTGATTTTAGCCCTCAGAAAAAACAATGCCCTTTCATTTTAGAAAAAACAAATTCCCACTTTTATGTGAAGAATTACAAGTAAAGAGAGATTAAGTAGAATAATATTTAAGTAGAATAATAGTTTATCACAGAGTGGAAAATAGATTTTTGAAGTTTTTAGAATGAAAGTTCAAGAAGCAAGATAGACTGGACACACTTAGGTTCTTCTTTCTCCTTCTTCTTCTTGGCCTCCATCTTCTGCTGTGATGGTGGCACTTTTGGATTGGTTTAGAATAGAAATTCACTGTCTAACATACAAAATAGGTATTGGGAAGTAATTTTAAATATTGTAGACAGTTTTTAGTGTAAAAAGATAACACCAGTGTGCCTCAACCTGACCTGCAAACAGACTAGGGCAAGTCAGAAAAAGAATGTTATAAACAAAAAATAACAAGTAACCTTGAAAACAAAAGTGTCAGAAGGCAGGAAATTCCTCTGGCTGCCCCAAAGGGCTCCAACCCCTGCCCAGGGGGTTCAGAGACATTGGCACAGAGCCCCAGACCCCTTGGAAAAAACAATTCCCACCTTTATATGAAGAATTACAAGTCAAGAGAGTTTAAGTAGAATGATAGTGAATTTATCACAGGGTGAAAAATAGAGTTTTTGGTGTTTTTAGAATGGGGGTTCAGGGGGCAAGATGGAGAAATCTGGGCAGCCTTTCTCCTTCTTCTTCTTGGCCTCCATCTCCTGCTGTGATGGTGGCACTTTGGGATTGGTTTAGAGTAGAAATTCACTGTCTAACATAGGAAATAGGTATTGGGAAGTAATTTTAAATATTGTAGTGTATTTAAACTACATGTTTAAGTAAGATGTAGTTTTTAGTATAAAGACAAGCAGTGAGGCAATCAGCGTGCCTCAACCCTGCCAGACAGCCCTAGGGCAAGGCAGAGAAATAACGTTAAAAATAAGAAATAATAAGCAATAAACACCAAAAAACCCTGACTCTGCTGACTGCCCAAGCTAAGAAAAACAAGTTTTGTGTATCCCAGAGCCCCTGTGGCCAGCAGAGGTGTGGGAGAAGCTGACCCACCTCCTCCCTGAGCTCGTACTGCTCGATGAGCTTCTTGAGCCTCTCGGCCAGCTCCATGTTCTCCTGGCGCAGCTTCGAGTTGCGCTCGTTGTGCTGCTCCATCTGCAGCTGGATGTCGTTCAGGGTCACCTGGAAGTGAGAGGTCACCTCCTTCCTCTTCTCCTCCTCCTCCCTGGCTCGCTGCACGCCCTCCTCCTGCGGCACGGGTGGCACAGGTAAGGGAGGAGCTTCCCAAAATCGTGTTTCCGACCCATCCGGCCTCCCATTATTCCTTATATCCATCCCAAAATTATGTCTTTATATCCACTGTGAAAACTTCCCAAAATGATGTCCTTGTATCTATCAGGAAAACTCCCCAAAATGATGTTCCCAACTAATTCAGCTTCCCATGATGTCCTTATATCTATCAGGAAAACTCCCCAAAATGGTGTTCCCAACTAATTCAGCTTCCCATGATTCCTTATAGCCACCAGGAAAACTTCCCAAAATTATGTTCTTAAACATCCATGAGGAAAACTTCCCTAAATGTTCCCAATGCATTCAGCCTCCCATTATTCCTTATTTCCATCAGGAAAACTTCCCAAAATGATGTTCTTACATCCATCAGGAAAACTTCCCCAAATGATGTCCATACATCCATGAGGAAAACTTCCCTAAATGTTCCTAACCCATTCAGTCTCCCATTATTCCTTATTTCCATCAGGAAAACTTCCCAAAATGATGTCCTTACATCCATTAGGAAATCATCCCAAAATTATGTTCCCACCCCATCCAGCCTCCCATTATTTCTTATACCTATAAGAAAAATTTCCCAAAATGATGTTCATACATCCATCAGGAAATCTTCCCAAAATGATGTTCCCAACCTATCCAGACTCCCATTATTCCTTATATCCATCCCAAAATTATGTCTTTATATCCATTGTGAAAACTTCCCAAAATGATGCCCTTGTATCTATCAGGAAAACTTCCCAAAATGATGTTCCCAACTAATTCAGCTTCCCATGATTCCTTATAGCCACCAGGAAAACTTCCCACAATGATGTTCTTACATCCATCAGAAAAACTTCCCTAAATGTTTCTAACCCATTCAGCCTCCTGTTATTCCTTGTTTCCATGAGGAAAACTTCCCAAAATTATATTCCCAACCCATTCAGCCTCCTTATATCTATAAGAAAAACTTCCCAAAATGATGTTCATACATCCATGAGGAAAACTTCCCTAAATGTTCTTAACCCATTCAGTCTCCCATTATTCCTTATTTCCATCAGGAAAACTTCCCAAAATGATGTCCTTACATCCATTAGGAAATCTTCCCAAAATGATGTTCCCAACCTATCCAGACTCCCATTATTCCTTATATCCATCCCAAAATGATGTCCTTGTATCTATCAGGAAAACTTCCCAAAATTATGTTCCCAACTAATTCAGCTTCCCATGATTCCTTATAGCCACCAGGAAAACTTCCCACAATTATGTTCTTACATCCATCAGAAAAACTTCCCTAAATGTTCCTAACGCATTCAGCCTCCTGTTATTCCTTATTTCCATGAGGAAAACTTCCCAAAATTATATTCCCAACCCATTCAGCCTCCTTATAGCTATAAGAAAAACTTCCAAAATGATGTTCATACATCCATGAGGAAAACTTCCCTAAATGTTCCCAATGCATTCAGCCTCCCATTCCTTATATCCCTCAGGAAAACTTCACCAAATGATGTTCCAAATGAATTTAGCCTCCCATTATTCCTTATTTCCATAAGAAAAACTTCCTAAAATTATGTCCATACATCCATGAGGAAAACTTCCCTAAATGTTCCTAACCCATTCAGTCTCCCATTATTCCTTATTTCCATAAGAAAAACTTCCCAAAATGATGTTCTTACATCCATCAGGAAAACTTCCCTAAATGTTCCTAACCCATTCAGCCTCCCATTATTCCTTATTTCCATAAGAAAGCTTCCCAAAATTCTATTCCCAACCCATTCAGCCTCCTTATAGCTGTAAGAAAAACTTCCCCAAATGATGTCCTTACATCCATGAGGAAAACTTCCCTAAATGTTCCTAACCCATTCAGTCTCCCATTATTCCTTATTTCCATCAGGAAAACTTTCCAAAATGATGTCCTTACATCCATTAGGAAATCATCCCAAAATTATGTTCCCACCCCATCCAGCCTCCCATTATTTCTTATACCTATAAGAAAAATTTCCCAAAATGATGTTCATACATCCATCAGGAAATCTTCCCAAAATGATGTTCCCAACCTATCCAGACTCCCATTATTCCTTATATCCATCCCAAAATTATGTCTTTATATCCACTGTGAAAACTTCCCAAAATGATGTCCTTATATCTATCAGGAAAACTTCCCAAAATGATGTTCCCAACTAATTCAGCTTCCCATGATTCCTTATAGCCACCAGGAAAACTTCCCGCAATTATGTTTTTACATCCATCAGAAAAACTTCCCTAAATGTTCCTAACCCATTCAGCCTCCCATTTTTCCTTATTTCCATAAGAAAAACTCCCCAAAATTATGTTGCCAACCAATCCAGCCTCTCATTATTCCTTATTTCCAAAAGAAAAACTTCCCAAAGCTATGTTCCCACCCCATCCAGCCTCCCATTATTCCTTATATCTATAAGAAAAACTTCTCAAAATGATGTTCATACATCCATCAGGAAATCTTCCCAAAATGATGTTCCCAACCTATCCAGACTCCCATTATTCCTTATATCCATCCCAAAATGATGTCTTTATATCCATTGTGAAAACTTCCCAAAATGATGTTCCCAACTAATTCAGCTTCCCATGATTCCTTATAGCCACCAGGAAAACTTCCCACAATTATGTTCTTACATCCATCAGAAAAACTTCCCTAAATGTTCCTAACCCATTCAGCCTCCCATTATTCCTTATTTCCATAAGAAAGCTTCCCAAAATTCTATTCCCAACCCATTCAGCCTCCTTATAGCTATAAGAAAAACTTCCAAAATGATGTTCATACATCCATGAGGAAAACTTCCCTAAATGTTCCCAATGCATTCAGCCTCCCATTCCTTATAACCATCAGGAAAACTTCCCAAAATTATGTTCTTAATGAATTCACCCTCCCATTTTTCCTTATTTCTGTAAGAAAAACTTCCCAAAATGATGTCCTTACATCCATGAGGAAAACTTCCCTAAATGTTCCTAACCCATTCAGTCTCCCATTATTCCTTATTTCCATCAGGAAAACTTCCCAAAATGATGTTCTTACATCCATGAGGAAAACTTCCCTAAATGTTCCCAATGCATTCAGCCTCCCATTCCTTATATCCCTCAGGAAAACTTCCCAAATGACAGGGAGCACCTTGAGGGTGCGGTTGTGCCGCTGCAGCTCCCGGCACAGGCTGGGAGGGATTTCCACCAAAACCACCCCAAAACCACCCCAAAACCACCCCAAACCCAAACCCTGCCCTGCCCCAGAGGGGTGAGGGTGCCCAGGTGGCTCCTGAAGAGGGTTCCAGGGGTGGGGAAGGATCATGGAGCACCTTGAGGGTGCGGTTGTGCCGCTGCAGCTCCCGGCACAGGCTCTCCAGCTTGCTGCGCGCCAGGATGGCCTCACTCTGCGGGTGATCCACCCCAAAACCACCCCAAAACCACCCCAAACCCAAACCCTGCCCACCCCCAGAGCAGGGGCACCCCTGGGAGCACCTTGAGGGTGCGGTTGTGCCGCTGCAGCTCCCGGCACAGGCTCTCCAGTTTGCTGCGCGCCAGGATGGCCTTGCTGTGCTCGCTCTGCAGGTGATCCTTCTCCTGCACCAGCTGGCTCTGCTTCTTCTGCAGCATCCTCATCTGCTTCTGCGAGGTCCTGTGCTCCTCCAGCTGCCACAGGGGAGCACAGGCTGAGGGGCAGCAGGGCACAGGTGTCCCCCCTCAGGGGACACCATCTGTGCTGCTGAGGGGACACCACCTTCCCTCCTGAGGGGACACCATCTTCCTTCCTGAGGGGACACCATCTGCCCTGTGAGGGGATACCATCCACCCTCCTGAGGGGACACCTGAGGGTGCCATCCACCCTCCTGAGGGTGACATTCCCCCCCTGAGGGGACACCATTTACCCTCATGAGAGGACACCTGAGGGGACACCATCAGCCCTCCTGAGGGGACACCTGAGGGGACGCCATTTTCCCTCCCAGGGGGACACCATTTACCCTCCTGAGGGGACACCTGAGAGGACACCATCTTCCCTCCTGAGGGGACACCATTTACCCTCATGAGGGGACACCATCTGCCCCCACTGAGGGGACACCATCCACCCCCCTGAGGGGACTCCATCTGCCCCTGAGGGGACGCCATTTTCCCTCCCAAGGAGACACCATTAACCCCCATGAGGGGACACCTGAGGGGACACCATCCACCCCCCTGAGGGGACACCATTTACCCCCCTGAGGGGACACCATCTTCTTTTCTGAGGGGACACCTGAGAGGACACCATCCACCCCTTAGAGGACACCATCTGCCCTACTGAGGGGACATCTGAGGGGACACCATTTCCTCTCCTGAGGGGACACCTGAGGGGACACCATCTTCCTTTCTGAGGGGACACCATCTTCCCCTCCTGAGGGGACACCATCCACCCCTTAGGGGACACCATCTTTATTCCTGAGGGGACATCTGAGGGGACACCATTTTCCCCCCTGAGGGGACACCATCTTCCTTCCTGAAGGGACACCATCCACCCCCTGAGAGGACACCTGAGGGGACAAAATCTGCCCCCCTGAGGGGACACCATCCTCCCCTCCTGAGGGGACACCATGTGCCCTGCTGAGGGGACACCATCTTCCTTTCTGAGGGGACATCTGAGGGGACACCATTTACTCTCCTGAGGGGACACCTGAGGGGACACCATCTTCCTTTCTGAGGGGACACCATTTACCCCCCTGAGGAGACACCATCTTCCTTCCTGAGGGGACACCATGTGCCCTGCTGAGGGGACACCATCTTTATTCCTGAGGGGACATCTGAGGGGACACCATTTCCCCCCCTGAGGAGACACCACCAGGCTGTGCCCCAAGGCCAGCAGGTTTGTGACACCTCAGGGCAGAGCAGCAGTGACACACAGCCCAAGGGCATTTCCTTTTCCTTTTCTCCTTCCCCAGCTCCCACCCTGCTGGAATTGGAAGGAGCTCCAGGTTCCCTCAGCACAGGGCAAAGCCACAGATGGGGCACTTTGGACATGCACAGGCAGCCCCAAACCTCCATCCATGCTTGGAATTCCACCTTGATGGAGGCTTTGTGTGGGTGAAACCGAGCTCTTACACCCAGATTTGCCAAAATTCCTTCCACAAACACCACCAGACTTCACCCAGCACCACCCAGGCTCTCCTGGGCAGGGATCCAGCCCTGCAGGGACCCCAGGACACCACAAAGCCCCAGTGGGACCCTAAAATGTCCCTCCTGCCTCCCCCAGCCCCAGCACTCACCAGCTCAGCGTATTTCTTGCACAGAGCTGCCAGTTTCTCCTCTGATGTGCTCAGGGTGTTCAGGGTCTGCATCAGCAAAGTGATTTCCTTGCCTGGAAAAGGGGACATGGAATGGGAATGATGCAATAAATGGGATAAAAATTGCTTTACACAGAGATCTGGAATGGAAAGGTGGAAAAGGAGGGGCTGAGCAGGCTCCCAGGATCTCCCCAGGATCTGCCATGGAGCAGCTGGATTTTGGTTGAAAATTTTGGAGGGGAAAACCATCCCTGGGCTGTGCCCAGCAGAAGAGAAACCCAGGGAATGCAGAGCCTGCAGTGGGTGCAGAACAGAACAGGAGGATGTTCCCAAACACATCCAAGGCTCTGACTTTCCCCAGTTGATAAAATCCACTTATCCCCAAATTTTATCCATTTTAAATGGATAAAATCCATTTATCCATGCACTGATATCCTCGGGAACAGCTGGAGCTGGGAATTCTTCCCCTAAACACTTGGGAACTGGGAATCCTTCCCCTAAACCCCTGAGGAGTTGGGAATCCTCCACCTAAACCCCTGAGGAACAGGAAATCCCTCACCTAAACCCTTGGAGAGCAAGAAATCTCTCACCTAAACCCCTGAGGAGCTGGGAATCCTAAACCCTTGGGGAGTTGAAAATCCTTTCCCAAAACCCTGAAGAGCTGGGAATTCTTCCCCTAAATCCCTGAGGAGCTGGGAATCCTAAACCCTTGGGGAGTTGAAAATCCCTAAATCCCTGAGGAGCTGGGAATGCTAAACCCTTGGGGAGTTGAAAATCCTTTCCCAAAACCCTGAAGAGCTGGGAATTGTTCCCCTAAATCCCTGAGGAGTTGGGAATCCTTCACCTAAACCCTGAGGAACAGGAAATCCCTCACCTAAACCCCTGGGAGTTGAAAATCCCTAAATCCCTGAAGAGTTGGGAATTCTTCCCCTAAATCCCTGAGGAGCTGAGAATCCTAAACCCTTGGGGAGTTGAAAATCCCTAAACCCTTGAGGAGTTGAAAATCCCTAAACCCTCAAGTAGCTGGGAAATCCTAAACCCTTGGGGAGTTGAAAATCCCTAAATCCCTGAGGAGCTGGGAATCCTAAACCCTTGTGGAGCTGGGAATCCTTCCCCTAAACCCTGAAGAGTTGGGAATCCTTCACCTAAACCCCTGAGGAGCTGGGAATCCTAAACCCTTGGGGAGTTGAAAATCCCTAAATCCCTGAGGAGTTGGGAATTCTTCCCCTAAACCCCTGAGGAGCTGGGAATCCTAAACCCTCGGGGAGTTGAAAATCCCTAAACCCTTGGGGAGTTGAAAATCCCTAAATCCCTGAGGAGCTGGGAATTCTTCCCCTAAACCCCTGAGGAGCTGGGAATGCTAAACCCTTGGAGAGTTGAAAATCCCTAAATCCCTGAGGAGCTGGGAAATCCTAAACTCTTGGGGAGTTGGGAAATCCTAAAACCCTCGGGGAGTTGAAAATCCCTAAATCCCTGAGGAGCTGGGAATCCTTCACCTAAACCCCTGAGGAGCTGGGAATCCTAAACCCTTGAGGAATTGAAAATCCTTTCCAGTAACCTCTGGGGATTTGAAAAAAAATCTCTCACCTAAACCTTTGGCTTTCTTCTTCTCCTGAGCTCTCCTGTGGTCCCTGTCCCCGGCCTCCTCGCTGCCCTTGGAGTTCTCCTTCTCCCCGTTGATCTCGGGGCCCCCCGGCTCCTGCTCCCCGTTCCTGGGGGAGTCACTGCGCCCCCTGTCGGGCTCCTCGGGGGGCTCCCCGTGCCCCCCATCCTCCCCTGGGTTCTCCTGGCTGGCATCCACACAGTAGGTGCTCAGGATATCCTCCAGCTGCCTGCTCAGCTCTTCTGAGACGTCGCCAGAGGATTTGGGATCTTCCTGGGGAGCTGGGAAAGGGAAAAAAATAAATTTAAAAAAAAAAAAAAAACCACACAAAAAAATTGATTTATTAAGTGATTTATTCTCCTCTAGCCAGCTCTTGGAGGTTTATTTCACACCCAAGGAGGTGTAAAATCTATAAAATCAGCAGGGTGGTTGCTGTGGGAGTGTTGGAAATCAAGCCCCTGACATCTGTCAAAAGGCAGAATTCCCTCCTCTCTACTCTTTATTATTATTTTTTTGGGGCTTTTAGCATGAGAATGGATTTGAAACCTGGATAAGAGCAGCTAGAACATCCTGGCAGCAGGCAGGAGAAGGGAACTCCTCCAGGAATACAGAAATAGGGGAAAAACCAGGTTTAATAAAAGGTAAAATAACAAAATTCTTCACAGAGAAAAACCCAGCCAGGTGCAAAAGGTTCTTGCTCCTGGTAAAACACCTCACAAAAGCAATTACTTTATTTATTCTCTTCTTTTTCTAGTAAACTGCTCAGACAATTTTTGCCTCCTGTCCAATTGCCCATCCTTAAATTTGAGGTGAAATCCCCCAAGTCCTATGAGATTTCTTTTTACGTAATTAAAGACAGAAATTTCTGAGCTCATTTCCTTTTTAAGGGGACAAAAGACAGTTTTGTCACTCCATCAAGGGTGCACATTCCTATAAATTGGGATTTTTTTCCCCCTCCTCTCACCCTGCAGGGAATGGGAGCTTTTTCCTGGCTGGATAAATTGCTTTGTTCCATTCCCACCAGCCTCTCCTTTGATCAGCAGAGCATGACCAAGCCCCTGACATCTGTCAAGAAGGAGAATTCTCCCCTCTTTCCTCTTTTTTATTTTAAGGAAAGCAGGTTGTGTGTGAGCTTTTTCCTCCCAGAGGAATTAGAAGCTCCAGGGCTGGGATTTTAGCATGAGAATGGATTTGAAACCTGGGTAGGAACAGCTGGGAGCAAACAGGGATGGAGCAAGCAGAACATCCTGGCAGCAGGCAGAGGAGAGCTCCTCCAGGATGTACACACACAGAAATATGGAAAAAACAAGGATTTTCTGCCCTGGAAAAACGAGATTTTATGCCTTGGAAAACCAAGATTTTCTAGCCTAGAAAACCAGGATTTTGCAGAAACTAAGTGTACCTAGAAAAACCAGGATTTAGCCAGAAACCAGGATTTCTGTCGTGAACCAATTAGGCAGAAACCCAGGATTTTCTGGCCCGAACCTAAATTTGTACCAGAAAACCAGGATTTTCTCTCGAAAACAGATTTTCTAGCCTAGAAAACCAGGATTTTCTGGCCTGGAAGTCCAGGATTTTCTGCTCAGGAAAACCAGGATTTTCTGGCCTGGAAACCCAGGATTTTCTTCTCTGAGAAACCAGGATTTTCTAGCCTAGAAAACCAGGATTTTCTGTCGTGGAAAACCAGGATTTAATGGCCAGGAAACCCAGGATTTTCTGCCCAGGAAACCCAGGATTTTCTGCCCTGGAAAACCTGGATTCTCTGCCCTGGAAAATTAGGATTTTCTTGCCTGGAAACCCAGGATTTTCTGCTCAGGAAAACCAGGATTTTCTGGCCTGGAAAACCAGGATTTTCTGGCCTGGAAACCTAAGGGATTTTCTGCCAGGAAAACCATTATTTTTGCCCTGGAAACCCAGGATTTCTCCTTGAATACCACAACTTCAGTCAGAAAACCACGATTTCTGCAGGAAACAGTTTTCTTCCCCAGGAAAACCAGGATTTCTGCCAGGAAACCAGGATTTCTGCCCTGAAAATTTAGGATTTTTTGCTGGAACGATTCTCTGCCCTGGAAACTCAGGATTTTCTGGCCTGGAAACCCAGGATTTTCTGGCCTGGAAAACCAGACATTTTCTGCCTGGAAAACCAAATTTCTGCTCAGGAAAATCAGGATTTTCTGCCCGGAAACCCAGGATTCTCTGCCTCGGAACCACTTCTGCCAGAAACCCAGGATTTTCTGCCCAGGAAAACCAGGAATTTCTGGCCTAGAAAAAGCAAGATTCTCTGCCCTGGAAACCCTGGAAAATTAGGATTTTCTTGCCTGGAAACCCAGGATTTTCTGCCCTGGAAACCCAGGATTTTCTGCCCAGGAAACCCAGGATTTTCTGGCCTGGAAAACCAGGAATTTTCTGCCCAGAAAACCAGAATTTCTGCCTGGAAAACCTGGGACTGCCCTGGAAAATTAGATTTCTTGCCTGGAAGCCCGATTCTCTGCCCTGGAAACCCAGGATTTTGGCCTGAACCAGAATTTCTGCCAGGAAACCCAGGATTTTCATCTAAAAACAGACTTTCCCAGAACCCAGGACTTGCTGGAAACCAGGAATTTCTGGCGGAAAATTAGGATTTTCTTGCCTGGAAGCCCAGGATTCTCTGCCCTGGAAACCCAGGATTTTCTGCCCAGGAAAACCTTTTTTTTTTTGCCTGGAAACCCAGGATTTTCTGGCCTTGAAAAACCACAACTTTATGCCCAGGAAACCCAGGATTTTCTGGCCTGGAAACCCAGGATTTTCTGGCCTGGAAAACCAGGATTCTCTGCCCTGGAAACCCAGGATTTTCTGCCCTTGAGAACCACAACTTTCTGCCCAGGAAAACCAGGATTTTCTGCCTGGAAACCCAGGATTTTCTGCCCAGGAAAACCAGGAATTTCTGGCCTAGAAAAAGCAAGATTTTCTGCCCTGGAAACCCAGGATTTTCTGCCCTGGAAACCCAGGATTTTCTGGCCTGGAAAACCAGAATTTTCTGCCCAGGAAAACCAGGATTTTCTCCCCACCTTCTGGGGGAGCTGCAGCCTCGGGTGAGTCTCCCTCTTCCAGCCCCATCCCGCTGCTGGTTCTGGAAGGATGTGGAGCTGCCTTGGCCTCCACCCCCTGGTTCTTCATCACAGCCTTTGCACCCTCTCAGGCTCTGCAGAGACACAAGGGAGAGGTTTTGAGGACATTTGCAGGATTTCAGGAGGAAAAGAGCAGTTCAGTGCTGAGGAAAGCATCCCTTGATTTCCAGTTTGTGTCAGGATAATTCTTGGTGGAATCTCCCAACCCACAGATAACAGGATTTTCTTGGTGGAATCTCCCAACCCACAGATAACAGAATTTTCTTGGTGGAATCTCCCAACACACAGATAACAGGATTTTCATTGGTGGAATCTCCCACCCACATTCACAGAATTTTCTTGGGAATTCCAACCCACAATACAGGATTCCCATGGAAATTCTCAGCCTTCCATCTGGATTTCAACTAGCCAAATCAGAGCTGGCACAGCACAGAGCTCAATTCTTGCTGAAATCCCAGCTCATCCTCATCCTCATCCCTGAGGGGTTTGGATGTTCTCAGCTTTCCCTTTATCCCCCGAATGAGGAGCAGGGGGTGCTGCTGGTGCTGGTCCCGAGGGAAAGAAGATTCCCGGTTATACCGGGAGTTACCGGGGCTCCGGGAAGGCAAACCCGCGGGCACAGCGGCGGCAGAGCCCGGCCCCGGGGCAGCGCCCTTCGCCTTCACCGGCACCTGCCCCGCGCCCCGGGCGCTGCTTTTCCGCTGCTGCCGCTGCACCGGGGCAGCTCCGGGGCCAGAACCGGGGGCCGATAATAACCGGGATACAGGGGTGATAATAACCAGGATATGGGGGCGATAACCGGGACACGGGGGCGATAATAACCGGGGTACGGAGGTGATAATAACCGGGATACGGGGAGGATAACGGGGTTCGGCGGTGACCCAGCCCCACAGCCCCGGGAGCCCCCGGCCCATGGCTCGCTCGGCACCGGCAGCCCCGCTGCCCCCGTTCCAACGCCCCCCCAGCCCCGTTATAGCCCCGGGCGCGGCCCAGCCCCCGGTGCAGCCTCCGCCTCCGCCCCCCCCGTTAAAGCGGCCCCGCGCTGCCCCCTCCCCGCACCGCCGTGACGTCACGCGCGCACCCCGTGACGTCAGCGCCGGGGGTCTGACGCAGGTGTCGCCTCGCTCCTCAGCCAATGGGGGCCCGGCGCATCGGCGGGGCGCTGGGTGCCGGTGCCCGGCCGCTGCCGCTGTGGCGGCGGTTGTGGCGGTTCCGGCGGTACCGGCGCTGAGGGAGCGGCTCGGCCCGGGGCCTCCAATGGCCGCGCGTGCGCCCGCCCGTGCCGCCGCCCAATCAGCGCCCGCCGCGCGGGGGCTGCCGGGAAACACCGGGGAGACGCGGCAAGCGCGGCGGGAGGCGCTGAGGGGACTACAGCTCCCGGCATGCTCCGCGAGAGAGCGGGCACAGGAACTACCGCTCCCGGCATGCTCAGCGCGGGGTCCACCACAGGAACTACAGCTCTGTAGGACTGGAAGGAGAAGAGGATGAGGAAAGGGAAGGAGGAAGGAAATTCTATCCTACAACTACCGCCATGCCCCGCGGTTGAAGAAAAAGAGGATGAGAAAGAAGGGAAACCGTGGCCTACAACTCCCAGCATGCCTTGCACATGGCGGCCCTGAGGACAATTCCCGTCCTGCTCCTCTGGAAGAGAAAGGAGATGAGGAGGAAGAGAAGAGAAGGGTGGGGAGGAAGAGGGAAAAGCGCGGCCTACAACTCCCAGCATGCCCTGCGCACGCCCACCCCCGGAAACTACAACTCCCAGCACGCCCCGCGCGCGCCGCCGTTACCGGGCACCGGGAGCCCCTCCCAAGGTCACCGATCAGCCCCGGTACAGCACAGCACAGCCGGACACCTGCACAGGTGCATTTATTCGTTCCACAACAAGGGACACCCCAGAAGCGGGGCTTTGACCGAAATCGTGGCAAAGTGGCCCAAAAAGCGCCGTGAGGGCTCGGGGAGCTCCGTGAGCACCGGGAGGAGCGGCGGGGGCAGCGCCGAGCCCCGGGGGTTTGCAGGTGTTCCTGCCTCACAGTGCTCATTTCCAGCAATCACAGGAATTTCATATAGAATTTTCTCTGTGGCCCAATTAGACAAATATCTCCCTATCTAGAATATAAAAAATACAGAGATTTGTTGGTTTTGGAAGGAAAATGTGCATTTTTTGCTGACTGTGAGCAGGAGGTAAACCTGAAAACCTGGTGCTGCTGGAGCTGCCATCAGCACTGGGATTTTCCTCCACCCCAAACCACCCCAAAGCAGGAAAACCTCAGAATTCAGCCCATGTTTCTCATGGCAAATAAAGTATTTCAAGTAAAGATGAAGGTGGGTTTCAGCATTTCAGTCAGTACAATGCAAACCAAACCTGTGCAACAGCAGCTGTGCTTCCTGCTCCAAAAAAATCCACCCCAGTTCCCATCTTTGGGCTCTTGTTGCTTTTTTGTTTTTGTTTTTGTTTTGTTTTTAATCCTTGGAAATACCACTAGCAGTTCTTCAAAAACAAAAAAAAAAATCAAACAAAAAAAAAAATCTAGACAAAGGGAAGCAGCAGAAAAAATAAACAAAACTTCCCAGCAGTGAGAGAACTTCTCATTTTTTTTTCTGTCCATTTTCAGTATTTTTCATCAGGGAACTGATCCTGGCTTCACCAGGACTGTCCACCTGAAGGAGGAAGGCCAGGGCTGAATTTTTGCTCTTGGCATATTAAAGAGTCTTTAATAAAGAGTAACATGTGCAAAAGAAAAAAAAAAAAAAAAAAGGGAAAAAAACAAAAAAAAAAGGAAATTTAAATAGATCAAGCCAGGTTTTGCAGAATTACTGTGGCCAGAACAGCTCCCTCCTCTCCGTGTCCTCACCCAACGAGGTAAAATCTGCACTGGGGAGACACCACCACAAAAAAGAAGCCACCAAGAGGTGCCACTTTGTCACCTCAGTGTCCTTCCTGCCTCCAAAGCCAAGGTGAGCAGCACCCAAAGGAACCAAAGGAGCACAAATTCCCCTTCTCTCCAGCAGCTCTTGCTTTTTTGCAGAATTTTCCTACACAGCTGCAATGTGTGTGTGTGTCCAACCTTCCCAGCCAGGACCAGCAGCTGCTCTCCTCCCAAAGAGTTTGTGGTGGGTTTTTTGTTTTTTTTTTTGGGGGGGTTTTGGTGAGTTTTTGTTGTTTTTTTTTTCCCCCCTCTAGGATTATAGCTGGAATCCTTCCATGGGAGCCTCAGCTTGCTGGAAGATGTATTGCTGCTGGTTCTCGTCCACCTGCGGCGCCACGGCCGCGTCCTCCTCCACGCCAAAGTAGTGCTCGATCAGGTCAAAGGCTTTCTGGTAAATCTCCTGGTTCTCGTGGCTCTGCAGGAACTCGATCTTATCCAAACCTGGAGAGCAAAATAAAAAAAATAATGGGATTTTAGTGCCTGTCCTGTGAGCACAATAAACCCCGTGATATTTTCTGAAAAATCCTTTTGCGAAGATCGTTTTCTCCTAAGAAGTTGAGAAACCTCAGAAATGAAATGTAAACAATGGAATGCAAAATGTGCATCTGTGATTGGTCTCCCGTGGTTGTTTTTAATTAATGGCCAATCACAGTCTAAGTGTATCAGATTCTCTGCTCAGTCGTTAAATATTTTATTTAATAAAATAAGATTTTATTAAAGTTTTATTCCGTTCCTTTCCTTGCTGGCCTTCTGATGAAATCTTTTCTTCTATTCTTTTAGTGTAGTTTTAATATAGAATTTTCTTTTACTATATATAATGAATATATATCTAGTTTTAATATAGAATTTTCTTTTAATATCTATAATAAATATATATCTATATATAATAAATATATATTTAATAAATATAAAATTTTTATATAATGTATATTAATAAATAATATATACATATATATAATATATGTGTATATATTATATATATGTATATACATAAATATGTATATACATATATAATATGTATTTATGTATACATATGTATATACATAAATATATATACACATAAATATATACACATAAATAATATATACAAAGTATATATCTATACATAAATATATATTTTATAAGTATATATTTATACATAAATATATAATTTTAATATATTATTTATGAAGACATACTATATATAATAGTACATCTTATTACTTATATTTTATAGATATTTTATTTATATGTAAATATATTTATATATGAATATATATGATTTATTAAGATATATTATTTAATTATATATAATTATAATTTATAAATTCTTATAAATATATACTTTATATATATATTTATATATATTTCTTGTAAATATATATATTTATATATATTTCTAAGAAATATATAAAAATATATATAACAAATATACAAAAATATAAATATATATTATATATATTTCTTATATATATGAAATATAAATATAAATATATATTTATATAAATATATAAAAACATATATTTTTATATATTTCTTATAAATATATATATTTTAAATATATATATATAAATATATAAATATGCAAGCACACTGCACCCTGAGGAATCCCAGGAATTGTCCTTGCAGGGAGAACCAGGACACTCAGAGCAATGAGAGGGCACAGCAGCCACTGCCAGCTCACAGGGACCAAAATAGGAACAAAAAAAAAAAATAAATCCATCAGCACCAAATTAAGTCACTCCAGGGAAAAGCAACGTCTCCCTGGGTTTAAAGTGTAAATCTGGGTAGATTCAGAGCAATTTTAGACCCAGAAATTTCCCTTTTTCCTCAGCTCAGCTCATTTCTGCTTCATATTCCTGGTGCAAGCCATTTTCAGCTTAGACTCCAGGTCAGAGCTTTTACTTCCAGGTATTTTCTCCTCACCCACTACATGAGTTTGAAAAGCTTTTGGGACAAATATTGGCTATTTTGGAACACAACAAACCCTTGGAGACAGAGCAGGAAATGACCCAAGCAGTGCCCAAACCTACCATAGGCCTCCTCGATGAGGCTGCAGTAGGGGTTGATGCCAGTGCCACTCTGGTTGGCCTCCTGCTCCCCCAGCCTCAGGATGTTCTCCAGCCCGTTCAGGGCCACCAGAACAATCTTGGAGTCCATGACAGTCAGCAGGTCACACAGGGGTTTGATACAACCCAGATTCACCAGGTACCTGCAGGGGCAGAGCAGCACCATTATATATAATTATATAATATATCTTAATAAATCATATATATTCATATATAAATATATTTACATATAAATAAATATATATAAAATATAAATAATAAGATGTACTATTATATATAGTATATCTTCCTAAATAATATATTAAAATTATATAGTTATATATAAATATATACTTATAAAATATATATTTATGTATAGATACACACTTTGTATATATTATTTATGTGTATATATTTATGTGTATATATATTTATGTATATACATATATACATATATACACATAAATACATATTATATATATGTATCCCAGCCTCAGGATGTTCTCCAGCCCGTTCAGGGCCACCAGAACAATCTTGGAGTCCATGACAGTCAGCAGGTCACACAGGGGCTTGATACAGCCCAGATTCACCAGGTACCTGCAGGGGCAGAGCAGCACCATTATATATAATTATATAATATATCTTAATAAATCATATATATTCATATATAAATATATTTACATATAAATAAATATATATAAAATATAAATAATAAGATGTACTATTATATATAGTATATCTTCCTAAATAATATATTAAAATTATATAGTTATATATAAATATATACTTATAAAATATATATTTATGTATAGATACATACTTTGTATATATTATTTATGTGTATATATATTTATGTATATATTTATATATATACATATATATTTATGTGTATATATTTATGTATATATATATTTATGTGTATATATATTTATGTATATACATATATACATATATACACATAAATACATATTATATATATGTATCCCAGCCTCAGGATGTTCTCCAGCCCGTTGAGGGCCACCAGAACAATCTTGGAGTCCATGACAGTCAGCAGGTCACACAGGGGCTTGATACAGCCCAGATTCACCAGGTACCTGCAGGGGGAGAGCAGCACCAGCATCACCTCTGCTCCATGGGAAAGCACGGGAGATGGTCCAGAAAATCCAGAAATTTACCTTAAAGGTTCATTTGGATCCATTTATTTGCATTGCATGCAACCCTGTTTTCAGAATTGTTT
The DNA here is from genome assembly GCF_028769735.1 of Zonotrichia leucophrys gambelii. Taxonomy (NCBI): domain Eukaryota; kingdom Metazoa; phylum Chordata; class Aves; order Passeriformes; family Passerellidae; genus Zonotrichia; species Zonotrichia leucophrys. Next base: position 1,865,968 of record NC_088192.1, on the reverse strand, counting down.
TTTTTTTTTTTTTAAGGAAAGGAGGCACTTGAAATCCAGGTGCTGCTCAAATTAAGTCAAGTCCACAATGGAATTTAACCTGACATTAAATTCAGACATTGAGCCTCAACTACTCCTTCTGAAATCCAGATGCTGCTCAAATTAGCTCCACACTGGAATTTAATCTGTGATTATATTTGGATATTTAGCCTCAACTACCCCTTCTGAAATCCAGGTGCTGCTCAAATTAAGTCAAGTCCACACTGGAATTTAATCTGTCATTAAATTTGGACATTTAGCCTCAACTACCTCTTCTGAAATCCAGGTGCTGCTCAAATTAAGCCCACTGGAATTTATTTAACCTGACATAAAATTTGGAAATTTAGCCTCAACTACCCAAAACCTCAACTACCCAACTGCCACTTCTGAAATCCAGGTGCTGCTCAAATTAAGTCAAGTCCACACTGAAATTTTATCTGTCATTAAATTTGGACATTTAGCCTCAACTACCTCAACTATTCTTCAGCCACTTCTGAAATCCAGATGCTGCTCAAATTAAGTCAAGTCCACACTGGAATTGAATCTGTCATTAAATTGAGACATTTAACCTCAACTACTCAAAGAAGGATGGAGAAAATTTGGGATTAAATTATCCCCATCCAGAATCACAAATTACAACCCAGCTCTGCCCGCCTCAGTTACTCTATGGATTTCCTCCAAATCCCTGCTTTGGCTGGAAGTTCCCCTGCAGGCAAAGCTCCCAGGAGGTGAGGAGAGGTTCAGGAGAACCTGATCTGCTCCCAGGAGAGGCTCAGGAGAACCTGATCTGCTCCCAGGAGAGGCTCAGGAGAACCTGATCTGCTCCCAGGAGAGGCTCAGGAGAGCCTGATCTGCTCCCAGACACTGAGGAGAGGCTCAGGAGAACCTGATCTGCTCCCAGGAGAGGCTCAGGAGAGCCTGATCTGCTCCCAGGAGAGGCTCAGGAGAACCTGATCTGCTCCCAGAGGTTGAGGAGAACCTGATCTGCTCCCAGGAGAGGCTCAGGAGAGCCTGATCTGCTCCCAGGAGAGGCTCAGGAGAACCTGATCTGCTCCCAGAGGTGAGGAGAGGCTCAGGAGAGCCTGATCTGCTCCCAGGAGAGGCTCAGGAGAGCCTGATCTGCTCCCAGACAGTGAGGAGGCTCAGGAGAGCCTGATCTGCTCCAGACAGAGAGGAGAGGTTCAGGAGAACCTGATCTGCTCCCAGGAGAGGCTCAGGAGAACCTGATCTGTTCCCAGAGGTTGAGGAGAGCCTGATCTGCTCCAGACACTGAGGAGAGGCTCAGGAGAACCTGATCTGCTCCCAGACAGTGAGGAGAGGTTCAGGAGAGCCTGATCTGCTCCCAGGGGAGGCTCAGGAGAGCCTGATCTGCTCCAGACAGTGAGGAGAAGCTCAGGAGAGCCTGATCTGCTCCCAGGAGAGGTTCAGGAGAACCTGATCTGCTCCCAGAGGTGAGGAGAGGCTCAGGAGAGCCTGATCTGCTCCCAGACAGAGAGGAGAGGCTCAGGAGAACCTGATCTGCTCCCAGGAGAGGCTCAGGAGAACCTGATCTGCTCCCAGGAGAGGCTCAGGAGAACCTGATCTGATCCCAGGAGAGGTTCAGGAGAGCCTGATCTGCTCCCAGGAGAGGCTCAGGAGAACCTGATCTGCTCCCAGGAGAGGCTCAGGAGAGCCTGATCTGCTCCAGACACTGAGGAGAGGCTCAGGAGAGCCTGATCTGCTCCCAGACAGAGAGGAGAGGCTCAGGAGAGCCTGATCTGCTCCCAGGAGAGGCTCAGGAGAGCCTGATCTGCTCCCAGAGGTGAGGAGAAGCTCAGGAGAGCCTGATCTGCTCCCAGGAGAGGCTCAGGAGAGCCTGATCTGCTCCCAGGAGAGGCTCAGGAGAGCCTGATCTGCTCCCAGGAGAGGCTCAGGAGTACCTGATCTGCTCGGGGGTCCCTCCTGAGGTGGCGTTGGTGATGGCCCAGGCCGCCTCTTTCCTGGTCCGGAATTCCGCCTTCTGCAGGATCTCGATCAGCACCGGGAAAATGTTGGCATCAATCACTGCCTGGCAAGAGAGGGCACGAGAGGCCTTGGCATTGGCAGCACTTCCCAAAAGGCTTCCTGAAAGAAACCTTCATTTCCATAGCCCCAGGTGAGGAAATTCCCAAGCTGAAGGGATTGCTGTGGTTTATTCCTCAGCCACATCCAATTAAAAGCAGATATTCCATAACCACAGCAGATAAACTCTGGAATTGCAGAAATGCTCAAAGCTCTGCTTGGGTAGGTCAAGGAAAGGATAATTTAATAAGAGCTCCAGCTCTTCCAAGGGATTGAAGATGGACAAATAGGGCTGGATCTCCTCTAATTCAAATGATCCAGCCTCTGGGGTTCAGCCCATGTGCTGCTGCCATTCCCAAATTTATTCCCATTTTTTATTCCCATTTTTTATTCCCATTTTTATTCCCATTTGGCAGCAGTAAATTTGCAAAAGGCTGCAGAATAAGAGAAGTGAACCAATCCAGACTCTAAGGGTCAGAGAAAGGGAAATCCTTAATGGTGAGCTTGGAATCTGGGATCAATGCACTTCCCAAAAGGCTTCCTGAAAGAAAACTCCACTTCTATATCCCCATGTGAGGAACTTCCCAAGCTGAAGGGATTGCTGTGGTTTATTCCTCAGCCACATCCTATTAGAAGCAGATATTCCATAACCACAGCAGATAAACTCTGGAATTGCAGCAATGCTCAAAGCTCTGCTTGGGTAGGTCAAGGAAAGGATAATTAAACCTCAAGGAGCTCCAGCTCTTCCAAGGGATTGAAGATGGACAGATATGAGCTGTTATCTCCTCTAATTCCAATGATCCAGCCTATGGGGTTCAGTCCATGTGCTGCTGCCATTCCCAAATTTATTCCCATTTTTTATTCCCATTTGGCAGCAGCAAATTTGCAAATGGCTGCAGAATAAGAGAAGGGAACCAATCCAGACTCTAAGTGTCAGAGAAAGGAAAATCCTTAATGGTGAGCTTGGAATCTGGGATCAATGCACTTCCCAAAAGGCTTCCTGAAAGAAACCTTCATTTCCATAGCCCCAGGTGAGGAAATTCCCAAGCTGAAGGGTTTATTCCTCAGCCAAATCCTATTAGAAGCAGATATTCCATAACCACAGCAGACAAACTCTGGAATTGCAGCAATGCTCAAAGCTCTGCTTGGGTAGGTCAAGGAAAGGATAATTTAATAAGAGCTCCAGCTCAAGGGATTGAGGATGGACAGATAGGGCTGGATCTCCTCTAATTCCAATGATCCAGCCTCTGGGGTTCAAACCATGTTCTGCTGCCATTCCCAAATTTATTCCTAATTTTATTCCCAAATTTATTCCCATTTTTTAGCTCGTTTGGCAGCAGTAAATTTGCAAATGGCTGCAGAATAAGAGAAGGGAACCAATCCAGACTCTAAGGGTCAGAGAAAGGGAGAAGCTGCAAATCCTTAATGCTGAGCCTGGAATGTGGGATCACTGCAGGCAGGCTGGAGAAGACTGTACCTGGATTTGTGCTCTGTTCCCTGCTGTGATGTTGGATATGGTCCAGCACGCCTCTTTCCTGATGGATTCCTTGGGACTGCTCAATAAATGGAGGAGACAAGGCAGGGCTGAGCAGTTTAGAATCACCTTTGGGGGGAAAAGGAAGCACAGGTGAGATCAGCAGTGGCAGGGAATTAATTCTGAATTATTCCCTGCAGGGAATTAATTCTCAATTCCTCTCCTCTCACCTGGGTCTGGATGTCATCCCCTGTCACGATGTTGCCAACTGCTCTCAGAGCTGGAGAGGCCACTTTGTAATCGTTGTGCCTGCAGGAAAAGTGTCATCAGATCCATCAGATCTCTGGGATATTCACCATGATCCCTCCCCATGTTCCCATCTGCAGGATTTCCTTAGGATTCCATCCCCTGGCACACAGAATTCAGGGTAAACTGAGCATAAAGCCACTGAAAACAAAACCATTTTGTAATTGTTGTGCCTGCAGGAAAAGTGTCATCAGATCCATCAGATCTCTGGGATATTCACCATGATCCCTCCCCATGTTCCCATCTGCAGGATTTCCATAGGATTCTATCCCCTGGCACACAAAACACAGCATAAAGCCACTGAAAACAAAACCACTTTGTAATTGTTGTGCCTGCAGGAAAAGTGTGCAGAGACAAACCCAGCTCCATCAGATCTCTGGGATATTCACCATGATCCCTCCCCATGTTCCCATCTGCAGGATTTCCTTAGGATTCCATCCCCTGGCACACAGAATTCAGGGTAAACTGAGCATAAAGCCACTGAAAACAAAACCATTTTGTAATTGTTGTGCCTGCAGGAAAAGTGTGCAGAGAGAAACCCAGCTCCATCAGATCTCTGGGATATTCACCATGTTCCCTCCCCATGTTCCCATCTGCAGGATTTCCTTAGGATTTTATCCCCTGGCACACAAAACACAGCATAAAGCCACTGAAAACAAAACCACTTTGTAATTGTTGTGCCTGCAGGAAAAGTGTCATCAGATCCATCAGATCTCTGGGATATTCACCATGATCCCTCCCCATGTTCCCATCTGCAGGATTTCCATAGGATTCCATCCCCTGGCACACAGAATTCAGGGTAAACTGAGCATAAAGCCACTGAAAACAAAACCATTTTGTAATCGTTGTGCCTGCAGGAAAATTGTCATCAGATCCATCAGATCTCTGGGATATTCACCATGATCCCTCCCCAAGATCCCATCTGCAGGATTTCCTTAGGATTCCATCCCCTGGCACACAAAACACAGCATAAAGCCACTGAAAACAAAACCACTTTGTAATCGTTGTGCCTGCAGGAAAATTGTCATCAGATCCATCAGATCTTTGGGATATTCACCATGATCCCTCCCCATGTGGGATTTCCATAGGATTCCATCCCCTGGCACACAGAATTCAGGGTAAACTGAGCATAAAGCCACTGAAAACAAAACCATTTTGTAATTGTTGTGCCTGCAGGAAAAGTGTCATCAGATCCATCAGATCTCTGGGATATTCACCATGATCCCTCCCCATGTTCCCATCTGCAGGATTTCCTTAGGATTTTATCCCCTGGCACACAAAACACAGCATAAAGCCACTGAAAACAAAACCATTTTGTAATCATTGTGCCTGGGAAAGTGTCATCAGATCCATCAGATCTCTGGGATATTCACCATGATCCCTCCCCATGTTCCCATCTGCAGGATTTCCATAGGATTCCATCCCCTGGCACACAAAACACAGCATAAAGCCACTGAAAACTTCAGCACTTGGATATTGTTTGATCCTTTGGATCCTGCTCCTATTAAAGAGTTCTCCTCCATTTGACTCTCCAAGTTCATCTCAATTATTTCTAAGGTGGCTTTATATTTACACTCAATTCAAATTCCACCCCTCTCCTTTTCCACTGAGATTTTGGAGAAACAAAGCCAAGCTGATTTCTCCTAGCCTTTGTTTATTATTTCCCTCATAAGCAGGCTTCCATTTGAAATTTGAAAGCACAAAACACTCTGCAATCTTTAAAGAAATCTGGGAAAGGAAAGAGAAAGTTCTTCCCTGTTGTCTGTGCAGTTGGCCACACTCAAAAATTGGCTGAATTTCAGAAATTTATAGAGATAATATTTGTTTTATGAATGATTTGTAATTTTTGGGGCAGATGTTGAGACCAACACAGGTATCTTTTCATAGTGGAAAATCTTCAGCTCAGGAAGCCAAGTCAGAAATTTATAGGGATATGTTTGTTTTATCAAAGAAAGTCAGAAATTTATAGGGATATGTTTGTTTTATCAATGAAAGCCAGAAATTTATAGGGATATGTTTGTTTTATCAATGAAAGTCAGAAATTTATAGGGATAATATTTGTTTTATCAATAATTTGTAATTTTTGAGGCAGATGTTGAGACCAACACAGATATCTTTTCATAGTGGAAAATCTTCAGCTCAGGAAGCCAAGTCAGAAATTTATAGGGATATGTTTGTTTTATGAATGAAAGTCAGAAATTTATAGGGATAATATTTGTTTTATCAATAATTTGTAATTTTTGGGGCAGATGTTGAGACCAACACAGCTATCTTTTCATAGTGGAAAATCTTCAGCTCAGGAAGCCAAGTCAGAAATTTACAGAGATATATTTGTTTTATCAATGAATTTGTAGGGATAATATTTGTTTTATCAATAATTTGTAATTTTTGAGGCAGATGTTGAGACCAACACAGGTATCTTTTCATAGTGTAGAGCAGAACTGGAAAATCTTCAGCTCAGGAAGCCAAGTCAGAAATTTATAGGGATATGTTTGTTTTATCAATGAAAGTCAGAAATTTATAGGGATATGTTTGTTTTATCAATGAAAGTCAGAAATTTATAGGGATATGTTTGTTTTATCAATGAAAGTCAGAAATTTATAGGGATATGTTTGTTTTATCAAGGAAAGCCAGAAATTTATAGGGATATGTTTGTTTTATCAATGAAAGTCAGAAATTTATAGGGATATGTTTGTTTTATCAATGAATTTGTAGGGGTAATGTTTGTTCTATCAATAAATTTGTCATTTTTGAGGCAAATTTGAGACCAACACAGATATCTTTTCATAGTGGAAAATCTTCAGCTCAGGAAGCCAAGTCAGAAATTTATAGGGATATGTTTGTTTTATCAATGAAAGTCAGAAATTTATAGGGATATGTTTGTTTTATCAATGAAAGTCAGAAATTTATAGGGATATGTTTGTTTTATCAATGAATTTATAGGGATAATATTTGTTTTATCAATAATTTGTAATTTTTGGGGCAGATGTTGAGACCAACACAGATATCTTTTCATAGTGGAAAATCTGCAGCTCAAACCAGCAAATTCCAGCTGTGAACCTGCTGCAGCTCAGGTGCCTGGATCCCGTGTTTGATGGGATTTAGATGGATTGTCACTCAATGACAGGCTTCCATTTGAAGTTTGAGAGCACAAAACACTCTGCAATCTTTAAAGAAATCTGGGAAAGGAAAGAGAAAGTTCTTCCCTGTTGTCTGTGCAGTTGGTCCACACTCAAAAATTGGCTGAATTTCAGAAATTTACAGGGATAATGTTTGGGCCACACTCAAAAATTGGCTGAATTTCAGAAATTTACAGGGATAATGTTTGGGCCATACTCAAAAATTGGCTGAATTTCAGAAATTTATAGAGATAATATTTGTTTTATGAATGATTTGTAATTTTGGGGCAGACAGGTATCTTTTCATAGTGGAAAATCTTCAGCTCAGGAAGCCAAACCAGCAAATTCCAGCTGTGAACCTGCTGCAGCTCAGGTGCCTGGATCCCGTGTTTGATGGGATTTAGATGGATTTAGATGCATTGTCACTCACATTAAGAGCTCCACCAGCCTCCTGCAGACCCCAGAGTCCACCACAGCCTGGATCTTCTCGTTGGGACCATCGGACAGGTAGGACAGAGCCCAGCAGGCGTCGGCCAGCAGGTCAGAGTCACTGTTGAACAACAATCGGGACAACACTGGCAGGCAGGGGGACACCTGCAACAACAGCCACCAGCCGGGGTTAGTCAGCAGGCCAGGAGCTGCACAGCTGCAGGACAGCACCCCCTGGTTGTGCTCACTGCTCAGTTATTTAGAATTGTTCACATTTCACCCCTCACCAAAGGCTTCCCAGCTTTGATATGTTTTCACTTTTTTAAAAAATATTTTTGTGTTGCCAAAGGAGGATGAGATACCTGTTTGTGCTCACTGCTCATTGCAAGCCCTGCATGGCCACAGATCCCTCCCTGCACAGCTCCAGAGCCACTTCACCTTGGTGGCTACACCTAATTTACACTGAGGAGTAACACTGAGCTTTGGGAGCTCCTTCTGCTCCATTTCTGACTCTATGTTCACCTCCTGACTCTCAGTGTTCACCTCAGTTATTTATAATTGTTCAGATTTCACCCCTCACCAAAGGCCTCTCAGCTTTGATATGTGAGGTTTCACTTAAATCATGTTTTCACTTATTTAAAAATATTTTTGTGTTGCCAAAGTTTGTGCTCACTGCTCAGGGTAAGCTCTGAATGGCCACAGATCCCTTGTGCACAGCTCCAAAGGCACCTCAGCTTGGTGGCTACACCTAATTTACACTGAGGAGTAACACTGAGCTTTGGGAGCTCCTTCTGCTCCATTTCTGACTCTCAAAGTTCATCTCAATAATTTCTAAGTGAGTTTATATTTACACTCAATTCAGATTTCACCCCTCATCTAAGCTTTGCTATGTGAGGTTTCATTTAAATCATGTTTTCACTTTTTAAAAAATATTTTTGTGTTGCCAAAGGTGGATGAGATACCTGTTTGTGCTCATTGCAAGCCCTGCATGGCCACAGATCCCTCCCTGCACAGCTCCAAAGGCACCTCAGCTTGGTGGCTACACCTAATTTACACTCAGGAGTTACAGTGGGAGTTGCTATTAAAGAGCTCTGCTCCATTTGACATCTCAATTATTTCAATCTCAATTAGATGTAAATATAAAATGGCTTTATATTTACACTCAATTCAGATTTCACCCCTCACTGAAGCCACCTCAGCTTGGTTGCTACACTTAGATTACATTGAAAAGTTACACTGAGCTTTAGGAGCTCCTATTAAAGAGTTTTGCTCCATTTGACTCTCAAAGTTCACCTCAATAATTTCTAAGTGGGTTTATATTTACACTCAATTCAGATTTCACCCCTCACCAAAGGCTTCTAAGCTTTGATATGTGAGGTTTCACTTAAATCATGTTTTCACTTATTTAAAAAATATTTTTGTGTTGCCAAAGGAGGATGAGATACCTGAAAAGGCAGCAGGACCTTTAGTTAGGTTCCCTGGACAGGAATTCTCACAGGAATTCTGGTTTTTAGCATTTCCAGGTCTCAGAATAATTGTTGGTCATAACTGAAGTGGTCATAACTGAAGTCTCAAAATTCCAAAGTTCATAAGAAAATGGTTTAAAGAAATTTTCTAGGGAAGCCTGGGCCTGTCCCTTATTTGAGGGGTGCAGAAGAAAGGTTGGGAAAAATGAAACCTGCAGGAAAAACCTCAGCAGGAAAAACCTCATCCTGTTCCACAGCCCAAAATAACCCAGCCAAAGCTCCCAATTGGTGTTTCCCCATCTCCTGGCTGCCATCAGGGCATTTCTTCTCACCTTCTCAAATTCAGGAGGAGGGCTCTTCCCTCTGCACAGGTTTGACAAGGCCCACACGGCGTTTCGTGTCATTGTCAGCCTGGTGGACGTGGTGAGGAGCCTGAAGAGAGAATTAGCAGGGATTATTGGCCTTGATGTGGAAAAGAGGGAAGCAAAAGAATGAAAACTAAAATATTTAGCTCCAGTTCAGCCCAGGAGGACAGTCCCAGTTATCAGCAGAAATCAAATGACACAAAGCTCAGTCTGAGCTAGGACACCAAGCAGCAAAATCAGATATTTGGGATAAAATCTCACTTTTCCAGAGTGGGATGAAGATTAATCCTTGCCAGAGAATTAATTCCTGTCAGAGAACAAGAGCCCAGCCCTGACAGAATTCGTTATCACCACGCTGAGGGAGGTGGTGTGAGAGACCTGATCCTGCCCCAATCCCAAAAAATCCACAGCCAAGCAGAGAGCAGGAGCTGAGGGACACCTGGGACTCCAGAGCAGCATGAAGGAGTTTATCCACAAAATCCCACTCAGAACCAGAGGCTTGATTCCCATGGAATCTGTCAGGAATGTTATCCACAAATTCCCATTCAGAACCAGAGGTTTGATTCCCATGGAATCTGTCAGGAATGTTATCCACAAAATCCCACTCCTATGAACCAGGTTTGATTTCCAGAGATCCCACACTAACAGAGACTCTGTCAGGAATGTTATCCACAAATTCCCATTCAGAACCAGGCATTTAATTCCCAGAGATCCCAGCACTGCCAAGGATTCTGTAAGGAATATTCTCCACAGAATCCCACTCAGAACCTGAGGTTTGATTCCCAGGGAATCTCTAAGGAATGTTCTCCACAGAATCCCACTCCTATGAACCAGGTTTGATTCCCAGAGATCCCACACTAACAGAGACTCTGTCAGGAATGTTATCCACAAATTCCCACTCAGAACCAGAGGTTTGATTCCCAGAGATCCCAGCACTGCCAGGGACTCTGTAAGGAATATTCTCCACAGAATCCCACTCAGAACCAGAGTTTTGATTCCCAGGGAATCTATCAGGAACATTCTCCACACAATCCCACTCTTCTGAAGCAGAGGATTGATTCCCTGGAACTCTGTCAGGAATATTATCCACAGAATCCCACTCCTCTAAATCAGATTTGATTTCCAGGGATCCCACAGTGCCAGGGATTCTGTCAGGAATGTTATCCACAAATTCCCATTCAGAACCAGACATTTAATTCCCAGGGATCCCAGCACTGCCAGGGACTCTCTAGGGAATGTTATCCACAAAATCCCACTCCTATGAACCAGGTTTGATTTCCAGAGATCCCGCACTAACAGAGACTCTGTCAGGAATGTTATCCACAAATTCCCACTCAGAACCAGAGGTTTGATTCCCATGGAATCTGTCAGGAATGTTATAGGAATGTTATCCACAAATTCCCATTCAGAACCAGACATTCAACTCCCAGAGATCCCAGCACTGCCAGGGACTCTCTAGGGAATGCTATCCACAAAATCCCACCCAGAACCAGAGGTTTGATTTCCAGGGACTCTTGTAAGGAATGTTCTCCACAAAATCCCACTCCTCTGAGGCAGAGATTTGATTTCCAGGGATCCCACAGTGCCAGGGATTCTGTCAGGAATGTTATCCACAAATTCCCATTCAGAACCAGACATTTAATTCCTAGAGATCCCAGAGTGCCAGGGAATCTCTAAGGAATATTCTCCACAGAATCTCACTCAGAGGTTTGATTTCCAGGGATCACACAGTGCCAGGGAATCTGTCAGGAATGTTCTCCACAAAATCCCACTCCTCTGAAGCAGAGGATTGATTCCCTGGAACTCTGTCAGGAATATTATCCACAGAATCCCACTCCTCTAAATCAGATTTGATTCCCAGGGATCCCAGAGTGCCAGGGAATCTGTTATCCACAGAATTTCACTCAAAACCAGAGTCTTGATTCCCAAGGACTCTGTTATCCACAAAATCCCATTCAGAACCAGAGGTTTGATTCCCATGGAATCTGTCAGGGATGTTATAGGAATGTTTTCCACAAATTCCCATTCAGAACCAGGCATTTAATTCCCAGGGATCCCAGCACTGCCAGGGACTCTGTAAGGGAGATTCTACACAGAATCTCACTCAGAGCCAGAGGTTTGATTCCCAGGGACTCCTGTAAGGAATGTTCTCCACAAAATCCCACTCCTATGAACCAGGTTTGATTTCCAGAGATCCCACACTAACAGAGACTCTGTCAGGAATGTTATCCACAGATTCCCACTCAGAAACAGGCATTTAATTCCCAGAGATCCCAGCACTGCCAAGGACTCTGTAAGGAATATTCTCCACAGAATCCCACTCAGAAACAGAGGTTTGATTCCCATGGAATCTGTCAGGAATGTTATAGGAATGTTATCCACAAATTCCCATTCAGAACCAGACATTTAATTCCCAGGGATCCCAGCACTGCCAAGGATTCTGTAAGGAATATTCTCCACAGAATCCCACTCAGAACCAGAGGTTTGATTCCCATGGAATCTGTCAGGAATGTTATAGGAATGTTTTCCACAAATTCCCATTCAGAACCAGACATTTAATTCCCAGAGATCCCAGAGTGCCAGGGACTCTGTAAGGAATATTCTCCACAGAATCTCACTCAGAAACAGAATTTTGATTCCCTGGGAATCTGTAGGGAATGTTCTCCACAAAATCCCACTCCTCTGAAGCAGAGGATTGATTCCCTGGAACTCTGTCAGGAATATTATCCACAGAATCCCACTCCTCTAAATCAGATTTGATTCCCAGGGATCCCACAGTGCCAGGGATTCTCTAAGGAATGTTATCCACAGAATTTCACTCAAAACCAGAGTCTTGATTCCCAAGGACTGTTATCCACAAATTCCCACTCAGAACACCAGAGGTTTGATTCCCAGGGACTCTGTCAGGGATGCTATCCACAAAATCCCACTCAGAACCAGAGGTTTGATTTCCAGAGATCCCACACTAACAGAGACTCTGTCAGGAATGTTATCCACAAATTCCCATTCAGAACCAGGCATTTAATTCCCAGAGATCCAGCACTGCCAGGGATTCTGCAAGGAATATTCTCCACAGAATCCCACTCAGAACCAGAGATTTGATTCCCAGGGACTCTGTAAGGAATATTCTCCACAGAATCTCACTCAGAACCTGAGGTTTGATTCCCAGGGAATCTATCAGGAACGTTCTCCACAAAATCCCACTCTTCTGAAGCAGAGGATTGATTCCCAGGGATTCTGTCAGGAATATTATCCACAGAATCCCACTCCTCTAAATCAGATTTGATTGCCAGGGATCCCACAGTGCCAGGGAATCTGTAAGGAATGTTATCCACAGAATTTCACTCAAAACCAGAGTCTTGATTCCCAGGGACTCTGTCAGGGATGCTATCCACAAAATCCCACTCAGAACCAGAGGTTTGATTTCCAGAGATCCCAGCACTGCCAGGGACTCTGTAAGGAATATTCTCCACAGAATCCCACTCAGAACCTGAGGTTTGATTACCAGGGAATCTCTAAGGAATGTTCTCCACAGAATCTCACTCAGAGGTTTGATTTCCAGAGATCCCACACTAACAGAGACTCTGTCAGGAATGTTTCCACAAATTCCCACTCAGAACCAGACATTTAATTCCCAGAGATCCCAGCACTGCCAGGGATTCTGCAAGGAATATTCTCCACAGAATCTCACTCAGAACCAGAGGTTTGATTCCCATGGAATCTGTCAGGAATGTTATCCACAAAATCCCACTCCTATGAACCAGGTTTGATTTCCAGAGATCTCAGCATTGCCAGGGACTCTGTAAGGAATATTCTCCACAGAATCCCACTCAGAACCTGAGGTTTGATTACCAGGGAATCTCTAAGGAATGTTCTCCACAGAATCTCACTCAGAGGTTTGATTCCCAGGGATCACACAGTGACAGGGAATCTGTTAGGAATGTTATCCACAGAATCCCACTCAGAACCAGACATTTAATTTCCAGAGATCCCAGCACTGCCAGGGACTCTGTAAGGGAGATTCTCCACAGAATCTCACTCAGAGCCAGAGGTTTGATTCCCAGGGAATCTATCAGGAACGTTCTCCACACAATCCCACTCCTATGAACCAGGTTTGATCCCCAATCATGGCCCAGAGCTGCTCGTGGTTACTCACATTAACAAGGGAGGGAGGATGGCACAGTTCAGGACATAATCTCTGCACACAGAGCTGTCTCCAGCAATGTTCCCCAACGCCCAGACAGCCTGCAAGGAAACACCAACAGCTTCAGCATTTATTTTATTTTCTGACAGGGACACACAGGCAAGTGCGCTGAAAAAGCAAATTTTCCTGGGATCACTCCATTTAAACATTGCATTTTGAATTTGTGGTTCTCCCCAAAAAATCCCAAAGGGAGGAGGGATCTTACCTGCTCCTGAACATCCTCAAAGTCAGAGTTGAGGAGCTCTATGAAGATGGGAACTGCCCCAGCCTCGATGACGATTTTGGTTTGTTGGGAGGTGCCTGAGGCGATGTTTGTCAGAGCCCATGCAGCCTCAAACTGGAAGGAGGATAAAGGGAATTAAATCAGCCTGATCCAGAAAAATAAAGGAATGAAACCAGCCTAATTCAGAAAAATAAAGGGATAAAATCAGTGTGATTCAGAAAAATAAAGGAATAAAATCAGCCTGATTCAGAAAAATAAAGGAATAAAAGCAGCCTGATCCAGCAAAATAAAGGGATAAAATCAGTGTGATTCAGAAAAATAAAGGAATAAAATCAGCCTGATTCAGAAAAAGAAAGGGAATTAAATCAGCTTGATCCAAAAAAAATAAAGGAATAAAATCAGCCTGATTCAGAAAAATAAAGGAATAAAATCAGCCTGATCCAGCAAAATAAAGGAATAAAACCAGCCTGATTCAGAAAAAGAAAGAGAATTAAATCAGCTTGATCCAAAAAAAAAAAAAAAGGAATAAAATCAGCCTCATCCAGCAAAATAAATAAAATCAGCCTGATTGAGAAAAATAAAGGAATACAATCAGCCTGATCCAGAAAAATAAAGGAATAAAATCAGCCTGATCCAGAAAAATAAAGGAATAAAATCAGCTGAATTAGGTGATTTTTGCCAGAATTAAATTAATTCTTTTGCCAGAATGAAATTATTTTCTTGCCAGAATTAATTTTTTTTTTGGTCAGAATTAAATTATTTTTCCAATAATTGAATTGGGAGCAATTTACAACTTAATTTATTTTGCCTGAGCATTACAGCATTACAGTTTTGTCTTCTCCCACAGATCACAAAATTTTGGGGTTCAAAATATCAATTTCCCCTCACAACACCTGTGGGTTCACAGAATAAACAGCTCCACACCCTGAAGAATTGATAACAGAATCTCCTTTACCTGTAATGTGCAATTTTCACTTCTTTTCAGGAATTCCACGAACCTCTCCACCACTCCCTGAGTGTTTATCACCTCATCTATTGGAGGATTTGGCTCTGAAACAGCAAGGCAGTGTCAGGGAGTGAACAGAGGGCTAACAAACCTGAAGTGTAAATTAAATTATCTCAAATTGGGCTGAACTCATCAGGGCAGCTCGGCAGAATCATTTTCTGTACAAACCACAACTGGTAATCATCAGTAATACAAGAGATTATCACGTTTCTGAATTATGGATATTTTTTTCCCCCCAACCTGCAAAGTTTTGTGCACAAATCTCTGTTGGATCTTAGATAGGGATGAATTATTTTTACCTTTGGAAAGTAATTTCCTGAATTTCTGAGTGGTTGCTAACTGGAGGTCAGGGTCATCTGAGAAAAGCATCTCCACCATCTCTCCTGTGATCAATCCCTCCTGAAAAAAGGCAGAGAAAACAGAAATGGTTTTATTTCAGACTGGGATTATTCCAAACATCACATCCTACAATTTGGGCTTAAACAGAAATTCAAAGATTCAAACCTGGGGGTCCCAGCACAGCAGAAATCCCCCAGTTCACATTTGCAATGGGATAAAAGGGAAAGAGGGGATAAAATGGAATAAAAGGACACTGGAGGAGAATTTTCAGGATTTTGAAGCTGGGAATAACCCTTGATAAACCAAAGTGAGCAATGGAATGAGGATTTCCTGGCATGGTCTGAGCTTTGCTGGACTCATGGATCCATTGGTGTCCCTCTGCATCCTTCAGGAATGAATTTTCTCCCTCAGGAATGAATTCTGCCCCCTCAGGAATGAATTTCCCCCCTCAGGAATGAATTTCCCCCCTCAGGAATAAAATTTCTCCCCTCAGGAATGAATTTCCCCCCTCAGGAATGAATTTCCCCCCTCAGGAATAAAATTTCCCCCCTCAGGAATTAATTTCCCCCCTCAGGAATGAATTTCCCCCCTCAGGAACGAATTTCTCCCCTTAGGAACTAATTTCCCCCTCAGGAATAAAATTTCCCCCCTCAGGAATAAAATTTCCCCCCTCAGGAATAAAATTTCCCCCCTCAGGAAGAAATTCCCCCCTCAGGAATAAAATTTCCCCCCTCAGGAATAGAATTTCCCCCCTCAGGAAGAAATCTCCTCTTTGCATTTTAGCCAAAGGTTTGTGGCTGTTCCAGCTGCCTGCACCAATTTACACAAAAATTCTTGAAAATAAGGGAATAAAACCACTGGATTTTGGCAGTTCCATGCAAGCACAGAATCCCAGGATGGTTTAGGGTGGAAGGAGCTTAAAAATAATTCAGTTCCTGTCCAAGGACAGGGACACCTTCCATTACCCCAGGGTGCTCCAACCCCATCAAATCTGGGATAATTCCAGGGATGAGGCAGCCACAGCTTGTGTGGGAATCTCTGCAGGGTCCCAAACCATGAAATTAAATTAAATTAAATTAATTCAATCTGTCTGAAGGCACCTTACCCCACACGTTGTGGAAGTGACGTAGGAATCCACCAGGAGAGTGTCAAACATGGACTCATCCTCATTGATCAGCTCCACATTCCTTCTTTTGAAGAGCTGGTGGGGAGCAGAACACAGGGGTTGTTATTAGAAAATAACCATGAACAGGCTCCACAACTCGATTTTCTTGTTCCTCAACCAAGATCCCTCCTGGACTGAGGTAACCTGAATAAAAAGGGGTCATTAATAGCAGCTCTGCACTCCCAGGGCTGGTCTGGCACACAAACTAAATGTTAATTCTTGCTCTCAGATATGAAAATATCCAAATCACTGAACCACCAGGGCAGGTAAGTGTAGAATTTGAGCAAAATCAGGAAAAATGGGCAAAAAAGTAGCTTGGATAAGGTGCTAATAAAGGAAATATTTAGTTCCAGAGATATCACTTGGGAATCACCTCATGCTTTTAAAAAAAGAAATGCACCCAGGGTTAAGGCCTCACACTTGCTCTTCCTGTTTCTCCAGGAAATAATCCCATTTACTAATTGTAGCTAAAATAAACCCACCACCACCTTTAAAATCAAAGATCTATGAACAACAACAAAACCCAAACAAACAATAATGTCGAGTAGCCCAAGAACAAAATGCTTGGGAAGCTTTCTATGTGAGCTGGGCCCAGAAGAAAAAAAAAAAAAAAGAGAAAAAAGCAAGATCTCAGAACAGAAAAAATGACTGGAAACAAAATTTAATGCACAGAACCTTGAAGGTTCCAGCAGTTAAAGCTGAACCAGCCTGCTCAGGTGAGTTGCCTGTAGCAAAATCTCAGTCAAAATAGGAAAAATAAAGATTACAAACAAATTTTAATGCACAGAACCTTAAAGATTGCAGCCCTTAAGTCTGATCCAGCCTGCACAGGTGGGTGAGTTACCTGCAAGATCTCAGTCAGAACAGAAAAAATAAAGATTGCAAACAAAGTTTAATGCACAGAACCTTGAAGGTTCCAGTAGTTAGGGCTGCTCAGGTGAGTTACCTACTGCAAAATCTCAGTCAAAATAGGAAAAATAAAGATTACAAACAAATTTTAATGCACAGAACCTTGAAGGTTCCAGCAGTTAAGGCTCACCCACCTTCTCCAGGTGAGTTACCTGCAAGATTTTAATCAGAACAGAAAAAATAAAGATTACAAACAAATTTTAATGGACAGAACCTTGAAGGTTCCAGCAGTTAGGGCTGACCCACCTTCTCCAGGTGAGTTACCTACTGCAAAATCTCAGTCAAAATAGGAAAAATAAAGATTACAAACAAATTTTAATGCACAGAACCTTGCAGGTTCCAGCAGTTAGGGCTGACCCAGCCTCTCCAGATGAGTTACCTGCTGCAAGACCGCAGAACAGAAAAAATAAAGATTGCAAACAAAGTTTAATGGACAGAACCTTGAAGGTTCCAGCAGTTAAGGCTCACCCACCTTCTCCAGGTGAGTTACCTGCAAGATTTCAATAAGAACAGAAAAAATAAAGACTGCAAACAAAGTTTAATGCATAGAACCTTGAAGGTTCCAGTAGTTAGGGCTGCTCAGGTGAGTTACCTACTGCAAAATCTCAGTAAAAACAGAAAAAATAAAGATTACAAACAAATTTTAATGCCCAGAACCTTGCAGGTTCCAGCAGTTAGGGCTGACCCAGCCTCTCCAGGTGAGTTACCTACAAGATTTCAATCAGAACAGAAAAAATAAAGATTGCAAACAAATTTTAATGCCCAGAACCTTGCAGGTTCCAGCAGTCAGGGCTGACACAGCCTGCTCAGGTGAGTTACCTGCTGCAAAATCTCAGTAAAAACAGAAAAAATAAAGATTGCAAACAAACTTTAATGGGCAGGATGTTGAGGATTGCAGCAGTCGGGGCTGACCCACCTTCTCCAGGTGAGTTACCTGCAAGATTTCAGTAAGAACAGAAAAAATAAAGATTGCAATCCAACTTTAATGGGCAGGATGTTGAGGATTGCAGCAGTCGGGGCTGAGCCAGGCTGCTGAGGGTGTGATTTTGTGATTTTGTGATTTACCTGCTGCTCCCGTTTCTGCTTCCTCAGCTGAATCCCCTCCTCCTCCCTCCTCCTGCGCATCTCCTCGGGGTTCAGGGCTTTGTTCTTGTAGCTCTTCATTCGATAGTTTTCTGTGAAAACAGGAGCGATTCTGCAATTCTGCCTCAGGGCTCCACTGCCCCTCTGTGTGTGTCCTTCCCATGGGATAACCCGATGGAATACATTTATTTACTCCTTGGTTTTCAGAGAAATTCCTATTTCCCTGCTAGCAGCACAGCATTTTTCCACAGATATTTAATCCCAGCTAATAAATATTATTTATTATACAACCTCAGTGAAGGAATGGAGTTTATAACAAGCCCAGAGCAGAGCTGCAGTGAGGGACAGCCTTGTGTCCCACCGGGTGTTCAGGACCTGATTAATTCTGACAAATGCAAATTTCAAATTGCATTCTGACAAATGCAGATTCTGAATTGCAGATTCCAAATTGCATTCTGACAAACGCAGATCCCAAATTGCATCCTGACAAATGCAGCAATTCCAAATTGCATTCTGACAAATGCAGGTTCCAAAAACGCAGGTTTCAAATTGCATTCTGACAAATGCAGCAATTCCAAATTGCAGATTCCAAATTGCATTCTGACAAATGCAGATTCCAAATTGCATTCTGTCAAACAATTGCATTCTGACAAATGCAGATCCCAAATTGCATCCTGACAAATGCAGACTCCAAATTGCATTCTGACAAATGCAGACTCCAAATTGCATTCTGACAAACAATTGCATTCTGACAAATGCAAATTCCAAATTGCATTCTGACAAATGCAGATCCCAAATATATAATATATATTCCAGATCCCAAATTGCATCCTGACAAATGCAGACTCCAAATTGCATTCTGACAAATGCAGCGATTCCAAATTGCATTCTGACAAATGCAGATCCTAAATATATAATATATATTCCAGATCCCAAATTGCATCCTGACAA
Organism: Zonotrichia leucophrys gambelii; assembly: GCF_028769735.1. Lineage (NCBI taxonomy): Eukaryota > Metazoa > Chordata > Aves > Passeriformes > Passerellidae > Zonotrichia > Zonotrichia leucophrys. Next base: position 1,846,871 of record NC_088192.1, on the reverse strand, counting down.
ATGCAGCAATTCCAAATTGCATTCTGACAAATGCAGATTCTGAATTGCATTCTGACAAATGCAGCAATTCCGAATTGCATTCTGACAAATGCAGATTTTGAATTGCATTCTGACAAATGCAGCAATTCCAAATTGCAGATTTCAAATTGCATCCTGACAAATGCAATCAATCCCTCCTGAGATCCCAAATTGCATTCTGACAAATACAGATTTCAAATTGCATTCTGACAAATGCAGCAATTCCAAATTGCATTCTGACAAACAATTGCATTCTGACAAATGCAGATTTTGAATTGCATTCTGACAAATGCAGATCCCAAATTGCATCCTGACAAATTGCAGCAATTCCCCAAATTTCCCATTATTCTCACATTATTCCCCCATTTTTGCCTTTCTCAGGACAAACCTCAGCAGAACTCATTTGAAAAGCAATATTTTTGGTTGTTTCCCAGCTGCAAGGAGAGGAAATTTTGCAGTTTTATCTCCTCCTCATTTCAAGCCTGAGGGCTCACACAAAGTTTCAGTCTCACTTTATCAACAACCTCCAGCCACTCTGGAGCCCTTCCAAAATCAACTGCACAAGGGTCAGGCCCAAAAACCCACAAGGAAAAAAACACCTAAATACAAATATCCAGCTTTTCATTGCTAAATAAAAATTTCTCTCTATTACTAGAGAGAAAATAACTGGAAAAAAAAAGAATATTTTAACAGGAGAGGAAACAAAACACTTTCAGTTTTTGATTACTAAATGAAAAATTTCTCTCTATTACTAGAGAGAAAACAACTGGGAAAAAAAAGAATATTTTAACAGGAGAGGAAACAAAACACTTTCAGTTTTTGATTACTAAATGAAAAATTTCTCTCTATTACTAGAGAGAAAACAACTGGGAAAAAAAAGAATATTTTAACAGGAGAGGAAACAAAACACTTTTAGTTTTTTGATTTCCCAAAACCACCTAAAAAGACACTAAAAAATAGAGAAATTTACAAATTTTAGGGGTTTATGTCTGATCATACAACAGCCAGGTGTCAATTTTCATTTAGAAATGTATTTAAGCAGCACTGTTATGTTTTTATTTGGATTTTCACCCCATTATGTTTTTATTTGGATTTTCACCCCATCGTATTTCCACCCCATTGTTATGTTTTTATTTGGATTTTCACCCCATCGTATTTCCACCCCATTGTTATGTTTTTATTTGGATTTTCACCCCATTGTTATGTTTTTATTTGGATTTTCACCCCATTGTATTTCCACCCCATTGTTATGCTTTTATTTGGATTTTCACCCCATTGTTATGTTTTTATTTGGATTTTCACCCCATTATGTTTTTATTTGGATTTTCACCCCACTGTTATGTTTTTATTTGGATTTTCACCCCATTGTTATGTTTTTATTTGGATTTTCACCCCATCGTATTTCCACCCCACTGTTATATTTTTATTTGGATTTTCACCCCATTGTTATGTTTTTATTTGGATTTCCACCCCTCAGGCAGCCACAGGGAAGAGGAAGAATTGACAGCTGAGTTCTCCAAACAAATTAAGAATTTTTATCCTCCTTTAGGGCAGCAGCCACACACAGAGATGGTCACTGATTTCTCCTGCAGCGCCACCAGAAGGGTTTGGAGGGGGCAGAAAAATTCCTGGGCAAGTAAAATAATTTTTAATGATTTGAATGATAATTTTTAAATGAAATTTTAATTTCATTTTAAAATTATTACAGAGTATTTTTTGAAGATTCTCTGGTTTGGAAGGAAATAAAAACTCCTTCAGTGCCACCCCTGCCATGGGCAAGGACATTTTCCACTGTCCCAGAGATAATTCCACCTTCTCTGGGAAATCCATCCCAGCCCCTCAAAATAAAGAATTTCTTCCCAAAATCCAACCTAAATTTGTCACTTTAAAGCCATTAATCTTCTGAAGCAGCTCTGGTTAAAAGACAACACTGCAGGTGGAAAATGGAAACATTTTAATCTTTATTTTCAGAAGATTCTTTTAAAAAAATATATAAATAAATAAAATAAAATCAACTTTTCCTCCCCCTCAGCTGGGATCTCCCACATCAAGTAAATCAAAATTAAAAAGTTGCTGGAATTAAAATATTTTTTTGAAGAGGAAATTCAGAGCTGGGATTTATTTGAGGGGACTCAAATAAATTAAAATAAATAAATATCTGCCTGCAATAGATGCCATTGGTGTGGTGGCACCCAGGGTGGCACTGAGGGCTCAGTATGGATTTTTTTTAATTTTTAAAAAAATTTTAAAATTTTTTAAGAGCCCCTCTGGGTTATCAGAATCCAGGAGAGGTTTGTGGGGTGCTGCAGCCCTGGCACCCCAAAAACCTGGGGTATCCCACCCTGGCACCCCAAAAACCTGGGGTATCCCATCCTGGCACCCCAAAAACCTGGGGTATCCCACCCTGGCACCCCCAAAACCTGGGGTATCCCACCCTGGCACCCCAAAAACCTGGGGTATCCCAACCTGGCACCCCAAAACCTGGGGTATCCCACCCTGGCACCCCAAAACCTGGGGTATCCCACCCTGGCACCCCAAAAACCTGGGGTATCCCACCCTGGCACCCCAAACCTGGGGTATCCCAACCTGGCACCCCCAAACCTTGGGTATTTCACCCTGGCACCCCCAAAACCTGGGGTATCCCACCCTGGCACCCCAAAAACCTGGGGTATCCCACCCTGGCACCCCAAAAACCTGGGGTATCCCACCCTGGCACCCCCAAAAATCTGGGGTATTTCACCCTGGCACCCCCAAACTTGGGCTCTTACAGCTTTGACACCCCCAAATTCAGGCACTGCAGCCCTGACACCCCAAAACCGGACTCTTACAGCCCTCACACCCCAAAGCTGGGGTGCTGCAGCCCTGGCACCCCAAAAACCTGGAGTATCCACCCTGACACCCCAAAAACCTGGGGTAACCCAACGTGGCACCCAAAAAATCTGGGGTATCCCACCCTGGCACCCCCAAAAACCTGGGGTATCTCACCCCTACACCCCCAAATCCAGGGTGTCTCGTGCTGGCACCTCCAAACCTGAGTAATTCAGCCCTGGCATCCCCAAACTCGGGGTATCTAAGCCCAAACCCGGGGTATCCCACCCTGGCACCCCCAAACTCGGGGTATTCCTACCTGGTACCTTCCAACCTGGGTAATGCAGCCCTGAAACCCCCAAACCCAGGGGATCTCAGCCTGGCACCCCCAAATCCGAGCTCTTACAGCTCTGGTACCCCCATACCCGGGGTACCTCACCCCAAACCCAGGGTATCTCACCCTGGCACCCCCAAATCCGGGCTCTTACAGCTCTGGTACCCCCAAACCCGGGGTATCTCACCCTGACACCCCCAAACCCGGGGTCCTGCAGCCCTGGAACCCCAAACCCGGAGTATCCCACGCTGAACGACCCCAAACCCGGGGTATCTCACCCCAAACCCGGGGTATCTCACCCTGGCACCCCCAAACCCGGGGTATCTCACCCCAAACCCGGGCTATCCCACCCTGACACCCCAAACCCGGAGTATCTCACCCCAAACCCGGGGTATCCCACCCTGGCACCCCCAAACCCGGGCTATCCCACCCTGGCACCCCAAACCCGGGCTATCCCACCCCAAACCCGGGCTATCCCGCCCCGGCTCCCGCCCCGGCTCCCGCCCCACCCCGGAGCTCCCCAAAGGCGCTGCCCTCAGCGGTCACAACCCCCGGGCCGCCCTCACCGGGAGTCCCCCAAAGACCTCCCCCGCCCCCCCGGAGCGGCCCCGGGATGACTCAGCGGCCGCGCCGGCCCCGCCGCGCTCAGCCCCGGCAGCGCCCGGGACGCCGGTGAGAGGCGAGGGCGGCGGCAGCGCGGTGCGGACGGGCTGTGCGCGCTGCCCGGCATAGGGGCGGCTTCTCCGGCTCCACCCCATCCCCTCGGCCGTGCCCGGAGCTCCCCGGGTCGTGCCCGCCCCTCGGGGCCCTCACCCATCGCGGCGGCTGCGGCGGCGGCTCCGGTGCTGGCGGCGGCGGCCAAAATATGGCGGCGGCGGGCGGGGCGCGGGCCGGACGGCGGCTGCGAGGGGCCAAACCTGTGAGCGCGGAGTGCGGCGGGGACGAGGGCTGCGCTAGGGCGCCCCCAGCGAGCAGGAGAGGAACTGCAGGGGCGGTCGCGTCCTGTCACTCGTGTCCCCTCCCTCGTGTCCCCTCACTCGTGTTCCTGTCACCCGTGTCCTGTCACCCGTGTCCCCTCCCTCGTGTCCTGTCACTCGTGCGCTGTCACCTCTGTCCTGTCATTTGTGCCCTGTCACTCATGTCTTGTCATTCGCGTTCTGTCACTTCTGTCCCCTCACTCGGGTTCTACCCCCTCTATCCTGTCACTCATGTTCCTTCCCTTGTTTCCCCTCTGTCCGGTCACTTGTGTCCCATCACTCGGGTTGTGTCCCCTCTCTGTTCTGCCACTCATGTCCCCTCACACGGGTTCTGTCCCCTCTGTTCTGTCACTCGTGTCCCGTTCCCTTGCCTGCAGATAAGGAGCTGCTGCAGCCCAGCACTGCCCCGGGCAGATCCCTGAGGGTTTTATGGGGTCACTCAGAGCCCAAAAACTGGGGGACAGAGTTTGAGGACTCGGTGGTTTTATGGGGTCACTCAGAGCCCTGAAAAGTGAAGGATGGAGTTTGAGGACTGGGTGGTTTTATGGGGTCACCCAGAGCCCCAAAAACTGGGGGGCAGAGTTTGAGGACTCGGTGGTTTTATGGGGTCACTCAGAGCCCTGAAAAGTGAAGGATGGAGTTTGAGGACTGGGTGGATTTATGGGGTCACTCAAAGCACTGAAAAGGGGGAACAGAGTTTGAGGACTGGGTGGATTTATGGGGTCACTCAGACCCTGAGGAACCTGGGGCAGTGGGGATCTCTTTCCCTCTCCTGAGGGAAATGGGAGGAAAGGAAAATTTGTGTCATCCCCACCCCGGAGGAAATGAGAACACGGCAGAGACTCTGAGAACTCCTTTAATTGCTGTTAACTGCAAGTCTGTAAAAGGTTTGGAGAAAGTCTTTGTTACAAAACTACCAGCAGCTGTTAGAATTGTTCCTGGTTTGTCACCCCAGCTAGAAAAGGCTCAGGGAGATGAGGAATAGTTCAAGAACAGAGAGAATATTGCACAACCAACCCCACGGTTAATTCCACTAAAAGAAGGAAAGAAAGTGACACAGATGCTGCAGCTCTGCTGTGGGATCAGCTGGGGATGTCCCCATTGATGTCCCCTGTGTCCCCTGCACACCACAACCCCAGCCAGGACAAGGAGAGGCTCTGCTGGACCCAGGGCTGTGGCAGGACAGGGATGCTCCCACCTAAAGAAGGAAAAGCCAAGCCCAAAACCCCAACTCTTCCAAGTGCACCTCGTTTGAGCAGGAAACCTCCAGGACAAGGGCAGAAAGTGTCACCCCAGCACCCCAAAGGCCAGGGAGGGCTCTGTCCCCTTGGGTAACTGTGCAGGAGCAACATCTCCTGCTGTGACATGAAACTGCCCCAAACAGGAGCTGTGGGGCTGAAGGAGTGAAGCAAGGAGTGCCAGGGGTTGAGTGAAGGAACCCAAAGCTCGTGGTGGCTGCAGGGCTGGCATGGGTGGGACAGGGCTCAGATGGGGACACACAACAGGGACACCCCAATTTGGGAGCCTCTGTGCCCCCAGACTGGCCAGGCTGAGGTTGAGGGGGGCTTTGGGCCAGGTTGGAACTTGGCAAGGGCTGAAGTGGCCACCAACACTGGGGTTCTGTCCCAAATGGACCCAAACCAGTGCCACCAACATTGGGGTTCTGTCCCAAATGACCCAAACCAGTGCCACCAACACTGGGGTTCTGTCCCCAACTGACCCAAACCAGTGCCACCAACACTGGGGTTCTGTCCCCATCTGACCCAAACCAGTGCCACCAACACAGGGGTTCTGTCCCCAGCTGACCCAAACCAGTGCCACCAACATGAGAAGTTCTGTCCCCAGCTGACCCAAACCAGTGCCACCAACACTGGGGTTCTGTCCCCAGCTGACCCAAACCAGTGCCACCAACACTGGGGTTCTGTCCCAAATGGACCCAAACCAGTGCCACCAACACTGGGGTTCTGTCCCCAGCTGACCCAAACCAGTGCCACCAACATTGGGGTTCTGTCCCAAATGGACCCAAACCAGTGCCACCATCACAGAGGTTCTGTCCCCAGCTGACCCAAACCAGTGCCACCAACATTGGGGTTCTGTCCCCAGCTGACCCAAACCAGTGCCACCAACACTGGGGTTCTGTCCCAAACCAGTGCCACCAACACTGGGGTTCTGTCCCAAATGGACCCAAACCAGTGCCACCAACATTGGGGTTCTGTCCCAACTGACCCAAACCAGTGCCACCAACATTGGGGTTCTGTCCCCAGCTGACCCAAACCAGTGCCACCAACACTGGGGTTCTGTCCCAAATGGACCCAAACCAGTGCCACCAACATTGGGGTTCTGTCCCAAATGGACCCAAACCAGTGCCACCAACACAGAGGTTCTGTCCCCATCTGACCCAAACCAGTGCCACCAACACAGGGGTTCTGTCCCCAGCTGACCCAAACCAGTGCCACCAACACTGGGGTTCTGTCCCCAGCTGACCCAAACCAGTGCCACCAACATTGGGGTTCTGTCCCAAATGGACCCAAACCAGTGCCACCATCACAGGGGTTCTGTCCCCACCTGATCCAAAGCACTGCCAGCCCAGCAGTAAGAGCAAGCCACGAGGATTTTCCTTGGAGAATTTAACTAGAAAGACACAAACCCAGAGCAGGAAGGTGCTGCAGCTGCAAAGGACGGGGGGGGAGAGCAGCAGGCCTTGGCTCTTGGAGGAACTGCTGGAAATGAGAATTTCCATGAGAAAAAGCTTCCAAGACAAAAAGCCAGGCAGAAGCTGAGGGTTTGGCAGGGGTTTGGCTCTTTCCAGGGTCACAGCCACGAGCCAAGTGCTTTTGAGTGCAGCACCTCCAGCCCTCAGGCCCTCCCTGGGTGGGAATTGCAGAGCAGCGAGCAGAGCAGGCACAGCCACGTCCAGGAGCCTCTCAGGTGAGGGTTCCACGCGCACACACGAGCAGGGAAGGAGCCAGCTGGCAGCCTGGCAGGGCTCTGAGTGCCCAGCTGGCCCCAGGGACCCCTCACTCTGCCTCCTCAGGGTCAGTTTTGGCTTGGCCAGTCTCTAGGAGCTATGGAGAAGTCGGGCTCCTGTGTGTGCCAGTGACCTCCTGCTTCCTCCTGGTGGAGCTGCAGGGGTCACTCGAGCTGCCCCCGGGTTTCTGCAGGAATGGGAACTCCTCCAGCCCCAGCACAGTCACACACAAAGGAACAGCTGGTCCCAGTCTGAGTTCACATTCGATGGTGGAAATGAGCCTGTGACACACACTGCAAGCAGCTGCTTTATTCCCAGTCTTCCCACTCTTCATCTTCCAGCTGCAAACAAGAGGAAATCCATTTCTGAGCTGCTTTCAACTGTTTGTGTCTGTAAATCAACAGATTCCCCCTTGGCAAAGCTGCACACTCACCCCACCAGCCCCTCTCTGCACTCTGAGTGCCACCATGGTATTTTCTGAAAAATCCTCTTTGCCCAGGGGTTTCTCCTGGGAAGCTGAGAAGCCTCAGAGAGGAATGAAAACAATAATTATCTGCTTGCTGCTCCTGTGTTTTGCTGCTTTGGAATGTGGCCTGGACATTGTTTACCAACAGGTGAATGTTTGATTGGTTCCATGTGAATTGTTTTTAATTAATGACCAATCATGGTCCAGCTGTGTCAGACTCTCTGAGTCAGTCACAGGTTTTTACTATTCATTCTTGCTAAACCTTCTGATTTATCCTTTCTCCTTCTTTAGTATAGTTTTAGTATAGCATTCAATATAATAAATATAATATAATAATATAATTAATATAATAGATATAATAATACAATATAATCAATATTATATTTCTTATATTAATTATTTTATATAATTAATATAAAATAATAGATACAATAAATAATATAATATACTACATTATGTTATATGCATATTTATCATATTTATTTCATTATTTATATTACATGATTTCTATTATTTTGTATTATATTAATAAAATAAATATCATAAAATATAAAATAAGTAAAAATACAGATATAATATAGTAAATATATTACATTATGTCATATCCATTATATTATGTTAATTATATTATATTATATTATATTATATTATATTATATTATATTATATTATATTATATTATATTATATTATATTATATTATATTAATAGAATAAATATAGTAAATAAAATTAATAAAATAAAATAGAGTTTAAAAATATGGATATAATATATATAATAAATATAATATAGTACAGTATAGTATAGTGTAATTTAATGTAAAATAATGTAAAATATAATACAATACAATACAATACAATAATCAGCCTTCTGAGAACTTGGAGTTAGATTTTCATCTCTCACCTCATCCTGGAGACCCTCACAAACCCCACACCCTGAGGGGCTGGTGATGCTTTTGGGGGCAGTTTTTCTGCCCTGACTCACCTCCCCAGACATTTCCACCTTGGACAGTGCCAGCTGCACCTCCTCCTCTGTCATGTCCAGATCAAAGTCCTTTTCCCAATCCTCGCTGATATCCGTGCTGGAGCCTGCAAGCACAAACGTCCCCACTGAGCCACCAGAGCTGGCCCCAAAGGCCGGAATTCCCAGGGCTCAGAGCCACCACATTCCCTGGGATGGGCTGAGGCTGCTCCCCTCTCAGCCAGGGGGAGAGCTGGGTGCTGGAAGAATTCCTCCTGTGGCCTGGGGATGTGTGAGGTTCCAGGAGATAAGGAATGACAGGAGGGATTTGATATGGGGACTGCCATGGTGCCAGCAGGGATGACAGGCAGAGGGGAGGAATCACCACATCCCCTCCCAGGAGCACAGCCTTCCCTGGCAGCCAGGGACCAAGGGCTGCTCTGCTCTGTCACACACACATCTCATGGAAAATCCTTTCCTTGGGATTTTTCCTCCTGAGAAGCTGAGAGGCCTCAGGAACAAAATGCAAACATTGATTATCTGCTGCTGTGGAATGCAACAGGTGCATCTGGAATTGGCCCATGTTAATTGTTTCTAATTAATGGCCAATCACAGTCAGCTGGCTCAGACTCTCTGAGCCACAAACCTTTGTTATCATTCCTTCTTTTTCTATCCTTAGCCAGCCTTCTGATGAAACCCTTCTATTCTTTTAGAGTAGTTTTGGAGAATGTCATTGTTACAAAACTACCAGTTGTTTGAATTGCAAATATAATATATATAATTATATTATATATATATACCATTTGATATATGGTATATATCAAATATATATATTATACATATAAATAATATATATATTAATATATATAATAATGATATATAAAATGTATATTATAGATAACATATATTATACATAATATATAAAATAGTATCTAATATATAATAATATATAATACATATCAAATATATATAATTATATATTAATATATAATAAATATTTTTCCTATGCAATCTATTTTATATATTATATATATTATATATTAATGATTATATTAATATATATTATGTATTATTCATGATATAATATATGCAATAATATATCATGAGTACTATATATTAATATAATGTAATATAATATAATATAATATAATTATACATTACAATAGATATAATATATAATAATGTATCATATATTGATTAATTATATTAATATATACAATTATATATTATATATTTTTATATACTTCATATATATTATATAAAATAATATATTAATATATAATATATTATTCACTATATATTATATATAATAATATATAATGAACAATATATATTAATATATATTATATATCTTAAACATTATAAATATAATTTAATATAATCCATAAATATAAAATATTATATATAAATAATATAATATATATAATAAAACAATAAATCAGCCTTCTGAAACATGGAGTCAGGTCCTCATCTCTCCCCTCAGACCCCTGTGAGCAGTCACACTGCTCAGCCAGCAGGTCACTGATTTATTTCCCTTTCCTCTCCCTCAGCACCACAAACCAGAGCTGAGCCCCACACGAACCTTTCTTGCCGTTGTTGGAGGGCGTGGATTTGCCGCTGTCCGAGTTGAGCTCGAAGACTCTCAGGTCCGTGGGTCCCTCCTCCCTCAGAGTCTCTGTCCTGCCCTGCCCTTTGCTCTGCAGCTCTCTGGGCTCTGTTCCAGCTGCCCCCTCCGAGGATGCTGCTGAGGGCTGGCCAGGTGCACAAGGCTGAGCAGCTTCTGGGGGCTTTGGCAGCGAGCTCTGCTCCTCCAAGGTGGCCTCCACCAGCCTCTGGCAGAGCTCTGGGGCTGCAGCTGCAGTCTGTAGCTGGGTGGCAGGCACAGGGGCAGGGTTTGCAATCTGAGTGACAAGGGACGCGCTGTCGCTGCTCTCCGAGGGGCTCTGCTCCCCTGGCACCTGCTCTGGGGGCAGCACAGCCCAGCTCTGCCCACAGGGAGCCTTGGGGGCAGCAGCCTGGTGTCCCTCTGGGCTGGGTGCTTTCTGTGCTGCTCCTGGAAACGTGATGGTTGCACAAGGCAGGGGGGACATCCCCAAGAACTCCTCTGTAGGGAGGCAGAAGAGAAGCGAGAGATGGTTCAGCAAGGGCAGCAGCAGCTGGGCTGGGAGCTGGATTGCACAGAACCACAGAATGTCCTGAGCTGGATTTCACAGAATCACAGAATGCCCTAAACTGGATCTCACAGAATGCCCTGAGCTGGATCTCACAGAATCACAGAATGCCCTGAGCTGGATTGCACAGAATGCCCTGAGCTGGATCTCACAGAATGGCCTGAGCTGGATTTCACAGAATCACAGAATGCCCTAAACTGGATCTCACAGAATGCCCTGAGCTGGATCTCACAGAATCACAGAATGCCCTGAGCTGGATCTCACAGAATCACAGAATGCCCTGAGCTGGATCTCACAGAATCACAGAATGCCCTAAACTGGATCTCACAGAATCACAGAATGGCCTGAGCTGGATTGCACAGAATCACAGAATGCCCTAAACTGGATTTCACAGAATGGCCTGAGCTGGATTGCACAGAATCACAGAATGCCCTGAGCTGGATCTCACAGAATGTCCTGAGCTGGATCTCACAGAATCACAGAATGCCCTGAGCTGGGAGGGACCCACAGGGATCACCCAGTGCAACCCCTGGCCCTGCACAGACACCCCAAAAATCCCACCCTGGGCATCCCTGAGAGCCTTGTCCTGGAGCTGTGCCAGCTTTGGGGCTGTGCCCATTCCCTGGGGAGCCTGGGCAGTGCCAGCACCCTCAGGGGAGGAGAACATTTCCTCATTTCCACCCTGACACAGCTCCAGAAATTCCCTCAGATCCCACCACTGCTCACAGAGCAGAGATCTCCGTGATTTGTGGCAGTGAGGAGAAGCCACCACCCCATAAAAGCCCCAAAACCTGTCCCACCTTCATCCTCCTCCCAGCCTGGCTCCTCTTGCTGCATGCTCTGCTCTGCTCGCTGCTTCAGAGCCTCCCTCCGGGCTTCATCCTGCAGGAATCCAACACAGCAGCTGCTCACATGCCCAGGCCCCTTCCTCCCCCAGCCATTTCACCATCACTGACCCCAAGGCTCAGCCCAGATCCCAGTTTGCCCAGGAAAAGCCCCCCAGGGAACGCCCCCAGACCCACCTGCTCCAGGCAATGCAGTTTGTAGAAGTAGCGCTGCCAGAACTCCAGGTGGGAAACAGCCACAGGCACCTGGGAAAGGGATCAGAAAATGGATTAACCCCTCAGAGGGAGCTGTGCCCTCAGAGGGAGAGCTGTGCCCTCAGAGGGAGAGCTGTACCCTCAGAGAGAGAGCTGTGCCCTCAGAGAGAGAGCTGTGCCCTCAGAGGGAGAGCTGTGCCCTCAGAGAGAGAGCTGTGCCCTCAGAGAGAGAGCTGTGCCCTCAGAGAGAGAGCTGTGCCCTCAGAGAGAGAGCTGTGCCCTCAGAGAGAGAGCTGTGCCCTCAGAAGGAGAGCTGTGCCCTCAGAGGGAGAGCTGTGCCCTCAGAGAAAGAGCTGTGCCCTCAGAGGGAGAGCTGTGCCCTCAGAGGGAGAGCTGTGCCCCTCAGGGAGAGAGCTGTGCCCTCAGAGGGAGAGCTGTGCCCCTCAGAGGCAGAGCTGTGCCCTCAGAGAAAGAGCTGTGCCCTCAGAGGGAGAGCTGTGCCCTCAGAAGGAGAGCTGTGCCCTCAGAGAAAGAGCTGTGCCCTCACAGAGAGAGCTGGGTCCTCAGAGAGAGAGCTGGGTCCTCAGAGAGAGAGCTGCGCCCTCACAGAGAGAGCTGTGCCCTCAGAGAGAGAGCTGTGCCCTCAGAGAGAGAGCTGTGCCCTCAGAGAGAGAGCTGTGCCCTCAGAAGGAGAGCTGTGCCCTCAGAGAGAGCTGTGCCCTCAGAGGGAGAGCTGTGCCCTCACAGAGAGAGCTGTGCCCTCAGAGAGAGCTGTGCCCTCAGAGGGAGAGCTGAGCCCTCACAGAGAGAGAGCTGTGCCCCTCAGAGAGAGAGCTGTGCCCTCAGAGGGAGAGCTGTGCCCTCAGAGGGAGAGCTGTGCCCTCAGAGAGAGCTGTGCCCTCAGAGAAAGAGCTGTGCCCTCAGAAGGAGAGCTGTGCCCTCAGAAGGAGAGCTGTGCCCCTCAGAGAGAAGCTGTGCCCTCACAGAGAGAGCTGTGCCCTCACAGAGAGAGCTGTGCCCTCAGAGAGAGAGCTGTGCCCTCACAGAGAGCGCTCTGCCCTCAAAGGGAGAGCTGTGCCCTCAGAGAGAGCTGTGCCCTCAGAGAAAGAGCTGTGCCCTCAGAGAGAGAGCTGTGCCCTCAGAAGGAGAGCTGTGCCCTCAGAGAGAGAGCTGTGCCCTCAGAGGGAGAGCTGTGCCCTCAGAGGGAGAGCTGTGCCCTCAGAGAGAGCTGTGCCCTCAGAGAGAGAGCTGTGCCCTCAGAAGGAGAGCTGTGCCCTCAGAAGGAGAGCTGTGCCCTCAGAGAGAGAGCTGTGCCCTCAGAGAGAGAGCTGTGCCCTCAGAGGGAGAGCTGTGCCCTCACAGAGAGAGCTGTGCCCTCAGAGAAAGAGCTGTGCCCTCAGAGAAAGAGCTGTGCCCTCAGAGGGAGAGCTGTGCCCTCAGAGAGAGAGCTGTGCCCTCACAGAGAGAGCTGTGCCCCTCTCTCCTCCTAAAGCAGCTCCCATTTTATTCCATCCATAATTTTTCCATAGTTTCCATCCCAGCTGCAGGGCACAAACAGCTCAGGGCTTTCCTGCAGCACTCCCCAGGTCAGGAATTGCCATTTTGGGGCCTCACCATTTTGGTGTAGAGTGCCCTGATGGAAGGGCTGGTGGCCAGCAGCTCTGCAATCTCCCCTTTCTTCTCCTCCAGGCTGAACTGAGCCAGCCAGGCCTCGAGCAGCTCAGCAGGGCCTGTGTGGGACAAGCACAGGGACAAGAACCCTTCAGTTTGGGGAGGTTTCACTGGGGCACAGGAGGAGGGAGACACAGGGCTCAGAAATGCTCTGCCAGCTCAAGGCCCAACTTAAATTGGGTTAGGAAATTCAGATTAAGCTGGTCCTTGAGCTAAGAGCCAGATCTGCTTTTCTACAGCCAAGCCCTGCTGGTCAAAGGTTTCAGGGAACTCCAGCTGGCCCCCAAACCCCCTAGGGCAGCACCCTGGAGCCCCCAAACCCCCTAGGAGAGACCCCTGGCCCCCAAACCCCCTTGGGGAACACCCTGGACCCCCTGAACCCCCCTGGAGCCCCCAAACCCCTTTGGGGAGCACCCTGGGCCCCCTGAACCCCCCCTAGGGGAGCCCCTGACCCCCCCATACCATCGGGCTCGTTGCAGTAGGTGGCTGGGTCGGACTGGAGGCTGTAGAGACGAGCCTGGAGGGGACACACAGGGACAGCTGTGAGGGCAGGGACAGCAGCAGGGCCAGGGGACAGGCTCAGGGTGCCACACTGACCTTGGCACTGTCGTAGGGCTCGGTGGTGCCCGAGGGTGTTGCCATCAGGGTGATAACGTCACAGTCTATGGTCTTGTCCGGAGAGGGAGCGAAGGTGTCCGAGATGACCCCCAAAAAGTCAGACAGGCCCTTCCTCACCTTCTCTGTGGCACCTGAGCCCTCTGCCCTCTGCAGGGGAAGAGGCAGCACAGGGTCAGTGGCACCCCAGGATTTATGGGAATCCTTAAGGAAGCAGGATCTGACCCCGCAGGAAGGGTGAGGTGGGGGAAGCACCTGAGGGGAGCTGAGCTGAGGCTTTGTGGGGGAAGCAGAGCCGGGTTTGGGGCTTTGTGGGGGAAGCAGAGCGGGGTTTGGGGCTTTGTGGGGGAAGCAGAGCGGGGTTTGGGGCTTTGTGGGGGAAGCAGAGCCGGGTTTGGGGCTTTGTGGGGGGAGCACAGCCGGGTTTGGGGCTCTGTGGGGGAAGCAGAGCCGGGTTTAGGGCTTTGTGGGGAAGCACAGCCAGGTTTGGGGCTCTGTGGGGGAAGCACAGCCGGGTTTAGGGCTTTGTGGGGGAAGCAGAGCCGGGTTTGGGGCTCTGTGGGGGAAGCAGAGCCAGGTTTGGGGCTCTGTGGGGGAAGCACAGTGGGTTTGGGGCTCTGTGGGGGAAGCAGAGCCGGGTTTGGGGCTCTGTGGGGGAAGCACAGTGGGTTTGGGGCTCTGTGGGGGAAGCAGAGCCAGGTTTGGGGCTCTGTGGGGGAAGCAGAGCGGGGTTTGGGGCTCTGTGGGGGAAGCACAGCCGGGTTTGGGGCTTTGTGGGGGAAGCACAGCCGGGTTTGGGGCTGCTGTGCAGGGCTGAGGGTCACAGCTCATGTGGAGAACTTTTGTCACCCGACAGTGACACTGCCTGTGTCCCCCTGCAGTGACACCACCAGTGCTCCCCTTACAGTGACACTGCCTGTGTCCCCCCTACACTGCCACTGCCTGTGTCCCCCTACATTGTCCCCTTACAGTGACACCATCAGTCTCTCCTGTAGTGACACTGCCACTGTCCCACTACAGTCACACTGCCAATGTCCCCCTACACTGACACTGCCACTGTCCCCCTACAGTGACACTGCCACTGTCCCCCCTACAGTGACACTGCCTGTGTCCCCCTACATTGACACTGCCTGTGTCCCCCTACATTGTCCCCCTACAGTGACACTGCCACTGTCCCCCCTACAGTGACAGTGCCTGTGTCCCACTACATTGTACCCCTACAGTGACACTGCCACTGTCCCACTACAGTCACACTGCCAATGTCCCCTTACAGTGACATTGCCAGTGTCCCCCTGCATTGACACTGCCTGTGTCCCCCTACATTGACACTGCACTGTCCCCCCTACATTGTCCCCCTACACTGACACTGTCCCCCCTACAGTGACACTGCCTGTGTCCCCTACAGTGACACTGCCACTGTCCCCCCTACATTGTCCCCCTACAGTGACACTGCCTGTGTCCCACTACATTGACACTGCCTGTGTCCCCCCTACAGTGACACTGCCTGTATCCCACTACAGTGACACCACCAATGTCCCCCCTACAGTGACACTGCCTGTGTCCCCCTACATTGTCCCCCTACAGTGACACCACCAATGTCCCCCCTACAGTGACACTGCCACTGTCCCACTACAGTGACACTGCCAATGTCCCCCCTACAGTGACACTGCCACTGTCCCCCCTACAGTGACACTGCCACTGTCCCCCCTACATTGTCCCCCTACAGTGACACTTCCAGTGTCCCCCTGCTCAGCACAGTGGAGAGGGAACCACGAGGGAACGACAGCACAAGGGGAATGACTTTAATCTGCAGGAAATGGGGTTGGATGGGATATTGGGCAGGAATCCTCCCTGTGAGGGCGCTGGGATGAATTCCCAGAGGAGCTGTGGAACGATCCCAGGCGGGGTTTGGAGCAGCCTGGGAGGGTGGCAGGTGTCCCTGCCGTGGCAGGGGTGGCACTGGGTGCCCATACTCACTGCCAGCCTGTCCTTGACCACGCTGGCCGTGGCGGCGATGGTGCAGGCCGTGTCGTGCTGCACCACCTGTGTGAACTCAGCCAGGTCCCTCTTCATGAACTCCAAAGCCTCCGTGGACTGCAAGCACACAGCACATGGATTCTGCAGGGTTTTGCTTCCCCAGAAAAGCTGGGATTGCTCCCAGCACGTTACAAAAATCCAGGTGGGAGAGTTTGGCTCAGATGAACCCTCACCCAAACATGGGCAATGCATAAAACCAGAATAACCTGACCAACAACAGCACCTGCTCTGCCCAAAACACATTCCAGGAGGCTCTGAAGCCAAGAGCAGGAAAAACACAGGCTGGGAGAAGCCTGGCTTTAGGTTTTGTGTATAATTAACACAGGCAATGCTGTCACAGCAGGAAGTTCCACACCACAGAGCCACGCTGGAAGCACAACCCCCCTGCTCAGGGGGTGATCCCCACATCACAGAGCCCAGCATGACCCAGGGTTTGCTCAATCCCCTACAAATCCATCCCAAATCCTCTTCGGGGGGACCCTCCCGGGATGGGAGGAGCTCCGGGGCCGGCCCGCAGGCCCCGCCCTCCCGCTCCCGAGGGCTCCCGGTGGCTCCCGGAGGTTCCCGGTGGCTCTCACCGGTTCTCACCTTCTCCTTGACGGCCTGGTAGCTCTGCTGGAGCCAGCTCCGCCACCAGCCGCCATCCTCCCTGCGAGGGACAGGCACGGCGTCAGCACAGCCCACACACAGAGCCAGATCCCGACCCCAAACCAGGATCCCACACCGAGCTCCCAAATCCCACATCCTGGCCCCAGATTCAGATTCTATATTTCGATCCCAGACCCAAACCCCGACCCTATACATAGATCCCAGAGCACAGATCCCAATCCCAACCCCAGCTTCACAGCCCGACCCTAGATCCTGACTCCAAGCCCAGATCCAGACCCCAACCCTAGATTCCAACCCCAAACTCAAATTCAGACTCCAGCCCCAGATTCCAAACCCCGATTCCATCCCAAACCCCAGATCCAGACCCCATTCCCGGACCCCATTCCCAAGTTCCAACCCCCGATTCCAACCCCAGATTCTATCCCCAGACCCCAATCCCGGATCCCAGATCCAGATCCACACCCCGACCCCCGATTCCATCCCCATACCCCGACCCCAACCCCAAGTTCCATCCCCCGATTCCATCCCAGACCCCGGTTCCAGCTCCCACCCCCCAAACCGCAGCCCCAGCCCGGCCCCGCTGCCCGGTCCCGTCTCGCCGCCCCCCCTGCCCACGGGGTCCCTGTCCCGTTCCCGTCCCGTTCCCGTTCGGGTCCCGCCGCCCCCCGGCCGAGCCCCGCTCACCCCTCCGCCATCTTGGCGGTGTGACGTCACCAATATTTACCGACCCCTCACCCCGCGGGCCCCGCCCCGGAGCCGTGCCCCTCTGACGTCACTTCCTGCCCCGCCCCGGGGGCGCGGCCCGGGTACGGTGGCCGGGCGGGACCGGGAGCGGGACCGGGAGCGGAGCCGGGCGGAGGTGAGCGATGGGCACCGGGTGCTGTCCGGGGCGGGCGGGAACGCGTTCCTGGGCACCCTGGTACCGGGCAGGGCGGTGCTGACAGCAGGGAGGGCTCCCGGTACCGGGCGGGACGTGCCGGGCGATGTCGCCACCGGGAGGTCGGTGTTTGGCGCGGCGGGGGATCCCGGCACCCGGCAGGGTGGCCCTAGGGGATGCCGGTGCTGGGAAGGACGGTCCTTGGTGTCCCGGGACATCCGGTGGGTACCGGGCAGGACAGACCCCCGGTACCGGGCGGGACGATCCTTGGCGGTGTCTCTGCCTGTCCCGGTGTCCCCGGAGCGCTGGGAAGGGGTGGCATTGCCGGTGTCCCCCTGTCCCAGTGTCCCCGCAGGGCTGGGACGGGGTGGCAGTGGAGGCATCCCCGCTGTCCCCCTGTCCCGCTGTCCCGGTGTGTCCCTCTCTGTCCCCCCCGTCCCGGTGCTGACGCTCTATCTGTCCCGCTGTCCCCTGTCCCTGCACTGACCCCCTCTCTGTCCCCACAGCCATGGAGGTGCTGATGTCCCTCCTGTCCCCCTGTCCCGATGTCCTCCTGTCCTGCTGTCCCCTGTCCCGGTGCTGACGCTCTCTCTATCCCTCCTGTCCCCCTGTCCCGGTGTCCCTGCAGTCCCACTGTCCTCCCCCTGTCCCCTGTCCCGCTGTCCCTTCACTGACCCCCTCTCTGTCCCCCCAGCCATGGAGGTGCCAATGTCCCTCCTGTCCCATCCTCTGTCCCCTGTCCCTTCGCTGACCCTCTCTGTCCTCCTGTCCCCTGTCCCTTCACTGACCCTCTCTCTGTCCCCTCCAGCCACGGAGTGCCGATGTCTTCCCCTCCGTCCCCTTGTCCCTTCACTGACCCTTCCCCTGTCCTCCTGTCCCCTGTCCCTTCACTCACCCCTCTCTGTCCTCCTGTCCCCTGTCCCTTCACTGACCCCCCTGTCCCCACAGCCATGGAGGTGCCAATGTCCCTCCTGTCCCCTCATCCCGCTGTCCCTGTCCCTTCGCTGACCCCTCTCTGTCCCCAGCCATGGAGGTGCCGATGTCTCCCCTGTCCCCTGTCCCTTCACTGACCCCTCTCTGTCCTCCTGTCCCCCTGTCCCTTCACTGACCCTTCTCTTGTCCCCACAGCCATGGAGGTGCTGATGTCCCTCCTGTCCCCCCGTCCCGCTGTCCCTGTCCCTTCACTGACCCCCTCTCTGTCCCCACAGCCATGGAGGTGCTGATGTCCCCTCATCCCGCTGTCCCTGTCCCTTCACTGACCCCTCTCTGTCCTCCTGTCCCCTGTCCCTTCACTGACCCTCTCCCTGTCCCCACAGCCATGGAGGTGCCGATGTCCCTCCTGTCCCCTCATCCCGCTGTCCCTGTCCCTTCACTGACCCCTCTCTGTCCTCCTGTCCCCTGTCCCTTCACTGACCCCTCTCTGTCCCCTGTCCCCTGTCCCTTCACTGACCCCTCTCTGTCCCCCCAGCCATGGAGGTCCAGTCCTACTACACCAAGCTGCTGGGGGAGCTGAACGAGCAGCGCAAGCGCGACTTCTTCTGCGACTGCAGCATCATCGTGGAGGGCAGGATCTTCAAAGCCCACAAGAACATCCTGTTCGCCAACAGCGGCTACTTCCGGGCGCTGCTCATCCACTACATCCAGGACAGCGGGCGCCACAGCACGGCCTCGCTGGACATCGTCACCTCCGAGGCTTTCTCCGTCATCCTGGACTTCCTCTACTCGGGCAAGCTGGATCTGTGCGGCGACAACGTCATCGAGGTGATGTCGGCCGCCAGCTACCTGCAGATGACCGACGTGGTCAACTTCTGCAAGAGCTACATCAGGTCCTCGCTGGACATCTGCAGGAAGATGGAGAGGGAGGCCGTGGTGTTCTACCAGGCCGACAGCGGCAGCTCGGCCAGGGAGGGCCCCTCTGCTGGCTCCAAGGGTGCTGTCGCCGTGTCCTCCATGCAGGAGAAGGTTCTGGAATGCCAGAGGGACCCTCCCTGTGGGGAGTGCAGTGGCTGCCACCCGCTGGAGGTGGTGGCCAGGGACCCTCAGAGCAGCGTTTCCCCCGACGGCTGCAGGAGGGTGGAGCCCAAGGTGGAGGAGTTTGAGGCCGAGCCGGCGGCGGCGGCGGCGCTGGAGCCCATGGAAGAGGGGCAGCCCCTGGAGCTGGCCTGCAATAACCTGCACATGAAGCAGTTCCTGGAGGCTCTGCTGCGCAACGGCTCGGCCCCGAGGAAGGAGGACGTGGTGCATCACTTGGTGCGGGGATTTGAGGGTAGGGCTGAGGAGGCCGGAGTGCCCGTGAGCTCCATGGTGGACATTCACAGCGACTGGTATGGTGAGGACACAGGTGAGAGGACTCAGGGCACAGCTTTGTTGGGCTCCTTTTGTTATTCCTGTCCAAGAATATTTTGCTGAATTTTTGGCACGCTGAAATAAACTCTCGTTGTGCACTTTGAAAGCAGCTCTACTTGTTTGTTTGGTGCAGCCCGTGGCAGGTGAGTATTGCTGACAGCTCTGCAGCTCCCAGATCTCCCCACGTTCCACTTGGGGTGATTCTTCTTTTATTAATAAACTCACTGGGACCTCATTCAATGTTTTTGAAGAGGATTTTTCCCTCCTGATGGTCACAGAGCAATCCAACAGGAGGGATCTGCTGCAGGACCTGCTGTTCCCATCCCATCCCAGCTCCTGCCACTGCTGCTCTGTTTGCAACTTCAGAGGGCAGAAATCAGCTTTATCCACCACTGAGGGAATCCTGTGAGTCCTTTAGCAGCACTGAAAGCTTTAAATTCTGTGGTAAGGCATAAAAATGAGGCTTTTTTCACTTTCCAGCTGCCCCAGCACCAGCTAATATTATATAGCTTATATACCAGCTGTATAATATTTGGTATAAATACCAAATATTTCTGGTATTTATTTCTGAGATACCAGAAATATGTCAGGGATATTTCCTGGCAGCACTCTCAGGAAAACCATGCCCATGTGCATTTCTCCTGATGTGGACAATAAAGATTTGGGCATTTTATCTGGTTTTTCATGAGTGCCTTGTCCAAACAACTTAGTGAGGACAGGAGGTGGCTCTGCCACACTGAGGATGTGACAAATGCCACAAGGCTGGCACTGGCTGTAGCCAGCAAATTTATTTTCCTGTCATCTGCAGCTCAAGCTGCCCGTGTGACCTTAAAGCCAATAAAAAGTGACAAATCCTCTCAAGCAGGGCACTGATAAAATCACAACTGCAGGTTTGCTCCCAGAGCTGGGCTGTCACCGCTCACCCTGGTGCTTTTTGATGTGTGCCAAGGCAAGAACATCCAACACACACAAATTTCACTTCTCTTTTTCCTCTCTCAACATCTCCAGGCTGTTCATGAGTCATTAAAAAGGGAAATGCTCCCAGAGTTTGATAGGGAACATCAGGAGTCCTGGCAGTGTAGCAGAAATGTTAGTGAGAGATGGGGTTTGAGTAGGAGGGAGGGAAAAGAAACCAAACCTTCCATTCCTTCTGTTTCTGTGCTAAAACAGGACCTTGGAGCAGTGAGGAGAGTGGGAGTTTCTCAGCTTTCAGTGGTGCTGCTGCCTCAGCTTCTTCACAAGGCACCAGAAATGAGAAACACAAACTCCTGGTGAAAGAATGGTGCGCTCAGGTTAAGAGATGGGATAAATTTCACTTTTTTTTTCAAGTTTCTACCTCTGTTTCAGTCATCCTTCAGAGCAGAAAGAGGGAAAACTGGCACCTGTAGAGCCCTGGAAGCAAGGCAGGACCAAGAACTGGGTTTAAATGAAGCTCTGGATGCCCAGCAGGGATTTGCAATCCCTTGGGAAGCTCCAAGACTCTCACATCATTAATTCCTTTTTTGATACACACCTTTTTTGATAGTGGGTTGGATAAACCTTAATGCAAAGGATGCTCTGCAGCCTCACCTGCTTGAGACACAAAATATTTCCCTGAATCAGGGCCTGGAACAGGGAAAATCAATCCTTTGGCACCACTTTTCTGCTGGAAGGGAAGCTGGTGCTGGAAAACTTGGCAATGCCCACCTGTCTGTAAAATGGGATCTTCAAATTTAATTCTGTTCTTGCACCCGACTCCATAAATTGTGTATTGCTTGTGGTTTGGTTTTTGGAACGGTAAAATATTGCCAGGAAATATATTGGAGTCCTTCACCTCGTTATTCCCAACAGGAAGGGAGCAGAAACAGAGTCATATTTTCATATATAAATATGAAAGAACGTGGCCAAAATGTGCTATTTCTGCCTGTAGTTTGTGTTAAAGGTTTTAGTTTTTGATGCTGTTTAATGCTAAGAGTAATATATTTATGGATTTTTATATCTAAATATGAAAGAACATGGCCAAAATGTGCTATTTCTGCCTGCAGTTTGTGTTGAGGTTTTAGTTTCTGATGCTAATGATTTAATAATTTTAAAGAAAGGAATAGCCAAAATTTGCTATTTCTGCCTGCAGTTTGTGTTGAAGGTTTTAGTTTCTGATGCTAATGATTTAATAATTTTAAAGAAAGGAATAGCCAAAAATTCTGCCTGCAGGTTTGTGTTAAAGGTTTTAGTTTCTGATTCTAATAGTTTAATAATTTTTAAAGGAAGGAATAGCCAAAATTTGCTATTTCTGCCTGCAGTTTGTGTTGAAGCTTTTAGTTTCTGATGCTAATAGTTTAATAATTTTTA
Source organism: Zonotrichia leucophrys gambelii (assembly GCF_028769735.1). Taxonomy (NCBI): domain Eukaryota; kingdom Metazoa; phylum Chordata; class Aves; order Passeriformes; family Passerellidae; genus Zonotrichia; species Zonotrichia leucophrys. The sequence goes on along the minus strand of NC_088192.1, from coordinate 1,824,648 downwards.
AAGAAAGGAATAGCCAAAATGTGCTATTTCTGCCTGCAGTTTGTGTTTAAGGTTTTAGTTTCTGATGCTAATAGTTTAATAATTTTTAAAGGAAGGAATAGCCAAAATTTGCTATTTCTGCCTGCAGTTTGTGTTTAAGGTTTTAGTTTCTGATGCTAATGATTTGCTAATTTTTAAAGAAAGGAATAGCCAAAACGTGCTATTTCTGCCTGCAGGTTTGTGTTGAAGGTTTTAGTTTCTGATTCTAATGATTTAATAATTTTAAAGAAAGGAATAGCCAAAAATTCTGCCTGCAGGTTTGTGTTAAAGGTTTTAGTTTCTGATTCTAATAGTTTAATAATTTTTAAAGGAAGGAATAGCCAAAATTTGCTATTTCTGCCTGCAGTTTGTGTTAAAGGCTTTAGTTTCTGATGCTAATAGTTTAATAATTTTTAAAGGAAGGAATAGCCAAAATGTGCTATTTCTGCCTGCAGGTTTGTGTTTAAGGCTTTAGTTTCTGATGCTAATGATTTAATAATTTTAAAGAAAGGAATAGCCAAAATTTGCTATTTCTGCCTGCAGTTTGTGTTGAAGGTTTTAGTTTCTGATGCTAATGATTTGCTAATTTTTAAAGAAAGGAATAGCCAAAACGTGCTATTTATGCATGCAGGTTTGTGTTTAAGGCTTTAGTTTCTGATGCTAATGATTTAATAATTTTTAAAGGAAGGAATAGCCAAAATTTGCTATTTCTGCCTGCAGTTTGTGTTGAAGGTTTTAGTTTCTGATGCTAATAGTTTAATAATTTTTAAAGAAAGGAATAGCCAAAATGTGCTATTTCTGCCTGCAGTTTGTGTTGAAGGCTTTAGTTTCTGATGCTAATGATTTAATAATTTTTAAAGAAAGGAAGTGGCTGAGGTGGAGCAGAGACCCCCCTTGACTAGAAGCAGATTATTGGTGCTCCCTGAATGAAAATGAACGTTTTGCTGTGTTGAACAGCAGGCAGGCTGCTTTGCCAGGGCACTGCAGCTGCACCAGTTCTGCATGGAGGAGGAACCTGCAGGTGAGGGGAGACGCAGCTCCCACCTGAGCCTTGCGGCGAGCAGCGCCAGGATTCTATCAGGATTCTATCAGGATTCTATCAGGATTCCCTGGCAGCAGCGGCTGCGAGGGTGCCCGAGCTCACAGGCCGTGTTCTGTCCCCAAGGTGACGTGCTGGTGGTGCCCATCAAGCTGCACAAGTGCCCGTTCTGCCCCTACACGGCCAAGCAGAAGGGGATCCTGAAGCGGCACATCCGCTCGCACACCGGGGAGCGGCCGTACCCCTGCGACACCTGCGGCAAGCGCTTCACCCGCCAGGAGCACCTGCGCAGCCACGCCCTCAGCGTGAGTCACAGGGGTCACGGGGGTCACAGGGGTCACACGGGGTCACAGGGGTCACACGGGGTCACAGGCTCTGCGGCCTGCCTCGGGTTTTAGGTGTTTAGGTTCGTTAGTGGGTGGGTGGGTTCGGGGTTGGTGTTAGGGGATGGTTGTTGGAATTGCAAGGCGACCCCAAAGCTGGGGAGTGATTGGCGTCTGAGTCCAGGGAATGCTGAACACTGGCCTTATTAACACTGTATTATATGACATTACAGCTGTGTTAGAGAGAGATACTATACTATACTATACTATACTATACTATACTATACTATACTATACTATACTATACTATGCTACACTATAGGCTATACCATTCTATTCTATTCTATTCTATTCTATTCTATTCTATTCTATTCTATTCTATATACTATTCTATACCATACTATACCATACTACTCTACTCTACTCTACTCTATACCATACCATACTATTGTATTACTATACTATTACTATTTTATACTCTATTGTACTATTCTATACTATGCTACACTGTACTACACTACACTATATACTATACCATACTGTTCTATTCTATACTACACTATATACTATACTATACTATTCTAGACTAGACTAGACTAGATTATGATATACTATTTTATACTATTCTATACTATTCTATACCATACCATACCATACTGTTCAATTACTATACTATTACTACACTATTGCTATTCTGTACTATTCTATTCTATTCTATTGTATACTACACTAGGTACTATTCTATACCATTCAATTCTATTACTATACTACTAGTATACTATTACTATACTATTACTATTTTATACTATACTACTACTATACTATACTACGCTACACTGCACTATATACTATACCATTCTATTCTATTCTATTCTATACTATACCATAGTATTCTATTCAATTACTATACTATTACTACACTATTACTATTCTGTACTATACTATACTATTCTATTCTATTCTATTCTATTCTATTCTATTCTATTCTATTCTATTCTATTCTATTCCATTCCATTCCATTCCATTCCATTCCATTCTATTCTACACTATATACTATTCTATACTATACCATACTATACTATACTATACTATACTATACTATACCATACCATACCATACCATACCATACCATACCATACCATACCATACCATAGTATTCTATTCAATTACTATACTATTACTACACTATTACTATTCTGTACTATACTATACTATTCTATTCTATTCTATTCTATACTACACTAGGTACTATTCTATACCATTCCATTCTACTACTATACTACTAGTATACTATTACTATACTATTACTATTTTATACTATACTACTACTATACTATATTACACTATACTATACTATGCTACACTGCACTATATACTATACCATTCTATTCTATTCTATTCTATTCTATTCTATTCTATTCTATTCTATTCTATTCTATTCTATACTGTAGTATTCTATACTGTACTCTATACTCTACTCTATACTCTATACTATTCTATTCTATTCTATACTACACTACACTATAGTATATACTATTCTATACTACACTATGTCATACTTACTACTGACTCCTGAAAATCTCGTGTCTGTCTGCTGAAGTGTGGCTGTTTCCCGGTGATGACAATCTCTCCAAAGCCTCAAATTGCCTTTTTCCCCCAAATTTGCTGTTTTCCCTGCAGGTCCATCGCTCCAACAAGCCCATCATCTGCAAGGGCTGCAGGAGGACCTTCACCAACAGCCTGTCCCAGGGGCATTTTATTTTAGTTCGGTTAGATTTTGGGAAGGAATTCTGCAGGGTGGTGTGGATGCTCCATTGCTGGAATTGTCCCAGGCCAGATTGGACAGGGCTTGGAGCGATCTGGAATTGTGGAAGGTGTCCATGGGCTGGAAAAGCTCTAAGATCCATCCAACCCAAACCATTCCATGATTGCTACACTTGGGTACCCCAAATCTTTGTGGGCAGAATAACGATGGCGATTCCACTCCTCTTCAGCTGAAATGTGGCTGTTTCTTGTGGCAATCTCTCCAAAGCCTCAAATTGCCTTTTTCCCCCAAATTTGCTGTTTTCCCTGCAGGTCCATCGCTCCAACAAGCCCATCATCTGCAAGGGCTGCAGGAGGGCCTTCACCAGCAGCCTGTTCCTAGGGCATTTTATATTTAGTTAGGTTAGATTTTGGGAAGGAATTCTGCAGGGTGGTGTGGATGCTCCATTGCTGGAATTGTCCAGGCCAGATTGGACAGGGCTTGGAGCAACCTGGAATTGTGGAAAGTGTCCATGGGCTGGAAAAGCTCTAAGATCCATCCAACCCAAACCATTCCATGATTCCTACTCTTGGGTAGGAATCTTGGGTAGGAATCCACAAATCTGGAGCAGAAATAACGATGGCGATTCCACTCCTCTTCAGCTGAAATGTGGCTGTTTCTTGTGGCAATCTCTCCAAAGCCTCAAATTGCCTTTTTCCCCCAAATTTGCTGTTTTCCCTGCAGGTCCATCGCTCCAACAAGCCCATCATCTGCAAGGGCTGCAGGAGGACCTTCACCAACAGCATTTTATTTTAGTTAGGTTAGATTTTGGGAAGGAATTGTGCAGGGTGGTGAAGGTGTGGTTTCCTCATTCCTGGAATTGTCCCAGGCCAGGTTGGATGGGGCTTGGAGGGATGTGGAATTGTTGAAGGTGTCCATGGGCTGGAAAAGCTCTAAGATCCATCCAACCCAAACCATTCCATGATTGCTACTCTTGGGTAGGAATCTTGGGTAGGAATCCACAAATCTTTGTGGGCAGAATAACGATGGCGATCCCACTCCTCTTTAGCTCAAGTATGGCTGTTTCTTGTGGCAATCTCTCCAAAGCCTCAAATTGCCTTTTCCCCCCAAATTTGCTGTTTTCCCTGCAGGTCCATCGCTCCAACAAGCCCATCATCTGCAAGGGCTGCAGGAGGACCTTCACCAACAGCCTGTCCCAGGGGCATTTTATTTTCCCAATCTGTTAGGTTAGATTTTGGGAAGGAATTGTGCAGGGTGGTGAAGGTGTGGATGCTCCATTGCTGGAATTGTCCCAAGCCAGGCTGGACAGAGCTTGGAACCACCTGGAATTGTTGAAGGTGTCCATGGGCTGGAAAAGCTCTAAGATCCATCCAACCCAAACCATTCCATGATTGCTACACTTGGGTAGCAGAATAACGATGGCGATCCCACTCCTCTTTAGCTCAAGTATGGCTGTTTCTTGTGGCAATCTCTCCAAAGCCTCAAATTGCCTTTTCCCCCCAAATTTGCTGTTTTCCCTGCAGGTCCATCGCTCCAACAAGCCCATCATCTGCAAGGGCTGCAGGAGGACCTTCACCAACAGCATTTATTTTAGTTCGGTTAGATTTTGGGAAGGAATTCTGCAGGGTGGTGTGGATGCTCCATTGCTGGAATTGTCCCAAGCCAGGTTGGACAGGGCTTGGAGCGATCTGGAATTGTTGAAGGTGTCCATGGGCTGGAAAAGCTCTAAGATCCATCCAACCCAAACCATTCCATGATTGCTACACTTGGATAACCCAAATCTTTGTGGGCAGAATAACGATGGCGATCCCACTCCTCTTTAGCTCAAGTATGGCTCTTTCTCTGTGGTGACAATCTCTCCAAAGCCTCAAATTGCCTTTTCCCCCCAAATTTGCTGTTTTCCCTGCAGGTCCATCGCTCCAACAAGCCCATCATCTGCAAGGGCTGCAGGAGGGCCTTCACCAACAGCCTGTCGCAGGGGCATTTTATTTTAGTTAGGTTAGATTTTGGGAAGGAATTGTGCAGGGTGGTGAAGGTGTGGATGCTCCATTGCTGGAATTGTCCCAGGCCAGGTTGGACAGGGCTTGGAGCGATCTGGAATTGTTGAAGGTGTCCATGGGCTGGAAAAGCTCTAAGATCCATCCAACCCAAACCATTCCATGATTGCTACACTTGGGTAGCCCAAATCTTTGTGGGCAGAATAACGATGGCGATTCCACTCCTCTTCAGCTGAAATGTGGCTGTTTCTCTGTGGTGACAATCTCTCCAAAGCCTCAAATTGCCTTTTCCCCCCAAATTTGCTGTTTTCCCTGCAGGTCCATCGCTCCAACAAGCCCATCATCTGCAAGGGCTGCAGGAGGACCTTCACCAACAGCCTGTCGCAGGGGCTGCGGCGCTTCGGGCTCTGTGACAGCTGCACCTGCGTCACCACCACCCACGAGGACTCCCTGCCCATCAACCTGAGCCTGGTGGAAACGGCCTCAGAAGGGCAGGAGAAAGGAGATGCTGACAACGATTGGCCCATCTATGTGGAGTCTGGCGAGGAGAACGACCCAGCTGAGGATGATGATGGCGATGACAAGCAGGAAATGCGGCGCGGTTTGTCCGACAGAGAGACTTTGATGTAGCAGTGAGAGGAGAGGGGGAGCACTCAGAGGGTCCCCTGGCAGTGTCTGTGACAGAAAACTCAATCAGTGACACTGTGCTGGTTTTTATTATTCTGGGGTTTTAATTCAATTGTGAGGAGAACTGGATTTTTTTGGATATTTTTAAAGTTTTCAGTGCTGTGCACCAGAAATCTGTGAAGAATCTTCAGTCTGGGGCTCACAGAGGTTGGACTTGAGCAGTTTCTCTGCCTGCTGGTTTGGGGTTTGCAGGTGGAACACCTCTGGGTTGTTTTGGGGACAGGTTCATTGAATTATTTCAAATAATGAGTCCTGGTCCTTAATCCCTGATCTGAAAGGGACGCCACCTTTCCTCTGAAGATGACATAAAATTTGGTTTACATCTCTTCCCTTGGGACTTTTCCAAGCTAATCTGTGATTCTTCTGTCTTAGGACAGTGTTATCTAAATGGTGAACCATAAATGTTTGCTGAGACTGGGTTTGACCTGGAAACCAGGGCAGAAAAACCAGGATAACAACAAAAAACCCCACAAAAAGATGCTGCTGCTGAAAGGATAGACAGGAAGAATCCATCTCTTTCACATATTGCAATAATTTATAGGTCAAGCTTTTCTTTCTGAATTTTTACTGCATCTTCCTCTCCTGAGAGCTCAGGCTGTGGATCTTCAGCTGTGTCACTCAGAATTCAGCAGTCTTGGCTTAAATATTAAACACAAAAATGGTGTTTTAGTGGCCAGGACCAAGAGAAAACCCCAAATTCTTTTCAGCTTTTTCCAATAGGAGTTAAAAGCTGTCAGGCAGCTTCCTTGGGAATTCTGACTGTGGCAGATTGAACAACCAGAGCCACACCTGGTGTAGCTGAGGAGCAGTGAAATATCTGAGCTATGCCATAAAAAAGCTCTGAATGCCCTTTTGGAATAATTTTCTTCCTCTTTTCCTGTAATTTCTTTTCCAATTCAGGGATCCTCTCGTGATTTATGTTTGGTGATTTAATCCAATATTTATTTTCTTAAAAAAAACCTCCACTGTGGACCTCCTGATTCTTCGCTGGGGCAGCTAAAACTTTACAAAGGAGGTGAGATTTTTGTCACTTTTCCAGCAGCAACTTTTTAAGAGCTATCAAAACTCAGGCTGGGGAGCTCTGGAAGAAAACCCAGCACCAGCAGAAAGCCTGTTTGCTTAGGGGTGACCTCCTGTTCCCTGACAAGGGGACAAAAACTGAAATATACTGTGAAATAAGACTGTTAATGCTCCTTCACTCTGCTGTTCCCAAGTGTTTCACGAAAAGGCAAATTTGATGATTCTTTTGGGCTGGAGCAGAATTTTTTTTTTAGCCAGATTTGGCTGACAAAGAGTGAGCAGTTTCCTCCCACTTGGTGCTGTTTCCTGAGGGGTTTTTGGTGTAAAGGTTTTCCCACTTGGCAAACCTAAAAAAAACCCCAGAGCCTTCTGATTTCACCAGGGTTTGTTGTGCATACCTCGTGCTTTTCTTGTGCACATTGGAAAAAAAGAACAATTCAGCTTCACCCAGCAGTGGAACTGCCCCATTGTCATGTCAGATTTATTTGTGAGAGGTGATCCTGCTCTCATAAATGCAGCCAAGGGTTCATTGCCACACCAGGTAGGATGAGGAAAGAAGAAATAAAGTTGTTTTTAAAGAATTCACTTTATTGGTGGCTGCTGCAAAGAGCAGAAGGTGAAGAGACTTCTTCTGGTCTGATCCAAGTTAATCTTGATGATTGTCACCACATAATGTGCTGGGATTATTTTCTGTCCCTTAATTTGGGTGATTTTCAGTCATCTCTGCTCCAGATCAGCTGGAAATTTGAGTTTGTATGAGCTGGAGCACAGGACAAGACATTTACAGAATTCCCTGCTCTAGAGCCCCTGGTTTAATCAATCTGAATTAAGGGACAGCTCATGGAGGTGCCACTTTTGGAGCTCCTCTGAAATCCTGCTGTGCTTTTGGCTCCTTGGTGCTCTTGAGCAAAATGTGGGGCTTGTAAATCTCGCTGGGATGTTTGGAAAAGCACCTTCCAGCCTCCCAGGGCTTGTCTTTTCGACTGCTGGGTTTTTGCTGAGTCCACCCAAAACCACAGGGTGATACAGGAGAGACTTTCTGCCTTGAGAACCATGGATAAATCTGATTTTTTCATTGATGGAAGTGGGGCAGGAATGTAAACAGGAATCAAATGAAGATTGAGGATCATGAAGATTCCACCTCGTTGTAAATACTGGTAGAAGCCACAAGAGCATCAGAAGGAGCTGGGTGATAAAGGTGATAAAGGAGAGACTTTCTGCCTTGAGAGCCATGGATAAATCTGATTTTTTTTTGGGAAACTCGCTGATGGAAGTGGGGCAGGAATGTAAATAGGGATCAAATGAAGATTGAGGACCATGAAGATTCCACCTCACTGTAAATACTGGTAGAAGCCACAAGAGCTGGAGCATCAGCTGTGCTGGAGGATAAAGGTGATAAAGGAGGGACTTTCTGCCTTGAGAGCCATGGGTAAATCTGATTTTTTCATTGATGGAAGTGGGGCAGGAATGTAAACAGGGATCAAATGAAGATTGAGGATCATGAAGATTCCACCTCACTGTAAATACTGGCAGAAGCCACAAGAGCTGAAGCATCAGCTGAGCTGGGTGATAAAGGTGATAAACCACAGGGTGATAAAGGTGATAAAGGAGGGACTTTCTGCCTTGAGAGCAATGGATAAATCTGATTTTTTTTGGGAAAGTCACTGATGGAAGTGGGGCAGGAATGTAAACAGGGATCAAATGAAGATTGAGGATCATGAAGATTCCACCTCACTGTAAATATTAGTAGAAACCACAAGAGCATCAGCTGAGCTGGGTGATAAAGGTGATAAAACCACAGGGTGATACAGGTGATAAAGGAGGGACTTTCTGCCTTGAGAGCCATGGGTAAATCTGATTTTTTCATTGATGGAAGTGGGGCAGGAATGTAAACAGGGATCAAATGAAGATTGAGGATCATGAAGATTCCACCTCACTGTAAATATTGGTAGAAGCCACAAGAGCATCAGAAGGAGCTGGGTGATAAAGGTGATAAACCACAGGGTGATAGAGGAGAGACTTTCTGCCTTGAGAGCAATGGATAAATCTGATTTTTTTTTTGGGAAAGTCACTGATGGAAGTGGGGCAGGAATGTAAACAGGGATCAAATGAAGATTGAGGATCATGAAGATTCCACCTCACTGTAAATATTGGTAGAAGCCACAAGAGCTGGAGGATAAAGGTGATAAAGGAGGGACTTTCTGCCTTGAGAGCCATGGATAAATCTGATTTTTTCATTGATGGAAGTGGGGCAGGAATGTAAACAGGGATCAAATGAAGATTGAGGATCATGAAGATTCCACCTCATTGTAAATATTGGTAGAAGCCACAAGAGCTGCAGCATCAGCTCAGGTTTTGTAAATCTTGCTGGAATATTTGGAAAAGCACCTTCCAGCCTCCCAGGGCTTGTCTTTTGGACTGCTGGGTTTTTGCTGAGTCCACCCAAAACCACAGGGTGATAAAGGAGGGACTTTCTGCCTTGAGAGCCATGGGTAAATCTGATTTTTTTTTTTTGGGAAACTCGCTGATGGAAGTGGGGCAGGAATGTAAACAGGGATCAAATGAAGATTGAGAACCATGAAGATTCCACCTCACTGTAAATATTGGTAGAAGCCACAAGAGCATCAGAAGGAGCTGGGTGATAAGGTGATAAAACCACAGGTCATAAAGGAGAGACTTTCTGCCTTGAGAGCCATGGGTAAATCTGATTTTTTTTGGGGAAACTCGCTGATGGAAGTGGGGCAGGAATGTAAATAGGGATCAAATGAAGATTGAGGATCATGAAGATTCCACCTCACTGTAAATACTGGTAGAAGCCACAAGAGCTGGAGCATCAGCTGAGCTGGGTGATAAAGGTGATAAAACCACAGGGTGATAAAGGAGGGACTTTCTGCCTTGAGAGCCATGGGTAAATCTGATGGAAGTGGGGCAGGAATGTAAACAGGGATCAAATGAAGATTTAGAACCATGAAGATTCCACCTCGTTGTAAATATTGGTAGAAACCACAAGAGCTGGAGGATTGGCTGAGCTGCCTCTGGCTCGAGGTTGGGCAGCTCCTGGTGTGCTGAGCTCTGCTCACTGAGCCTGGGGAGACCTTGGAGCAGGGAAAATGAACCCTTTGGGAGCTGCAGGAGCTGCAGAGACTTTTCCCTTCCCCATTTAGAGATTTGTCCTTGTGTGTTCATATCTAGAGGACGGAGCTGTCAGGGGCCGGCTGGGCGCGGGGAGGATTTTCCACAGGGAAATTTCCACCAGACTCGGTGGTTCCTGCTCAATTGTCATTTTGTGCTGCTTGGTTTTGTTTTCTGTGGAGTCTTTTCAGCCTTTGGGTGTAGAAGAGGATGGAGTTTGTTCATCCACATGCTTGTGACCGGGGTGTTCATGTAAATCCGTTTGCTTGTGCTTTCCCACTTCGTTTTTTGGGTGTTTTTTTCCTGAAATCTTCCATTTGTAGATCCAGCCTCTACAAGCTTTGAGAAAATGATGTTTATAAAAAAAAACCTTCCTGTGGTGCTTGGTGAAGAAACAAAAATCATCTTTTTAGGGGAGTTATTTCTAATAGAATCTCTTTCTCAAAGGTTCTGAAAGGCCGTGAGGATGGCATATCTTAAAACTTAGCTGGTTGTACTTGACTTTGTTTAGGAATACACATTTTCATGTATTTTTGCACAGAAATGCACTGTATTTCACTGAAGGAATACAAGCTGCACTGGTGTTTGTAGTGCATTTAACCTCTTGGTGCGAAGCCCTTGTAAATCTTCCAGATGTGGTCGTTGAATTTCCTGATGTTTTGTAAGAGTTTCATAACCCAAGTCCTTTAGTCCAGTAATGATGGCAAATTCTTATAAACTGACCCTGATTTGTGGAAGTGACTGAGTTATATTTGTGGATCTTGGAGCGTTCTGGAGTTTTTTTGATTGTCTAGAAAATAAAACTCTCTGAGAGGGTTGCTTTGATTTTGTTTTTTATCCTTCAAATGTTGATTGAGTAAACCTGAGAGTGTCTAGACTGAGGCTCACCTTTCAATTTCTGGCATTCAAATGAAATAATTAACGTTTCCATTTCGTTAATTTGGTTTAAAAATCAACATAGCAATTTTTGGAGACGGCTAGATTGCAAGAAAAATCAGGTTTTTGGAAGGAAAGGACTAAAAGGATTATGTTCACTTAAACCAGCCAAGTGAGATTTTTAGAAAATATTTTATTTTATTAATTTTTTAAACAGTCTTTGTAGTTTTATGTCAATTCAACTTTTGAAACTTCTCATTTTTCTTGCTGGGAAGCAGACACTGATCCCAGCTAGGGGGAGATGCATGTGGGGAGGACAACACCCCAATTATCCTTTCCAGAAAAATTTAAATTACATTGAATATTTGATAAAAAAATCTCATTGCAAGTAGACAATTTTACCTTTTTTTTTTTCCATGAAAGATGTGAGATGCTGAAGAACTCAGAGGGGTGAGGGTGGTAAAAAATATCCCTGGATAAATAAAGTTAGAAGATGCGCCATCACCGAAGGCTGGGATTCATGAGGAATATTTATTTTGAGGAGAACTGAAATATTTTAATTGGTGCCACTGTTAATTAAATTATTATATTACATGATACCATTATATTATTGTTAATCCTATAATTATTATAGGATTATATTATTATATTATTATTAATATAATAATATTATTATATTATATAATAATATCATATTAATTATATTATATTAATTATATTAATAATATAATAATATATTATTATATTATTAATATAATAATATTATTATATTATTATTATATTAATTATTATTATATTATTATAATTATTATTATTGTTAATCCTATTTAGTTACCAAACCCAAGGAGAAATATATGTTAATTTTTCTATGAGCAACAAAAATGTAATTTTTTAGTGTGCAGAGCAAACTCTTTGCACTCTGGCTGTGAGGAGCAGCTCCTTCACCTCCTTCACAAAGCTGCCAAGCACATTCCCTCTGGATAAACTCCCCAAACAACAGCTCAAGTGCAACTTTCTCAGCTGAAATTGCCTCTAAAATTTAGAAACACGACCTAAAAAAAATCCTATTTGACGTCTGGGATTGTTTGGGATGCGTTACTGTGCACAACGGGATGAAATCAGCCCCGTGGATGAGAAATGCAAAGTTTGTTCTGTGGATCCAAAGCACAAAAATTCTAATTCAGCCACTCCAGATAAGGCTGAAATTTCCCCTCGTATTTTTTAAATTCTGCTGGCAGGAGGAGAACCCTCGAGCTCCTGTTGGCATTGACACAAAGCTCCCTGACAGGAGTGAAAGCACCACCCAGGCAAGGCAAACACAACAAATACCTCCGGATAATTCCTTTCCAAAGGAAGCTTTCAGCTGATGAAATCGTTTTTTCTACATTTTTGCCCAAATTATGTAGAATATTGAGCAACAAGGTGTCCCTGCCCATGGTCTTTAAGGTCCTTTCCAGCCCAAACCATCCTGGGATTCTGTGAATTCATTAAATTCATGAATTTAATTTAATTCATTTAATTTAATTCCATGTTAAATTAAAAAAGCTGCTACTTACTTGGCTTGACAGGCAAAAATAAGCTTTAAAGAAATTAATCCAAATGGTATTAAAACCTGATACTACAAATGAATATTCTGGTTTATATATTAAACAATCTGATAGTTTAGTTGATTGTATTCTTTATTTCTCAGGTAAGAGCTGTGAGAAGCTGGGGTGAATTCCAGTTGTTCCGTGTTCAAGAATGTTTAATTTAGAATCTCACAGAAGCAGAATGGGTCTCATGAAGATTTTAGGCCTGGCTTTGAAAGGAGAATCTACAAAACTAAGAAAATTTATGAAAAATGGGGAAATAAGCCGGAAAATTATTACATATACATACATACCTACATACATACATATATATATATATACAAAATATGAAAGGATATAAATTGAAGATTAATAAATGCATATAAATTAGTGGGTGAGTGGTTCTAATGATTAAAGGAAAGGGTCTTTGGATTGTTATCTTTAGATAAAGACTTTGTCAATTTTGCTACACTTGCAAAGGAAGATAAATTGTTTCAAGGTGGAATGTTTGAAGTTAGAGAAGGGAAGGCCAAAAATGCCACAAAGGGCTGGGTTAAGGAAGAATGGTTTCCATGGGAAAATAAATATTTATGAACAATAACTAGGGCGTCAAAATCACAGAAAAGACCCTGGTGGTAAGAAGAGGAAGGAGAAAGATACTAAACTTCGAGGGAGAGAAGGTGAGAGGTTCAGGTTTCGCTTTCAGCCATGCTTCCTTCAGAAGATAACAGATCCCAACAGAGAAAAGAAGATGTCACATCTCCTTTGGAGGATGCTGCGAGAGAAAGGAGAAGGATTTGGGTCATCGAGGCCCCTGCTGTAGATAAAGGTGTGAAGAGGAGGCACGCAGGGCATCCCGTCCCTGCTGCCGGCGCCGGGGCAGGCGCGGGGCTGCGGCCGCGATCGCTGCGTTGCCCCTTTAATTGTGTCCCCAGCCCTCGGGCGTCTCTGTCCAACGCCCACGTCAGCAAATACCTTTTGTTTCTGTGCCGCTCGGGCTCGCAGGGCTGCGGGAGCAGCGGCGCGGCGCCTGCAGGCACGGCGAGCCCCGAGGCGGGGCCGGGGATCCCGCAGCCACCGCCCGCCCGTTCCCCCCCGGCTCGGCGGCAGCGCCCGCAGCTCCCCGCCGGTGAGTGGCGGCTCCCGCACGCCGGTAGGCCGGGCAGGGCGCTGGGAGTGGGGCGGAACGGGCCGCCCGGAGCCAGCCGGGCTGTGAGGGGCGGTGAGGAGGGCGCGGGGCTCCGCAGCGCTCACGGGCGCTTTGGTGCCGATCGGTGCCGCCCGGAGCCGCCCGGAGCCGCTCGGTGCCGGCGCTGCCGCGTCCCCGCCGGGCGCCATTTGCAGCCCCGGGCGCGGACACAAAGGGGCTGCGCGGGGCGGGCGGCGGCAGCGGGGGCGCTGCAGGCGGAGGGGGCTGCGGGCGGCGGGCCGGGAGCGGCACCGGGCGCTGGGCACCGGGCACCGGCAGCGGGGGGGACACACGGGGGGGGGGCTCTGGCGGAGCCGCGGCTCCGTTCCCGCGGGCGGCGCGCCCGGCTCGGGGCGGTCCGTGAGGGCGGAAGGCAGCGCAGCCCGGCCGGGGCTGGCGGGCGCTGCGGTCCCCGAGGTGGGAACGGGACCGGGCGGCTCCGGCACCGTCGGGCGTGCCGGGGACCGGGTGAGTGAGTGCCGGCGGCCGCGGCCAATGCCGGGGGGGGCCCGGGCGCTGCCCCCGGAGCTTTCGGCAGCGGGGCCCGGGCGGAGCGGGGCGAGGCGGAAGCGCCGGTTCGAGGCTCGGCCGCAGCTGCTCTTGGCTCCTCGTCCTCCCGGAAGGCTGCGCAGCCCCGGCGGGCGGCACGGCTCCAGCCCCGCATCCAGCCCCGCAGCCCGGCCACGGGGATGCTCCCGGCTGGAGCGCGCCCGTCCGTGCCAAACAACGCGGGCTTGGCTTTGTCATCCCTCTTGTCCTGTTGGAAAATGAATCCGTGGTTGAGCATATCGTAGTTTACAAATATATTTGTAGATTTAAAGGAATGCTGTTATTTGGAATAAATAAAGAAATGGTATTATTATAGCTTTTAAATTGGGTCTGATATTTTTGGCTGAGTTACACGGCATTGAAGTCAAGAGTGTAATGGTTTTCTTCATTTTTTTTAGAGCAACGTTTCATTTCACCTTTTCTGGGATGGAGATTTCTTCTCATCAGTTTCACCTCTTGCAGCAACTAAATGAGCAGCGCAGGCAGGACTTGTTCTGTGACTGCAACATCCTGGTGGAGGGCAAGGTCTTCAAAGCCCATCGCAATGTGCTGTTTGCCAGCAGCGGCTACTTCAAAATGCTCCTTTCGCAGAGCTCCAAGGAGACCAGTCAGTCCACCACAGCCACTTTCCAGGCCTTTTCTCCTGACACCTTCACAGTCATCCTGGATTTTGTGTATTCAGGCAAACTGTCCCTCACTGGTCAGAATGTGATCGAGGTCATGTCGGCCGCCAGCTATCTGCAGATGACCGATGTGATCAGCGTGTGTAAAACCTTCATCAAGTCCTCGCTGGACATCAGTGAGAAGGAGAAGGATCGCTACTTCAGCCTGTCAGACAAAGACGTGAGCTCCAACGGCGTGGAGAGATCCTGTGTGTACAGCGGAGGCTGGAGGGCAGAGAGCAGCCCCCCACACCCCCACTCCAGCCCAGACCCCGGGACTTGCATGATGGGCGGCAACGCTTGGAGCAATTTCAACTATTACCCCAGCTCTCAGAGAAATGCCCAGCAGCAGCAGCAGCAGCAGCAGCTGTCCAAACACGAGCAGCGGCAGGATTCCATCAAGAAATCGCGGCACCTGGGGCTGCAGCAGCCCGCAGACATCCCCCACTATAAATCAAGCAAGCTGGAGGACAGGGCTGCCGAGCCCGCCGGCCACGCCGCGCCGCCCGAGGAGCAGGTTCACATGGACGCCGAGGTGGAAGCTCCTCACGTGGGTTACCAGTTCAGCCAGGGGGCTGAGGTGATGCCCAGGGGCTTGGCTGTGTCCCAGCAGGAGCACGAATCGCCTCGCTCCTCCAGTAAATCCAAGTCCTCCAAAGCTGAGGAGCAATACGGGAGCATGCCCTCCATCCTGGGAGTCATGGGCAACTGGGCTGAAGGTGAGTGGGGTTGAGACACCTGAGAATCCTCTCTGCTGGCTCTGAGAAAATAGGTCTTGCTCAATAGGAAAGCACAGCTGCCAAAAAAAAACCAGATGTATTGTCCAGAAATGTATTTTTGGAAAGTTGAACTCATGATCTTGAAATAATTTTGAGTTCTTGAAGTAGCTGGGGTATTAAATTTAAAAATAAATATAAGTTGGGATATTCTTAAGCTCATTTTCATGAAATCACAGAATGGTTTTGGTTGGAAAGGATCTTAAAGCTGATTTTGCTCCACTCCCTGCCATGGGCAGGGACACCTCCCACTGTCCCAGGTTGCTCCAAGCCCTGTCCAGGTCTGTGTTACTACAGCCAATGCTCCTCTCCTCCTTTGTTACACTCCTGTGTGATCCACAGGCAAACACAAAACCTTTGTGCTCCAAACAACCCATGGATATTATTTTCACAAAAGCGATGTGCTATTCTTCTCATAACACACTTTGTCCCTACAGCATTACGTGACGTGATTTTGATAAAAACGACGCGATGATTTTTTTTTTTTTAATTTTTTTTTTTAATCCCATTATTTTCTGACAGATGACCTGGCCAGGATGAGGTTCAAGTGTCCATTCTGCAGCCACGTGGTGAAGAGAAAAGCTGACCTGAAGCGTCACCTCCGCTGCCACACGGGAGAGCGGCCGTACCCCTGCGAGGCCTGTGGCAAGAGATTCAGCAGGCTGGATCACCTCAGCAGCCATTTCCGAACTGTGAGTATTTTTAGCAGCTGCATGATTTATTTAACGTGGAAATCCAGCTAATTAAACACACTGTGAGTGTATCTGGTTGATCTAATGACTCCCGTGAAGAAGAGGGGAATAGAAAAATTAATTTGGTTTGGTTGCGGTGGAATTGAAGGATAATTTGCAGGAAAGGGGAGGAATTTGTTGGCTAATTGATGGCTTGCAGAGGTTCTGCTCTCTGCAGCCTGTGAGAGCTCCAGTGGGCAATTACTGTGCTGGGCTGGTGCAGTTCAGTGTTTGATGTCTCTCAAATTGAGGCAATGCTGTTTGTGGTGTTTTCTGAGTCCCCCGTTGTAGGGAGGAAATGGTGAATCTGACTCCATGTTCTTAGAAGGCTAATTTATTATTTTATGTTACTATATTATATTAAAGAATGCTATACTAAAGAATAGAGAGAGGATACAGACAGAAGGCTAAAAGATAATAATGAAAAACTCATTACTCTCTCCTCAGAGTTCAACACAGCTGGACAGTGATTGGTCATTAAGTCAAAACAATTCACATTAAACCAATCAAACATTGTCCAAACCACGTTCCAAAGCAGCAAAACACAGGAGAAGCAATCAGATAATTATTGTTTTCATTTTCCTCTGAGGCTTCTCAGCTTCCCAGGAGAAGAAATCCTGGTGAAGGGATTTTTCAGGAAATGTGACAGTGACAGTCTGTCACTATAGAGTGCAACACGGTGCAAAGCACCAAGACTCCATCAGAGGGGTGCATAACAGAGATTTATTATACCAACATGTTGCCTTTATAGTTTTTCAAGATATTTACATTTATTTAGCAGACACATTCACTGCCCATTGGTCATAAGAGAGAAACAAAATTCTCAATAGGTGAACAAGGAGCCCCGTCATATCTTTTAACTTTCTCTCTTCCATCACCTTGTCATGGGAATAGCTTTGGTGTCTTCTTTGAGAGAGATATGGGGCTTTCCTTATCTTCAGGAAGCCTTTGCTGGCTCACAAAAACAGCACAAAATGCCTTTCCTGCAGCAGTCATCTCCCAAAAACCCCATTTGTGGATGCTTAGCAACTCCATCCTGCGAGATGGAGCTTTGCCCCCACAACAGGGGCTGCTCCTCAGGTTCCCCTCTGTGGAGAAGCTTTAAGGAGATGGGGAAGGAAAGAGTTGGTTCTGATGGAGGGTTTGGATCCAGAGCTTTATTCTGGCCCACAGAACAAAGCAACAGCTCCAGCAGAACTTCCCAAACCGTGTGGTTGCTGTTCCTTTGAACCCTGGTGTGACCGTGTTCACTGGGGTCTGAGGGTGAGGGAAGAGATGAGGATCTGACTCCATGTTTCAGAAGGCTGATTTATTATTTTATGATATATATTACATTAAAACTATACTAAAAGAATAGAAGAAAGGATTTCATCAGAAGGCTGGCTAAGAATAGAAAAAGAAGGAATGATAACAAAGGTTTGTGGCTCAGAGTCTGAGCCAGCTGGCTGTGATTGGCCATTAATTAGAAACAACTCTGAGACCAATCCCAGATTTACCTGTTGCATTCCACAGCAGCAGATAATCATGGTTTACATTTTGTTTTTGAGGCCTCTCAGCTTCTCAAGAGAAAAAATCCTAAGGAAAGGATTTTTCCATCAAAGATGTGTGCGGCCCCCCGGGAGAGATGGGGAGGGAAGGAGGGACAAAGCAGGGACAGGAGGGGAAGTCTCGAGGGACAAAGAACACCTGGATGGCACAATGCCCTCCAGGGGTAGAGGGCATCCTTTGAGTCTGCCAATCACTCGAGATTGACAGACAGTAAGGGGCAAGGGAAGGGAAAGGAGAGGTGATCGACACACCCAGCAGCGAATCATCATTCAGAAACCGAGTTTCTGAGGTAAATGTTTAATGAGCCTACTTGGTCTTATCCTATGCAAGCTGTTCCAGCTCCAGAGCTCAGCCCCAAGGGCACTGGGTGCCAGAAGCCAGCTCGCTCTCAGACCAAGGCCGCGGGTCAGCCCCTAGCAAGCAGGGAATATTCAGCTCTTAGTGATCAGGCAGCTCTTGTGATTTCAGCTTTGCTTGCTAGGTAGCTTTTCCCTTGGCCTAAGGCTCCAGCAGACGGTAGAGAGAGGAGAAGCAGAAGACGCTGGCTGTTCCACGAGTATGGCTTTATTGGAGGGTCCGTGAAGGGTCTCAGCTCTTCTTCTTCCCAGTTAGCAGGGGTACAGTATGCTACTTTTATACCCTTGGCCTGGATCCAATCCTGACCAATGGCAAAGGTGTTAGAGTGACCATAAGTGACCAACAGTAGGGTTAACACAATATTGCCTTACATGGCTATATGTCGCAGACATTTTTTCATAGAAATCCTTTCTTTCACATTTGTCCATCTTCTGGGAAGCAGAGCCCAAGAAGAAGAATGTAAACAATTGTTATCAATTGTTATGTAGCAGGTGTCCCTGTGATTGGCTCATCTTCCATGTGTACCATTAAACCCTAACCCTAACCCTAACCCATTAAAGGTCAATCACAGGAGCAGCTCAGGGACAGATTCCCTGCACACAGAACTTTGTTATTCATTCCTTCTATTCTATTCTTAGCATAGCTGCTCTCTGCAAGCTCTCTCTTTATTCTTTTTAGTATAGTTATAATGTATGATATATTATATATCAATAAATCAAGCCTTCTGATCAAGGGACAAGATTCTGGTCCTTCTCTCACCCAGTGACCGTCTAAGGCTCCTGTGATAGCTATAGGGATAAGGTACAAGGCGGATGTCCCTATAATGTATGATATATTATATATCAATAAATCAAGCCTTCTGATCAAGGAACAAGATTCTGGTCCTTCTCTCACCCAGTGACCGTCTAAGGCTCCTGTGATAGCTATAGGGATAAGGTACAAGGCGGATGTCCCTATAATGTATATTATATATCAATAAATCAAGCCTTCTGATGAAGGAACAAGATTCTGGTCCTTCTCTCACCCCAGTGACTGTCTAAGGCTCCTGTGATAGCTATAGGGATAAGGTACAAGGCGGATGTCCCTGGAGTCAGGAAACTTCTTTGCTGCTGTGTCAGCATTCTATTCTCCAAGGGGCCCTGGCTAAACCTGAGGGGTTTACTACAAATGTTGCCATCACAAGCCAAGCCCATCCCTTGCAGAGGAGAGCATATGTGGCCCGAAGTTTAGAGTCCGACTAGCTGAGGGCGAAAGGCCGACGCCCCTCTGCAATTCCTGGCCAGCGCCCTTCGGCGTCTGAGGGCCTCGGGCTGTGCTGGCTGCGGACTGGCTCACACCGCTGGTATAGGGGAGGAACGGAGCTGACCATTTCCCGGGGGTTAAACATCGGTTTATTGAAGGTGTTGCGGGATCTAAACGCAGGGAAACCAACCGGGAAGAAGTTTCTCCATAGGGGGTGAAACAGGATTATAAAGGAGGGGTGCAGAGGGGGGCATATGTGGCCCGAAGTTTAGAGTCCGGCTGCTGAGGGCGAAAGGCCGACGCCCCTCTGCAATTCCTGGCCAGCGCCCTTCGGCGTCTGAGGGCCTCGGGCTGTGCCTCACACCGCTGGGATTGGGGAGGAACAGAGCTGACCATTTCCCGGGGGTTAAACATCGGTTTATTGAAGGTGTTGCGGGATCTAAATGCAGGGAAACCAACTGGGAAAAAGTTTCTCCATAGGGGGTGAAACAGGATTATAAAGGAGGGGTGCAGAGGGGGGCATATGTGGCCCGAAGTTTAGAGTCCAGCTAGCTGAGGGCGAAAGGCCGACGCCCCTCTGCAATTCCTGGCCAGCGCCCTTCGGCGTCTGAGGGCCTCGGGCTGTGCTGGCTGCGGACTGGCTCACACCGCTGGTATAGGGGAGGAACGGAGCTGACCATTTCCCGGGGGTTAAACATCGGAGCTGACCATTTCCCGGGGGTTAAACATCGGTTTATTGCAGGTGATGCCAGATCCAAAAACACCGGGGAAACCAGCCGGGAAGAAGTTTTTTCATAGGGGGTGAAAACAGGATTATGAAGGAGGGAGGTGGGTACAGGCGGAACCAATCGGGAAAGGTGAGGGGATGAACTTCACAGAACTGACACTCCATGAAGACCAATAATCAAAAGGTAAAGGAGGTGTCCTGGGACCCCAGCCAGCCACCATCTCCAGAGAGGAGAAGGTTCTCGAAACCTGGGAGGAGAAAGGGGGTGATTGACTGGGCCCAGGGAGGAAACAACTTTCACTTATAAGGGAAACCAGGGGAGGAGCAATTACATATCTGCGACTATGAATGGCAGTTGCTATAGCAACTTAGCTGACAGGGTAGCAGTGGCGGGAAAAACTGGGGGAACGAAACCATTTTACACATAATAGGGGAGAACAATACATAAATTGGGGGAATAACACAAGAAACTTAACAACACACTACCACAATCCCTTGTGCCTTCCCCAGATCCACCAGGCGTGCAAGCCCATCTGCAGGAAGTGCAAGCGGCACGTGACGGAGCTGACGGGCCAGGTGGTGCAGGAGGGCACGCGGCGCTACAGACTGTGCAACGAGTGCCTGGCAGAGGCTGGCATCGACAGCATCCGCATTGACTTGGAGGCTGAGGCGCCCCTGGAGTTCCCCCAGGACGGGGACAAGGAGCCCAGGTGGCACTACGGAGAGGACAACAGGTCTGACGTGGAAATCGTGGAGGACGGCTCCAACGACTTGGTCATCCAGCAGGTGGATGACAGCGAGGATGAGGCGGAGGAGAAGGAAGTGAAACCGAACATTAGGTAGTTGGAAGACGAGGATTGGGAATTTTTGTGGAAGAGGGAGGATGTACTGTGAGCAAATGCCCTCTGCCAGCTGATCCTACAGAGACACGTGGTTGAACAGGTCCAGACTTGCATGTATTTATGGACACGTCATTGAGGCCATGCTGGTTTGTTAGCAGAACCCCCATTTTTGTTTGGTTAAAAAAATCCATCCTGAAATATGGATAAACAAGCAAACTGCAGAATTAGTGGATAACTTTTATAGCAGAACCCCCATGTGTTGTTTGGTTAAAAAAATCCATCCTGAAATTATGGATAAACAAGCAAACTGCAGAATTACATGGATAATTTTTATAGCAGAACCCCCATGTGTTTGGTTAAAAAATCCATCCTGAAATTATGGCTAAACAAGCAAACTGCAGAATTACATGGATAATTTTTATAGCAAAATCCCCATTTTTGTTTGGTTAAAAAATCCATCCTGAAATTATGGATAAACAAGCAAAATGCAGAATTACATGGATAATTTTTATAGCAGAACCCCCATGAGTTTGGCTAGAAATTCCATCCTGAAATTGTGGCTAAACAAGCAAACTGCAGAATTACATGGATAATTTTGATAGCAGAACCCCCACGCGTTGTTTGGTTAAAAAATCCATCCTGAAATTATGGATAAACAAGGAAACTGCAGAATTACATGGATAATTTTTATAGCAGGCAATGGGGCACATCTCAAAGCCTCTTGCAAGGAGGTTTAAATTCTTTTTAAAAAGTCACAGATTATTGTAAATTGTCAATTTTTTACACTTTTAGAGAGGTGGGGTTTATAGAAACAAAGTATAAAACCCCCCAGACCAGACAACCTCTCCTGAGTGTTCAGAAGTGAGAATTATCCATGAAATGTCATAAAATCTTCATGTTATAATAAGGAAAACAGCAGCTAATTAAGAAAGAGCATTTAAATGGTTTGGCACTTTTGTCTGGAAAAGGATTTCTGTAAAATTTATTAGGATGAGACGAATCTTTAGCAGATCATATGTTCAAGATTTATTTCTTTCAAAGAAAATAAGCACATAAATGCTTAACATATCAAACTGATTTAAATTGGGATCATTAACTGATGGCAGTAGATGTCTTTGTCTCAAAATTAGGATCTCAGGCTGGGTTGGTTTAATAAGGATTATTAAAATACTGTTTTTTTTTATATTTGGAAACCTCTCCAAAGTGCCCAGACATGGTGGGATTGTTGGGGTGCAGGGCCAGGAGCTGGATTTGGATTTGGAATCCTTTCAGCTCAATATTGAATTCTCTGCACCTTTTCCAGTCTGTACCAGTAAAACCAAGATGTCCTGCAAGTTCTAGACACCATATTTGTGTCATTTCACCCAACAATTAGGCTACAGGGATGGGTAATGATGAAGAAATTTTATTTCTCTACCAAAATAAGCTTGGTTTTGTTGCTTGGTGGGTTTTTGTTACCCAGCAGTGTCAGAGGAGAGGAGCAGGAGATGCTCCTGGGCTCCTGCTGCTCTGCATTCCTTGGACACACCTGAGTGTTCTTGCAGCTCTTGGCATCATGGAACTCAATGGCTGTAGATTTAGAAAATTCTATTTTTTTTTTATTTTTTACAGCTTTGTAAGCATGTTTGGCTGAACCCTGGGTTTTCTTACACAACAATCCCACATACATATATATAAATATAAATATATATGTATATGTACTATATAACCCTTCCCAGGGACAGCTAAAAAGTCACTCTTTGATTTTTAGTTGTGTAAAAACTGTATAACTTTTCTTGTATCATCATGACCAGAGAGTGCAGAATTTTCATTCCAGGCTGCAGGTGACCAACAAATGACAACTTGAGAACTTCATGCTAAATTCAGTGTAAGGATTGTTCACCCTCCTCTTCATGGAAAGCATCCCAAGGACACAAGAAATGGTGTTTTATTCTTCCTACAAAAATGATAATTTATTGGTTTGGGTTTGGGGAGGGAGTAACTTAAAAATCTTTGTGATTACTCAGATGAAAAGATCTTAAACAAGACTTACACTTGATTTTATGGGACACTTGGTCAGCAGCCCAAAAATGGACTTGATGTGAAAACAGACATTTAATTTCTTGGAGCTTTTCAACTCCTAAAATGCCTGTTATTAAATGGCTTAGAAATATTCCTGAGCAACCTGGACTAAATCAAACACACAGAACAAGAAAGATTTCAAAGGATATGGAGAAACTTTGCTCAAATTTCATAGATGTTTCCCTTTGCCTTTCCATTAAACGGTTTGAGAACAAATCCCAGGTATCAGTGCCTGCTGTCCCAGGGGAAAAACGTGGCTGGAATTGGGCTGGGTTTGTTTGGGGATGGATAAAGGGGAGGGGAAAATGAAAATAAAGTGAAAATAAAGTGTTCTCTCCAGACCTGACATCTTCACTGCCAACTGCAAAGGTCAGGCTATTAAGTGTTTCTTAATAGTGGGGGTGTTTTTAGAAGCAAAGGGATTTTTGGATCAATACTCAATTTAATTAGAGATCATAAATCTAACAATGCTGAGGAGCAGATGCTTCACAACGAGCTCTGAAGTGGCTCTAAACGGGCAAATGGAGCAATCTATCCACAGGAAGACTTTGACTTTTTAAACACAGATTAATTGTTGATTTGCTGGGCAAATAAGGGCTTTTTTTTCTGGATTTATATGTTGTTATTCTCATTAGTAGAACTAGATTGCTGTAGTCATTTTTGAAGTATCATATTAAACTTGGAGGTTTAGCTCAAGGCTGCAATCCCCACAGTCAATGATGTTTTTCTGGGTTTTAAAAGTTACCATTTTTACATTTGTTGTCTTAATTTTGGTCGTTGTTTCCTTCCTTTTGTATTGCAATTCGAGATAAATGTTAAGTGCCTTCTGTTTTCCACGTCCTTCATTTTACACTCATGTATTTTCCTTGTTGTTTTTTTTTTCTCTAAATGAAAGCATTTTTCTTTTTGTCTCCTTCCATTGCCTCTGATTGTCTTCTTCATATTTCTGTGAAGTGATATGAAATATTTCATATCACTTGCCCCTCATCAGCTCAAGGAACATTTCAAGGAGGAAAGTAAAAACCACACAGGGATGTTCCCATTTAATTTATTTATTTCCTGTATTTCTTTCATCTTTATGTCTCTTAGGGACAGGGTTTAGTGCTGGATTTGATCTTAGGGGGTCTTTTCCAAGAATTCTGTGATTATTTTTGCTTGGTTTGTGTTTATTTTGTAGTGACAAAACCACAGTCAAGAGTGAAGACAAAGTTCATCATCCTCTGATCAATGTCTCTTAACTCTCCTTATTTTCTGACAACATCTTCCCATCCTTTCCAAGGCTGAAATGCTGAATTAAAAAATCCCCTCTCTTCCTTTTCAGGTGTTTCTTACAGAATTATTTCAGCCCCAAAAAATCTATGACTTGTGTGATGCTTGATTAGTTCTTTCACATAATTTCCCATCTTTTTTTTTTTTGATTGCCATTCAATTACTTAAACATCTGTATTTGCTATCCAAAAAATGTCATTTGTCCTTATCTTAAACAGTTTGGTAGCCCCACTTAAAAAAAAAATAATTCCAAAGATTGAGTTAAGAATGAATCTCCCTTTCCAACCTTTTGGAATTTGTGTTCTATTCCAGTTCTAAAGAACTGACATAAGAAAAAAAAAAACCCAAAAATATCGATTTAGGGTCCTTTGAAAATAGTGAAAGCCCAGAGATCTCACAGAGGGCTGACTCTGACACCTTGCATCACTCCTGGCTCTGCAAAATGTTCCATCCTCCAGGATTTTGGGATCCAGCTCAAGTTTTCAGTGATAACTTCAGAAAAAATAAAAAAAAAAAAACCACAAAATTCTGTTGAATATAAAATAATGGAATATACATTTCTTCCTTGAAGCATCTGGTCACTGTCAGAGTTATGCCATGCCAATGTCTACCTTTCTTATGTTTTAGTTACTTTTGGTTGGAGGCAACAAGTAAAAAAAATGAAATAAAAGAAAAAAAATCTCCAATTCTGCCCAAAAGCTTGAGTTTTGAAGAAAAGGATGTTCTAATCCTCCAGCCCTTGCCTTGCAGAATTTTTCCATTAGGTGCAAATCGTGCCAACACTGTTGAGTGATGGGTTTAAGTTGATAAGCCACTAAGAAAAGCTTATAATACCATTTAGTTAAATATTTTCTATACTGTTTAACTTAAAACCTTTCTACATTGGAGGCGTAACCCTTCATCCTGTTTAACTCATGAAATGCAAAGAGGAGGCTTATTCGGTGCATCAAGAATTTGAAACAGAACAAGAGATTTTGTGAGGAAAATTGGGAGGAGTGGCTGGAAAGAGCCTTCCCTATCCTGGCTTAGCTGAAGGAATAAATTAAACACCATTGAAGATCTCACCGGAGCTTGCTGTGGGATGGGAACTGTTCCTTTCCAGGTTCTTGCAGCCTGCTCTGAGGAGGGAACTGCACCGATGACTGCAGAGCTTCCTGCTCAAAATTATCCCGTGATCTCCAGGAAAAAGACTGAAAAGACTGAAAAAACTGAAAGAATCTCATCTAACAGGCACGAATTTGAAAGTGTCTTGTCTTCTAACAAGCATCCTGATTTCCATTTCCATTTCCATGGGTTTAAGTTGATAAGCCACTAAGAAAAGCTTATAATACCATTTAGTTAAATATTTTCTATACTGTTTAACTTAAAACCTTTCTACATTGGAGGCGTAACCCTTCATCCTGTTTAACTCATGAAATGCAAAGAGGAGGTTATTCGGTGCATCAAGAAAACAAAGAGATTTTGTGAGGAAAATTGGGAGGAGTGGCTGGAAAGAGCCTTCCCTATCCTGGCTTAGCTGAAGGAATAAATTAAACACGATTGAAGATCTCACCGGAGCTTGCTGTGGGATGGGAACTGTGCTTTGCCAGGTTCTTTGCCTGCTCTGAGGATGGGACTGCACCGATGACTGCAGAGCTTCCTGCTCAAAATTATCCCATGATCTTCAGGAAAAAGACTGAAAAGACTGAAAAAACTGAAAGAATCTCATCTAACAGGCACGAATTTGAAAGTGTCTTGTCTTCTAACAAGCATCCTGATTCCATTTTCCACCCAGAAGGGAAAAGAGGACAATCTGTGCATTACACTCCTACAGCGCAGCGCTTTGCTTTGGGATTACCCTCATTGTTTGACTACAAAAATCCCGTTATCAAAATGCTGCGATATCGAGTTAATATCATTAATCCTACACCGCGGAGCTCCGGATTTCTGCCGCTCACCATTCAGGTGGCGCCTTCCCTTTGCGAACACACACAAAGGTGGCAACAACAAAGCCCGGTGTGAGCGGGGCAGCGGCTCGGAGCAGCAATGTGGGTGTGGGGAACGGGGCGCTGGGGCTGCGGCCGCGATCGCTGCGTTGCCCCTTTAATTGTGTCCCCAGCCCTCGGGCGTCTCTGTCCAACGCCCACGTCAGCAAATACCTTTTGTTTCTGTGCCGCTCGGGCTCGCAGGGCTGCGGGAGCAGCGGCGCGGCGCCTGCAGGCACGGCGAGCCCCGAGGCGGGGCCGGGGATCCCGCAGCCACCGCCCGCCCGTTCCCCCCCGGCTCGGCGGCAGCGCCCGCAGCTCCCCGCCGGTGAGTGGCCCTTGTGCTGATGGGAAGGAGCGGGCGGGTGGCGGGGAGGAGGGCGCGGGGCTCCGCAGTGTCCGGAGCCGCCCGGAGCCGCTCGGTGCCGGCGCTGCCGCGTCCCCGCCGGGCGCCATTTGCAGCCCCGGGCGCGGACACAAAGGGGCTGCGAGAGGGGGCGGCGGAGCGGGGGCGCTGCCGGTGGAGGCGAGAGGGAGCGGAACGGGAGCGGAACGGGAGCCACGGGGTAACCACGGGCGCCCGGCACCGGGCGGGACACGGGGGGCTCTGGCGGAACGGGACCGGGCGGCTCCGTTCCCGCGGGCGGCACGCCCGGCCCGGGGCGGTCCGTGCGGGCGGAGGGCAGCACGAAGCCGGCCGGGACAGGCGGGCGCTGCGGTCCCCGCGGCGGGACCGGGAGGCGCCTCCGGGCTGGCGGAGCGGCTCCGGCGCCTTCGGGCGTCCCGGGCTGCCCCGGGAGCGAGCGGCCAATTCGGCCGGGCGGGCGGGCGGGTGAGTGACGGCGGCCGCGGCCAATGCCGGGGGCTCGGGACGGGAGGGCGGCGAGCCCGGGGCGCCGCCGCCGCATTCGAGCGGTCCCGGTGCGCCGGGGCGGAGGCTGCGCCCGCCGTGCGCCCCCCCCGCCTCAGCCGCGGCTCTGCCCAGGGCGGGAGGGCCAAGTTCTCCGGCGGAGTCTGAGAACCATCATGGCTTGGTCGATATAATTTTCCTTCTTTTGGGATACTGAGTAATCCCGCTGGGACTCTTTTCACCTCTTTTGGAGTTAAGTTTCTTCTCTCTTGTTATGCAGAGTAGCGGCCGCGGGGAGACTGGAGATACTTTGGGAATGTGATAGCGCTTTTTAAAAGAGAGCTCATCTCTTTGAATTAGGATTCAGCACCATTGATTTAGATGATCATGATGATGTTTTTTCCTTTACAGCAAACCTTCCTGTTACTCCCCGCCTGGAATGGAGATTTCTTCCCACCAGTCTCACCTCCTGGAGCAGCTGAACGAGCAGCGGAAGCAGGACTTGTTCTGTGACTGCAACATCCTGGTGGAGGGCAAGGTCTTCAAAGCCCATCGCAATGTGCTGTTTGCCAGCAGCGGCTACTTCAAAATGCTCCTTTCGCAGAGCTCCAAGGAGACCAGTCAGCCAACAATAGCCACGTTTGAGGTCTTCTCTCCAGAGACGTTCATGGTCATCCTGGACTTTGTGTATTCGGGGATATTGTCTTTAACGGGTCAGAATGTGATCGAAGTCATGTCAGCCGCCAGCTATCTGCAGATGACAGATATCCTCAATGTCTGCAAGACCTTCATTAAGTCCTCATTGGATATTAATGAAAAGGAAAAGGATCATTACCTCAGCCTCTCGGCCAAAAGTGCGAGCACTGAGCCCACCGCTGCCCGCCCGGCTCTTTACCGCTCCAGAAGGAAAGCAAAGAGCAACCCCCGGCGCTCCTACTCCATCCCGGATGAAAAACCCAACGGGAACGAGAACTCCTGGAGCAGCTACAGCAGCTACCTGTCCTCGCAGGTGATCCTGCAGCGGGCAGAGACGCAGCTCTCCAAGAGAGGCAGGAAACAGAGCTCCACGAGGAAGCGCCGCAAGCACCGCGAGCTGGCGGGGGGCAAAGCGGACAGAGCCGAGCGAGCCGGAGCCGCCGATCCCGCCCACAGCGCCCGGGGCAGCGCCGAGGAGGAGGAGGAGGAGGAGGAGGCCGAGTTTGATGCCGAGAATGAGGTGGAGCAGGATGAGTTCGGATATCACCCCGCGGCTGAGGCCGCAGCCAAGAGGTGGTCGGTGGCTCAGCTGGAGCAAGAACTTTCCAGAACTCCTGAGTTCATGGAGTTAAAGGCAGAAGAACTGTACACCTCAATGCCCACGATTTTGGGGGTAATGAGTAGCTGGAATGAAGGTAAACAATAGGAACAGCTTGGAAAAGTTTGGGTTTGTTTAGGAGAATTCAGGTGATGGTTTGGAAGGAATTGGTGTGACAAAAACTGCCTGGAATTATAGGAGAAGGTAGACAATAGGAACAGCTTGGAAAAGTTTGGGTTTGTTTAGGAGAATTCAGGTGGTGGTTTGGAAGGAATTGGTGTGTCTGGAATTATAGGTGAAGGTAAACAATGGAAACTGCTTGGAAAAGTTTGGGTTTGTTAGGAGATTCAGGATGGTTTGGAAGGGATGTGTGACACACAACTGCTGGAATTATAGGAGAAGGTAAACAATAGAAACTGCTTGGAAAAGTTTGGGTTTATTTAGGAGAATTCAGGTGATGGTTTGGAAGGGATTGGTGTGGCTGCATGGAAACCAAAAGTGTGTCTGGAATTATAGGAGAAGGTAAACAATAGGAACAGCTTGGAAAAGTTTGGGTTTATTTAGGAGAATTCAGTGTTGAGGATTGGTGGGATGGAAAAGTGTGTCTGGAATTATAGGTGAAGGTAAACAATAGAAACTGCTTGGAAAAGTTTGGGTTTGTTTAGGAGAATTCAGGTGAAGGTTTGGAAGGAATTGGTGTGGCTGCATGGAAACCAAAACTGCCTGGAATTATAGGTGAAGGTAAACAATGGAAACCGCTTGGAAAAGTTTGGGTTTATTTAGGAGAATTCAGGTGGTGGTTTGGAAGGAATTGGTGTGTCTGGAATTATAGGTGAAGGTAAACAATGGAAACTGCTTGGAAAAGTTTGGGTTTATTTAGGAGAATTCAGGTGATTTGGAAGGGATTGGTGTGGCTGCATGGAAACCAAAAGTGTGTCTGGAATTATAGGTGAAGGTAAACAATAGAAACTGCTTGGAAAAGTTTGGGTTTATTTAGGAGAATTCAGGTGGTGATTTGGAAGGGATTGGTGTGACAAAAACTGCCTGGAATTATAGGAGAAGGTAAACAATGGAAACTGCTTGGAAAAGTTTGGGTTTATTTAGGAGAATTCAGGTGGTTTGGAAGGGATTGGTGTGGCTGCATGGAAACCAAAAACCTGCCTGGAATTATAGGTGAAGGTAGACAATAAAAACCGCTTGGAAAAGTTTGGGTTTGTTTAGGAGAATTCAGGTGATTTGGAAGGGATTGGTGTGGCTGGAATTATAGGTGAAGGTAAACAATAGGAACAGCTTGGAAAAGTTTGGGTTTGTTTAGGAGAATTCAGGTGATGGTTTGGAAGGAATTGGTGTGGCTGCATGGAAACCAAAAGCCTGCCTGGAATTCTAGGTGGTTTTATCTGCTCAATTTTCGTGCTAACACTGAGATTTTGAAGCAGAACAGGGCATGGGAGTTGGAATGGGACTGACCCAGGTATTCTGTACATTTCAACCCAAACATGCCTGATTATTTGGGCTCAAGTGGAATTTAATGAAGCCTTGAGGGCTGTAATTGGTTTGGGGACCTGAAGGACTGAGTTTCTCCAATATCTGGCAGTCACAGAAGTGTTTAACCTCACCCCAATCCAAGTCCTTCACACCAGAGGCCCTGGCAGTGCTGGGATGTTGCATTTTGGGGTCCAAGCAGCCCAAACTTCTGCCTGAGAGGGTGGAACAAAACTCACAGGTTTATTCCGTTTATTCCCATGTGCATTCCTTTGGAAAGAACACATCTGTAAATCACATAGATCACAACTGCATATTCTAAAGGCATCTTTATATATCAGCCAGAGGTTATAAATGTCAAAGCTATGAGCCATTAGCTGGTGGAAGAGTCAGATATGATGGCTGTGTATAAACAGCTGCATATTTATGATAACCTTTATATCTGAAAAATGTCAGGAGGAAAACACTATCAAGTGGTCAATTAACATGTTCAATAAGAATAAAAATGCAAGCTGGGGGATATACAAGATAGATATTTAACAAATCTATATCTCCCTTATTTATAAAACAATTTTCTAAAACTTATTTTTAGTTCAATATCTGGCTTATTCCATAACATTTCTTATCTCAAAGTTTACATACACACTTTGTAAACCTTCTATCAAACTTTGAAAATTTTCTATAAATCCATTTCCCACATCTCCCAAAGCCCATATTTATGTATCATTATATACTATATATAATACATACTTATATATAAGCATCCAAATATTCCAAATACGGGGGATTTTTCCTATTTAAAGAAAACTCGAGCTGTTACATATTTTAAGCTGAAAATTGATGAAAGGACAGGAATAAAACTCTGCTATGTGTGCTGTCCCTGCAGGTGACCTGCCCTGGATGCATTTCAAGTGCCTGTTTTGCACCCACATAATATAATTATAATATAATATATAAGCATCCAAATATTGGGGATTTTTCCTATTTAAAGAAAACTCAAGCTGTTACATATTTTAAGCTGAAAACTGATGAAAGTGCAGTGAGAAAGCTCTGCTGTGTGCCAGGTGACCTGTGCTGGATGCATTTCGAGTGCCCGTTCTGCACCCACATGATATAATATAATATAATATATAAGCATCCAAATATCCCAAATACTGGGGATTTTTCCTATTTAAAGAAACTTGAGCTGTGAAGGATTTTAAGCTGCAAACTGATGAAAGTACAGGAAGAAAGCTGTGCTGTGTGCCAAGTGACTTGCCCTGGATGCGTTTCAAGTGCCCGTTCTGCACCCACATGATATAATATAATATAATATATATATTAGGGATTTTTCCTATTTAAAGAAAGGACTGAAGCTGTGCTCTGTGCCCTGTCCCTGCAGGGGACCTGCCCCGCATGCGGTTCAAGTGCCCGTTCTGCACCCACATGATATAATTATAATATAATATATAAGTATCCAAATATTGGGGATTTTTCCTGTTTGAAGAAAGGACTGAAGCTGTGCTCTGTGCCCTCTCCCTGCAGGGGACCTGCCCCGCACGCGGTTCAAGTGCCCGTTCTGCACCCACATGATATAATATAATATAATATAATATAATATAATATAATATAATATAATATAATATAATATAATATAATATAATATAATATAATATAATATAATATAATATAATATAATATAATATAATATAATATAATATATATATTGGGGATTTTTCCTATTTAAAGAAAGGACTAAAGCTGTGCTCTGTGCCCTGTCCCTGCAGGTGACCTGCCCCGCATGCGGTTCAAGGGCCCGTTCTGCACCCACATGATATAACATAACATAACATAACATAACATAACATAACATAACATAACATAACATAACATAACATAACATAACATATATATATTGGGGATTTTTCCTATTTAAAGAAAGGACTGAAGCTGTGCTCTGTGCCCTCTCCCTGCAGGTGACCTGCCCCGCACGCGGTTCAAGTGCCCGTTCTGCAGGCACATGATATAATTAAATTATAATACATAAGCATCCAAATATCCCAAATATTGAGGATTTTTCCTATTTAGAGAAAGGACTGAAGCTGTG
Source organism: Zonotrichia leucophrys gambelii (assembly GCF_028769735.1). Taxonomy (NCBI): domain Eukaryota; kingdom Metazoa; phylum Chordata; class Aves; order Passeriformes; family Passerellidae; genus Zonotrichia; species Zonotrichia leucophrys. Next base: position 1,792,594 of record NC_088192.1, on the reverse strand, counting down.
CTGTGTGCCCTCTCCCTGCCAAGTGACTTGCCCTGGATGCGTTTCAAGTGCCCATTCTGCACCCACATGATATAATATAATATAATATAATATAATAGGGATTTTTCCTATTTAAAGAAAGGACTGAAGCTGTGCTGTGTGCCCTGTCCCTGCAGGGGACCTGCCCCGCACGCGGTTCAAGTGCCTGTTCTGCACTCACATGATATAATATATAAATATCCAAATATTGAGGATTATTCCTATTTAAGGAAAGGACTGAAGCTGTGCTCTGTGCCCTGTCCCTGCAGGGGACCTGCCCCGCATGCGGTTCAAGTGCCCGTTCTGCACCCACATGATATAATTATAATATAATATAATATCTGTATTAGGGATTTTTCCTATTTAAAGAAAGGACTGAAGCTGTGCTCTGTGCCCTCTCCCTGCAGGGGACCTGCCCCGCATGCGGTTCAAGTGCCCATTCTGCACCCACATGATATAATATAATATAATATAATATAATATAATATAATATAATATAATGGACTGAAGCTGTGCTGTGTGCCCTCTCCCTGCAGGGGACCTGCCCCGCATGCGGTTCAAGTGCCCGTTCTGCACCCACATGATATAATTATAATATAATATATAAGTATCCAAATATTGAGGATTTTTCCTATTTAAAGAAAGGACTGAAGCTGTGCTCTGTGCCCTCTCCCTGCAGGCGACCTGCCCCGCACGCGGTTCAAGTGCCCGTTCTGCACCCACATGATATAATATAATATAATATATATATATTGAGGATTTTTCCTATTTAGAGAAAGGACTGAAGCTGTGCTGTGTGCCCTCTCCCTGCAGGCAACCTGCCCCGCATGCGGTTCAAGTGCCCATTCTGCACCCACATGATATAATATAATATATATATTGAGGATTTTTCCTATTTAAAGAAAGGACTAAAGCTGTGCTCTGTGCCCTCTCCCTGCAGGTGACCTGCCCCGCATGCGGTTCAAGTGCCCGTTCTGCACCCACATGATATAATTATAATATATATATTAGGGATTTTTCCTATTTAAAGAAAGATCGATCACATATTTTAATATAAATATAGAAAAAAGGACTAAAGCTGTGCTCTGTGCCCTCTCCCTGCAGGGACCTGCCCCGCAGCGGTTCAAGTGCCCGTTCTGCACCCACATGATATAATTATTATATATAATATCTGTATTAGGGATTTTTCCTATTTAGAGAAAGGACTAAGCTGTGCTGTGCACCCTGTCCCTGCAGGTGACCTGCCCCGCATGCGGTTCAAGTGCCCTGTCTGCACTCACATGATAAAATTAATATATAAATATAATATATTAGGATTTTCCTATTTAAAGAAAAGACTAAAAGCTGTGCCTGTGCCCTCTCCCCGCAGGGGACCTGCCCCGCACGCGGTTCAAGTGCCCATTCTGCACCCACATATATAATTATAATATAATAATAATATCAATATTGGGATTTTTCCTATTTAAAGAAAGGACTAAAGCTGTGCCCTGTGCCCTCTCCCTGCAGGGGACCTGCCCCGCACGCGGTTCAAGTGCCCGTTCTGCACGCACACGGTGAAGCGCCGGGCGGACCTGAAGCGCCACCTGCGCTGTCACACCGGGGAGCGGCCGTACCCGTGCGAGGCGTGCGGGAAGCGCTTCACCCGCCTGGAGCACCTCCGCAACCACTTCCAGACGGTAGGAAAACCCCCCCAAATCCTTTTTTAGAGCACAATTTCCCTCCGAGGTTCAGCGTTGAGGAGGATTGGTTTATAGGTGTTCAGCAAAGACTCTGCTGGTTGTGGAAGTGTGGATTGATTCACTGGTAGGCATCTCAAACTCAACACCAGCAAAGCAGCGTATCAGCTTGAATTATTCATTATTACTATTTAATTATTTCATTATTCGTTATTTTATGTGGCAATTTGTATTTAAAATTTAATTTTTCAGCACATTTTTCTGTCAGCCCAACAAGCCACGACCATAATTGACATGCATTTACAGAAGGCTCATCATAATCTTTATTATAAACCTATGGTTTTATACACTAGTTTGCTGCAGGTGGACCTAATTGGTTCTCTAATTAAAACATCATCACTGTTGGCTAATTAAGAAACCACCCTTTGGTAAACAAATCTCCATAACACTTGCTGATGCAACTAACTAATTTACAGCTCTCAAAGCTGAAGCTAGTTGTTTATTTTTAGGTAGAAGTACTTTTCATCTAAAAGTGCTGACTTGTCAAAATTGGAGTGCTTTGTGGGAAGATGTTTGAGCAAAAATTGAATGAGGAGTTATGAGGAGAATCTGCCAGCTTGATGGAGCAGTGGCAAGTTGAGAACTCGTATTGGGAAGTAATTGTAAATGTTGTAGATGTAGTTTTTAGTATGAAAAGGGGGCAGGCAGAGTATTGAAGTGGAGGGAGAAGACCCACCTTTGTTGGTTCAGCATCTGACTCCGTTCATTGACTCAATCAATCACTTTTTATAACTGTGTTAATCAAGTTCATGCATATTGCAAAACCCGAGCTCACAATAGGTCAGAGATAACACACCAACCCCTCCTTTTGTTTCCAATACCAAGATTTGTGTTCTCAAAACTTACTTTTACTTTCCCAAAACAGCTAAAGGTAGAATATCTACTTGTTATGAGAAAACTGGTATGCAAGGTTCTCAAGGCCTTAAGCTTTTGTAGTCATATTTATTTCCCCAGCCACTTGGATCAGAGAACCTGCATTTGGTAGAGAAGCTAAAAATGCTCCCTATTAAATTATTAAAAAAGAAAAGCTCAAGGAGTGCACAGAAGAAACCTTCTGCCAGATTCAGAGAATGGCATTCCCAGTGGGTACTCCTGCTCAAGAGCCACTGTTTGGTCTCATGTCTCATTTGATGCTGGGTTTCCTTTCCTGTTAGCAGCATCTGTAGCCTGAGGTTCCTGTTTGTCACTTTTACTTGTAATTAAAAACAACCTGAGAACTTCTGCTGTTTACAGAAACAGGCTGTGAGAATTTTACTCCTCACAGCTGCCTTCTAAGCCATTTCTGAAAAAATCTCCAACAGCAGAGTGCTTGGAACTGTCTTGGTGAGCAAATCTTGGCAAGGCAGGAGAACGAATCTTATAGATAAAATGCAATAAACAACCTTGAGAGCGAGAAACGAAGAGCCAGGCTGGGAAAAGAGACTTTCTAATTTTTTCTCTGACAATTAAAGAATGTGAAATCCTTTCAGATCCACCAGGCTGGCAAGCTGATCTGCAGGAAGTGCAAGCGGCAGGTGACGGAGCTGACGGGCTGCGTGGTGCAGCAGGGCACGCGGCGCTACCGCCTGTGCCACAAGTGCTTGGCACAGGCCAATTTCGACAGCACCCCCGAGGATTTCAGCCCTGCTGGACACTCTCCTGCCTCCTCCACGGGAAATCAACGGCCCAAATGGGATTTGGAGGAGGAGCAGAAGTCAGGGGAAGAGACAGGGGAGGAGGAACCCTATAATTTGGTTGTCCGGCACAATAGCGGTGAAATTCCAGAGGAGGTGAAGGAAAAGGTGAAGCCAAATCTGAGGTAGAGCTTTGTGGATTTGTTCTTGTTGTGTTCAAGATGAAATCACAATGCTGGTATTTTAATAAAATGAAGTATTGTTAAAATTCTGTGCTGAGAAGCAACATTTGGACTGAAACAAGTTGTTTTTTGCAGACGTGGAACAGTGTAATTGCTTCTAAATGTCATCCAGAAATGAGGATCACAAAATAACCTGAGTTGAAAGGGACCCACAAGGACACTGAAGTCCAGCTGCTCACTTGTTATCTGGAAATTATTTAGAAGAATTGTTTTATATTTCATCAGACTTGCTCAGAGCTCCTGAGAAGCTCTGTCATGGAAGTGTGAACCAATTTACAGTTCTACAAAGGTTCTCTATGATACAGATTTTTAAAAACCAAATATTGCTAATTTGCTTTGGAAAAACTCTTGGTGAGGTGAGCAGCTGAGAAATGTTAAACCACTTTTTTTTGCTGTAATTAATTTGTACATAACGCATCAGAAAGCTCCTAAGAAAGGAGCGAGGGAAACAAGGGGAGTTCTTCCTGTTGAAAAACTTTTTTATTTTTGTTTTCTCGGTGAACTTTACAGCTTCTTCTAGTTGAGAAAAGCATGATTTAGGAACTCCCACAGCAGAGTAGAGTAGGTGACCAGAGCATCTGTAGTGCACTTGGATAGTATGAATTTGCTTTTTTTTGTACTGTGAATTTTATAGAAAGATACACCAACGTGGTTCTAAGGAAATAAAAGTGCAATCACTGCAAGTGCAGTTGTCAGGTTTTTTCCATTTTTTTCCCCAGGATTGATGCAAGATTTGCTTTAACCCATCTATCTTACTCTAGGAATAAAAAGGCCAAAGTCCCTTGAATTTCAGTGGGACATTTGTGACTTAAGATCATAAAGCTACTTTGGGAAGGTTCTCCTGCTTGTGTAATTTTAGGGTGCTTGACAGCATAAAAACATTTTTTACAGCACAGTTTCCCTCAGAGGTTAAGCAACTCTTGTAATTCTGGAGTCTCTTAAGCTTTTCTACTCATATTTATTTCCCCAGCCACTTGGATCAGAGAACCTGCATTTGGTAGAGAAGCTAAAAATGCTCCCTATTAAATTATTAAAAAAGAAAAGCTCAAGGAGTGCACAGAAGAAACCTTCTGCCAGATTCAGAGAATGGCATTCCCAGTGGGTACTCCTGCTAAAGAGCCACTGTTTGGTCTCATGTCTCATTTGATGCTGGGTTTCCTTTCCTGTTAGCAGCATCTGTAGCCTGAGGTTCCTGCCAAGAAAGCAGAAATTCCCCACAGAGAATTTGAGAACATGGATGCACATCCAGGTTCTGCCTCCAGCAGCTGCCATTAACCTTGGCAAAAGTGAGAATGGGGCAAGATTCTGGAATAATTCCCTAAAGCTCTCCCAGTCTCCAGCCTTTTGAGATTTGTACATTTACTAACCACCAGTGCAGGTTTTTTCCAAGTAGATCACCACTCTATCCATGAATTTCCTATATCTGCAGGATTCTCTGGCAAACCAGAAAGGTTTGCACTCTAAGGGTGTTTTTTAATGACCCACTTTCAGTAGAGCAGCACTGTGAGCTGAAACTTGCCACTGCCACAGCTGTGCAAATGGAACAAGGTGAATTTAAGGACTGTTTTATATTAAGTACTTAATAAATATTGAAAAAAAAAATAGATTAATAACACTTACTTAGTTAATTCCAAATGTTTTCTTAGCAAGCTCCTGTCAGCATTTCAGTAAGTAGAGCACCTCAGTGTGTTACTATAGCCTGACACTGATCTTGGGGCACCTCAGTGTTTGTCTGCAAAGTTCAAATTTAACCACATAAATTTATTTTCTCACGTTTTAGAGAGCTGGGCTAAAGGAAGGCTGCCCTCAGGTCTTACATTCACCTCCCCTCAGTTCATTGCCCATCTCCCCCTAGCCTCAACCCCTCCATCACCTCCCCATAGCCCCAATTCAGGTCCTTGCCCAGTTCCCCTCAGTCCCTCACCTACTGAATCTCAGCCAGTGTCCATCTCCTCACACTGCTGATCCTCAATCTGAGTCCATCTCCCCTCACCCTCAGTCCGTGTCCATCTCCCCACACCACTGACCCTCAGCCCCTCAGTGTCCATCTTCTCACAACCTCAGTCCCTCAGTCCGTGTCCATCTCTCCTCACACCTACTGACCCTCGGTTGTGTCCATCTCCCCACACCACTGACCCTCAGCCCCAGCTCAGCCCCTCAGTGTCCATCTCCTCACAACCTCAGTCCCTCGGTCTGTGTCCATCTTCCCACACCACTGACCCTCAGTCCATGTCCATCTCCCCTCGCCATCGACCCTCCGTTAGTGTCCATCTCCCCACACCCACTGCTCCTCGGTCTGTGTCCATCTCTCCTCACACCCACTGATCCTCAGCCACTCAGTGTCCATCTCCTCACAACCTCAGTCCCTCGGTCTGTGTCCATCTTCCCACACCACTGACTCTCAGTCCATGTCCATCTCTCCACACCACCGACTCTCAGGCCCTCAGTCAGTGTCCATCTCCTCACACCACTGACCCTCAGCCCCTCAGTGTCCATCTCCTCACAACCTCAGTCCCTTAGTCTGTATCCATCTCTCCTCACACCCACTGACCCTCGGTCTGTGTCCATTTCCCCACCCTCACTGACCCTCAGTTGTGTCCATCTCCCAACAACACTGACCCTCAATCTGCGTCCATCTCCTCACACCCACTGACCCTCGGTTGTGTCCATCTCCCCACACCACTGACCCTTGGTTGTGTCCATCTCCTCACACCACTGACCCTCAGTCTCTGTCCATCTCTCCCCATACCACTGACCCTTGGTTGTGTCCATCTCCCCACACCACTGACCCTCAGTCCGTGTCCATCTCTCCCCACACCACTGACCCTCAGTCCGTGTCCATCTCCCCACACCACTGACCCTCGGTCCGTGTCCATCTCCCCACACCACTGACCCTCAGTCCGTGTCCATCTCTCCCCACACCACTGACCCTCAGTCCGTGTCCATCTCCCCTCAGCCCCCTCATGGAGAACACAAGCTGCCTCAACTCGACGCCCGATTGGCTGAGCACAGTCACGTGACCCAGCCAGCCAATGATGTTCCAGCACAGCCCCTGAGGGGCCGCAATGGCGGCCGTGCCCTCACTGCCTTTGTGGCTTTGCGTGAGGAGAACGAAACCCCAAAGCTGTCAAAAATCACATTTATTTTGTACCATTAAACTGGCATGTTTTAACTCTTACTGATAAAAAAAAGAGTCTGCTCACCTTAACAAGGAACAACGCACAAATATAATTAATTTGTGTCTGAAGTGACCCGTCAAGATCACTCACAAAGCCATTAATGTTTCAGTCCAAGTTTTATTTTGGCATTGAGGCTTGCTTAAAAAATGAGAGAGGTTTTATCCCTCAGTCTGTACAGCATGGAAATAAAAACAGAACTATTTAAGATGATTTTACAAGATGAGACACCACAAGTGAGGCACTTGGAGAATTTACAGTAACAGAGCAGGCCAGGCCTATGCTCCTCACATTTAAATTAAATAAATACAGCAGGCAATGCACATTTGCCATCCTGTCATTTAAAATAAAAACAACACACTTTTGATTATTTTTCATTAATTTTCATTCAGTCAAGTCCATAATCCTTTGACATTTAAGGACTGTCTGCATTATTCTTTTTTAAAAGACAATTAGGCTGATCCAAAGCATGCTTTTTAAAAAAGACAGTTTTCAGAATTTGAGAGTGAACCCAGGATTTCACATGGCAATTTATTTACAGCAATTCAGCACCACCTGCTGGCATGACTTCTTTTTTTAAAGTACCTTAAAAGATGTGGTGGTTTGTTTGTTTAATTGGCATCATTTTTTAAGTGTCTAATTTTAAACACTCAGATATTTTTTCCCCACATTACATCTGAGCCACTGCAGCTATTTTGGATTTATGTAATCTGGAGGAGGGATGTTCAGCTCAGAATTAGAACATGAAATATGCAAATGAAATCAATCTAGATGAACATTATCTCCTGCCAGGCTGCAAAATGGGAGTATTTTAGTTATCAGCTCCACCAATTTCTGTATTTTATACAGCTCCTAGCACATGTACCAGCATTCCTGGGACTCCTCCAACCTGTAAAACCTCTCCTTCTCCACCCCCCCAAACCTCAAATAATTCTTATTTTTCTGTCTCAGTGAAAACACTCTGACATTCCCTGCAATTACTCCCTTCAATTTCTGATTTAACTGGCCAATTCCTGAGTTTTTCCCACAGGGATTACAGTTTTAGGGGGTTTTTGCCAGCTGATGACCAATATCCACTCAACCACACTTTTCTTCCTTTAAATATCAATGATGACAAAGACTTCTGGCTTTTCATCCTCACAGATCTGCATTGCTGAGTAAGTTATGGCTTTGACCTCTGTGCCCTAGAAAAGAGACAAAAAACATAATTTAGAAATGAATTTTATCCCTTTTACCAGCTCAGAACCCCCAGTTCTCATGCTATCAATTTATTTTTCCCCAAAAAAAGCTGTAACTATATTTGTTCTGATGAATAAGGAAGTTGCCACACTAATGGCCAGGTCAAATAGTGAAAAGGGAACTCTTCCCTTATTTTATTGCCTCTTAATACCACAAATTCCTTCTTTTACCTCTGACAGACCATCAACATTTGCTCTGCTAAAAATGACCCAGAGCAAGACATCAGATTTTGCTACCAACAATTCTTTAGGGAAGAAAAAAGCAAAACCTGACTAAGCAGAAATCTGTACCAATAAATTGTGAATATAAATTGATTTTCTGTGTAATCAACATCACAAAAAGGAAGCCAATTGGGTTAATTTGTTGAGTTTTGAGGAAATGTCATGCTCAGTTTCAGGGATAGTTTCACCAAACCATGCAGGAAGTGAGATCTTGAGTTCAGCCACATTTTTATTTTAATCTGTGCAGAATTCAGATTCTGATTTCAAGGACACCACACCTCCTCTCTCTAAAATGGAAAAAGAGGAATCACTTCTTACCTGTGGGTGTTTGTCTAAAGAGAACTCTTCTCCCCACCTGTAAAGGCAAAAATTACAAGAGAGGTTTTGTAATTTTGGTAATATTTACCAAATGCTATAATTAGTTTCAGTGAGGAGCACAGAAGAGTGAGATTTTCATTTAAAGCCTCAAAGGAAGCAAGAAAAGCCCACAATCCATTTCCAGCCAAGGGTTTCAGCTCACCCAATTGATCTTATTTTGAATTGCCTCCGGTCAATGTGAAGCACTTTCACTTCCTGCAGAGAGTGGGAGAAGTGTGTCAGTCCCACCTTCCACCTTCAGGCAGAAATTCCCACTAAATCCCACTTCCAAAAGCAATTTCCCACTGTTTAATCCCCTTCCACCAGCCCAGCTTGCCCCAAGCCCCATCCAGCCTGGCCTTGTATTTTTTGTGTTCCTTTTTCCCCTAAAATCCCACTGCAAAAAGCTGAATCCACAACACTCACCCTGGGTATAAAAAACTCATCAGCACTGAATTTATACAGCCACTCATCCAGGAAGTGGAAGAGAAGAGACAACAGGTCATGCCCTGTGTGAAGCAGAGATTGTCTCAGCAAAAAAAAAAATTTTTAAAGCACCTGAGATGTTCAGGAGATTCTGATAATGATGCTTAATTATATTTTAATGAATTGGACTAAGGCTATGTGTAAAGATTGAGAGTTTTGGTGCTTTTCTCCCTTTTTTAGCTGTCCACAAAAGAAGTGCAGACCTCACCTTCTGCCTCTACCTCCACTGTATCCACAGGTTCCACAGTGCCTGTGTCTGTCATGTAGCCAAACATGGCCATGGCACACTGCTCAAAGGCTTCTTCCAACGTGTCCCCCCAGGCATGGAGCCTAAAACACATGGAACAATCACTGGAATCAAAAAATCACATGGAAAAATCACTGGAGCCTAAAAACACATGGAATAATCACTGGAATCAAAAACCCACATGGAATAATCACTGGAATCAAAAAATCACATGGAACAATCACTGGAATCAAAAAATCACATGGAAAAATCACTGGAGCCTAAAAACACATGGAATAATCACTGGAATCAAAAAACACACATGGAATAATCATTGGAATCAAAAACACACATGGAATAATCACTGGAGCCTAAAAAACACACATAGAATAATCATTGGAATTATTCAAGGTGACACATGGAATAATCATTGGAATCAAAAAAACCACATTGGAATAAAAAAAACCACATGGAATAATCACTGGAATCAAAAAATCACATGGAACAATCACTGGAATCAAAAAAACCCACATGGAATAATCACTGGAATCAAAAAACACACATGGAATAATCACTGGAATCAAAAAACACACATGGAATAATCACTGGAATAAAAAAAAACACATGGAATAATCACTGGAATCAAAAAACACACATGGAATAATCACTGGAATCAAAAAACACACATGGAATAATCACTGGAATCAAAAAATCACATGGAATAATCATTGGAATCAAAAAATCACACATGGAATAATCATTGGAATCAAAAAATCACATGGAAAAATCACTGGAGCCTAAAAAAACACACATGGAATAATCATTGGAATCAAAAACCCACATGGAATAATCACTGAATCAAAAAATAACATGGAATAATCACTGGAATCAAAAAACACATGGAATAATCACTGGAATCAAAAAAACCACATGGAGTAATCATTGGAATAAAAAAAATATATGGAATAATCACTGGAATAAAAAAATCACATGGAAAAATCACTGGAATCAAAAAATCACATGGAAAAATCACTGGAGCCTAAAAAAACACACATGGAATAATCATTGGAATCAAAACACACATGGAATAATCACTGAATCAAAAAATTACATGGAATAATCACTGGAATCAAAATCCACACATGGAATCATCATTGGAATCAAAAAATCACATGGAAAAATCACTGGAATAAAAAAATCACACAGAATAATCACTGGAATCAAAAAAACACATGGAATAATCACTGGAATCTAAAAAAAAATCACATGGAATAATCACTGGAATCAAAAAACACACATGGAATAATCACTACAATAAAATTGTGGATCACACCAAAGTCACATGCAGGGGAAAAATCAGAATATGGAATAAACAAAAAAACACCTAATTTTTCTAGAAGTTAAAAACTCTAGAAGAGTTTCTTGGGAGAACATGGAAAATAAATGTTTTATCAGCCACCAAGAAAGTTATTTCTTAATGTGGCTACTTGGTGTCTATAAAAGTAAACCACACAGAAGAAATTTTGTTTAAAAGGAGATTTCAAAAGACATTTTCAAATAACACAACAGCACAACTGAAATACTAAAAAAGAAACCGAACATAATTCTATGATGTCCCAAAAACAGGAATAAAATTGACCATGTCAAAGCAGGCAGTGAGTGAAATTTCAGAGTTCCACATCTGCAAAGTGTCCTTGGCTGTTCCTCCAGGCTTAAAGCAGTGCAAGAAATAATCAATTTGTCACCCTGAGAAATCCCACACTTACTGCACGTCTGCTGTGTGATCCAAATCTGAGGGGGAAGCAAAAAAGAAAAAGAATGATGTCACCAAAAGTGTTTATAACACGAGGATTAAAAAAAGAAATAACATCAATATCTGGTTTTCTGACAGAACATTTTTACATTCATCTGTAGATGGGATAAATCTATTTTGTAGTATATTAGAAAAATTTAACAGAGGTGGAATTTTGGATTATTTCTGCCAAAAAAAAAAACCTGTTTAATGGGATTATGTCAGTGCAGGGTTTGGCTGCTGAAACCCAAAATAAAAAGAAACTTTCACCAGGAATAAAGAGATAAATGAATAACTGAAAGTTATTCATGCAGAGGATGAGATTTGCAAATATTTCCAGCTCAGTGAGGAAATCTACCTGTCCACACCCAAAAGCAGCCATTATGCAAAGAGAAGAATTTAAACCAGAATGGAATATAAAATAGAAGGCAAACTTTACTCATGGAGCATGATTAACATCTCATGAACCTCATTTGTATTTATTCAGAGGAATGAAAGAAATGCAAACTTGCAGCAGAACTGAGTTGGGAAATAAATGCTCACTTCAAATGAAAAATGATTCTGGTGCTGTTTGAAGAGATCCCACACTATTAAAGGATCTCAACAACAGTCTCTAAAGCAAACAAATTCCTCTGGATGCAAAAAAGGGAAGAAAACCTTCTGCAGTTATGGAAACTGCATGGCTGTTGTGGTGTGTCACAACTCCTGCACTTCTATCAAATAAAAACAGCCTAAAAATATAAATTATATCAGAGATAACAGAGGCTGTGCCTCAAAAAACCAAACTCAAAAAACCTCAAAAACCAGGCAGGGAATTGTCCCCTGCCTTGAGCTGCCATCCTCATCCTCTTAGGGGGCATTCAGGGGTGGAAAAAGGGAGATAAAAATCTTTAAGTGGAGTAAAAACACCACACACAAACCCAACACAATTCTGAGTCTCCCTTCCTACACGAGAGATAGAAAAATTGCTAAGAGGAGGAAAAGTTTTTAAGGTGACACTTAAGTTATTTATTTCCATTGTGATTTTTTTTTTTAGTGCCCTTAAGAGAAAAGCACAATGAAAAAAAATTGGGTTTTCATTCCTAAATTTCCATTTATCTTCCTTACCCTCACACCAGCACTGCCACGCCCACGGTGCATATTTAAAATGCTCAATTTTAATTATTAAATTTATATTTAAAATTATTTTTAAAAGATTTTAAATTTTTATTTTACATTATTTTAAATTATTTTAATTATTTTTCATTATTTTTAATTAATTTCCATTATATTTATTATTTTAAAAATTTAAAAAATATTTTAAAAATAAAATTTTGAGTTTAAAAATTTATTTTAAAAATTCAAATACTCACATTCATATTTCTTGCAGAGAGGGGGGTACTTGTCTTTCACAGCCTTCTGCTCCTGGGTCAGGTTGTAGTCCCTGTCCTCGTTTGCCATGGCTGAGGCTCCACAGGGATTTAATTCCTTCTTTCCTGCTTTCCCCACAGAATTATTCACCTGTGAACAAGGAGGGATCCTGTCAGGGCTAAATTTGGGTAATTTCAGGTGGTTTGGGGCAAACTGGGAAATGAGGAAGTTGAGAGTTCAATCTGATGTTTGTTCACTCAGCAGAGCCAAGGGAAATATTCCTGATGGGAATTGTGGACTTTGGCTTTTTCTAGGAGGAATTGTGTTTTTTTCTTCCTTGTGTACACTGAGAATTCCATTCATTCATAAATAATGAAATACAGCTGATGGGAACAGCTGTAAAGTGAATTAAACTTCCATGCTTTAGGTAAATTTTAATTTTCTAATTAATTTTTTTAAGGTGCTCAGCCCATTGTACATCACACACCTGAAGTGTCACTGAAGTCCACTTACAGAGGATTTTTCTTAGGAAAAAAAGTTATGTTCTCTTAGGTCAAAGATTGCATTTAAACCTCCAGACCTCAAAGCATAAATCCAGCTGTCCCAGGGGTTTCTGTGTTCCTTTTCTGGCTGATTTTTAAAATAAAATAAACAAAAAGAACTGCATCAACTCCCCCACTGAAAAGTCAGATTCTCCCAAATTGCTCTTTTCCTGTTCTTTATAAATCCAACAGACACAAACTGAAAAACTCAATTAACTTCAGGCTAATTAATTCTCCTCTCCAGATTTCCAGACATCATAACCATTCTTTAATATTTTTGTACATTATAAGAATTATCCACAGCTGAACCCAAACCACACAAATAATTTACAGATACCCCTTAACATTTACAGGAGTTGCTTCTTATTCCAAGGCTTAGAAACAAGACATAGCATTTCCAATTTTTAATTTCTGATAAAATCTAAGTGTGTTGGAAAGAGAAGTCTGAAATTGAGAATCGGGGAGAAACTGAGAACTTCCTTGAGGGATAAACGCAGAAATTGATTTGATATTTGATTTTAAACCTGTTAAACCTCAGCTGTGGACAGTTACCCTCAGCAGCGGAGCAGAACCAGCAAATGTTCCACCTCTAAAACTCGCCGCGGCACTGAACTGTGGAAAAAGGGAAAATATTCGTGATTACAGGGAATTAATAACGCTGAGGATCCCCGATGGTGTCAGGGCCGCCCTGGAAGGAGGCCTCGGCCCACACACGCACCGCTCCAGTGCTGCCTCAATCCGCTCTGCCCACGTCTGTGGTGACCGGAAAAGCCGCAACCACCGGTTCTTCCAAACCGGGGACCGGGAGCGAGAACGGAACCGAACCGGAACCCACCGCCCTCAGCGCGGGGCGCGGCCCCTTTAAGAGCGCGCTGAGGGCGCTCCGGAAAATGGCGGCTCCCGCGGGGAGCCCGCCCACGTGACCGCCGCGCGCGCTCCCGTCCCCGCCCCCTTGCCCTTCTCCGATTGGCCGGCGCCTCCCGGCGGCGGGCGTTGATTGGGCGGCGTTGGCGCGCGAAGGGGTGCGCGGCGCCGGGAGCCGCACGCAGCGGGGGCAGGAAACAATAGACGGAGCCGCGGCCGGAGGGGTCGGAGCAGGGAGCGCCGGAACCGCCCGCCCGCCGAGCCCAGCCCGCCCCGCCGAGCGCCCCGCGGCCCCGCCATGGCGGACAAGGAAGGTAAAAGCTCCGTACGGGCGGCGCGGCCTCCGCCGTGAGGCGCGGGGTGCCCCCCCCCGCGGTCGGTGCGGGGTGAGGGGAGCGGGGCGGCGCCGCCAGGGGGCGCGCGGGGGCGGGGCCTGAGGGGCCCCCCTCGGTCATGGCCGCCGCCGCCTCCTCGCGCCCGCGGCACCGAGCGGGAACAGCGGCCCGGACCGGGATCCTGTGCCCGGGCCTGTGCCCCTAGGAGGGGTTTGTGCGGCCGGGAGAACCGGGCCGTGCCCTGCGGGGGGAGCGGGCGGACAAAGAGGCGGCACCGGCCCTGAGGGTGCCCCGGTTCGGCCGGGGCGCCTCCGTTCCATGGGTGAGCTCCGCTCCCCTCCCCTCCCCTCCCCTCCCGTGGGGTAGCTCCGTTTCCATGGAGATATCCCTCCCTTTCCATGGGGGTGTCCCCCCCGTTTCCATGGAGGTGTCCCCCCCGTTTCCATAGAGGTGTCCCCCGTTTCCATGGGGGTGTCCCCCGTTCCATGGGGGTGTCCCCATTTCCATGGGGGTGTCCCCCCCATTTCCATGGGGGTGTCCCCATTTCCATGGGGGTGTCCCCATTTCCATGGGGGTGTCCCCATTTCCATGGGGGTGTCCCCATTTCCATGGGGGTGTCCCCATTTCCATGGAGGTGTGCCCTCCGTTTCCATGGAGGTGTCCCCGTTTCCATGGGGGTGTCCCCCGTTTCCATGGGGGTGTCCCCATTTCCATGGAGGTGTCCCCCCCGTTTCCATAGAGGTGTCCCCGTTTCCATAGAGGTGTCCCCATTTCCATGGAGGTGTCCCCCCCGTTCCATAGGAGTGTCCCCGTTTCCATAGAGGTGTCCCCCCGTTCCATAGGAGTGTCCCCATTTCCATAGAGATGTCCCCTGTTCCATGGGGGTGTCCCCATTCCATGGGGGTGTCCCCCCCGTTTCCATAGGAGTGTCCCCGTTTCCATAGAGGTGTCCCCTGTTCAATGGGGGTGTCCCCGTTTCCATGGAGGTGTCCCCATTTCCATGGGGGTGTCCCCCCCGTTTCCATGGAGGTGTCCCCATTTCCATAGAGGTGTCCCCCGTTCCATGGGGGTGTCCCCCCCGTTTCCATGGAGGTGTCCCCAGTTTCCATGGGGGTGCCCCCTGTTCTGTAGGAGTGTCCTTGTTTGCATGGAGATGTCCCCCGTTCCATGGGGGTGTCCCCCCCGTTTCCATGGGGGTGCCCCCTGTTCCATAGGAGTGTCCTCGTTTGCATGGAGGTGCCCCCAGTTTCCATGGAGGTGTCCCCAGTTTCCATGGGGGTGTCCCCCCCGTTTCCATGGAGGTGTCCCCAGTTTCCATGGGGGTGCCCCCTGTTCCATAGGAGTGTCCCCATTTCCATAGAGGTGTCCCCCGTTCCATGGTGTCCCCCTTTCCATGGGAGTCCCCCCTTTCCAGGGGAGTGTCCCCATTTCCATGGGGGTGTCCCCCCCATTTCCATGGAGGTGCCCCCCGTTTCCATAGAGGTGTCCCCCGTTTCCATAGGGTGTCCCCCGTTCCATAGGAGTGTCCCCATTTCCAGGGAGGTGTCCCCCGTTCAATGGGGGTGTCCCCCTTTCCATGGAAGTGCCCCCCCGTTTCCATGGGGTGTCCCCGTTTCCATGGAGGTGCCCCCTGTTCCATAGAGGTGTCCCCCTCGTTCCATAGGAGTGTCCCCGTTTCCATGGAGGTGTCCCCAGTTTCTATGGGGGTGTCCCCCTGTTTCCATAGGAGTGTCCCCTTTCCATGGAGTGTCCCCATTTCCATGGAAGTGTCCCCCTTTCCATGGAGGTCCCCCCGTTTCCATGGGGGTGTCCCCCGTTTCCATGAGGGTGTCCCCCCATTTCCATGGAGGTGCCCCGTTTCCATAGGAGTGTCCCCGTTCCATGGGGGTGTCCCCCGTTTCCATGGGGATGTCCCCCCATTTCCATGGAAGTGCCCCCCTGTTCCATAGGGGTGTCCCCTTTCCATGGGTGTCCCCCATTTCCATAGAGATGTCCCCGTTTCCATGGGAAGTGCCCCCCCGTTTCCATGGGGGTGTCCCCATTTCCATAGAATGTCCCCGTTCCATGAGGTGTCCCCCATTTCCATGAGATGTCCCCCGTTCCATGGGTGTCCCCCTTTCCATGGGGTGTCCCCGTTTCCATGGAAGTGTCCCCTTTCCATGGAGTGTTCCCTGTTCCCATGGAGAGTCCCCGTTTCCATGGAGGTGTCCCCCCCGTTTCCATGGAGGTGTCCCCATTTCCATAGAGATGTCCCCCGTTCCATGGGGGTGTCCCCATTTCCATGGAAGTGTCCCCCCGTTTCCATGGGGGTGTCCCCATTTCCATAGGGTGTCCCCGTTCTGTCCCTGAGCTCTGCCCGTCGCCTTCTCTGCATCGAAGGCTGCTGACAGATGGGCTGAGAAAGTGTTGGAGAGTGACGAGGCAGCAGAAGGAGCCTTGGGAAACTGGATTTTGGGAATGAGTAGTTCAAGGCTGCGCCCAGACCGGTCTGTTCACAGCAGCTGTTGGATCTGCTGTGTTTAAACACTGGGGTTTGCCTCCCTGTGCTCTGAGTGTCAGAATTTTATTGTGCTGCTCCAACATCATTAAAATCATCCCAGAATGGGTTGGGTGGGAAGGAGCCTTAAACTCATCCCATCCCAGGAACACCTTCCACCATCCCAGGCTGCTCCAAGCCCTGTCCAGCCCGTGCTGGGACACTTCCAAGCCTGAAATTTGACATAATTAATATTAATTCCCAGCCATATATGCAGAAAAAAGGATTAGCACGTACAACAGGGGATTTTTAACCATTTAGAACCAATTTTTAACCATTTGCTCCAGTAGAGCAAATAGCAAACCAAGGTGTGATTGATGCACTTGACTCTACCCCATTGCCTGCCTGCAGTGCTGTGTGCCTGTAAATCCATTTATAAAGAATTAATTGTATGTATTTCTTGAAAAAACCACTTCAGCAGCCTTTGATGACGCCGTGGAGGAGCGTGTGATCAACGAGGAGTACAAGATATGGAAGAAGAACACTCCTTTCCTGTATGACCTGGTGATGACCCATGCCCTGGAGTGGCCCAGCCTGACTGCTCAGTGGCTTCCTGATGTCACAAGGTAAAGGAAAAGCAGAATAAACAGCAAATCCAGCATTGGGCTGACTTTTAGGGTGAGATCACAGAATCCCAAACTGGTTTGGGTGGGAAGGGATCTTAAAGCTCATCCAGGGACACTTTTCATTGTCCCAGGATGCTCCAAGCCCTGTCTTGGACACTTCAGTGATGTGACACCACAACTTCTGTGCCAGCACCTCCCCATCTTCCAGGGAGGAGATTTTGTGATCCTGTTGTGTTTCTCTTACCTTTCACAAGGTAAAAACAGCAAATCCAGCATTGGGCTGACCTTTTAGGGTGAGATCACAGAATCCCAAACTGGTTTGGGAGGGATCTTAAACTCATCCATGAACACTTTTCACTGTCCCAGGATGCTCCAATCCCTGCTTGGACACTTCAATTGATTTGTGACAGCTCCTTATAGGGTAGCTGGTCACACAGAATCCAAACCAGGGTGAAGGATCACAGAATCCAAACTGGTTTGGGTGGGAAGGGATCTTAAAGCTCATCCAGGAACACTTTTCACTGTCCAGGATGCTCCAATCCCTGCCTTGGACCCTTCAATGATGTGACACCACAATTTCTGTGCCAGCACCTCCCCATCCTTCACAGGGAGGAGATTTTTGATCCTGTTGTGTTTCTCTTACCTTTCACATAAAGGAAATAAAACAGCAAATCCAGCATTGGGCTGACTTTTAGGGTGAGATCACAGAATCCCAAACTGGTTTGGATGGGAAGGGATCTTAAAGCTCATCCAGGGACACTTTCACTGTCCCAGGATGCTCCAATTCCTGTCTTGGACCCTTCAATGATGTGACAGCCACACTTTCTGTGCCAGCACCTCCCCATCCTCCCAGGGAGGAGATTTTATGATCCTGTTGTGTTTCTCTTACCTTTCACAAGGATAAAACAGCAAATCCAGCATTGGGCTGACTTTTAGGGTGAGATCACAGAATCCCAAACTGGTTTGGGTGGGAAGGGATCTTAAAGCTCATCCAGGGAACACTTTCACTGTCCCAGGATGCTCCAAGCCCTGTCTTGGACACTTCAATGATGTGACAGCCACAATTTCTGTGCCAGCACCTCCCCATCCTCACAGGGAGGAGATTTTGTGATCCTTGTTGTGTTTCTCTTACCTTTCACAAGGTAAAGGGAAAGCAGAATAAACAGCAAATCCAGCATTGGGCTGACCTTTAGGGTGAGATCACAGAATCCCAAACTGGTTTGGGTGGGATCTTAAAGCTCATCCATGAACACTTTTCACTGTCCCAGGATGCTCCAAGCCCTATCTTGGACACTTCAATGATGTGACAGCCTTTAGGGTGTCACAGAATCCCAAACCAGGGTGAGATCACAGAATCCCAAACTGGTTTGGGTGGGAAGGGATCTTAAAGCTCATCCAGGAACACTTTTCATTGTCCCAGGATGCTCCAATCCCTGCCTTGGACACTTCAGTGATGTGACAGCCACACTTTCTGTGCCAGCACCTCCCCATCCTCCCAGGGAGGAGATTTTATGATCCTGTTGTGTTTCTCTTACCTTTCACAAGGTAAAGGAAAATCAGAATAAACAGCATATCCAGCATTGGGCTTTTAGGGTGAGATCACAGAATCCCAAACTGGTTTGGGTGGGATCTTAAAGCTCATCCATGAACACTTTTCACTGTCCCAGGATGCTCCAAGCCCTGTCTTGGACACTTCAATGATGTGACAGCCACAATTTCTGTGCCAGCACCTCCCCATCCTCCCAGGGAGGAGATTTTGTGATCCTGTTGTGTTTCTCTTACCTTTCACAAGGTAAAACAGCAAATCCATCATTGGGCTGATTTTTAGGGTGAGATCACAGAATCCCAAACTGGTTTGGGTGGGAAGGGATCTTAAAGCTCATCCAGGGACACTTTTCACTGTCCTAGGATGCTCCAAACCCTGTCTTGGACACTTCAGTGATGTGACAGCCACAATTTCTGTGCCAGCACCTCCCCATCCTCCCAGGGAGGAGATTTTGTGATCCTGTTGTGTTTCTCTTACCTTTCACAAGGGAAAGCAGAATAAACAGCAAATCCAGCATTGGGCTGACCTTTAGGGTGAGATCACAGAATCCCAAACTGGTTTGGGTGGGAAGGGATCTTAAAGCTCATCCAGGGACACTTTCACTGTCCCAGGATGCTCCAAGCCCTGTCTTGGACACTTCAATGATGTGACAGCCACAATTTCTGTGCCAGCACCTCCCCATCCTCCCAAGGAGGAGATTTTATGATCCTTGTTATGTTTCTCTTCCCCTGCAGACCTGAAGGCAAAGATTTCAGCATCCACAGGTTGGTGCTGGGCACCCACACCTCAGATGAGCAGAACCACCTGGTGATTGCCAGTGTGCAGCTGCCCAACGACGATGCCCAGTTTGATGCTTCCCACTATGACAGTGAGAAAGGAGGTAAAAGCCAAAAAATGGTTCCAATCCCCCTTTCTCTCCTTCTTTTCTCAGCAGAAAATTTGTCTTTTCCTAAAGTTCAGGCAGCAAAGTTCAGATTTTTACTTCTTAAAAAAATTTATTTCTAAGTGATGCCTCCTTAATAATAAATTCTCTGTTTGTTGAATGTGCAATCTAATATTTCTAATGATGAAAACAGAGAGTTAATTGCAAAAATATTTGTGTGTGGGAAAACCTCTCCCTTCCCTATTTCTGAGGAGCTGACCTTGAATCCCACACAGTGCTTTTAATTGGTATTTTTATTACCCCGTTTGCATTATATAAAGTCATGTAAAACATTTTTACACAAACTCATGTAAAGAATATTTTTATTTCAGAGGAGTGTAACATTTCAAACATTCTCCATTTCTCTGTGAATTTTGCTGCCTGATTGCTGTCCAGCCCTTCTGGGGTGAAATTATATTTTAATTCTGTTTTATTCCGTGTATCAGACTTGAAGCTGATGCTTTGTAATCTTTGTGGCTGCCCCAAGTCAGACATTTCTCCTGTTTGCTTGGCTGAATCAGTGTTTCCACCTGGTGAAAGTCCTTAATCATCCAATGTTTGCTCTGCTTTTTACAGCAAGGTTGGATTGTGCAATGAGTATTTTGATCTTTGGGCTTCTTAAAGTTGTTTATGCACACAGCGTTGTCAAATATGTGTTCCTATTCTATTTCAGTATTTCTCAAAAATATTTTGAATTCATTCTAAAATAATCCAAAACCCCATTGTTTTTGCTTAAATTTTGCAGCTTTATGAATTATTAAGTTATTTTATATCTAAAGAAAAGGGATCTTTAACAAATTGCATCACAATCCTAAAATTGCAATTTGTTTTTACCACAGCTTTGTCTATTCTGGGACATTGGTAGCAAACCTTGAACCAACTCTTTGTGCCTTAATCTGAATCTGACTTTTCTTATTCCCAACTCTGTTTTTTCCTAGAGTTTGGAGGCTTTGGCTCAGTGAGTGGAAAAATTGAGATTGAAATCAAGATCAACCACGAGGGAGAGGTGAACAGAGCCCGTTACATGCCCCAGAACCCCTGCATCATTGCCACCAAGACTCCCTCCAGTGATGTGCTGGTCTTTGATTACACCAAACACCCCTCCAAGCCAGGTCTGTGCTCCCAGAGCAGCAGCTCATCCCCCAAAGGGCAAAAAAGAGCTAAAAAATAGCCTGGGTTGCACTTTATTTGGGATTTTAGGGGTGTGTGGGTGTTTATTCAAGGGGTTATTTTGTATGAGGGTTAATCAGGATCCAAATGAATCCTTGGGAAAGGAAATTTTTCCTGCACTTCTGCTGTTTTTATCACCTCTATAAATGATGAGAGAAGAAGAAAAATATCCCACCCTGTATTTCTGAGTTTCTGAGCTGCAGGTGGAACCCAGACCAAATCATGGAGGGTTAATGTAAATTTAATAAATTTAATGCCAGGTATTTTAGGATGATTCCAGACCCTGAAATCCTCACCCTGCTTTGTTTCAGATCCTTCTGGGGAGTGCAACCCTGACCTGTGCCTGTGTGGGCACTCAAAAAAGAGTTAAAAATGGTGTGGGTTGCACTTTATTTGGGATTTTAGGGATGTGTGGGTGTTTATTCAAGGGGTTATTTTGTATGAGGTTTAAACAGGTAAATCCAAATGCATCCTTGGGAAAGGAAATTTTTCCTGCACTTCCACTGTTTTTGTCACCTCACTGTGAGGTGTTTCAGGTGGTAGAAGGTGAATTTTTTGATGATTAGCTGAGCTGTTCCCTTGATATCCTGTAAATATATGAACTATAATAATAAAATAACTCCTTTTGCTGCTTATGGGGAGAATCAGAAGTGCTTTCCTCACTTTAGAACTGCAGATGAGAGGAAGAAAAATATCCCACCTTGTATTTCTGAGTTTCTGAGCTGCAGGTGGAACCCAGACCAAAGCCTGGAGGTGCTGCTGGGTTAAAGTAAATTTAATAAATTTAATGCCAGGTATTCCAGGATGATTCCATGCCCTGAAATCCTCACCCTGCTTTGTTCCAGATCCTTCTGGAGAGTGCAACCCTGACCTGTGCCTGTGTGGGCACTCCTAAAAGAGTTAAAAATGTTCTGGGTTGCACTTTATTTGGGATTTTAGGGATGTGTGGGTGGAGGTTATTTTGTGTGAGGTTTAAGCAGGTAAATCCAAATGAATCCTTGGGAAAGGAAATTTTTCCTGCACTTGCACTGTTTTTATCACCTCACTGTGAAGTGTTTCAGGTGGTAGAAGATGAATTTTTGTTAACTATGATTGCTTTGATGGTTAGCTGAGCTGTTCCCCTGATATCCTGTAAATACATTAACTATATAAAATAACTCCTTTTGCTGCTTATGGGGAGAATCAGAAGTGCTTTCCTCACTTTAGAACTGCAGATGAGAAGAAGAAAAATATCCCACCTTGTATTTCTGAATTTCTGAGCTGCAGCTGCAACTCAGACCAAATCATGGAGGGTTAAAGTAAATTTAATAAATTTAATGCCAGGTATTCCAGGATGATTCCATGCCCTGAAATCCTCACCCTGCTTTGTTCCAGATCCTTCTGGAGAGTGCAACCCTAACCTGTGCCTGTGTGGGCACTCCTAAAAGAGTTAAAAATGGTCTGGGTTGCACTTTATTTGGGATTTTAGGGATGTGTGGGTGTTTATTCAAGGGGTTATTTTGTATGAGGTTTAAACAGGATCCAAATGAATCCTTGGGAAAGGAAATTTTTCCTGCACTTCCACTGTTTTTGTCACCTCTGGAGATGATGAGAGGAAGAAAAATATCCCACCTTGTATTTCTGATTTTTTGAGCAGTAACAGCTGAGCTGCAGGTAGAACCCAGACCAAAGCCTGGAGGTGCTGCTGGGTTAAAATAAATTTAATAAATTTAATGCCAGGTATTCCAGGATGATTCCATGCCCTGAAATCCTCACCCTGCTTTGTTTCAGATCCTTCTGGGGAGTGCAAACCCAACCTGTGCCTGTGTGGGCACTCCTAAAAGAGTTAAAAATGGTCTGGGTTGCACTTTATTTGGGATTTTAGGGATGTGTGGGTGTTTATTCAAGGGGTTATTTTGTATGAGGTTTAAGCAGGTAAATCCAAATGTATCCTTGGGAAAGGAAACCTTTCCCTGCATTTCCACTGTTTTTGTCACCTCTATAAATGATGAGAGAAAGAAAAATATCCCACCTTGTATTTCTGAGTTTCTGAGCTGCAGGTGGAACCCAGACCAAAGCCTGGAGGTGCTGCTGGGTTAAAGTAAATTTAATAAATTTAATGCCAGGTATTTTAGGATGATTCCAGACCCTGAAATCCTCACACTGCTTTATTTCAGATCCTTCTGGAGAGTGCAAACCCAACCTGTGCCTGTGTGGGCACTCCTAAAAGAGTTCAAAATTGTGTGGGTTTCTCCTTATTTGGGATTTTAGGGATGTGTGGGTGGAGGTTATTTTGTGTGAGGGTTAAGCAGGTAAATCCTTGGGAAAAGATACCTTTTCCTGCATTTCCACTGTTTTTGTCACCTCTGGAGATGATGAGAGGAAGAAAAATATCCCACCTTGTATTTCTGAGTTTCTGAGCTGCAGGTAGAACCCAGACCAAAGCCTGGAGGTGCTGCTGGGTTAAAATAAATTTAATAAATTTAATGCCAGGTATTTTAGGATGATTCCATGCCCTGAAATCCTCACCCTGCTTTGTTTTAGATCCTTCTGGGGAGTGCAAACCCAACCTGTGCCTGTGTGGGCACTCCTAAAAGAGTTAAAAATGGTCTGGGTTTCTCCTTATTTGGGATTTTAGGGATGTGTGGGTGTTTATTCAAGGGGTTATTTTGTATGAGGTTTAAACAGGATCCAAATGAATCCTTGGGAAAGGAAATTTTTCCTGCACTTCCACTGTTTTTGTCACCTCACTGTGAGGTATTTCAGGTGGTAGAAGGTGGATTTTTTGATGGTTAGCTGAGCTGTTCCCTTGATATCCTGTAAATACATTAACTATATAAAATAACTCCTTTTGCTGCTTATGGGGAGAATCAGAAGTGCTTTCCTCATTTTAGAACTGCAGATAAGAAGAAGAAAAATATCCCACCTTGTATTTCTGAGTTTCTGAGCTGCAGCTGCGACTCAGACCAAATCATGGAGGGTTAAAGTAAATTTAATAAATTTAATGCCAGGTATTTTAGGATGATTCCAGACCCTGAAATCCTCACCCTGCCTTCTTTCAGATCCTTCTGGAGAGTGCAAACCCAACCTGTGCCTGTGTGGGCACTCAAAAAAGAGCTTAAAAATAGCGTGGGTTGCACTTTATTTGGGATTTTAGGGATGTGTGGGTGGAGGTTATTTTGTATGAGGGTTAAGCAGGTAAATCCAAATGAATCCTTGGGAAAGGAAATTTTTCCTGCATTTCCACTGTTTTTGTCACCTCTATAAATGATGAGAGGAAGAAAAATACCCCACCTTGTATTTCTGAGTTTCTGAGCTGCAGCTGCAACTCAGACCAAAGCCTGAAGGTGCTGCTGGGTTAAAATAAATTTAATAAATTTAATGCCAGGTATTCCAGGATGATTCCATGCCCTGAAATCCTCACCCTGCTTTATTTCAGATCCTTCTGGAGAGTGCAAACCCAACCTGTGCCTGTGTGGGCACTCCTAAAAGAGTTAAAAATGGTCTGGGTTGCACTTTATTTGGGATTTTAGGGATGTGTGGGTGGAGGTTATTTTGTGTGAGGTTTAAGCAGGTAAATCCAAATGAATCCTTGGGAAAGGAAATTTTTCTGCTGTTTTTGTCACCTCTATAAATGATGAGAGGAAGAAAAATATCCCACCTTGTATTTCTGAGTTTCTGAGCTGCAGCTGCAACTCAGACCAAATCATGGAGGGTTAAAGTAAATTTAATAAATTTAATGCCAGGTATTTTAGGATGATTCCAGACCCTGAAATCCTCACCCTGCCTTGTTCCAGATCCTTCTGGAGAGTGCAAACCCAACCTGTGCCTGTGTGGGCACTCCTAAAAGAGTTAAAAATACCCTGGGTTGCACTTTATTTGGGATTTTAGGGATGTGTGGGTGTTTATTCAAGGGGTTATTTTGTATGAGGGTTAAACAGGATCCAAATGAATCCTTGGGAAAGGAAATTTTTCCTGCACTTCCACTGTTTTTGTCACCTCTATAAATGATGAGAGGAAGAAAAATATCCCACCTTGTATTTCCGAGTTTTTTGAGCAGTAACAGCTGAGCTGCAGGTGGAATTCAGACCAAAGCCTGGAGGTGCTGCTGGGTTAAAGTAAATTTAATAAATTTAATGCCAGGTATTTTAGGATGATTCCAGACCCTGAAATCCTCACCCTGCCTTGTTCCAGATCCTTCTGGAGAGTGCAAACCCAACCTGTGCCTGTGTGGGCACTCCTAAAAGAGTTCAAAATGGTCTGAGTTGCACTTTATTTGGGATTTTAGGGATGTGTGGGTGTTTATTCAAGGGGTTATTTTGTATGAGGTTTAAACAGGTAAATCCTTGGGAAAAGAAACATTTTCCTGCATTTCCACTGTTTTTGTCACCTCTAGAAATGATGAGAGGAAGAAAAATATCCCACCTTGTATTTCTGAGTTTTTTGAGCAGTAACAGCTGAGCTGCAAGTGGAACTCAGGCCAAAGCCTGGAGGTGCTGCTGGGTTAAAGTAAATTTAATAAATTTAATGCCAGGTATTTTAGGATGATTCCAGGCCCTGAAATCCTCACCCTGATTTGTTTTCTAGATCCTTCTGGGGAGTGCAACCCCAACCTGTGCCTGTGTGGGTACTCCTAAAAGAGTTAAAAATGGTGTGGGTTGCACTTTATTTGGGATTTTAGGGATGTGTGGGTGGAGGTTATTTTGTGTGAGGGTTAAGCAGGTAAATCCTTGGGAAAAGAAACCTTTTCCTGCACTTCCACTGTTTTTGTCACCTCTATAAATGATGAGAGGAAGAAAAATATCCCACCTTGTATTTCTGATTTTTTGAGCAGTAACAGCTGAGCTGCAGGTAGAACCCAGACCAAAGCCTGGAGGTGCTGCTGGGTTAAAATAAATTTAATAAATTTAATGCCAGGTATTTTAGGATGATTCCATGCCCTGGAATCCTCACCCTGCCTTGTTTTCCAGATCCTTCTGGAGAGTGCAACCCCAACCTGTGCCTGTGTGGGCACTCAAAAAAGAGCTTAAAAATAGTGTGGGTTGCACTTTCTTTGGGATTTTAGGGATGTGTGGGTGGAGGTTATTTTGTGTGAGGTTTAAGCAGGTAAATCCAAATGAATCCTTGGGAAAGGAAATTTTTCCTGCACTTCTGCTGTTTTTGTCACCTCTATAAATGATGAGAGAAGAAGAAAAATATCCCACCCTGTATTTCTGAGTTTCTGAGCTGCAGCTGCAACTCAGACCAAAGCCTGGAGGGTTAAAGTAAATTTAATAAATTTAATGCCAGGTATTCCAGGATGATTCCAGACCCTGGAATCTTCACCCTGCTTTGTTCCAGATCCTTCTGGAGAGTGCAAACCCAACCTGTGCCTGTGTGGGCACTCCTAAAAGAGTTAAAAATGGTCTGGGTTGCACTTTATTTGGGATTTTAGGGATGTGTGGGTGGAGGTTATTTTGTGTGAGGTTTAAGCAGGTAAATCCAAATGAATCCTTGGGAAAGGAAATTTTTCTGCTGTTTTTGTCACCTCTATAAATGATGAGAGGAAGAAAAATATCCCACCTTGTATTTCTGATTTTTTGAGCAGTAACAGCTGAGCTGCAGGTAGAACCCAGACCAAAGCCTGGAGGGTTAAAGTAAATTTAATAAATTTAATGCCAGGTATTTTAGGATGATTCCATGCCCTGAAATCCTCACCCTGCTTTGTTTTAGATCCTTCTGGAGAGTGCAAACCCAACCTGTGCCTGTGTGGGCACTCCTAAAAGAGTTAAAAATGGTCTGGGTTGCACTTTATTTGGGATTTTAGGGATGTGTGGGTGGAGGTTATTTTGTATGAGGGTTAAGCAGGTAAATCCAAATGAATCCTTGGGAAAGGAAATTTTTCCTGCATTTCCACTGTTTTTGTCACCTCACTGTGAGGTGTTTCAGGTGGTAGAAGGTGGATTTTTTGATGGTTAGCTGAGCTGTTCCCTTGATATCCTGTAAATACATTAACTATATAAAATAACTCCTTTTGCTGCTTGTGGGGAGAATCAGAAGTGCTTTCCTCATTTTAGAACTGCAGATGAGAAGAAGAAAAATATCCCACCTTGTATTTCTGAGTTTCTGAGCTGCAGGTGGAACCCAGACCAAATCATGGAGGGTTAATGTAAATTTAATAAATTTAATGCCAGGTATTTTAGGATGATTCCAGACCCTGAAATCCTCACCCTGCTTTGTTTCAGATCCTTCTGGGGAGTGCAAACCCAACCTGTGCCTGTGTGGGCACTCCTAAAAGAGTTAAAAATGGTCTGGGTTGCACTTTATTTGGGATTTTAGGGATGTGTGGGTGGAGGTTATTTTGTATGAGGTTTAAACAGGTAAATCCAAATGCATCCTTGGGAAAGGAAATTTTTCCTGCACTTCCACTGTTTTTGTCACCTCACTGTGAGGTGTTTCAGGTGGTAGAAGATGAATTTTTGTTAACTATGATTGCTTTGGTGGGCAGCTGAGCTGTTCCCTTGATATCCTGTAAATACATTAACTATATAAAATAACTCCTTTTGCTGCTTGTGGGGAGAATCAGAAGTGCTTTCCTCATTTTAGAACTGCAGATGAGAAGAAGAAAAATATCCCACCTTGTATTTCTGAGTTTCTGAGCTGCAGCTGCAACTCAGACCAAAGCCTGGAGGTGCTGCTGGGTTAAAGTAAATTTAATAAATTTAATGCCAGGTATTTTAGGATGATTCCAGGCCCTGAAATCCTCACCCTGCCTTGTTTTCCAGATCCATCTGGGGAGTGCAACCCCGACCTGCGGCTGCGCGGGCACCAGAAGGAGGGGTACGGGCTCTCCTGGAACCCCAACCTGAGCGGGCACCTGCTCAGTGCCTCCGATGACCACGTGAGTGCCCGGGCACAGCCGTGCCCTGGGGAGGGCAAAGCACCCTGGCCTTGAGGGGAACAGGGTCTAAAAATGTCAATTTTCAATATTTTTGTTCATTTTCTTGTGGGATACATCCTGGGTTTGAGGGGAAAGAGCATCTAAAAATGTAGATTTTTAATATTTTTGTTAATTTTCTTGTGGGATACATGCTGGGTTTGATGCGGGAAGAGAATCTAAAATTGTAAATTTTTACGCTTTTGTTGTTTTAAAGATCTTTTTCTTGTGGGATACATCCTGGGTTTGAGGGGAACAGGGTCTCAAAATGTAAAATTTTAATATTTTTGTTCATTTCCCTGTGGGATACATGCTAGGTTTGAGGGAAAGAGAGTCTAAAAATGTCAATTTTCAATATTTTTGTTCATTTTCTTGTGGGATTCATCCTGGGTTTCTCTTCAGGGGGAAGAGAATGTAAAATTGTGTAAAGATCTTTTTCTTGTGGGATACATCCTGGGTTTGAGGGGAACAGGGTCTAAAAATGTCAATTTTCAATATTTTTGTTCATTTGAATGTGGGATACATCCTGGGTTTGAAGGGGAAGAGAGTCTAAAAATGTCAATTTTCAATATTTTTGTTCATTTTCTTGTGGGATACATCCTGGGTTTGAGGGGGAAGAGAATCTAAAATTGTAAATTTTTACATTTTTGTTGTTTTAAAGATCTTTTGCTTGTGGGATACATCCTGGGTTTGAGGGGAAAGAGGGTCTAAAAATGTCAATTTTTAATATTTTTGTTCATTTGAATGTGGGATACATCCTGGGTTTGAGGGGGAAGAGAATCTAAAATTGTAAATTTTTACGCTTTTGTTGTTTTAAAGATCATTTTCTTGTGGGATACACCCTGGGTTTTTAGGGAAAGAGGGTCTAAAAATGTCAATTTTTACATTTTTGTTGTTTTAAAGATTTTTTTTCTTGTGGGATACATCCTGGGTTTGAGGGAGAAGAGAATCTAAAATTGTAAATTTTTACGCTATTGTTGTTTTAAAGATCTTTTTCTTGTGGGATACATCCTGGGTTTGAGAGGGAAGAGAGTCTAAAAGTGTAAATTTTTAATATTTTTGTTGTTTTAAAGATCTTTTTCTTGTGGGATGCATCCTGGTTTTGAGGGGCAGGAGGGAAAGAGAGTCTGAATATGAAATTTTTTACATTTTTGTTGTTTTCAAGACCATTTGCTTGTGGGATGCATCCTGTGTTTGAAGGGAAAGAGAGTCTAAAATTGTAAATTTTTACATTTTTGTTATTTTAAATACTATTTGCTTGTGGGATGCATCCTGGGTTTGAGAGGGAAGAAAGTCTGAAATTGTAAATTTTTATGCTTTTGTTGTTTTAAAGATTTTTTTCTTGTGGGATGCACCCTGGGTTTGATGGGGCAGGAGGGAAAGAGACTCTGAAGATGTAAATTTTTAATATTTTTGTTGTTTTAAAGATTTTTTTTCTTGTGGGATACATGCTGGGTTTGAGGGGAAAGAGAGTCTGAAGATGTAAATTTTTACATTTTTGTTATTTTAAATACTATTTGCTTGTGGGATACATCCTGGGTTTGATGGGGCAGGAGGGAAAAAGAATCTGAAGATGTAAATTTTTTACATTTTTGTTGTTTTAAATACCATTTGCTTGTGGGATGCATCCTGGGTTTCAGGGGGAAGAGAGTCTAAAATTGTAAATTTTTATGCTTTTGTTGTTTTAAAGATTTTTTTCTTGTGGGATGCATCCTGGGTTTGAAGGGAAAGAGAATCTAAAATTGTAAATTTTTACATTTTTGTTGTTTTAAAGATCATTTTCTTGTGGGATTCATCCTGGGTTTGAGGGGAAAGAGGGTCTAAAAATGTCAATTTTTAATATTTTTGTTCATTTTCTTGTGGGATTCATCCTGGGTTTCAGGGGAAAGAGTGTCTAAAAATGTAAATTTTCAATATTTTTGTTCATTTTCTTGTGGGATACATCCTGGGTTTGAGGGGAACAGGGTCTCAAAATGTAAATTTTCAATATTTTTGTTCATTTGAATGTGGGATGCATCCTGGTTTTGAGGGGAAAAAGTGTCTAAAAATGTCAATTTTCAATATTTTTGTTCATTTGCTTGTGGGATACATCCTGGGTTTGAGAGGGAAGAGAGTCTGAAATTGTAAATTTTTACATTTTTGTTATTTTAAATACTATTTGCTTGTGGGATACACCCTGGGTTTGATGGGGCAGGAGGGAAAGAGAATGTGAATATGAAATTTTTTACATATTCATATACATATTTTTTACAAAATTTTTGTTGTTTTAAAGACCATTTGCTTGTGGGATACACCCTGGGTTTCAGGGGGAAGAGAATCTAAAATTGTAAATTTTTACACTTTTGTTGTTTTAAATACTATTTGCTTGTGGGATACACCCTGGGTTTGATGGGGCAGGAGGGAAAGAGAATCTGAATATGAATTTTTTTACATTTTTGTTGTTTTAAAGATCATTTGCTTGTGGGATACACCCTGGGTTTGAAGGGAGAAAAGAATCTAAAATTGTAAATTTTTACACTTTTGTTGTTTTAAATACTATTTGCTTGTGGAATGTATCCTGGGTTTGAGGGGGAAGAGAATCTAAAATTGCAAATTTTTACGCTTTTATTGTTTTAAAGATTTTTTTCTTGTGGGATACATCCTGGGTTTCAGGGGGAAGAGAATCTAAAATTGTAAATTTTTACATTTTTGTTATTTTAAATACTATTTGCTTGTGGGATACATCCTGGGTTTGAGGGGAAAGAGGGTCTAAAAATGTAAATTTTTAATATTTTTGTTCATTTTCTTGTGGGATACATCCTGGGTTTGATGGGGCAGGAGGGAAAGAGAGTCTGAAATTGTAAATTTTTACATTTTTGTTATTTTAAATACTATTTTTTTGTGGGATACACCCTGGTTTTGAGGGAGAAGAGAATCTAAAATTGTAAATTTTTACATTTTTGTTATTTTAAATACTATTTGCTTGTGGGATGCATCCTGGGTTTGAGAGGGAAGAAAGTCTGAAATTGTAAATTTTTACATTTTTGTTGTTTTAAATACCATTTTCTTGTGGGATACATCCTGGTTTTGAAGGGAAAGAGGGTCTAAAAATGTAAACTTTTACATTTTCGTTGTTTTTAAAGATCATTTTCTTATGGGATACACCCTGGGTTTGAGGGGGAAGAGAATCTAAAATTGTAAATTTTTACATTTTTGTTGTTTTAAATACTATTTTCTTGTGGGATACACCCTGGATTTGATGGGGCAGGAGGGAAAGAGAATCTGAATCTGAACTTTTTTACATTTTTGTTGTTTTCAAGACCATTTGCCTGTGGGACATCAGTGCTGTTCCCAAGGAAGGCAAGGTGGTGGATGCCAAGACCATTTTCACGGGACACACGGCCGTGGTGGAAGATGTGTCCTGGCACCTCCTGCACGAATCCCTCTTTGGATCTGTTGCTGATGACCAGAAACTCATGATGTAAGTGAGGAAAAACCCTTCACAAATTCTTTCTGCTCTGTTGTGTGTTTTCACAAAATATTTCTTTCCTTTCTGTGAAATTTTTTGAAATTTGGGGGGAGCCATCAAGTCACAAAAAATGTTTGTTTGCACCAAGGGTGACCCCAGTGCCCCCATAATCAATGAAATGGGGTACAGATAATTCCATAATCAATGAAATGAGCTACAGATAATTCCATAATCAATGAAATGGGCTACAGATAATTCCATAATCAATGAAATGGGGTACAGATAATTCCATAATCAATGAAATGAGCTACAGATAATTCCATAATCAATGAAATGGGGTACAGATAATTCCATAATCAATGAAATGGGGTACAGATAATTCCATAATCAATGAAATGGGGTACAGATAATTCCATAATCAATGAAATGAGCTACAGATAATTCCATAATCAATGAAATGAGCTACAGATAATTCCATAATCAATGAAATGGGGTACAGATAATTCCATAATCAATGAAATGAGCTACAGATAATTCCATAATCAATGAAATGAGCTACAGATAATTCCATAATCAATGAAATGGGGTACAGATAATTCCATAATCAATGAAATGGGGTACAGATAATTCCATAATCAATGAAATGGGGTACAGATAATTCCATAATCAATGAAATGGGGTACAGATAATTCCATAATCAATGAAATGGGGTACAGATAATTCCATAATCAATGAAATGGGGTACAGATAATTCCATAATCAATGAAATGGGGTACAGATAATTCCATAATCAATGAAATGGGGTACAGATAATTCCATAATCAATGAAATGAGACACAGATAATTCCATAATCAATGAAATGGGCTACAGATAATTCCATAATCAATGAAATGGGGTACAGATAATTCCATAATCAATGAAATGGGGTACAGATAATTCCATAATCAATGAAATGAGCTACAGATAATTCCATAATTAATGAAATGGGGTACAGATAATTCCATAATCAATGAAATGGGGTACAGATAATTCCATAATCAATGAAATGGGGTACAGATAATTCCATAATCAATGAAATGAGCTACAGATAATTCCATAATCAATGAAATGAGCTACAGATAATTCCATAATCAATGAAATGAGACACAAACCTTTGTTAATTCCATTTTTTGTCCTCCCAGCTGGGACACCAGGTCCAACAACACATCCAAGCCCAGCCATTCCGTGGATGCTCACACAGCTGAGGTGAATTGCCTCTCCTTCAACCCCTACAGTGAGTTTATCCTGGCCACAGGATCAGCTGATAAGGTATTTCTGCATTTTGCAGCATCCTGGCTCACTTTATAGGGGAAAAATCCACCTTGGTTACTTCAACAAAATATTTTTATATTTTTTTTTCCCCCTAGACTGTTGCTCTGTGGGACTTGAGGAACCTTAAACTGAAGCTGCACTCCTTTGAATCACATAAAGATGAAATATTTCAGGTATTTAAAAAAATTATTAAAATTAAATTAAAATTAAATTAAATTTAAATTAAAATTAATTATTAAAATTAAAAAAAAATTATCTTTTATCCTCATAGATATAGTTCTACTCAGCAGCCTGGAAAAGGAAAGTAATTCTTCCACAATATTTTTACACTTAAAAATTCATATTTTATTTTTTTCTTGGTGTTGTTATTGTGGACCTGCAGTGCAGAAAGGGATCAGGGCAATGCTGAGGAGCTTTCAGCACAGCAGGAGGATGAAATGGGAGCAGAGTCCATTCAATTATTCATGGCTGCAGAGTTTGCATCTCCTCAGCCTGACCTGCAGGAAGCTTTCACTCCCTCTGACAAAAGAGAATTTCCTGCTGGAAATTGAGAATTTTCACTTCACACCTGCTTAGCAGATCCAATATTTCCATCTCCAGCTCGTGCCTTAATCACAGGAAAAATATGTAGAAGTTTTTTGGGGTTTTTTTTGCTGCAGGGATTATCAGTTCAGACTGTGTCATGTCTAAATAAAATCCCTTTAACTCCCTCTGACAAAAGAGAATTTCCTGCTGGAAATTGAGAATTTTCACTTCACACCTGCTTAGCAGATTCAATATTTCCATCTCCAACTCGTGCCTTAATCACAGGAAAAATATGTAGAATTTTTTTTTTTTTTTTGCAGGGATTATCAGTTCAGACTGTGTCATGTCTAAATAAAATCCCTTTAACTCCCTCTGACAAAAGAGAATTTCCTGCTGGAAATTGAGAATTTTCACTTCACACCTGCTTAGCAGATCCAATATTTCCATCTCCAGCTCGTGCCTTAATCACAGGAAAAATATGTAGAATTTTTTTTTCTTTTTTGCTGCAGGGATTATCAGTTCAGACTGTGTCATGTCTAAATAAAATCCCTTTAACTCCCTCTGACAAAAGAGAATTTCCTGCTGGAAATTGAGAATTTTCACTTCACACCTGCTTAGCAGATCCAATATTTCCATCTCCAGCTCGTGCCTTAATCACAGGAAAAATATGTAGAAGTTTTTGGGTTTTTTTTTGCTGCAGGGATTATCAGTTCAGACTGTGTCATGTCTAAATAAAATCCCTTTAACTCCCTCTGACAAAAGAGAATTTCCTGCTGGAAATTGAGAATTTTCACTTCACACCTGCTTAGCAGATCCAATATTTCCATCTCCAGCTCGTGCCTTAATCACAGGAAAAATATGTAGAAGTTTTATTTTTTTTTTTGCTGCAGGGATTATCAGTTCAGACTGTGTCATGTCTAAATAAAAATCCCAGAATCCTGAAATGCCACATTAGTGGGCAGAATTCTGTGTTCCTGCCTAATCCTGTGATCCTATTAGGAGTGCTGTGTTCTGGAGAGCTTTATCTCCAGCAGGAGCAGTAAATTAGAAATTTGGGCAGTTCAGCTGAATTACAGTGATTTCTTTTCATGTGAGAGCTGTGCCTGCTGCTGAAGGAGCCTGTGGCTTTTATTTGTGCAATCCTGGTGAAGATAAGGAGCACTGTTTGCACTGGGAACCACGTGGGTTTTGTTAAAGGACAAGTTCCAGGTGGCACTTGGTGCTGAAATGGCTTTTTTTGGGTGTGAATATTCACAATTCTTCCTGTGATAAATGTTATTTACAATATTTGTGTTGAGTTCTTGTAGGGCTTTCAGGGTGCAAAATTAAGTGTTGTGTTACAATTTTTTAAAACTTACTTTTAAATTTAATAAATATATTTATTATATATAATATATAAATATATTTATATATAATATATAAATATATATATTATAATATGTTATAATATATTAATATATATTAATATATATACATATATTAAATTATATTATAATATTTATATATAAATTATATATATAAATATATAAATATGATTTTATATATAATATATAAATATGTTAAATTAAATAAATGTAATGAATTAAATTAAATTTAATAAATTAAAAAAAACTTTGGAATTTATCCAAAGTTATTGGATAAATGTTATTTACACTATTTGTGTTGAGTTCTTGTAGGGCTTTCAGGGTGCAAAATGAACTGTTGTGTTACAATTTTTTAAAACTTACTTTTAAATTTAATAAATATATTTATTATATGTAATATATAAATATATTTATATATAATATATAAATATATTTATATATAATATATTATAATATATTAATATATATTAATATATAAATATATTAAATTATATAATAATATTTATATATAAATTATATATAAATATATAAATATATTTATATATAATGTATAAATATATTTATATATAATATATTATAATATATTAATATATATTAATATATATAAATATATTAAATTATATTATAATATTTATATATAAATTATATATATAAATATATTTATATATAATATATAAATATATTAAATTAAATAAATGTAATGAATTAAATGAAATTGAATAAATTCAAAAAACTTTGGAATTTATCCCTGTCTGCAGGTTCAGTGGTCTCCCCATAATGAAACCATCCTGGCCTCCAGTGGCACAGACCGCAGGCTAAACGTGTGGGACTTGAGGTAAATCCCAAATTCCTCAAAATATTACTGATGAATTCCATCACACCTCAAAAAACAAATTTAAAAACCCTCAACCCTCACCTTTTTCCTTTGTTTCCTCTCTGTTTTTTTGCAGTAAAATTGGAGAGGAGCAATCCCCTGAGGATGCTGAGGATGGGCCCCCAGAGCTCTTGGTGAGCCTTTGCACTCTCATTAATTAATTTCACTTATTACTCACCCTGCAATGCAAATTTCCAACCATTCCCCTTTTCCTTTCCCCAATCCCAGTTTATCCATGGTGGTCACACTGCAAAGATCTCGGATTTCTCCTGGAATCCCAACGAGCCCTGGGTCATTTGTTCTGTATCAGAAGATAATATCATGCAAGTCTGGCAAATGGTGAGTTCTTTGGCTGCCTTGAAATTCCTGGATTTCAGCATTCCTGCTTTTCTTTACAGCCCTCAGAATTCCCCAGTTTGAACAGTGCAATCTCCTTTAGATGTGGCCAAAGAAGTTTCCAAATACTCAGGAGATGTTTTGTGTTTAAAACAAAACAAATGCTGGTGCAGAAGGAAATTTTTCCTTTCTGTGTGTGAGAACCAAGGATGAAATTGAGATTTCTGTATTATTGTCTTAAGGAATATTTGAGATTTCATTCTCCAAAGATGAAAGAGGTGCTGGTGAACAGGAACAGTTTGCTGGCCCCTATTTTCCCAGCTGCTGAAGGTTTTGGAAAACAATCCTGACCTTTGACAAAACCATTTTCCTATTTTTTTTGTTTATCTCTAAATTTTATTCTTGGCAATTTTCTATGTAATTCTTCTAGAAAGTGCTGCTGAGTAAAACAAATACTTGAAACTCTTTTGTGAGTTTTGCAGTGGACTCTCCTTCAGCAAATCCCTTTTTACAGGATATTTTTTCACTCCTGGATTTATGGATAAAGTTATTTGTAAATCAGGGATGGGTGATCCATACCTGCAAATTGAAACTCATTTGTGAGTTTTTCAGTGGACTCTCCTTCAGCAAATCCCTTTTTACAGGATATTTTTTCACTCCTGGATTTATAGATAAAGTTATTTGTAAATCAGGGATGAGTGATCCATGTCTGCAAATTGAGTTTCACAAATCACAAATGAGTTTCAATTTATGAGTTTGCAGTGGACTCTCCTTCAGCAGATCCCTTTTTACAGGATATTTTTTCACTCCTGCATTTAAGGATAAAGTTGTTTTTGTTGCTGTTTCAATGTAAATCAGGGATGAGTGATCCATATCTACAAATTGAGTTTCACAAATCACAAATGAGTTTCAATTTGTGAGTTTTGCATGGACTCTCCTTTAGCAGATCCCTTTTTACAGGATATTTTTTCACACCTGGATTTATAGATAAAATAGTTTGTAAATCCATATCTGCAAATTGAAACTCATTTTTGAGTTTGCAGTGGACTCTCCTTCAGCAGATCCCTTTTTACAGGATATTTTTTCACTCCTGGATTTATAGATAAGGTTGTAAATCAGGGATGGGTGATCCATATCTGCAAATTGAAACTCATTTTTGAGTTTTGCATGGACTCTCCTTCAGCAGATTCCTTTTTACAGGATATTTTTTCACTCCTGCATTTATGGATAAAGTTGTTTGTAAATCCATATCTGCAAATTGAAACTCTTTTGTGAGTTTTCAGTGGACTCTCCTTCAGCAAATCCCTTTTTACAGGATATTTTTTCACTCCTAGATTTATAGATAGGATTGTTTGTGTTGCTGTTTTAATGTAAATCAGGGATGAGTGATCCATATCTACAAATTGAGTTTCACAAATGAGTTTCAATTTGTGAGTTTTCAGTGGACTCTCCTTTAGCAGATCCCTTTTTACAGGATATTTTTTCACTCCTGGATTTATAGATAAAGTTATTTGTAAATCAGGGATGGGTGATCCATATCTGCAAATTGAAACTCTTTTGTGAGTTTTCAGTGGACTCTCCTTCAGCAGATCCCTTTTTACAGGATATTTTTGCACTCCTGCATTTAAGGATAAAGTTGTTTTTGTTGCTGTTTCAATGTAAATCAGGGATGAATGATCCATGCCTGCAAATTGAGTTTCACAAATCACAAATGAGTTTCAATTTATGAGTCTTGCATGAACTCTCCTTCAGCAGATCCCTTTTTACAGGATATTTTTTCACTCCTGGATTTATGGATAAAGTTGTGTGTGTTGCTGCTTTAATGTAAATCAGGGATGAGTGATCCATATCTACAAATTGAGTTTCACAAATGAGTTTCAATTTGTGAGTTTTCAGTGGACTCTCCTTTAGCAGATCCCTTTTTACAGGGTATTTTTTCACTCCTGGATTTATAGATAAGATTGTTTTTGTTGCTGTTTCAATGTAAATCAGGGATGAGTGATCCATATCTACAAATTGAGTTTCACAAATCACAAATGAGTTTCAATTTGTGAGTTTTGCAGTGGACTCTCCTTCAGCAAATCCCTTTTTACAGGATATTTTTTCACTCCTGCATTTAAGTATAAAGTTGTTTGTGTTGCTGTTTTAATGTAAATCAGGGATGAGTGATCCATACCTGCAAATTGAAACTCATTTGTGATTCTTGCATGGACTCTCCTTCAGCAGATTCCTTTTTACAGGATATTTTTTCACTCATGCATTTAAGGATAAAGTTGTTTTTGTTGCTGTTTTAATGTAAATCAGGGATGAGTGATCCATATCTGCAAATTGAAACTCATTTTTGAGTTTTGCAGTGGACTCTCCTTCAGCAGATTCCTTTTTACAGGATATTTTTTCACTCCTGGATTTATAGATAAAATAGTTTGTAAATCCATACCTGCAAATTGAAATTCATTTGTGATTCTTGCATGGACTCTCCTTTAGCAGATCCCTTTTTACAGGATATTTTTTCACTCCTGGATTTATAGATAGGATTGTTTGTGTTGCTGTTTTAATGTAAATCAGGGATGAGTGATCCATACCTGCAAATTGAAACTCATTTGTGATTCTTGCATGGACTCTCCTTCAGCAGATTCCTTTTTACAGGATATTTTTTCACTCCTGCATTTATAGATAAAGTTATTTGTAAATCAGGGATGGGTGATCCATACCTGCAAATTGAGTTTCACAAATCACAAATGAGTTTCAATTTGTGAGTTTTGCAGTGGACTCTCCTTTAGCAAATCCCTTTTTACAGGATATTTTTTCACTCCTGCATTTATGGATAAAGTTGTTTGTAAATCCATATCTGCAAATTGAAACTCTTTTGTGAGTTTTGCAGTGGACTCTCCTTCAGAAAATCTCTTTTTACAGGATATTTTTTCACTCCTGCATTTATGGATAAAGTTTGTGTTGCTGCTTTAATGTAAATTAGGGATGGGTGATCCATACCTGCAAATTAAAACTCATTTTTGAGTTTTGCAGTGGATTCTCCTTTAGCAAATCCCTTTTTACAGGATATTTTTTCACTCCTGGATTTATAGATAAAGTTATTTGTAAATCAGGGATGGATGATCCATACCTGCAAATTGAAACTCTTCTGTGAGTTCTTGCTGATTCTTGCATGGACTCTCCTTCAGCAGATCCCTTTTTACAGGATATTTTTGCACTCCTGCATTTAAGGATAAAGTTGTTTTTGTTGCTGTTTCAATGTAAATCAGGGATGAATGATCCATGCCTGCAAATTAAAAAATTCCCAGAAGTTTTTGGGGGTGGAATCCTGTCCAAAAGTTGGGAATTGCTCCCTGAGTGTCTCCACCCTGTCCTGCAGGCAGAGAACATCTACAACGATGAAGATCCCGAAGGAAGCGTGGATCCAGAAGGTCAAGGATCCTAAATGGAAACTTCCCCCTGGTTTTTTCTTTCTCCTTTTCTTCCCTCTCAGCCCTCAGATTGACTTAACACTGGTTTTGAGACACACACACGTTGATTTTTGTGTTCAGCCATCCTCCTGTAGATCCCACCACCCAAAAAAAGGGAAAATAAAAATGCTCAGCCCCCTCAGGCAGGCAGGTCAGTGCTGTAGCTCCAGAATTCCTACAGCTGCCTCCTTTATTGGTCTGGCTGTCCCTTTTTTCCTGCCTTCATGCTTGGGATTAGTTTTTTTTTTTCCTCTCTTTTGCTTGCTGCCTAATTTAAACAAAAGTTAAATTGGCAGAGCTGCCCAAATGGGCTTGAGCCAGCAGAGATGATCCAAGTGTTAATCCCCTGACAAGCTCAGAAATGGTGTGGAAGGTCTTGTCCTCCTCAGAAACCTTGGAATTCCTTTAGTTATCTGTTCTTTGTGGCTTTTTCTGCCTTTGCAGATACAAGTTCTGACTTGAACTGAAATTTTTCCTTTTTTTTTTTTTTTTGGCAATTCTGGATTTTTCATTCCTTCCTTCCTTTCCCTTTCCTCCCTCCTGCTGGCTGCCAGCAATTTTGGTTTTAGCTATTCCTGCAGAGCCCCTTTCACCTGCCATGGTTTTTTTTTGCTCTGTTGTTGCATTTCTCGAGCTGTGTTTTTCACATCACCTTCCTTTCCTTGCTGTGAAATGATTTTCTGAAATTTTGGGAAGCCCTGCAGTTGTAAAAGGTGTTTGTCTGTGCCCTCAGCAGCCTTGGCAGCTGGTGGAAAACAAATGAAATGTGGAGAAAATCAACTTTTTTTAGGAGTTTAGTCCTTGCCCACAGGGTCCTGCTCGTCTTCCACACCAGCAGCCTGTTCTCCATCTCCTCGTGACTCATTGAGTGTTCTGCAGTTGGAATAAAGTTTTTCTACATAAATGCTGCCAAGTTGGAGGAGTTTTTGTGTGTTTTTTTCTGCATTTATTGCTTTGCTGAGGGTGTTTTCAGGGTGGTCTCTGCCTATGTGTGTCCATGAGTTTGGGTGCTTTAATTTTTAAGACATGAAATTGGATTTTTTTCTCCCCCTCTCATTTCTGCTGCTTTGTGAAATAAATTGATGAGCACTCAAACAATTTTTCTTCCCCTCAAGCCTTGCTGCTTTCTCTGCCTTCAGCCCTTTCCACAAATGTTTTTTTTTGTTATCCTGCAGCACAACTTTTAACACAAACACCTCAGTTTGATCAATTTGGGTCCTTAAACTCTGACCTTTTATTTTCAGTGTGAGACTCGATATAAAGTGGAAAAACCTCTTCCCCACCACCTCCTTTCTGTGGAGCATGTCCCAGTACAGCAGAAACTCTTGAAATACAAAAGAAAATCCTCTTCAAAGGAGAAAGCTTCTCTTGCATGTAAACTTTAAAAGTCAAACCCCCCTAACTTCCAGAATTTGAACAACATTTTCCCAAACACAGCAAAACATCAATCAGTTATTCCTCATCCATATCCTTTGTTCAGTACAAAGATATTTTGTTTTTTTTTTTGGTTCTGCTCCTCTGGGGAAAAGCAAAGAGCAGCAGCAGCTGGGGAAATACCCAAGGAAAAAGATTGGAAATTCAAATTGGAAATTCAAATTGGAAATTCAAATTGGAAATTCAAAGATTGGAATTCCCAGCTCCAGGCAGCTGCTGCACATCAGGCAGGGTAAAGCAGCACGAGGAGAATCCCTTGCATCCTCTGTCCATTGGTTTTTTTGCTACAAAGAGGAAAATTCTGTGGTTCTAAGAGTCCTGCTCTGCTTTTTCCTCCGGTTTGCAGAGGTGCCCGTAGATTTCTAAGCAGCTCCTGTGAGGGGAGAAAGGAAAATCAGGCTGTGGAATATTTACATCAATGCTTTGGCTGGAGAAAAAAGGGGGGAAAAAAGTTATTTTCATAATATGGAAGAAAAAGGAATTGGGAAATGCTTCAAGGGGCTCATTCCATGGTTTGGAGTGGCCTTGGCAAACAGGATTTCACAGAAGGAAATGTCATTTTTGGGGGGCTCGTGGAAAAGGCAGCTCAGAGCTGCACTTAACTCTGAGCTCCCCAGAGCAAAGTGAAACCCCATTTAAAGGTGTCAGCACTTCCAGGGGTGGCAATTTGTGAATTCCAGGAGTTAAGAGGCTCCAGAAATACAGATTTAAATGTTGGGCTGTGATTTAGAAAACCCAGGCTGCAAGGGCAGGGTGGTGTTGGGATCTGGGCTGAATCCTGAATGCAGTTTGCAGGCTGAGAGCTCATCCCTGTGCTGGATAAAAAACCTTTGGGGTTTTGGGGAATATCCTGGGTGGAGAAGGGGAAAAAGGAATGCTGACAAAAACTGAGGGTGCAGGAAATGGTGAGGCTGGAATAACACAGCAGCTCCAAACTGGGTGTGCAAAACAATCCACAAACTCATGGACATCTTCTGGAGCTTTACAAATTCACATTGCACAGCACTCATGGAGTGAAACCAGGACAGAACAGCTCCAGCATCCCCAGCCCGGCTTCCCAAAGCCAAACCTCAGCTCCTTCCCACACATTCCTGAGGAAACACCGCTTAAACTGCCCCTCCTGCTCCTTGGGAAGCCGCTCCACCACTCCTGGGAGCTTCCAGCAAATCCCTCTGTGCTGTTGTGCAAAGGAGCTGGGATTGCTGCTGGGGCCCAGGAGCAGGAGCCCTGAGCTGTGTGACCCCACTGTGGGCTTCTCCTCAGCGTCCTTCTTATCCTCCCATCCCTGTGACCCCACTGTGGGCTCCTCTCCGCCTTCCTTCTCCTGTTCCCATCCCTGTAACCCCATTGTGGGTTCCTCCCCACCATCCCTTCCCTTTTCCCAGCTCTGTAACCCCATTGTGGGCTCCTCCTCACCTTTCTTCTCCTTTTCCCATCCCTCTGACCCCACTGTGAGCTCCTCTCCACCATCCCTTCCCTCTTCCCATCCCTGTGACCCCACTCTGGGTCCTCCCCTGCATCCCTTCTGTCCTCCCAGCCCTGTGACCTCACTGTGAGCTCCTCTCCACCTTCCTTCTGTTCCCATCCTTGTGACCCCATTATGGGTTCCTCTCCACTATCCCTTCCTTCTCCCAGCCCTGTAACTCCACTGTGGGTCCTCCTGGCCCTGTGACCCCACTGTGAGCTCCTCTCCATCCCTGTAACCCCATTGTGGACTCCTCCCCGCATCCCCTTCCCTTTCTCCAGCTCTGTACCCCATGTGGGCTCCTCCTCCCCCTTCCTTCTCCTTTCCCATCCCTTGACCCCACTGTGGGCTCTCTCACCATCCTCATTCTCCATCCTTCTGACCCCATTGTGGGCTTCTCCTCACCATCCTTCTTATCCTCCCATCCCTCTGACCCCACTGTGAGCTCCTCTCCACCTTCCTTCCCATCCTTGTGACCCCACTGTGGGCTCCTCACCATCCCTCTGACCCTGCTGTGGGTCCTCCTGGCCCTGTGACCCCACTGTGGGTTCCTCCCCACCATCTCTCTCCTTTTCCCATCCCTGTAACCCCACTGTGAACTCCTGTCCATCCCTCTGACCCCACTGTGGGTTCCTCTCCGCCTTCCTTCTCCTGTTCCCATCCTTGTGACCCCACTGTGGGTTCCTCCCCACCATCCCTCTCCTTTTCCCAGCTCTGTGACCCCACTGTGGGGCTCTCTCTCCATCATCCCTTCCTCCTCCCATCCCTCTGACCCACTGTGAGCTCCTGTCCATCCTGTGACCCACTGTGACTCCTCTCCATCCTGTGACCCCATGTGGCTCCTCTCCATCCCTGTGACCCCATTGTGGGCTCCTCTCCACCATCCCTTCCCTTCTCCCAGCCCTGTGACCCCACTGTGGGCTCCTCTCCACCATCCTTCCCTTCGTTCCTCCAGCCTCTGTGGGCTCCTCATCACCACCCCTTCCCTCCTCCCATCCCTGTGACCCCACTGTGGGTTCCTCTCCACCATCCCTCTCCTGTTCCCATCCTTGTGACCCCACTGTGGGTTCCTCCCCACCATCCCTCTCCCCCTCCCAGCCCCTCTGCCCCTCGGGGATGACCCCCAAGCTCACTTGTAGATGGAGAGCTCCCGATGGAGGCTGGTCCTGAG
This sequence comes from Zonotrichia leucophrys gambelii, assembly GCF_028769735.1. Taxonomy (NCBI): domain Eukaryota; kingdom Metazoa; phylum Chordata; class Aves; order Passeriformes; family Passerellidae; genus Zonotrichia; species Zonotrichia leucophrys. The sequence goes on along the minus strand of NC_088192.1, from coordinate 1,749,372 downwards.
CTCCTCCAGCTCCTGGTTCTTGCGTTGCTGGAGCTGCACCCCGTTCTTGAGCTCCTTCAGCCTGTCCTCCAGCTCCTCCACCTGCTCCTGCAGGGACAAAACGAGTTCAGAGCTGAAATTCTCCTCAGGGATCTCCCTGTGCGTGGCGCTGCTGGGGACAAGCACAGCCAGGCTGCCCCTGCCCAACCACCCTGCAAATAAATCTTTGTTTTGGCACAAAGGTGGGGATTTGGGCTGGGCTGGGCCGTGTTTTGTCCTCAGGCTTCTCCTGCCTGCTTGGTTTTGTCCCCTGAACCGCTTGGTGTGTGTTTTGAGACGCTGCCAGAGCTGTATAAACCCGTGAGTCAGAAGGAGATAAATGAGGAATTTGGGAAAAGGAAAATGTGGAGGCACAAAAGGGATCCAAAAAACCCTGAAAACCCATAGTGGGGGTTCTGGTGGTTCTGATCCCCATCCCAGCAGGGAGGAGCTGTGAGGGAAGGGCAGGGGCAGCTTCCAGAAACTGCTGGGAGGAGGCAGCGGCTGCGAGCCGAGAACTGAGAGCGTTGAAAGGGGGGAGATGAATTGTGGAGCCTCTCTGCCAAATGTGCTCTTGCAGAGATTGAATTGCCTTGTCCCTCAGGCCAAGGGCACGCCTGGCCCAGCCAAACTGCCCTCCCTGGAGGCGGCCTGGGGCTCTGGGGACATGGGTGAGACCCTTCCTGGCAGAACCTGCCCCAGCAGGAAGGGGATTTGTAAGAAAATCCACCTGTATTTAAAACTGGCTTTTCTTGGCTCAGCGCTGTGCTCAGAGGAGCTGTGGGAAGTGTCTGGTGCCGGTGCTCAGCAGCATCGCTGAGCTTTGGGAAGGAAATCTCCCATCCCTTCCACCTTCTGAGGGGCCAAAACCAAGGGAATATATTCAGGAAAAACCCATTTTCCAAGCTGGGTGAAGCCCCACCACATCTCTGGGTTTGCCTTATGCCCATGTTTCACCTGGCCCATGCCAGGGTGTGGGATAACTCTGATTCCAACCAGCAGGAGATGTTCCAAATCCTTCCCATCCTCATCCACCCCATTTCCCTGGGCCCTACAAGCAAATCCCTGGATGCCAAGCACAGCTCCCACTCTCCAAACAAAATGTGGAGCTGTGCTCGGCACCCAGGGATCTCTCTGATCATCCAACCCAAACTTCTGTCATTGGTATCAATAAATCCCCACTCTAGCAAACCACCCATTGCTCCAAGCACTTCCTCCTGAACCTGACCATGACCTTCAGCTTCTTTGGCCAGTTTTCAAGCCCATCCCTGCTAGGAATCCCACCAATCCTCATCTCAAGAACATTCCCAGGACGGAGCTGTGCCCTTTGGGGCTCTCATACCCGGTACTGCCCGACCTCCTCATCCCTTTTCTGCTTGACCAGCACGATCTGCTCCTCCAGGCTGCGGTTCTGCATCCTCAGCCGGCTGACCTCGCCCTGCAGGGGCCTCAGGGCTTCCTTCATGCCCTGGATCTCCCCCTGCATCTCCTGCAGAGCCTTGGCCCCGGCCTCACGCCGCTCCAGCAGCCGCAGCAGCTGCGGCTCGTAGTGCTCCTCCAGCCCCCGCCGGCTCTGGGCCACAAAACTCTCGAATTCCAGCGACAACCTGCGGCTCTCCTGCAGGTACAGGTTGTCCTGGCGGCACGGAGGAGCCTCCAGGCGCTGCCTCAGAACTTCCTTCTCCTTCTCGCAGCTCTCCTTGAGCTGGGACAGCTCCCCCGAGAGCTGCCCCGCCTGGCTCTGCAGCTCGCCCTGGTAGGCGGCGTGCTGCGAGAGGTCGTGCCTCCTGCTCTCCAGCTGGTACTGGCAGGCCACGCACTCCTTGGTCACCTTGAAGAGCTTCTGCTTGATCTGGCGGATCTCGTCGCGCAGGTTGTCCCTCTCCAGCTCCACCTTGGCCAGCAGCCTGCAGGCGGCCTGGATCTCCTCGTGGGCATGGCGGATCTCCTGCAGCGCCGGCTCGCGCAGCTGCGCCAGCTCCGCGATCAGCCTGTCCCGCTCGCGCTCCAGCTGCTCCACCACCTCGATGCACTCCTGGAAGTAATTGCCCAGCTCTTCCAGGCTCAGGCACCGCTGCTCTGGGGTGTTGGCATCCAAAGGGCCGCCTGCTCCCTCTGTGTCCATGGCCAGCGGGATTCCTGCCCCATCTGCATGGTCTGGGATCCCTGCTCTGTCCGTGTCCATGGCCAGTGGGATCCCTGTCCCACCTTCATCCATGGCCAGTGGGATCCCTGTCCCACCTTCATCCACATCGAAGGATCCGTCCACCTTCATCCATGGCCAGTGGGATCCCTGTCCCACCTTCATCCATGGCCAGTGGGATCCCTGTCCCACCTTCATCCACATCCAGCAGAAATCCTGATGTGTCCTCATCCAGTGGGATCCCTGTCCCACCTTCATCCATGGCCAGTGGGATCCCAGTACCACCTTCATCCACATCCAGAATTCCTGATGTATCCTTGTCCACTGGGATTCCTGTCCCGCCTTCATCCACGTCCAGCAGAAATCCTGATGTATCCTCATCCAGTGGGATTCCTGTCCCACCTTCATCCATGGCCAGTGGGATCCCAGTCCCACCTTCATCCACATCCAGAATTCCTGCTGTGTCCTGGTCCACTGGGATCCCTGTCCCACCTCCATGCACGTCCAGTGGAACTTCTACCCCGTCTGCATCCATGTCCAGTGGGATTCCTGTCCCATCTCCATCCACGTCCAGCGGGATCCCAGCCCCGGCTGCCCCCTCATCCAGCTGAGCTCCTGCTGTGTTTATCTCCAAGGAGGGATCTCTGCTGACAGGCCTGGAGTCTGGGCTGCCCCCGTGCAGGGGTTTGGATCCGTTCCCTGCCGGATCCAACGGGCTGTGAGCACGTTCTGGGTGTGGAGCAGCTCCTTCAGCTGCTCCCTGTGGGGCTGGGGGTGCTCTGGCTTCATCCAGCTGCAGCTCTGGAGGGGGCTCGGGCTGTGCCATCAGGTCCCTGGGGAGGAGAGGGGATGTTTAACCAGAGCAATGAGTTTGAGCAATCTCAGCCTTTCCTCCCCATCCTCTGAGACCCCAGAACCAGCGTGTCCCACCATGGCCCTGCTGCTGTGACCATCCCTGTGTCACCCACACAACGCTCTGGTGACAATAGGAGTAGGTGATAGTCTGTGATACGCTGTGTAATTGGTTTTAATCCACTGGTGGGATGTCAAGTATGAAAAATCACACCCGATAACCTTAACAAAATTACAAATACAGAAATTAGAATGATTTCTACTAGACAAAATAATGTTGTTATCAATTTTTACAGCAGCACAAGCCGTTCTCAGGCACACACAACCTTTATCAGTATATATGAGCACAGTTGTCTGATCAGTGACTGGATGAATTTCAAAGTGGCAAATACTCTGTTCAGCGTCTAGACACACACCTTGGGCATTAATATTACTGCTTTCACAACGCAATAGAAAAGAAAACCCCATTAAAACCCTATTCAAGCGTCTGAGCGCCACAGAGCAGGAGTGAGGGATGCAAACCCAGACCCCAAACCCAATAATTCCTCCTGTGCCAACCTGTCAGCACCAGCCCACCCAGCAGCACCGACCTGCCCCGTGCGAGCCCTCCCTGGAGGAAAACGCCGGGATTTTCTCGCTGTGCCATAACCTCACGGCACGGGAATGCGCTGCTGGGAGCCCGCAGGCTCCGGGATGGCTGAGACGGAGCAAAGCCCGCACTCGGAGCCCGGCAGCGCCTGCAGCAGGAGCCGCTTTGCCGAGTCATCCGATCGCGGCATTGTCCCCATGGTGGCACCTGCGGCTGCCACCACCGCCAAACCCTCTCTCTGTGCCTTCTCCCGGCTGTTTTTTGGGGTAGGATGGACCCGACAGCGCTCGGGGACGAGCTGAGGTTTTCCTGCTCGGTGGGATGGGTGGGAGGATGCTCTCACCTCTCGGCCACGCTGCTGAGCTCATGTCTCGTCACTCCCTGAGGAATGAGCGCAGGCTGGCACTCACAGGCAGCCCTGCGCCCGGAGCAGCGGCTTTGAGCAAAGATCTGATTTTCCCCGATAGTTTCTCTCCTAATAAGGCAGTTTTCGGCACTGCTGACACATCGCAGCCTGGGCCTCGGCGGCCGGGCGGCTGGAGAAGGGGCAGCCCCTGCAAAGGTGGGGAAAAATCTGCCCCGATTTTCCCTGCCCTCCGCGCTGTTTTTGGAAGTTCTTGGAGCCGCTTGGCACGGCCAGCACGGGAGGGGAGGGCGCCGTGTCCTGCCTGCCCAGCGGGCCTGGGGGGCTCTGTCCCTCATCCCAGAGCCCCCCAAAACCCCAGAGGGATCACTTGATGATTCCTGAGGATCCAGGAACGCTGAATCCCGATCCTCCCATACCATCCCTGCCCAATTCGCCGAGGATCCCGCACCCATGGGACCCCCTCAAGACCCCGGCCCCTTTCCTGCCCAGCCCGGGTGGGCTCTTACCTTCCTCCCCTGGAGCCCAGCGCCGCCGGCTCTGCGCTGCACATGGGCTTAGCATGGGGCGGAGAGGGGTTATTAATAAACAGCGCTGGAAATCGGAGCAGCCGCTTCCCCCCGGCCACCGCCTGCAGTGCCAGCTGCGGCCGCTGCCTTCCTCCCTCCGCCCCGGGGAGGAGGAGGAGGAGGAGGAGGAGGAGGAGGAGGAGGAGGGCGGGGAAGGCCCGGCTGGCTGCATCCCTGGCAGAGGCAGCCGCAGGGACGGGCTGAGCCCAGCCCGCAGCCCCCAGCCCGCCCCGGCTGTTCCCAGCACTGATTTATGGGCGAGTTTGGGTTTATGGCCCCTTATTTCTGTGTCACTGGCGGATCTGCAGGTCCCCGTCCCGCCGGGATCCTGGGCAGGATGGTGGGATAGGGATGGGGATTGGTAATTGGTCATGGATGGTCTGGATCTGAGGTGGGGATCATGGGGTGGGATGGGATGGAGTAATGGATGGGATATGGGGTGGAAATGGTGGGATCATGGGGTGGGGATAATGGGATGGGGATCATGGAGTGGGATGGGATGGGATGGGATGGATGGGGATAATGGGATGGGGATCATGGGGTGGGATGGGGATAATGGGGTGGGGATAATGGGGTGGGATGGGGATATGGCATGGGGAATGGGAATGGGGATAATGGGGATAGGGATCGTGGGTGGGATGGAATGGGGATAATGGGATGGGGATAATGGGGTGGGGATAATGAGGTGGGATGGGGATCATGGCATGGGGATCATGGAATGGGGATAATGGGGTAGGGATCGTGGGGTGGGATGGAATGGGGATATGGGATGGGAAATGGAGAATGTGGGGATAATGGGATGGGATAATGGGTGGGATGGGTGGGTGGGATGGGATGGGGATAATGGGGTGGCGATAAAGGGGTGGGGGGATCATGGGGTGGGATGGGGGATAATGGGATGGGGATAATGATGGGGATCATGGGGTGGATCGGTGGGGTCATGGGTCGATGGGTGGTGGGGGATCATGGGGGGGACGGTATAATGGGTGGGGATAATGTCATGGGGATAATGGGGTGCCTCGGTGGGGTCCCCCAGGGCTGTGGGGTTTGGCTAGAATGGGGATAATGGGGTAGGGATAATGGGGTTCCCCAGGGCTGTGGGGTTTGGCTGCAGTGGGAAGGGGAATGCCAGAGGATGCAGCTCGGGGTCCCCAAATGCCACAGGGGGATGGAATGGGATTTGTGAGTCTGCACTCCTCAGGAATTGATCATCCATGGATTCAATCCCGATATCTCGGGGTCCTTTCCACGCCCCACAAACCCACAAACCCCAGCAATGGCAGAGCACAGCCTCTGCTTCCTCTTCCGCCCCACAGCCGATCCCTGCCACCCTTTTCCCTCTGTTTTGGGGGTGCAGGAGGTGACATTTCCCTCTGCACAGGCCCGTGGTGGCCGTGGTCACACTCCTGGGTGTCCAACAGCAGCTCTGCCCTCACCCCCTTGGTTTCCCACCTCTGCCCTCCCATGGTGCCCATCCACATCCTCCCACTCCGTGCATCCTAAACCCACATTTATCCACCATATCACCAACAAACATTTATCTAAACCCCCAAATTTAGATATATTTTGCCACCCAGGGATCAGCATTTGTCCTGGTGGTGCCCCCCGAGCCTACCTCTGCCCGCTGCCTCTCCTGCCGTGCCCAGGAAGTCAGCGCTGGGTTCTCAGGAAGTTTCAGCTTTACCGTGCCCCAAAAGCCGCCCAGCAGAGTTTGTGACATCGCCGGTGCCACCCCGCCACTGCTGGCACCGTCACCTTGCCCATGGCTTGCTGGCCACTGGGCTGAAATCAGATTTAAATCTGCAGAAATCAGGTTTAAAATACCAGCGCTGGTCCATCCTTCGGGAACAGAGCTTTAAAAGGAAAAGGGAGATTTGAGTGGGGATTTTTTTTTTCTCTCTTTTTTTGGATCCCGTTCCTTTTTTCAGCGCGACACACCTTCTTTTTCTCCCTCTCTATTTTCCATGAAGCGCCTCTATTTTTGACTCAATCGGAGAGGAATGCTGTTAATTCGCACAAGTTGGGTGTATAAATATCTATCTAAAGCCGCGAGTGCCAAGGGGAGAAACCTGCGGATCACACAGGGCTGGGTCCAACAGCCCTTGTAGGGCCTGGAGGGGACAATGACAGCTCCGATTGCTGAGCTGCCAAGGGCAGGGCGGGGAGTGAGGAGGCTCAGCTGTTCCCAGTAAGAGGATACCCCGGCCAAAACCCCGGCACGGGGATGTTTTGTGGATATAACCAGGCAACAGGCGGCTCCGGTGTCCCCGGTGTCCCCGGTGTCCCCGGCAGGGCCGGGCAGTGCAGGGAGACAACGCCAACAATGCGGACTTTGCCCCGGCAAACAGAGCTGGAGGGGTGGAACCGGCGCTGCCAGAGGTGAGGGAAAGGCAGGAGAGATTGGAGAGAGCTGTGAGGCTGCACTGCCCAGGAATTGATCATCCATGGAGTCAATCCCGATATCTCGGGGTCCTTTCCACGCCCCACAAAGCCACAAACCCCAGCAATGGCAGAGCACAGCCTCTGCTTCCTCTTCCGATCCCTGCCACCCTTTTCCCTCTGTTTGGGGGTGCAGGAGGTGACATTTCCCTCTGCAAAGCCCCGTGGTGGCCGTGGTCACACTCCAACAGCAACACCGCCCTCACCCTCTTGGTTTCCCACCTCTGCCCTCCCATGGTGCCCATCCACACTCCCACATTTATCCACCATATCGCCAACAAATATTTATCTAAACCCCCAAATTTAGATATATTTAGATATATAGAGCGGCTGAACCCCCTCTCTGCTGCCCTGGGGCTTTCTTTCCCTTCCTGGTGGATTTTTCCTTCTCGTCACGCTTGGCAGATCTGCCCTGAGGGCAGGGACACCAGGGTGGCACCAGCCTGGCACTGCCACGGCAGCTCTGTCCCTGTACAGAAAAATAAAAATCTTGCTGGATTTCAGATCCTCCTGTTGGGATTGTGTAGGAGAGGAATGTTGAAAAAACACTGAAATGCTCCAAATCAAGTGTGTCACAAGAAATGCAGATACCTGGGTTCAGGTGCTTGATAAAACGGAGGGATTGGAATCATTCTGTGCTTCTGAAATGCATCAATGCTTGTAAAAAGAACATTTTGTCCCAGTCTTTGCACGATCTTTAGGGACAGAGTGGAAGGACCAGCCCGACTTTCGGGGCTCTGGCAGCTCTGTGGGGTGTCCCACAATGGGATTCCAGCTCTCAGTGGGATTCCAGTAGAGAGGATTTAGGATCGGGGCTCTGGCAGTGCTGTGGAGTGTCCCACAATGGGATTCCAGCTCCTTCCAGCTCCTGGTGGGATTCCAGTAGAGGGGATTAGGATCAGGGACTTGGCAGCACTGGCAGATCCATGGGGTGTCCCACAATGGGATTCCAGCTCCTGGTGGGATTCCAGTGGATGGGATTTAGGAGCAGGGCTCTGGCAGTGCTGGCACTGCTGTGGAGTGTCCCACAATGGGATTCCAGTTCCCTTCCAGCTCCTGGTGGGATTCCAGTAGAGGGGATTTAGGAGCAGGGCTCTGGCAGCGTTGGCAGATCCATGGGGTGTCCCACAATGGGATTCCAGATCCCGATGGATTCCAGAGTGGAAGGAATTGAGGAGCAGGGTTCTGGCAGCTCTATGGACTGTCCCACAATGGGATTCCAGCTCCTGGTAGAGAGGATTTAGGATCAGGGCTCTGGCAGTGCTGTGGAGTGTCCCACAATGGGATTCCAGTTCCCTTCCAGCTCCTGGTGGGATTCCAGTGGATGGGATTTAGGAGCAGGGCTCTGGCAGTGCTGTGGAGTGTCCCACAATGGGATTCCAGCTCTCAGTGGAATTCCAGTAGAGAGGATTTAGGATCAGGGCTCTGGCAGCACTGGCAGATCCATGGGGTGTCCCACAATGGGATCCCAGATCCTGATGGGATTTCAGAGTGGAAGAGATTTAGGATCAGGGCTCTGGCAGTGCTGGCAGTGCTGTGGAGTGTCCCACAATGGGATTCCAGTTCCCTTCCAGCTCCTGGTGGGATTCCAGTGGATGGGATTTAGGAGCAGGGCTCTGGCAGCTCTATGGACTGTCCCACAATGGGATTCCAGTTCCCAGTGGGATTCCAGCATGGATGGGGTTTAGGAGCAGGGCTCTGGCAGTGCTGTGGGGTGTCCCACAATGGGATTCCAGCTCCTGGTGAGATTCCAGTAGAGGGGATTTAGGATCAGGGCTCTGGCAGCACTGGCAGATCCATGGGGTGTCCCACAATGGGATTCCAGATCCCGATGAGATTCCAGAGTGGAAGGGATTTAGGAGCAGGGCTCTGGCAGCTCTATGGACTGTCCCACAATGGGATTCCAGCTCCCGGTAGAGGGGATTTAGGATCAGGGCTCTGGCAGCACTGGCACATCCATGGGGTGTCCCACAATGGGATTCCAGCTCCCGGTAGGATTTTAGCAGAGGGGATTTAGGATCAGGGCTCCCGGGCAGCGCTTTGCCCCGCCTCGCTGTGTTTGCCCAGGGCGCGGGGTGCGGGTGCCAGGTCCGGCCCCTCGGGTGCAGGAGCCGCAATCCGATGGCAGGGAATGTGTGTGTGATTCATCCCTGGGACCGGGAGCGCTGCCAGGGAAGGTCCCGGCTCCGGGGGCGGTGGCACCGGGTGCCCCTCCTGCCCTGCCCTGCCCGGCAGGGTGAGGGGTCCCCTGCGACTCCCTGGGGGGATTCACCCCCCTTTGAGGGGTTGGGTGCCGCTGTGCCCTCGGGAATAACCCGGTTCTTTCACCTCGTGCCTCAGTTTCCCCAGTAAGAGCTGGACCCTGGAGAGGGAGGGGAGGTTGCTCACGGGGATGGAGGAGGAAGAGGAGGAGGAGGAGGAGTGAAAGGTGGGCGTGTGCCCAGCTGGGGCAGGGATGAAAGGAGAGCCCGGAGGCGCCGCAGGGACCTTGGGATCTGCACGGCAGCCCCGGTGCCACCGGAGCCAGCGGCTCCCGCTTATCTGGGTCCTGCCGGGTCCTGCTGGGTTCTGCTGGGTCCTGCTGAGTCCTGCTGGGTCCTGCTGGGTCCTGTCGGGTCCTGCTGGGTCCTGCCAGGTCCTGCCGGGTCCTGCTGGGTTCTTCTGGGTCCTGCTGGGTCCTGCTGAGTCCTGCTGGGTCCTGCTGGGTCCTGCCAGGTCCTGCTGAGTCCTGCTGGGTCCTGCTGGGTCCTGCCAGGTTCTGCCGGGTCCTGCCGGGTCCTGCCGGGTTCTGCTGGGTCCTGCTGAGTCCTGCCAGGTCCTGCTGGGTTCTTCTGGCTCCTGCTGGGTCCTGCTGGGTTCTGCTGGGTTCTGCTGGGTCCTGCTGGATCCTCCCAGGTTCTGCCGCGTCCTGCCGGGTCCTGCTGGTTCCTGCCGGGTCCTGCTGAGTCCTGCCGGGTCCTCTGATGTGTCCCACACGGCACCCAGGCTGTGCTGACATTCCCCCGGGCTTTTCCCTTCCCAGAAAGGTTCAGGATGCTCCCACAGGAGCGGGAGATGCCTCTTGTGGCCGCCTGTCCCTGTCACCACCATGGGTGATGCTCCTGTGCTGTGCCAGAGCTGTCCCTGTCACCACAGGGTGGAAAGGAAAAACCCTAATTGCTGTTTATCCACCCCATTCCGTGTCCCCGACCCCTGAGCAAGGACACCAGTGCCTCCATTTGCCTGTGACATTTTTAAAACCCATTTTTTACAACCGAGCTGATCCACCAGCAGCCCCAACGATCGCGGCCCGGGCTCCGCGCTGGCTTTTTCCATGCCCTGGGGCAAGAAGGGCGGAGCAGGAGGGGTTTGGGGCCAGCAGCTCCTGCTCGGGGCTCCGAGGGATGCGGGAGGACCTTGTCCCGGCGTTAATGAGTAATGAGGGAGCAGCCAGGGCTCCGTGTCCCCGCCGGGGCAGGGGAGGGATGAGCCCAGCCCGGCTGCAGGAGCTGCTCGAGGGTGATGCCATCACTGCCAGCTCATTTTTTGGGTGATTTATTCTGGGTTTCACTCCCCAGGGGTCACCAATTCACCTGGGGGATGTGGCAGAGTCTCTGCCTGCCCTGGGTCTGGTGGGAGCTGCTGTCCCCAGGAAAACCCTGTGATCATCCTGGCCCTGCAAGTGGAAATGAATTACCCAGCTGGCGACCCTGCTGGAGCTTTCTGAGGCTCTCCATGAAGTCCTGGAATTTCTAGGGCTGGGACAACCTTCCTCTTCACCTTCCTCTTCACCTTCCTGCTGTTCTTCCCTTGCTCTGATGGGAGCTCCCCCTGCAGTGTAACCGATCCTCTCCCCCTCTCTCACTCTGATTATTTGGACAATGCTCCATTACTCTGTGCAGAAATATTTTTCAAACTGGTTCTGCTGCCACGCGAGGAGGGGAAAGATGAAAAATGGGATTTTTGAGGGTTTTTTTGAGGTTAATGACTCGGAAATCGGAGCCAGCAGCAGAAAGTCAACACAAACACCTTAATTGGGGATTAGGATCTCCTCAGTGTGGGTCAGCAAAGCCCAGGGAGCAGTGGCACTGTCAGCCCTCATCCTGGAAAGGAATCAACCCCTGGCACCATGGAGGGGCACAGAAATTTCTGCCCAGCTCCTTCCAGTGCTCATTTCAACCCTGAGTTTGGGTTCAGATGGGTGAAGGGGACACAAAACCCCAGCAAATCCCGACCTTTCCTCCCTGGATTTGGAGCCAAATCCCCATCCCCGGTCACTGCATCCTGGAAGCAGCAGGATGCTCAGGTTTGCACAGCCCACAAGATGCAAGAGCCTGAATCCCACAGGAGATGCTGATGTGCTGGGAAGGCTGAGAGATGGAGAAGCTTCTTGCTTTAGAAACCTTTCCAGGCATTTCCAGCAGCTGGCAAACTCCTCTGGGCAAGGGGCCAGGCCCTGGGAGCGTCCGGGAAGGATGTGGCTCCAGCAGAGCCAGCAGGAAACACAGAGACCCAAACCCTGGGAGCCAGGAGCGTGGAAATGCAGCAGAAAACCAGCTGGGTTCTTGTTGGGATCCTTCCCTTGGCTTTGGGACGTTCCTGTCACCAACCTGCTGCTGCTCCAGCCCAGTCCCTGCTTGTCCCATTGTCCCCTCTCAGCTGGATCATGGAACATAAAATGGTTTGTGTTGGAAGGGAACTTAAAATTCATTTTGTTCCAACCCCTGCCATGGGCAGGGACACCTTCCACTGTCCCAGGTGCTCCAAACCCCGTCCAGCCTGGCCTTGGGCACTGCCAGGGATCCACGGGCTGCTCTGGGCGCCTGTGCCAGGGCCTGCCCACCCTGCCAGGGAAGGATTCATGTCCTGAAATCCAATCTAGATCAGATTGGAGTGGCCATGGAGAGCAACACCAGGGCAGTGCAATCCTTCCCCAGATTGCCTTTCCCAGGAGCTCTCCTGGCCTCAGGCAGAGCCTGGAGAGCCGAACCCCCCTCACCCTGTGCCATTCAGTTTTCAGGAGCTGATTCATTATCAGCAGCACGGAGCAGCCTGGCACAGGACGGAGCACGGTGTCCCCCTGGGCGGTGACAGGGCGAGTGTCACCCCCGGGCCATCAGGTGGCGATTGCGGGATGGGAGGGCGAGGGCAGGACAGGGCTGCCAGCTCCGGCTTCCCTCCCGGGACCGGTACCGGGATCCAGGGCCGGGATCCATCTCCAGCCCCCCCCGGATGAGCGGAGGCCGCCCCGGGATGACGATGCTGGAATTCCGCGCTCCTCTCGGTGTTTCTCCGTTTTCCTGCTCTCTCCTCCCGCTGATGCTCAGCCCCACAGAGGGTCCCAAGGGCTGGCACCGACCCCCGCTGTCCCCGCACGCAGAGCGAGGGGACAAAGCCGGGACGCACCGGGGAACGGGCAGAGCACCCCGGGGAGCCCCGGTGGCACCAAGGGGAAGCTCCCCGGTCCCCACGCCCCCGGGGCCACCTGCGGGTGACGGAGGGGCGGGCGCCGGTGCGGGCGGAGCTCCCGCAGCCCGGCCCCGCCTCGCACAGAAACTTTCCGTCGGCGCCGGGCGCTCGGCGGGAGCCCGGAGCGGGGCCGGGGCTGCAGCGGGAGCCGGGCCGAGCCGAGCCGAGCCGAGCCGGGCGGGCCCGGCCCTATGGGCAGCGGCTGCCGGCGGTGCGGGGCGGTGCGGGGCGCTGCCCGCGGCCATGTCCGCCGGGGCTGCACCTGCGGCGGGCGGAGAGCGGGACCCGGAGCGGGGCGGCGGCGGCGGAGGCTCGGAGGGGGCTCCCGGGGATCCCCCCCGGCGGAAGAAGGCCCGGGCGAACTCGCTGCGCCGGGCGTTCAGCTGGTTCCGGGGCCGGCGGCGGCCGCACAAGGACGGCGGAGGCTCGGGAGGGACGGAGGGAGCAGGTGAGGAGCGGGAGGGGAGGTGGCCACGGTGGCACCGAAGGAGGGGTCACGGTGGTGGCCACAGCGGCACTTGAGGAGGGGTCACGGTGGTGGATAGGTGGCACCTAAGGAGGGGGCACGGGGGTGGCCACGATAGCACTTAGGAGGGGTCACAGTGGCACTTAGGAGAGGGCACAGTGGTGGCCACAGTGGCACTTACAGAGGGGTCATGGTGGTGGCCACGGTGGCACTTAGGAGGGGGCACGGTGGTGGCCATGGTGGCACTTAGGAGGGGGCACGGTGGTGGCCATGGTGGCACCTAAGGAGGGCACGGTGGTGGCCACAGTGGCACTTACAGAGGGGTCACAGTGGTGGCCACAGCAGAGGTGGATGAGGAGATTTCAGGGTGCTGCTCGAAGAGGTGTTGAGGTGGTGGTGGCTGAGGAGGGTCACGGTGGTGGCCACAGTGGGGTTGGAGTGCTGGCAGTGTTGGGTGGTGGTCATGGAGGTGTTGGGGTGGTGTTCACAGTGCTGGCCAAGGAGGAATGAGGTTGGTGGCTGTGGAGGGCTCAGGGTGGTGGCTGAGGCCAAGGAGGAGTCACAGCCGTGGCCATGGAGGAGCTGGTGAAGGAGAGGTCAAGGTGGCGGCCATGGAGGCCGAGGAGGTGTCACGGTGGAAGCCAAGGAGGGTCAGGCTGCTGACCCTGGAGGTGGCCAAAGAGGGGTCACTGTGGGGGCTGGAGAGGACTTGAGGTGGTGACCACGGACGTGGCTAAAGAGGGGGCACAGGAGGGGCACAGGTGGGGTGGAGTTGCTGGCTGTGGTGGCAGCAGCAGGTGAAGGAGGTGGCCGTGGTGGTGGCCGTGGTGGTGGCAGTGGTGGTGGCAGTGGTGGTGGCCGTGGCCATGGTGGCTGTGGTGGCAGCAGGATGGATCCAGCAGTCCCTGGCACGGTCTGGCCGCGGCCCCGAGGGCTGGTGCCGGTTCACTGGGTAGGTTCTCCTGCGCTGAGTCAGAAGGTCACTGGGGCTGAGGGAATTCTGGAGGGATGCCAGCCGCTGCCACCTCCTCCTCCTCCTCCTCCTCCTGGGCAGGGTGTTTGCGTGCTCCAGGTGTGGCCCTTCCTGCCCCAGATATGGCCCTGGCCCCGGCTCCTGGGTGGCTGCTGCCTCCGTGCCCGCTCCCGTCCCTGCCACCACCTCGGCCAGGACAATCCTGCAGGGAAGCTGCTCTGGGTCCCCCCATCCTGGAGCTTTTGGGGATCCAAGGGCTCTGCCAGGCAGCTTTGGCAGAGCCATGGGTGCTGGCTTGTCTGGTCATGCTCCTCTCCTCAGCGCTCTTTTGGCGCGTCCCAATTGAGGGAGGTATCACCCCAAAATCCTGTCCCACCCCACAGTGCCGGGGACACCGTCTGTGTCACAGCCCTGCCCTCCCTGCAGGCACCTCTGGCAGGGAAGTTTTGGCTCTTTTTGCCAAGGGAGAGGCCTCTCCTGTGGCACTCAAGCACAGCAGGGTGTCAGCTGGGACTTTCTTCCTCAGTTTGCTCCAGGGAGTGAATTTCCTTGCACGCTGTGTGGAGAAGCACATGGAGATCTGTGCTAGGACAGGAGTGGCTGTGCAAAGGGAAAAGAGGCTTGGGAAGAGCTGAGCTCTCTCCTGGGCTGAGCCTGAGCTCTCTCCTGGGCTGATCCATCAGATGCTGCTGGTGGTTCCTTCCCAGCTCTCCGTGTGTGGATGCTGCTGCCACAGCCCAGCACTGAAACCTGAGCAGAAAAAACGAGATGTGCCGGAGCATGTGATGTTCCTCTTCACGGCAGAAACGCCCCCAGCAGCTCTGCCAGCCCTTTTTTTCCATTTTTTTTTTTCCCTTCCCCTGAAGTTGTACCGCTCACCAGCTAATCCTCAAAATGCCAAGTCACGGCCTGCCAGGGTCACAGCTCGGGGACCTCGCTGTGGCAGCCAGGGCTGTGTCACTGCACTGCCAGCCTGCTGTCCCAGCAGATACACCCAGGAGAGCTCTTCTGAGTGCCCACAGCCCGTGCTGGTGATGGAGGGGTTGTTCAGTGTCCCAGCCTGGGGGTCTCATCCCCTCTGTCTGTGCTTTTGGGATGGGATGTGCCCCAAATTCCCTCACATCTCTGGGGGATTCAGCGCAGATGTGCAGCGGTTGCAGCTTGTCTGTGTGACTGAATCAGCCTCCCTGTGTGGTTCCAGCATGGAGAGCACGCAAGGAACCCCTCCCTGCTCCAGCACCTCCAGCTCTGCTGTGCCCTCCAGCACACACTGAGGTTACGAGGATCCATCCATCCCTGGCATCCATCCATCCATCCATCCATCCATCCATCCATCATCCATCCATCCATCCCCAGCATCCATCCATCCATCCATCATCCATCCATCATCCATCCATCCATCATCCATCCATCCATCATCCATCCATCCATCCATCCATCCATCCATCCATCCATCCATCCATGCCTGGCACCCATCCATCCTTCCCCAGCATCTATCCATCCCCAGCATCCATCATCCATCCATCCATCCATCCATCCATCCATCCCCAGCATCCATCCATGCATCCATCATCCATCCATCCATCCATCCATCATCCATCCATCCATCCATCCATCATCCATCCATCCATCCATCCATGTGCTGTGGGTGCTGCTGAGGCTGGCATTGCTCAGCACTGCCACCAGGCAGAGGGAGGATGATGAGAGCATTTCCACTTTGGATCAATCCCGTGGCTCCCTGGCTATCAGCAACCCCATCTCTGGCTGCCCAAACAGCTGAGTTGGGAGGAAAAGCTCCCTAATCCCCTCCATCAGCCACCTCTGGGGGACACCAGTGGCTCTGGGATGGGGGGATGGCTCCATCCCAGCTGGAATTGCAGCCTCTGGGTGCTGGATGGATCCATCCCAGCTGGAATTGCATCCTCTGGGTGCTGGATGGATCCATCCCAGCTGGAATTGCATCCTCTGGGTGCTGTGCCCTGTTTGGTGAATGGGCCCTGCTCCATCCCAGCTGGAATTGCATCCCCTGGGTGCTGTGCCCTGTTTGGTGAATGGGCCCTGCTCCATGCCAGCTGGAATTGCATCCCTTGGATGCTGGATGGATCCATCCCCGCTGGAATTGCATCCTCTGGATGCTGGATGGATCCATCCCCGCTGGAATTGCATCCTCTGGGTGCTGGATGATCCATCCCAGCTGGAATTGCATCCCCTGGATGCTGTGCCCTGTTTGATCCCTCTGATGCTGGATGCATCCCTGTGATTGACCCTGTGCTGAGTCCATCCCGCTGGAATTGCATCCCTGGTGCTGGATGGATCCATCCCCGCTGGAATTGCATCCTCTGGGTGCTGGATGGATCCATCCCCGCTGGAATTGCATCCCCTGGGTGCTGGATGGATCCATCCCAGCTGGAATTGCATCCCCTGGGTGCTGGATGGATCCATCCCCGCTGGAATTGCATCCTCTGGGTGCTGGATGGATCCATCCCCGCTGGAATTGCATCCCCTGGGTGCTGGATGATCCATCCAGCTGGATTGCATCCCCTGGTGCTGAGGATCCATCCGCTGATGCATCCCCTGGGTGCTGGATGGATCCATCCCAGCTGGAATTGCATCCCCTGGGTTCTGTGCCCTGTTTGGTGAATGGGCCCTGCTCCATGCCAGGCTCCATCCCAGCTGGAATTGCATCCTCTGGGTGCTGGATGGATCCATCCCAGCTGGAATTGCATCCCCTGGGTGCTGGATGGATCCATCCCAGCTGGAATTGCATCCCCTGGGTGCTGGATGGATCCATCCCAGCTGGAATTGCATCCCCTGGGTGCTGTGCCCTCTTTGTCTGGATGGCCCTGCTGGCTGCAGGTGCTGTCCCGTCATCCCAGCCGTGTTTATTTCCACAATAACCTTTGGAGGCAGAGCAGTGATTATTGAGCCCTGGGGTGGGAGCTGAGCAGCTGGGCCGTGCCAAGGATAAAAACAGAGCAGGGATTTAGGGTGCCCGGCTGCTGGCACTGCCTGGGCTGCATTTTGGGGTGCAGAGGTGAGAAAACAGCTCTGGGATGAAGGATGAGCTGCTGCTGGGATCCAGAGCTTTTAGTCTGGTTTTTTTTTTTTGGCTGCTGCTTTATCCAGCTTTCACAACATTCCTCTTAATTCCTTGACGAAGTAAAGGAATCGATGTTCCAGAAATATTAAATTAGGGTTGGCTTTTTTTTTTTTTTTTTCTTTTTTTTTTTTTTTTTTTTTTCTCCTTTTTTGATGCCAGCTTAGTCCAGCAGCAATGATTTCCTGCACTGGGGTGGGGGATAAAATGTGCTGTTAAAAATAAAGCTTTTCAAGGCTCACAGCTGCTTTGTAGCAGCAGCAAGTGCTTGTTGGGACTGGGGATTTGCCATGTGCAGGGTGAGCAGAGGGTGGAGGGGCTGGGCTGTGCTGGGGATCGTGCTCAGCTCCTTCATGGAAAAGGATTTTAAGCACTGGGAGGCGTTCAAGGAACAGCTGGACGTGGCACTCGGTGCTCTGGGCTGGCTGACAAGGTGGGGCTTGATCACAGGTTGGCTTTGGTGATCTTGGAGGGTTTTTCCAACCTTAATAACTCTGTGATTCTGTGCTGGTGGTGTTTGATGCCACAGGGTGCACGTGAGCCCTCGGGGAAATGTGGGGCCGAGCTGTGGGATCTCCCTGGCCCGTGATTTCCTCCATCCTCTGCTGCCACGCAGGGTTTGGTGCAAACACAGTTGAGCTCAGAGGGGAGAGGAGAGGGATTGCTGTGTGTGTGTGTGTGTGTGGGAATGAGTTTGTTAACCTGCCAGAGGCACAGAGTGACACTGGAGCAAATGTGAGCAGCAGGAATCCCCTGGCTGGCCTGGCCTGGCACGGGGGAACAAAGAGAGGTGTGTCTGCAGGCACAGCCATTCCACCTGGAGACAAGCGGGAGGATTTCTCCCCAGAACAACGTTCCCTGAGATCCGATAAAGCGATTTCTGCGGGGTCAGGTTTCCCCCGTGCCAGGGAGCTCTGGTTTCATAAGACAATATCATCATTGACTGCAGCCCCGGCAGCGATGGGAACAGAACCCGCTGCAAGGTGAAGAGCTGGGCAAGGATGAAGTGAAAAACCATTTCCCTGCCAAGCAGGAGCCAGAGCCTGGGGCTGGGCGTGCTGAGCATGGATAAAATCCACCTGACCCTCCAGCTCTGGGGGCTGGAGCTGGTCCTGTCATCAGCAGAGCCGGCCTGGACTCCGGCTGGAGCAGGAAATCATTTGAAACCCTTCTGGTTATGTATTTCTGTTAATGATTGGGGATCTCAAGTGGGGTTTTGGTGTTACCTTTGCCTCGCTGAGCTTTACTTCCCCGTGAAGGGAACAAGGGCTGAATTCCTTTCTCGTTCAGGCAGCTCAGTGTTTGCTGGGAGATGGGGTCGGGTTTAGAAAGCTCCAGAAGGAGCGGGTGAAACAGCAGGAGGGATGGACAGAGCACCAGGAGGGATGGACAGAGCACCAGCAGGGACAGATCTGCCCCCTGTGACAGCACACAGGGGTCCCCAAGCCTGCACTGGCCCCTCTGACCCAGGGAATGTGTGACTTTGTGGGGATCAGGTGTGCTCGGGGCAGTCACGCCGTGCTGAGCAGATCTGTATCTCAGGAACAGCTTCTCTGCTGCTCCAGGCTCTTATCAGAGCTCTCTCAGGGAATCAAACCAGGGATTTCTGGCCTGGAGAAGGGATTCTGCCTGCAATCTCTGGCCCCCAGCTCCCCGTGGGAGGCTGAGGGTGCTTCCCCTCCTCTCCCCTTTGAGGTTCTAACACAGAGCAGGGAATTGGGGTGCTCAGCTGTCCCCTGAGCCACATTCCTGCTCACAGCAACATCAGCTCTGGCATGCAGGATGAGGACAATCCTGCCCTCAGCTTTCGGGGGGGTTTGTGCCCTGAATCAGCAATGGGGTCTGTGGGGATGCTGAACCCCCCCATGCTGCTCCAAGCCCCCCAAATCGGGCAGGGACCGAAGCACGAGGCCCAGGAGGAGCTGCAGCTCCTCGTGGCTGTGTTAAGCCCATCTCAGAGAAGCCACTGGGTATTTTTGGCACCCGTGGGGTGCCCGGGGCTGGCTCCCAATCTCAGCTGTGCCCGGGGGCGGCGACGCCTCGGTGGCCGCGTTGGTTCCCTGAGCGAGTGCTGGCACGGAGGGAGGGAGGGAAGGAGGGAAGGAGGGAAGGTGTCTGTTTTGGGAGTGGAGGGGGAAGTGTCTCCCTGGATCTGGGGCAGCTCCAGCCTCCCTGCTTCTCCCAGGGACAGAAATGAAGGAGCTGCATTGGGAGATTTGCTCTGGGTGGCTGCAGAGGAGCCCCCTGAGGCTCTGGGGAAGGGTCTGAGTGGCAGTGGTGGAAATGGAAATCCCAGGGGTGCTGAGAGGTGCTGGGCAGTGGGAGGAAGCCTCATCCCAGCCTGGAGATGCCCCTGGCTGCCCAGAGGTGAAATCCTGTCCCCCAGTCCCTGGGCACACATCGGTCACTCTGATCTCCTCGTGTGCCCATGGCCTTGTTTGATCCCCGCTGCCCCAAGGTGGAAGGGCTGTCCTGTGAACAGGAGTGCCAAACAGGGAATATTTCCCCACTGGGTGCCCTCATCTCCCACAGCAATGGGGCAGCAAACCCACAGGGGCAGTCCCTGCCCAGCTGAGCGTGCCCTGGGCACCCAACCGAGCTGCTGAGGAGCTGACCCATCAATATTTCCATTACTGAGGAGACTGAAGTCCAAAGATTAATTCGGTGCTGATCACCTCGGGAGGTCAGGACAAAGCTGCTGGTTGATCTTTAATTTTTTTCCCTTTCTTCCTTCCACCACCTCCCCGGTTCTGTGCCTTTCCCACAAAACCCTCCTTCCTATTTATCCCAGCCTTTGATGAATCACCTAAGGAACATAAACATTGCCAGCAGGAATTGCCCACCACTGCCTGCCTGGCTGACCCCTCCCTGCCCTCGCAGCATTTAATGTTCTCATTAAAAACCAGGAGGGGAAAGTGGCCTTGGGGAAGGGGCCGTGCAGGGGCTTGGCCGGGTGGTGTGGGCAGATTTTGGGGCAGCAATTCCCGGGGATTTTGGGGCAGCAATTCCCGGGGGTTTTGGGGCAGCAATTCCCGGGGATTTTGGGGCAGCAATTCCCGGGGCTTTTGGAGCAGCAATTCCCGGGGGTTTTGGAGCAGCAACTCTTGGGGATTTTGGGGCAGCAATTCCCGGGGATTTTGGGGCAGCAATTCCCGGGGGTTTTGGGGCAGCAATTCCCGGGGATTTTGGGGCAGCAATTCCCGGGGATTTTGGGGCAGCAATTCCCGGGGTTTTTCTGCCAGCCCTGGAGCAGGGAGAGGCTGAGGTGCACGGGAGAGGGCAGGAAGGTGCCGGCAGTGTGAGCAAAGTGCTCGTGACTCTCCGCAGAGCCAGGAGGGGCCGTGGGGAGGGTGCCGGGGGTTGCCACCCACGCCAGGCTGGCATGTGGGTGCTCGCCCCGGCTTTGGGCAGCGGCACGACCCAGCCCGTGGCCTCGGGCGCTTTGCTCCGATAGCCTTGATAGTAACGCTGTCCTACCCCTGGCCGGGCTGGGGGGGTCTCCCCATCCCCAAAACCCACCCGGGGAGGGTTGGAGCAGCTGGAGCTGGGGACAGCCGGAGTGGTGGCATCGTGGCGAACTCCAGGGAGGCGAAACCCCCGCGCTGCTCGGGGCTGTTTGGCCACCGGGGCGTCTCCCCGAGCCCGCTCAGCCTCCCTGCACCACCCCGGCATCCCCGGCGCAGGGATGGGGCTGGGAGGGTGCTGCGATCCGCCGGCTGATCCCGGCAGGCCCCTCCTCTCTGCCCGCACCATTGGCTCCGGCTCGGCCGCCTGCGAGCGAGCGCTCGGCTCCGCCGGGGCCGCGATGGGAGCCACGGCCGGCCCCGGCTGTCCCGGCACGGCTCGGCTCGGCCCGGCCATGTAGCACCGCGGTGCCCTCCACCCGGCCGCGGTGGAGGCGGCAGCGGCCTCATGGGCAACGCGCACCGCAAGAGGAGCCCGGCGGGCACCAAGCCTGGCACCTCCTGGCCCTTCGGCCGCGCCGGGAAACCCAGGGCAGGTAGGGGACACCTGGGGACAGCTGGGGATAGCTGGGGATACCTGGGGATAGCTGGGGTTCCTGGGGTTCCTGCTCTCGGAGCTGGAAGGGATCGCGCTGGGAAAGTGGGAAAGTTCTCCTGTTGGGCTGGGATGGGGAGAATCAAGGAGTGAGGGGAGGGTTTGCTGTGTCCTCCCGGTGTTGGGGGGCAGGATCGGCCCCCGAGCCCGGAGTGGGGCTGGGGGAGCGGCCCTGGCTGTGCCGGGAGCAGCCGCGCTATCGGGACGGGATCAGCTGGATTAGGGAGTGATTTGTTTTCCAAGTGGGATCCCGATCAGTGACTGATTTGTTTTCCAAGTGGGATCCCGATTTTACTGATTTGTTTTCCAAGCAGGATCCCAGCGTCGCCTTCCTCCCGCTCTCACCCCGTGCCTCAGTTTCTCTCTCTGTGCCGCGGGGATCTGGGAGTGCTTGCAGGGGCTGCTCCCCCCTCTCTCTGTACGTCTGTCTGTCTGTCCACACACATTGCCCCGCTGCTTTATGCTCCGTCTCCATGGATGCTGGAAAGCCCAGCAGGAAGCCCGGGTTGGGATCTTTTGAGATCTTTCCTGCAGGGAAAGGGTCTCACACCAGGCTGGACCCACTCGCGGATCAGCGAGCCCCGTGGGTGCCTGGAGAGCTCCCTCCGTGGTTCCCCCATCAGGGCAGGGTGTGCCAGCAGGGAAGGTCTCGCAGTGACATCGAGGGAAGCTCTCTCGCAGTAACATCGCCCCCATCCCGGGCTTGCTGACTCTCCCATGGTGTCATTAAACTGTCCCCGTGTCCCCAGCCCTGCCCGAGGCAAGGAGGAGCCCTGGGAGATGCGTGGGCAGGATCATGGGGCAGGACAGCAGCACCCAGGGGTAACTGGGGAGTTTTCCCCCACCAGCCCTGTGGGATCCTTGGCCCTGCTGTCCCTCCTGCCCTGTGTCCCTTCACAGCAGCAGCCGCCAGGTGTGAGAGCTCGGGGTAAACAGGGCCTGGAGTCAGCTCTGGGGACAAAACCGTGGGAGCAAAACCATCCCAGAGATGGGGCCTGGCATGGGGAGACCCCGCAGGAGCACAGGGAGAGGGAGCAGGAATGTCCTGGCTGAGAAATCCGCTCAGTGCTGGGGGAAACTGAGGCAGGAAGTCGCATGGGACAGCATCCCCTTCACTGCAGGCTCTCCTCATCCTCCCCGGGGTGGCTGCAGGCTCCTCTGGCCGTGCTCTCCGTGCAGGAAGGGCTGGAGCTGCAATCCCCGGCACATCCTCACCCTTTCCACGTGCCTGACCTCCACCTCCTCTCCATCCCTGCCAGCCTTGGCTGTCCCTGGTCCATCCCCAACCAGGACCGTCCCTCCCTTCCCCAGGAAAGCCCTGCTCCACCTGGGATGCCCCGGAGCGGGCGGGATGTGGCACCGGCACAGCCGGGGCAGGCAAGGGCTGCCTCTGGGGCCGAGGGCCGTGGGGTGGAAGGTGCTGAGAAAACATGGGGCGAGTTGTGTTTGTTCTCTGCCCCGGCTCCATGGCAACGGCGCGGCGGCCACAAAGCCAAAGAATTTGCATTGTGTCGCTTCAGCGTTTCGGAGGGATCACCGGCTGGGGGCTGGGTGTGCCGGCCCTGCCGCTGCCCTCTCCCCCTGCACCGCCCTGGGTCCCTCTGGATTTTGGGCTGGGGGACAATTGCATATGGTGGGTGGCAGGACCAGTGTCCCCAGTTCCTGCCTCTTTGGTGACTGGGAATGAATTTGGCCCTGCCGTGCCCGGTGTTGATGGTTTTGTGTTGTGCCATGTGTGCAGAGGTGTGGGTGCTGAGGGTGCCACCCAAGCCTTTGGGTGCTGAGGGGACAGAGCAGGGTCCCCAGGGGCAGGGTGGGCACTGGGGTGGTTCTGTGGCTGATCCCACCCAAACTCTGCCCACCGGTGCCAAACCCGCGCACCCCGTGCCCAGCTCCCCATGCCAGAGCGGGGCCTGGCTCGCTCCGGGGGCATCCGCAGCCTCTCGCCCATGCTGGGGAAGGTCCTTGAGCCCCAGGGAGACCGAAGCCTCTTATCGCCTCCTTATCGGGACTCCCCGGCGGGCCCTGCTGAGTCAGGGCGCAGGAACGTGGCTGCGGGCCAGGCTGCGCCCCGCGGAGTCAGCGGCGATGAGCTCTGGGTGTGGGGTCACCCCGCACCCGCCTCCCCTGGTGGCGCACAGAGAAAAAAAAACCCTGGAATTGTTTGATTTGGAAGGGACCTTGAAGCTCATCGCGTTCCATTCTACGGGCAGGGACATCTTCCACTACCCCAGGCTGCACCAACACTTCCAGGGATGGGGTGTCCGAATTCCTCAGGGGTTCCTGTGGCTGTGAACGCCCCCAGCAGCAGCCGTGGAGCCGCTCGGCAGTGCCGGCTCCTGCAGGGCAGCTCCAGGGTGGGCTGAGCAGCTCTGAGCTCTGTCCGTGCCAGCGCCACGCTGGGCCGGCTCCGCAAACACCCGGGGGCCGGATGAGAGCGGGGCCCGGTCCCGGCGGGGGCTCAAATCCGAGATTTACACAGGAGCTTCCTCCAGACAGCATCCTGCTGTGCCCGGGACACCGAGCCCTTCCCGGTGGCGTCCGGGACACCGAGCCCTTCCCGGTGGTGTCCGGGACACCGAGCCCTTCCCGGTGGTGTCCGGGCAGGCATCTCGGCTCTGACATGCCGTGCCGTGCCGTGCTGCCTTGGCAGGGATGGGACCTGCCCTGCGCCTCTGGGTATCCCCCACCCCGTTTGGTGGCAGCTCCTCTCCGTGTCCGTCCCCACGGGAGGGAGGAATCGGCACCTCCGCAGCTTTCCCTGGAAAAGCCCCGCGGGGTTGGGAGCTGCTGCTTGCAAGGACGGGGGATCCGTGCATGGAAAAAACCTGCAACGTCTTGTCCTTAATCCGTCTGCCGGGCTGGCTCCTGCGGGGAGCCAGGTGCCTGCTGCGACAGGCAACGCCTCTGCCGTGGCAGGAGCACCCGGTGCCCTGCAAACAACGCAGGGACAGCCAGCCCGGGGCACCGGAGGGGCTGCAGACACCGAGGGAAGGACATCAGGAGTGATAAAGCTCTGGGGAATGGAAGGAGGAGGTGTTGGTGGCCCAGCCCAGCCACCGGTGTCACCCTGTGTGTGTCTCCCTTTCCCTCCCTGCGCTCCCCAGCTGGGATGTTCCCGCCCGGATCCGGCTCCTGGCTGTTATTTACCTTCAAACCTGTTCGGTGGCTTCTGCAGGGTGTGGGGACGTGGTGGGATGGAGGCTGTGCAGGGATGAGGCACAGCCGGGCACTGGGGGGCTCCTGCCCTGTGTCCCCCTTTGCTCTGCTACCCACATCTGGGATGGCTCAGGGGGCAGGGGACACTCTGTGTCCCCTCAGGGCTGGCTGTGGGACAGCAGCGAGGTCAGGGCCCCTTGCACAACCCTCAGTGCTCCTGTCACGACAGGAGCCGTGGCTGGAGGCGACTGGAGCCGCGGCTCAGCTCCAAGTGGGATTTCACCCCGCTCCAGCTCCTTCTCCCGAGGTGAGAGCAGGCAGCTTTCTGCGCTGAGATTTAGAGGAAGAAAAAAAACAATCCAAGTTTGTTTTCCAGGTTGAAATTAATTTTAGTTCAGGCTCTGCGTGGGATCGTGTTTGAGAGCAGAGCCAGCAGCGGGGATGGGGCGGTGTTTATTTGCTTGCTGGAGATGTTTTCCTGGCTGGAGCAGCCCCCAGGTGTGGCCCAGGGCGGGCTGGCAGCAGGGGCTGTGTGGCCAGAGCCACTGTCAATATTATTGTGCTCTTACCCTGCCTGCAGTGCTCTGGGTCCCCCGGGGTGTTCCAGGGCGTGGATGCTGTGCTGAGACACGGATTTAGGGAATGGGCTCGTCGCCTTTAGGGGCTCCCAGACACCCTAAAGAATTCAAGGTTGCAAAGGGAGCAGAGGGACAGGATGCTGGAGCAGAAGGGCTGGATAAGATCCATCCCAAATGAGAATATTCTGTGATACTGGAGCACAGCTCCGTCAGGGTCCTGACAGCTCCATGGGGCTCTCAGGAATCGGGTCCCTGGTGCACCCCATTGATGTTATCAAGCAGAGCAGTGCCCAGACCTGGATGGTGCTGGGAGGGACCCCCAGAGCGGTGGGAGAGCATCAACCCCGTGAACCAGGGGGGCTTCTGGCTGCCTTGGCTGCGGGGAGAAGGGGCTGAGAGCAGGACACAGATCCCTTTGGGGACCTCGCAGCCCCTTCCCGCCCGCCCGGAGCTCCCCCCCTGCCCATTTTTGGGCGGTGAGTCAGTGGCGGTGGAGGGGCGGGCAGGAGCCGCCGCAGGACCCGCGGAGCAGGCAAGTCGGGGCAGTGCCGAGCAGGCACGGATGGATGTTTGCAGCCAGCCCGGCCAAACCTGCTGCTCGCAGGAGGCGCAGGCTGCCGAGGAGGGGGACACGAGATGGGATTTTGTCCCCTGGCTCTCTCCAGGTGAAGAGCAGCAGAGAGAGAGAGCTGGGCCAGCACTGAGATGTGTTTGCAGCATCGGGCTGGGTGACCCTGGCTGAGCTTCTGTGGGGTCTCAGCCCTTGTGGAGCCCACTCTGGTACCCCCAGCCTGTCCCAGGCAGGGTGTTTGGTGTTCCCTGTCCCTTCCTGTGCCTTGCTCCGGGGATGCTCTGCCCCCTCAGCAGCAGGGACCAGCCCCAAGCCCATCCTTGAGGAGTGCCTGCCTCCTTATCTGGGAGAGCCGCGCTGCCACGTGTGGCCCAGGCACGTGTGTCAGCCCAGCCCGGAGGGCACGGGGAGATCCGGGATGCACCGCAAGGAATGCGCAGGGGCCGGGACACCGACTGCAAACCGGGCGTGTTGCTACCGGCAGCGGCTGCAGCTGCAGCGGCTTCCCCAGCCCACCGGGATCCCTGTCCCTCTTGGATTCCCCAGCCCACCGGGTCTCCTCTCCCTCTAGGATTCCCCAGCCCACCGGAATCCCTGTCCCTCCTGGATTCCCCAGCCCATCGGAATCCCTGTCCCTCTTGGATTCCCCAGCCCACCGCGACCCCTCCCCGTCCTGGATTCCCCAGCCCACCGGGATCCCAGTCCCTCCTGGATTCCCCAGCCCACCGGGACCCCTCTTTCCCTCCTGGATTGCCCCCGTTTCCAGCAGCTTTCACCGTGTGTTGACAGAGCCAGGGTGAGGCTGGCTGGGTGAGGATGATGAGGTAGCGAAGGTCACAGGGAGTGGGAGAAGCGGAGCTGCCACGAGGCTCCTCCGTGCCCTGGCTCAGCCCTGGATTCTCTTTTGGGAGGTCGCAGCTCCTCCTCAGGGGCGTCACACTGGAGAGGGACACGGCTCCATCAGTGAGGGATGTTCTCCAGGTCCTGTGTGGGCAATGGGCCACAGGCAGGAAGGTGGAGCAGAGCCAGGCTGGCTGCCAGCACCTGGAATGTCCTCACAGCCCTGGAAGCAGCTTCCACCTGGGCTGAAGCTCAGCTAAGCCTGGGCCCTGCACCAGCAGCTCGGGAGGGGCTGTTTCCCTTTACTGGGGGAGCTCCTGGTGCCATGGAGGGGGTCTGTGCAGTCCATGGTGCCATGGAGGGGGTCTGTGCAGTCCCTGGTGCCATGGATGGGGTTTGTTGCAGTCCCTGGTGCCATGGATGGGGTTTGTTGCAGTCCCTGGTGCCATGGAGAGGGTCTGTGCAGTCCCTGGTGCCATGGAGGGGTCTGTGCAGTCCCTGGTGCCATGGATGGGGTTTGTTGCAGTCCATGGTGCCATGGAGGGGGTCTGTGCAGTCCCTGGTGCCATGGATGGGGGGTTTGTTGCAGTCCCTGGTGCCATGGAGGGGGGTCTGTGCAGTCCCTGGTGCCATGGATGGGGTTTGTTGCAGTCCATGGTGCATGGAGAGGGTCCTGTTGCACTCCCATCCCTGTGGGCAGAGCTGGAAGGCTGGACCCTGACCCATGGAGCCAGGAGCAGTGTCCCTGCCAGCTGCCACCACCCATGGCCCTTCCTGGGCTCAGGCTGCCCAGAGCAGAGGGCAGGGCTCAGCTCAGCACGTGGCTGCCTGCTTTGTGCATCCTCAGCCCTTTGATTATGTCCCTTTTCCACTTGTGCTGTGCAAAGAGCTGGGGAGCCTCTGCCCAACCCCACCAGCACCTTCTGGGGGGCGAGTGGGCAGCAGGGCCCATCCTGGAGCAGGTGCTGGTTAAGGCACAGCCAGGGAGCTGCTGCTGTTGGAATTCCAGGGAAGAAATCCTCGCTGAGCCCAGAGCTGCCTGGCTGGGGACACAGAGATGTCCTTCACAAGGTCAAACTGTCCCTTGGGCTGCACAGGCACTGCTGGGACCCTGTGCTGGGTGAGCCCACCCTGCATTGTGCTGGAGCAAACCCTGGCACAGCCCTTGGGGTGCTGCAGGGCAGGGACAGAGGGTTTGGCACAAGGGCACGGGTAAACACTGGGTGCTGTTCACTTTTTGGGGTAAAACGCCTGGAAATGGGGGGCATGGAGCTCCCCCACTGCCCTCCATGGTGGGGACAGCGACTGGCAGTGCCACTGTGTGACCGCCTGGCATTTCTGCCCCTGCTTTCACCTGCCTCCGCAGCAGCACTGGAGCTACTGGTTAGACTGGTCCCAGGGCTGGTTTTCCCCCGTGCTGCCAACCCTTGTGACCGTGACGTGGCCCTGTCCCTAAGGACAAACAGCCCTGGCCCTGTCCTGTGTTCCCTGCCCGGAATGGGGCTCTCCTGGCAGGGTCCTGGGGGACATTGGGGACAGGCTGGCGTGGGGAATGCCACCCTGCTGCCTGTGCTGTGTCATAGCCAAGGTGCAAACCCTCCCAGTTCCTCCCAGTTGGCCGCACTGTTGTGGAAGGGAGGGACTGGTTTGCGGCGCTGCTGTGCCCAGCAGGGTCCTGGGGAGTCCCAGGGGTCCAGGAGGGAGGAGCAGGGGAAATGCTGGCCCCGAGCCTGGAAGAACAGATCCCTGTGGTCTGTGCCGTGCGTGGGAGGAGGCGGGAGGGCCGGGGGCCAGAGGAGGGGCCCCCTCTTCCCTTCTCCGAGGGAGCGGTGGGCGCAGCTGGGGCTGTCCCCTCCTGCCGGGGACTGTCCCCTCCTGCCACCGCGCAGCCGTCCCCGGCTCAGGCTGCTCCCTGCTCTCGAGCAGCTGCGCCGGAGCGTGTTCGCCTGGCCGAGCATCCTCCCGCCCGTGCGGATGAGGACGGAGGGAGGGAGCCGGGGGCCGCCGGCATCCGCCCCGCCGGCACACACCGGGTGAGAGCGGCACAACAGGCTGAGCATCCTCGGGGGGCGGCGGAGCCCCCCAATCCCCGGGGACCAGACCCTCTCCCCGGCCACCATGGTGGTTTTCATGGGCAGGAATCTCTCCTCGCTGCTGGCTTTCTTCAAGAAGAAGGGTGAGTGAGCAGCGGGCAGGGAGGGAGCAGAGCCCTGTCCTTACACAACCCCTGCCCGCCGGGACCCCCCGGCCCACCCCGGGCTGCTCGCCCACCGCAGCGGGCAGGGGGCTGTGCCACCCCCGGGGGAGGGCAGGGAAGGTCACCCAGCCCTGGAGTTACCGGGATGGATAAATCACTGCGCTCCTCTGCCCAGCACATCTGGGGGGGTCAGGCTGCCGAAACTGGGGGAGAAAAGCGGGTTAGGGACGTGATGCTGGGGGGGCTGAGGGTGTCTTGTGCCGCCTGCAGCGATTTTACAGCGGCACGGGGGATCGGGGTGGCAGCACCCGCCGGGCCGTGCCCCGGTGCCCGCTCACACCGCGCCCCGGTGCTGGCGGAGGCAGAGGCCGGCATGGCGGCAGGGCGGGAGGCTCCATTGTTCCAGGCCTGCTCCCTTTGTGTGCGGGAGACTCAGCACGGCTGCCTCGCTGCCTGGCCCTTGGGGGTGCAGGGACACGGGGGGCTCGGGGGATGAGGGGTGGTGGGTGCTGCTGGCGATGGGAGCAGCAGGTGCCCCTGGCCCCGCGGTGCCAGCCTCGATGGTTTCCTGCGCTCGCCTTTCCCTTCCTCAAGATTGTTTTTGTTTTTTTCTGGGCAGGGAGAGTTTGAGGCTTCGCTCAGGCGTGGAGCGGGCAGGGCTGTGCCCACAGCGCTGCAGTGCCAGGGCTGGGTGATGCCAGGGCTGGGTGATGCCAGGGTAGCTGTGGTGGCTGTGGGGAGGGGGCTGCCAGGCTGGGAGTGGAAGATCTGTGCTGCCCGTGGTGTGGCTGATGGGGTGTTCAGCATCCAGCAGCGTTTGCAGCAGGGATTTGGGTCCTCTGGGATCTCTGCCGCTGGATGTGCCTCAGTTTCCCTTTTCTGTGCAGTTTCCAGCCTGCCGGGGCATGGGGGGAGTCTCTGCTCTTGGGGTGATGAGCGAGGCCTGGGAATGACGCAATGCTCTGAAGGGAAATTCATCCTCATCCTCATTCCCTCCACATTTAATCCCCTCCCGTGCTGCCCCTTCCCTGCTCAGCTTCCCCCAGCCCCACACAATTCAGGGGTGAATAACGAGGTCCTGTTACCTCATTAACTCCTAACGAAGGCGCTGGGGAAGGAGGGAGGTCCCACATCCAGGGAGAAAAGCAGCAGAGACATCCTGACTCCGGAATATCGACCGGGATGGGATGGGATTTCTCTCGGTGTTCCAGCACCCTGTTTGGAGCTGAGCAGGATAACATCACCCTGGGGTGGCTGTCACCACCTGGCGCTGTCCCCTGCGGGTTGGGTGGCAGCGTGGCCGTGTCCCCCCGGCCCAGCTGACCCCGCTGTCCCCGCAGGTGCTGCCAAGGGCGAGGGTGAGAAGCGGCTGAGCGTGCAGTACACGGCGGGCCAGGAATGTCCCGACAACGTCTTCTTCCCCAGCACGCGGCCCCCGCACCTGGAGGAGCTGCACAACCAGGCCCAGCAGGGGCTCAAGTCCCTGCAGCACCAGGGTAGGTGTCCCCAGCTCCAGGGTGGCCTTGGGGACACGGTGGAAGGGCTGTCCCCAGCCCTAGGGTGGCCTTGGGGACACGGTGGAAGGGCTGTTCCAGCCCCTGAGTGGCTTTGGGCACACGGTGGAAGGGCTGTCCCAGCCCCATGATGGCCTTGGGGACACGGTGGAAGGGCTGTCCCCAGCTCCAGGGTGGCCTTGGGGACACAGTGGAAGGGCTGTCCCAGCTCCATGGTGGCTTTGGGTACACGGTGGAAGGGCTGTCCCAGCTCCTGAGTGGCTTTGGGGACATGGTGGAAGGGCTGTCCCCAGCTCCTGGCTGGCCTTGGGGACATGGCTGAAGGGCTGTCCCAGCTCCAGGATGCCCTTGGGGACACGGTGGAAGGGCTGTCCCAGCCCCAGGGTGGCCTTGGGGACACAGCTGAAGGGCTGTCCCCAGCTCCATGGTGGCCTTGGGGACATGGTGGAAGAGCTGTCCCCAGCTCCATGGTGGCCTTGGGGACACGGTGGAAGGGCTGTCCCAGCCCCAGGGTGGCCTTGGGGACACGGTGGAAGGGCTGTCCCCAGCCCCAGGGTGGCCTTGGGGACACGGTGGAAGGGCTGTCCCATCTCCTGGCTGGCCTTGGGGACACAGTGGAAGGGCTGTCCCCAGCGCCTGCGTGGCTTTGGGCACACGGTGGAAGGGCTGTCCCCAGCTCCAGGGTGGCCTTGGGGACACGGTGGAAGGGCTGTCCCAGCTTCTGGCTGGCCTTGGGGACACAGTGGAAGGGCTGTCCCCAGCTCCAGGATGGCCTTGGGGACACGGTGGAAGGGCTGTCCCAGCTCCTGGGTGGCCTTGGGGACACGGCTGAAGGGCTGTCCCCAGCCCCTGAGTGGCTTTGGGGACACAGTGGAAGGGCTGTCCCAGCTCCAGGATGGCTTTGGGGACACGGTGGAAGGGCTGTCCCCAGCTTCTGGCTGGCCTTGGGAACACGGTGGAAGGGCTGTCCCAGCCCCATGATGGCCTTGGGGACACGGTGGAAGGGCTGTCCCAGCCCCAGGGTGGCCTTGGGGACACGGTGGAAGGGCTGTCCCAGCTCCAGGGTGGCCTTGGGGACACGGTGGAAGGGCTGTCCCCAGCTTCTGAGTGGCCTTGGGGACACGGTGGAAGGGCTGTCCCCAGCTCCAGGATGGCCTTGGGGACACGGTGGAAGGGCTGTTCCAGCTCCATGGTGGCCTTGGGGACACGGTGGAAGGGCTGTCCCAGCCCCATGGTGGCCTTGGGGACACAGTGGAAGAGCTGTCCCAGCTCCAGGGTGGCCTTGGGGACACGGTGGAAGCGCTGTCCCCAGCTCCTGAGTGGCTTTGGGGACACGGTGGAAGGGCTGTCCCCAGCCCCTGAGTGGCTTTGGGGACACGGTGGAAGGGCTGTCCCAGCTCCAGGGTGGCCTTGGGGACACGGCTGAAGGGCTGTCCCCAGCTCCAGGGTGGCCTTGGGGACTCGGTGGATGGGCTGTCCCAGCTCCATGGTGGCCTTGGGGACATGGTGGAAGGGCTGTCCCAGCTCCAGGGTGGCCTTGGGGACTCGGTGGAAGGGCTGCCCCAGCTCCAGGGTGGCCTTGGGGACTCGGTGGAAGGGCTGTCCCAGCCCCTGACTGGCCTTGGGGACACAGTGGAAGAGCTGTCCCAGCTCCAGGGTGGCTTTGGGGACACGTGGAAGCGCTGTCCCCAGCTCCAGGATGGCCTTGGGGACACGGTGGAAGGGCTGTCCCAGCTCCTGGCTGGCTTTGGGGACACGGTGGAAGGGCTGTCGCAGTTCCAGGGTGGCCTTGGGGACACGGTGGAAGGGCTGTCCCAGCTCCATGGTGGCCTTGGGGACACGGTGGAAGGGCTGTCCCCAGCCCCTGGGTGGCTTTGGGGACACGGCGGAAGGGCTGTCCCAGCTCCAGGGTGGCCTTGGGGACACGGTGGAAGGGCTGTCCCAGCTCCAGGGTGGCCTTGGGGACACGGTGGAAGGGCTGTCCCAGCTCCAGGATGGCCTTGGGGACACAGCTGAAGGGCTGTCCCAGCTCCATGGTGGCCTTGGGGACACGGTGGAAGGGCTGTCCCAGCCCCATGGTGGCCTTGGGGACATGGTGGAAGGGCTGTCCCCAGCTCTTGGGTGGCTTTGGGGACACGGTGGAAGGGCTGTTCCAGCTCCATGGTGGCCTTGGGGACACGGTGGAAGGGCTGTCCCAGCTCCTGGCTGGCCTTGGGGACACGGTGGAAGGGCTGTCCCAGCCCCAGGGTGGCCTTGGGGACACGGTGGAAGGGCTGTCCCCAGCTCCAGGGTGGCCTTGGGGACACGGTGGAAGGGCTGTCCCAGCTCCTGGCTGGCCGGGCGCTGTGGGCGGCGCACGGGGCTGAGCAGAGTCCAGTTCTGGTGCTGGGCAGTGCAGGGGGCACTGCCAGCTCAGCAGCTGCTTCCTCTGGATCCCCTGGAGGGTTTTACCTTCTGTGTTCCCTCCACAGAGAAGCAGAAACAGACCAAAAGTGCCTGGGACCACGGGGACACCAGCAGCCTCCAGGTGAGCCCTGCCAAGTGGTGTTTCTGGGCTGAGGGGACACAGGGCGGCTCTTCTGCCCTCTCTGGGTGCTGTCTGGGGGCAGACAGACAACCAGCCAAGGTGGCAGGACCATGTCCAGGGGGGTTGTGGGGCCTGAACTGGCTGTGTGTCCCCTGGTGTTGTCCCCTTTGCCCCATGATGAGTTGTTTTTCCCATCCTCAGCCTTGGCCTGTCCTGCTCTGCCCTGTGGGGTCCCCCTGTGCCTGCATCCCCCTGTCCCCCTGTCCCTTCCCCACTGGTGTCCCCTGGGAGCCCTGGCTGAGCAGGGGTGACCTGGTGGCAGATGGGGACTGTTGGCCATGTCCAGCCTGGTGCCTGTGTCCCTCCCTGGCTGCTGACGAGGGGAAACTCCCCCTCCTTTGGCAATCCCTGGGCTCTGACCCCGCTGCCAGTGCCTCACCCTGTTTGTGTTTGCTCAAGCTGCTGCCTCTGGCTGGCTCTCAGCCCCTTTAACCCCTTGGAAATGGGGGACTGGGTGAAATAAACCCCTTTAACCCCTTGGAAATGGGGGACTGGGTGAAATAAACCCCTTTAACCCCTTGGAAATGGGGGACTGGGAACCCCAGGATGGGCAGCAGTGAAGTTAACTTCAGGTTAACTCTGAAGTGTCTCATCCCAACCTCTGCCTGTGCCAGGGGTGCTTTGGAGGGGTGGGGACACTGAGCCATGTCCAGCATGGGGCTGTTTGGGATCCTGCCTGTCCCTGTCCCTGTCCCACACCCCTCTCCCAGCCATGGCAGCCCTCCAGCCCTGAGTTTGGGGCACAGCCAGGCTGGGAGCACCCACGGAGTCATTTTGGGCTTGGCACCAGGGCAGCTCCTTCAGGTGCTCCTTGCACACCCCAGCCCCCTCTCTCCTGCCCTCGGGGGGGCTGCAGAGCCATGAGGAGTCCCAGGGGCTGCTCCCAGCCCTGCTCCTGGTGGGAGGACTCTGGATGCCGGCGTGGCTGACTCAGCCTTTGGCCCTCGGAAGAGCTTTTGTCTCAGTGCACAGTCAGTTCGCGGCGGGGAAGGGGCCTGGCCGGGGCTGGGGCAGCTCTGTCCCCTCAGCCCGGGCTCTGCTGAGCCCTCTGTGTCCCCACAGTCCTGTGCATCCTCGGAGGATGACAGCCTGTCCTTCCGGAGCCGGGCAGCCTCCTGTGCCACAGACAGCACCTCAGAGGATGCGCTCTCCATCCGCTCCGAGATGATCCAGCGCAAAGGTACCGGGCTGGGATGGGGAATGGGGCTGCCAGGGGGGCTGGGGAGCATGGCAGGGAGCTGGGCTCTGCCCAAGAGCCAGCACAGGGATTTGGGGACCCTTGGGAGAGAGGAGAGCAGCTCTGGCTGAGTCAGAGCGTTGGGGCTGGGCGAGGGGGATGGACAGACAGACAGACAGTGTCTCCTCCCTGCTCAGACTGTTCGGTTGGTGCCTGTTCCACTGCCTGAGTCTGGCTTATCCCAGAGCACCTCTGGCAGTGGGAAGTGTTGGGGACACTGGGGACATCCAGGCCAGCCCCACACACACCAGCTGGACCCTCTCACACCTCTTGCAGGTTCCACCTTCCGACCACACGACTCCTTTCCCAAATCCTCAGAGAGGGCTGGCAAGAAGAGGAAGGACAGGAGGACAACAGTGCTGGGCATCCCCCAGCACGTCCATAAGGAGCTGGGTAAGCTTTGGGGGAACAAGGGGGGATTTTTAGGATCTGTTTGCCTTCCCTTGGCATCACACTGAGCTCATCTCTCCCTGCTCCCAGGTCTCAGGAACAGCCATGGAATTAAGGGACATCCCGAGGCAGATGGAAGAGGGCCAGCAGGCCGTGGGGACAGCCAGGCAGTGCAGCCCATGCTGAACGGGGGGCAGGTGTCGGGTGATGCCATCCGCATCCCCACCATCGACGGGAACCTGCAGCCCCTGCCCGCAGTCGGCGGTGCCCGAGTCTGCCTGGGAGTGCTGGAGGAGGCCGATGCAGCCCTGCAGAAGCACATCAACAAGGTTTACTACGACGACAGCTTGCTAGGGAGGAAGACAGCGGCCAAACTGTCACCCATGATGAGGCCGAAGTCGCTGGCCGTGCCGGGCATGACCACCTACGCCAACCCCCCGGAGATGCTGGCGGGCCCCGTCATGTCCATCTCACCCCAGGGCACCTACATGTCCAAGATCATCCCCAACGCCATCCTGCCGCCCATGGTGGACGTGGTGGCCCTGACGAGCCGCAGCGTGCGGACGCTGAGCCGCTGCAGCCTCGTGTCGTCCAGCCCGGCCTCGGTGCGCTCCCTGTCCCGCTTCTCGGAGCGCGGCCCCCGCAGCCGCGAGCCCTCCTCCTCCAGCGACAACTGGAGCCACTCGCAGTCCACGGAGACCATCGTGTCCAACAGCTCCACCATCTCCTCCCAGGGCGGCTGTGACCACCGGCAGCCCGAGGTGGGGCCGCATAGCGAGGTGGACACGGCAGCTCGCTCTGACACCGACCAAATCAGCATCTACAGCTCCGCCAGCTTCGCCAGCTCCTGCTCCAAGCCCGCTGCCGGCCTCGCTCCCGCAGCCCCCGGGCTCCTGGGTGTGGGCAGCGGCCGAGCATCCCCTGCCTACAGCACGAGCAGCCAGGCGGAGGGCTCGGACACGGCCAGCCTGGCCAGCGAGCGCTCCTCCACCCGCAGCGTGTCCCTCAGGAAGATGAAGAAGCCCCCGGCCCCTCCCCGCAGGACCTACTCGCTGCACCAAAAAGCTGACGGGGAGCCCAAGGTGCTGGGGCTGCCCCCCAGGCCCGAGCGGCGGCCCCAGCGGGAGAGCAGCGCGCCCTGGTCCCCGCGGCCCGAGCCCTTCAGCCCCACGGGCGAGGATGAGGTGTTCTCCCCAGCGCTGAGCGAGACCAGCAGCCTCCGCTCCGAGAGCCTGGCGGGCGCCAGCTCCCCCGAGGCCCCTCGGGGCCGGCCCGGGGTGACGGTGGTGCTGAGGGAGCCCCAAGCCCAGGCCAAGTGGAGCTGCCCCGATGGCTCTGACCGCACCATGTCCCCCTCCAGCGGCTACTCCAGCCAGAGTGGGACGCCCACACTGCCCACCAAGGGCTTGGGACCCCCAGCTGTGTCGCCGGGCAAGTCTCAGCCCCAGAAGCCGGACCGGGTCTGCTCCCTGCAGTCGCCTGCGCTCTCCGTGTCCTCCTCTCTCACCTCCATCTCCTCCTCGGCCTCGGACCCGACCCCTCCTGAGGTGCTGACCGCTCGCTCAGACCGGTTCATCATCCCACCGCACCCCAAGGTTCCTGCTCCCTTCTCCCCGCCACCCACCAAGTCCCAGCGGCCCCCGGCCCCCGCCGGCTCTCTGCAGCCCTCACAAACCTCGCCAGCGCCCAGCACTGCCGGCCAGGAGCCCTCGGCCAAGCCCAGCGGCAAATCCCCACCGCCATCGCCGCCGCCTGCCTACCACCCGCCTCCCCCGCCGGCCAAGAAGGTGGAGGGGAGCCCCCAGAGCAGCAGTGAGCCCTCCACCGACACCGCCTGGCCCCCGCCACCACCGCCGGCCCCCGAGGAGCACGACCTGTCCATGGCAGACTTCCCCCCTCCGGATGAATCCTATCTCTCCAGCCTGCCCGATGCCACCTCGGCCTCGGCGGGCGGGCAGGCGGCGACACCGAGCGCGGGGGCTGCATCTTCACCATCTCAACAGCCAGAGCCACCCACCGGGGCTCCACAGCCTCCACACCCCGCCGAGCCCCTTCCCACGGCCCCCGTGCCCCCACCGCCGCCTCTCCCGCCGCCCTCGGCTCCGGCCCTGCCGCCCCAAATCAGCCTTAAGAAGGCGGCCAACGGCCCCCGGGCGGAGGCCAAGAAGGAGCCGGTGTCGCGGAGCAAGAGCGGCCCGGCGGCCAAGGAGGACGCCAGCCTGCCCATCGTCACCCCGTCGCTGCTGCAGATGGTGCGGCTGCGCTCCGTCAGCGTGGAGCCCGCGGCCGGGGCTGGAGCCGGGGCTGGAACCGGGCCCGAGGAGCGCCCGGCCCCTCAGAAGCCCGTCCGGCGCTCCCTGTCCAACCGGCAGCCGCCCCCCGCCCAAGACGCGGGGCCTTCCAAGCAGCTCCTCCACGCCGTGCACCTCAAGGCCGCCGCCTTGGCCTCCGCCGAGGCCGCGGAGAAGCCGCAGGGAAGCCGAGCGGCCCAGCCCGGCCCTGAGGGGCCCGCCGGGGATGGGCAGCTGTCCCCCCGGAGCAAATCGCCGGCCTCCACCGCCAGCTTCATCTTCGCCAAGAGCTCCAGGAAGGTGGTGATCGAGACGGCCTCGTCCCCCGAGGCACAGGCCGATCTGAAGAGGAACTTGGTGGCCGAGCTGATGAATTTCTCGGGGCAGCGCTCGGCAGCCCCGGCCGCTGCAGCCCCGCAAACCCAGAGGAAACCAGGCAAGATCCCCCCTCCAGTAGCCAAGAAGCCTTCGCTGGGCTCGGGGCCGGCTCCTTCTCCGAAGGCACCGGGGGCAGAGGCGTTGGGCTCCCCGGTGCTGGACGGGGATGCCAAGGCGGAGGAGAGCAGGACTAAGAGCGAGCTGGAGGGGACGGAGGGCAGGAACGGCGCGGAGCCGCCGGCTCAGAGCCTCCCTGCACAAGGTACGTGGGGTGGGAGCCACGGGGTGATGCTGCTGGAGGTTTTGCCTCATTGCTCAGCATCCTGAGCTGTGCATTCCCAAAGGATGAATTCCCAGCATGGCTCCTGGGCTGTGTTCCACCTGGGAAGCACTGGGACGGCAGGGGTAGAGCCTGTAGGGCTGTGGGAAGCTGGGATTTCAGGTGGCTGATGGGCTCTTTCCTCCTGCTTTCCAGACAGACGGGGAGAGACGGCCTGAAGGATGACACTGCAGGACTGGAGCCCCCATGGACAGGAATCCAAATCTCTCAGGGACCTGGGCAGGTCAACGGATGAGTGTGGAACTGGCAACTAACTTAATACAGGAAGCAAACAGCCTTAGCCTCCACGGCCTTGATGATATTTATGCAAAAATGGTGTTGGTTTCACTTTCCTAAGTACTACAGCTTTATTTTGCTTTTTTTTACTGGACTCGAGGCCCGTGCCCAGAGCCAGCACCTCCTCCCTGCCAAGCTGATGCTCGGTGTGGGTGTGTGGAGCTGAGCAGCCACACCCAGAGGAGTTTGGGGGCCAAAGACGCCGGAGCTGGGGCTGAAGACGCCGAGCTGGAGCCACTGCTGCTGGCCAGGCAGGCCCACGAGGAATGGAAGCACTTTGGACAAAGAATGGGAAGGCTTTGGCCACAATAGCACCTGGGGAGATGCAAACAGGAACAGGAGGGGATGGAGGTGCTGGTGGGGAGGGATCAGGGCTTTGGCTCTTGATGGAAAGGCCAGAGGGGCTCGTGGTCAGCCCTGGTTCTGGCCACTCACCACTGCCCAGCAGGAGGAAGGGCCTGGCTGCCCCTTGAGCTGGCCCTGGGCTCTGGGGTAGAGCCTTGATTCTGTTTCTGTAAACTCGGGTCACATTTTGATTTCTTTGATTGTAAAAAACAAACTAAACAAAAACCAAACAAAACGACAAACCCAACCAAACCAAACTAAACCAAACCAAACCAAAAGCAACTGACCCTCTGCCGCCGAGTAGCTGCTCAGAGCTCTGTACCTGGCTGGTAAAAATGATGACAGAAGCTTGCTGCCTCCTGTTCTTCCTGGTTTATGGTTGCAGGTCCCTCCTGGTGCTGCTGAGCTCCAGGAACACTCCTGGGCTGGTTCCCAGCACCACTGCCCAATAAAATTCTGGAGCAGGGCTGGCTGCCAGCTTCCCTGGACAGATGGGCACAGCCACGTGCAGTCAGCTCGACATTTTATTGGGTTTTATGACAGACAGATGGTTCCCGAGTCAGTGTTTAAGGCCCACACCCCTCACAGGCTCAGGACAGCCCCACAGGTGGGGTGGAGCAGGGGACGGGGCCTGCCGGGCTGTCCCCAGCTCTGGTAGCAGCAACACGAGGTTGGAGAAGCAGCTTTTCCCTTCTGCCCTCACCACAGCAGCCACACACGGCACCCCAGCGGGCAGGGAGTCCAGTCTGTGGCACAGCTGGGTGGCCCCAAGGCCATGGGGATGAGTCACATGAGTCCCTTGCGTGTGGTGGCACCTCCAGTCAGTCCCCAGAGGCCCAGGGGGGCGGATGATGGAGGCAGCTCTGGGTGAGAGGCTGCAGGTTCAGTCCCAGAGCCCCCAGGGCCGAGCACTGGTGGGGAGATGACAGGGAGGAGCCTGGCTGAGCTGCAGGAGGCACCAGAGCAGCCCTGGCACTTGTTAGCTGATGCTGCCACCCCGGAGGCTTTTACAGGAGACAGTGCCCAGCTTGGTCAGGAAGTTTCTCTGCTTCCACTGCGCGACACAATCCTCAGAGATGCAGAAATCGGCCTGGGGAGCACAACAGGGAGCAGGGTCAGCCCTGGGAGGGATCATCTCCTCCACACTAACATCTGGGGGCTACAGCCACTCCCAGGCCTCACCTGCAGCTTCTCAAAGACTTTTTTCTTGGGTTTGAGCTCCTCATCGGGCTCCCCACCCTCGTAGCCCTCCACGTAGACACGCTCCCCGGCACAGCACCCGGCTGGGGGGTCCAGGGGCTCCACTTGACGGGGCTCCCCCACACTGAGGAGAGGTGTGGAGACACCAGGGTCACCCCAGGGTGCTGCCCCTGAGGCAGCAGGGGTGGTCCAGCCCCGGTGTCCCCCCGTGTCCCTCACCTGGAGGCACACAGCACCATGCCCTGCGACTCCACCCCTCTCATCTTCTGGGGTTTGAGGTTGCAGAGCAGCACCACGAGCCTGTCCTGCAGCTGCTCCTTGGGGACAAAGTGCACCAGGCCGCTGACCACGGTGCGGGGCTCGGCCTCGCCCACGTCGATCTTCTCCACGTACAGGCTGTCGGCATCTGGGTGCTGCCAGGGGGAGCAGGGGTGGGAATGGGGTGGCAGAGAAGGTGCCAGCCCCACCAGGCACACCCCAAATGTCACCACATGGCAGGGTTGCTCCCCTCTCCCTCTCCCCATACCTTCTCCACGCTGATCACTTTGCCCACACGGATGTCCAGCCGGGATGGGATCACGTCCTCTGGCTCTGAGTTCTTGGTTCCCTTCTCTCCAGGCTCTGCAGGGTGAAGGAATGGTCACAACACTCAGCACAAACCAAGGCAGGTGCTCAGCCCCAAATGCAGGCCCTGGGGGGAATTCACTGCAGGGAATTCCATCCTTGTCCCTATACCAGAGAGCAGAGTCCCTCCTGTGCTGACTCTCCTCACCTTTCCCAATGTTCTCCATGGCTGCTTTTGAGTCTGGAGCTTCAAAACTTTTCTCTGTCCCACTCAGCCCTGCATGGCCAGAGCCCCATTTCCCTGAGCTCCCAAGGCCCCACTTCCCCAGGCTCCCAGCCCCTCCTTACTGGCTTTGGATGGGGTGGGATATGCAGCACTGCTCAGCTTCTTCAGCTCTGGGCAGTTGAATTTCTCCCTGATGGGGTCAAGCAGTTTGTTCAGGGCCACTTCCACAGAGTTCTTCAGGTCTCCAGGGTGCACAACCTGTCAGGACAAAGATTCCTGTCTGAGGCCACAGAGACCAAACAGGGTGGGAAGATGAATCCCAAACCCTTGACCTGATTCCCCTTGGACATCAGAAGTTTCTGGATGCTTCTGCCTCCAGCCTCTGTTGGGAACAGCTAGGAAGGGTTAAAGTGCTGCTGTGCTGCAGGATGTGGCTGATGTGGTGCTGTCCTGACCTCACAGCCTTCACTCATCCTCTCTCCCCCAGGCTCTCCTGCCTGGGAGCATCCCACACTAGCAGGCCACACTCCACATCTCCTCCAGAGCAGATTTCCATCTCCCAGTGCTCCCAGATTGCTCCCAGGAACCTCAGGCAGAAGGTTCAGTCCCTCCCAGCACTCACCTGCTCAGCAAAATCCTTCTCCAGGGCCTCGTAGGCCGTGTAGGTTTTGTTTCCTCCCCATTTTTCCTCTCGCAGGACCACAAACTCTGGGACAAAACAGGTTTTAAAGCTCAGATTAACTTGAGGCTCAGCTAAACCACCCTGCCCAAGAGCAGGGGCTGGGCAGGTGGCACTCAGGGACAGCCTTGTCTCAGGGGACACACTCCTGTCCCCTCCTCCTATCCACACCCCAGTGTGGGGACACCCTCACCTGATTTGAGGGGGAAGAGGACATGCTTGATGAAGGAGAGGACACCATTGTTCTCCACGTTCCCTGGCTCACAGAAAGCCTTCTTCAGCTTCTTCTTCACGTCCTCCTTGCGGTCCAGAAGATCAATCTTGGAGTCCTGCAGCAAGAGATTTCCTCAGCCCTCCACCCAAGCTTTTACAAACTCATGCTGGAGTTGCTGCACCTTCTTAGAATTCATGTGAATGGGGAGGGAGAGCTCGTTTCTCCTGGGGTGGTCCCTTCTCAGCCCCCAGCCACCAAGCTGACCCCCCAGAGCCCCCTGAGCACAGCCAGATCCAGGACCAACCTCTTCTGACGAGCTCATTTTGCTGCCTGTCAGCCCAGGAACCATGGGGTTCATCAGATGGACACGCTTGGCATAGCCCAGGGAAGGGAGGTACTGGGAAAACACAAGGAGGAGTTAGGCCAAGTTAGATCCAAGCCTGATTCAGCTTTAATTCCCAATCCCTGTTTGCTCCTGGCTCCAGGTAGCTTTGGGATCTGGGGTAACAGCACCCAGGAAGGGCAGAGTCACAGGCAGGGATGTGTGGCTGCACAGAGCACAGGAGCAGCACAGAGAGCTGTGACATCAACCAAAATCCCACACACTTCTCCCAGTGGATTTGGGAGTGGCCAAACCCTCCCTCAAACCCCAGTGTGGCAGAAATCCCCCCATTCCTGACCTTCTCAGCAAAGGTGAAGATCTTCCTCTGATCCACCCCTCCAAACTGTGCGTCCACCTTGAGGTATTCCTCATCCAGGGCCTGTGGAGAGACACAGAGCCTGGAGGCTGGACCAGAACACTCCTGGCCTGTCCCTCAGCCCCTCCTGGGCCACTCCCAGCCAGGGAAAGTCAGGAACATTCCAGACTGTTTGCTCTGTGCTCAGGCCAGCCTTTGTGCCACCGCCAGCTGTGACATTGGGGTGGACAACAACGACCTTGGTGGCACTCTGCCCCACACACCCCCTTGGTGTGCCAGCACCTCCCTGGCCACCACCCCTGCCTCACCTGCAGGCCTGGGTAGAGCAAACCACTCAGCAAGGGATGCTCCACCTGCTTGACCACCTCTGCCCCGGCCTTCTTGGCGTCGTGCTGCGTCACCACGGAGGAGAGGCGGTACACGTCCAGGGTGTACTCCCTGTGGGGACAGCACTGTCACCAGGGGCATGGGGACAGCCCTCAGAGCTGCTCCTGGGCACACCGGGCATGGGGACAGCCCTGAGAGCTGCTCCTGGGCACACTGGGCATGGGCACAGCTCTGAGAGCTGCTCCTGGGCACACTGGGCATGGGCACAGCTCTGAGAGATGCTCCTGGGCACACCGGGCATGGGGACAGCTCTCAGAGCTGCTCCTGGGCACACTGGGCATGGGGACAGCCCTCAGAGCTGCTCCTGGGCACACCGGGCATGGGGACAGCTCTGAGAGCTGCTCCTGGGCACACCGGGCATGGGGACAGCCCTCAGAGCTGCTCCTGGGCACAATGGGCATGGGCACAGCTCTGAGAGATGCTCCTGGGCACACTGGGCATGGGCACAGCTCTGAGAGATGCTCCTGGGCACACCGGGCATGGGGACAGCTCTGAGAGCTGCTCCTGGGCACACGGGCATGGGCACAGCCCTCAGAGATGCTCCTGGGCACACCGGGCATG
Source organism: Zonotrichia leucophrys gambelii (assembly GCF_028769735.1). Classification (NCBI taxonomy): domain Eukaryota; kingdom Metazoa; phylum Chordata; class Aves; order Passeriformes; family Passerellidae; genus Zonotrichia; species Zonotrichia leucophrys. The sequence continues at coordinate 1,707,123 of NC_088192.1, read as the reverse complement.
GGGACAGCCCTCAGAGCTGCTCCTGGGCACACCGGGCATGGGGACAGCTCTGAGAGCTGCTCCTGGGCACACCGGGCATGGGGACAGCTCTGAGAGATGCTCCTGGGCACACTGGGCATGGGGACAGCCCTCAGAGCTGCTCCTGGGCACACCGGGCATGGGCACAGCTCTGAGAGCTGCTCCTGGGCACACCGGGCATGGGGACAGCTCTGAGAGCTGCTCCTGGGCACACCGGGCATGGGCACAGCTGTGAGAGCTGTTCCTGGGCACAGCGGGCATGGGCACAGCTCTGAGAGCTGCTCCTGGGCACACTGGGCATGGGGACAGCTCTGAGAGCTGCTCCTGGGCACACTGGGCATGGGGACAGCTCTGAGAGCTGCTCCTGGGCACACCGGGCATGGGGACAGCTCTGAGAGATGCTCCTGGGCACACCGGGCATGGGGACAGCTCTGAGAGCTGCTCCTGGGCACACTGGGCATGGGCACAGCTCTGAGAGATGCTCCTGGGCACACTGGGCATGGGGACAGCTCTGAGAGATGCTCCTGGGCACACCGGGCATGGGGACAGCCCTGAGAGCTGCTCCTGGGCACACCGGGCATGGGAACAGCCCCTCAGAGCTGCTCCTGGGCACACTGGGCATGGGGACAGCCCTCAGAGCTGCTCCTGCGCACATCTATATTTATAGATGTAAAATATTAGATATTTCTAATAAATGCCTACTTTTAGGAAAAATACTATATTATATATAACAGTATCGGATACATATATAAATATATAAAAATTATTATTAATAATAATAGTATATTTTTAATATATGTATATATAGACACACACAGTATTAGATACTTCTAATAAATGCCTACTTTCAGGGATAATACTGTATTATATATAATAGTATTAGATACATATATACATATATAAAATACATAATTATTATTAATAATAAATAATATATAATAATTTGTATGTGTGCATATGTGTGTATATATATAATATTAGATACTTCTAATAAATCCTTACTTTTAAGGATAACACTGTATTATATATAATATTAGATATATATATACACAATATTAGATACTTCTAATAAATCCTTTCCTTTTAAGGATAACACTGTATTATATATAATATTAGATATATATATATACACACAATATTAGATACTTCTAATAAATCCTTACTTTTAAGGATAATACTGTATTATATATAATATTATATATATATACACAATATGAGATACTTCTAATAAATCCTTGCTTTTAAGGATAATACTGTATTATATATAATAATAGATATATATATATATACACAATATTAGATACTTCTAATAAATCCTTGCTTTTAAAGATAATACTGTATTATATATAATAATAGATATATATATACACAATATTAGATACTTCTAATAAATCCTTACTTTTAAGGATAACACTGTATTATATATAATAATATATATATATATACAATATGAGATACTTCTAATAAATCCTTGCTTTTAAGGATAATACTGTATTATATATAATATTAGATATATATATATACACAATATTAGATACTTCTAATAAATCCTTACTTTTAAGGATAACACTGTATTATATATAATATTAGATATATATATATACAATATTAGATACTTGTAATAAATCCTTGCTTTTAAGGATAATACTGTATTATATATAATAATATTACATATATATATGTTATATATATATAGATTATATATATATAACATATATATATATAATATATATATTATATATATATTATAATATATATAATATTCTATTAGATACTTCTAATAAATAGCTACTTTATTCTTTAACTCCATCCACCCCTGTCCTAGCTCAGCCTCCCAGGGCCCCCCTGGCTGCCCAGGACTCACTTGCTGAGCTGGTAATCGGTGCCCCGGACAAATCTGAGCTTCTCCAGGGGCACCCCGATGCTCTCCAGCATGGCTTTGATGACCTGCTCGTAGTACCGGGTCCGCAGCTCCAGCAGCTCCCACGGAGCCTTCATGTTGTCCAGGTAGGCATGGAGGTCAGCAAAGAGGATTGTCACCTAGGACAGGGGACAGCAGGGTCAGGGGAGCTGTCCGTGCCAGCTGCAGGTGGCACCCAGCAGGGTGGCAGTGCCCACCTCGCAGCCAGCCTTGAGGAAATCGGCGATCTTGGACATGGGCACGAAATAAGCCACGTGGGGCTTGCCCGTGGTGGCCGTGCCCCAGTAGATCTTCAGTTCTCGTTCCTTCAGGATGGACATGAGCTTCTCCTCGCCCAGCACCTCCTGCCAGGGGACAGAGCACAGGGAACTGCAGGGACACATCCCAGGGGACACATCCCGCTGGGACAAATCCCGCATGCCGGGTCCCTGGGCTTGCCCTGCCTCAGATCCCCCCCATCCCGGTGGGATCCCCCCATCCCGTTCTCCCCACGCCCCGATCCTGCCCCGTTCCCCCTCTCGGACCCCAACCCTGCCGTATTCCCTCCGGTACCTGGATCCCATCCTGCCCCAATCGCCCCCGCTCCAGCCTAAACCAAACCGCCCAGCCCCTATTCCTCCGCTCAACCTCGATCCAGCCCCTCTCATCCCTCAGATCCAGCCCCAATTCCTCCACCCGACCCCGGCCCATCCCCGCTCGTCCCTCAGATCCAGCCCCGACACCGCCACTCATCCCCCCGGCCCAGCCCCGATGCCACCGCCCCGGCCCCATCCGCCTCCCGGTACCTGCAGGTTCCGCGTGATGAGCTGATATTTCTCCTGCGGGCCGGGCGCGGGCTCCATGGCGGCGGCTGCAGGGCAGGACACGCGGTTACGGGAGCCCCGGTTCCCCCCGGTTCCCCCCGGTTCCCTCCCCGGTTCCCCGCCCGGTCCCACCGACCTGCCCCGGGTTGCATCAGCCCCGCTCGGCACTCGACTACCGCGCCTGAGGCCCGCCGAGCGCCGAGCTGCCGATGCGGGATGGGAGAGGGGCGCTCTCCTCCAATCAGAGAGCGCCTCGCGCGGCGAGGAGAACGCGCTTCGCCAATCAGAGGGCGCCTCGCGCTCGTGTGGGCGTGGCCTTGGCGCCGTTAAGATGGCGGCGGGTGAGCGCCTTTCCCGCCAGGCCCGGCCGGGCCGCGGCCGCTGTTTTGTCTCAGCGCTGTTTAATTCTCCCTCGTTTATTTTGGGCGGTTTTACCCCTTTTTTTCCGGGGCTCGGGGAGCTCCCTGTGTTGGGGTGGGCGGGGAGGAGGAGCCGGGGGCGGGGCGGGCTGGCCCCGCCTTGGGGCGGTGCCGTTGAGGCGCCGGTTGGGCGGTGCCGCTGAGGGACGGGCGGGTCCCTCACGGAGGCGGTGTTGGTTTCAAAGCCTCGGTGAGGGGAGAGCGGGGTGGTGCCGCCTCCTGAGGTTTTAATCTGCACAGGGGAGGCTCCAGGATGAGCCGAGTGAGGGTTTTGGTGTTTAAAGGGGCTCCAAGGTGGATGTGGGACAAGGGCCGGAGGGACAGGACACAGGAATGGTTCCCACTGCCAGGGGATATTGGGGAAAATTCCTCTCTGTGAGGGCGATGAGGTCCTGGCACAGATGATGCCTTGTAAAGGCCTAAAACAGAGGCTAGACAAAATTAAAGAATAAAACAAGGATTTATTAAAAGGCCTCAATGAATCCACCTTGGGCAGCACAAGAGCTCAGCCAGGGCTACACCCAAATGAAGGATTTTGTGTGTCTCAATGACTAATCCCCTGACAGGCTTCCTCTTCCTTTGCTCAGTTTTTCCCAAGCCAAAAAAAGATATTTTTTAAAATAATGGGTTTATTTGTATCTCTGAAGGGCGGAGGTGGGGGTTGAGATACTTGGAGGTTTTATTTCATGCCTCAGGCGTGTTCTGCAGTTTAAAGCTGTGATTTGGGATTCCTGGGGTCTGCTGTGAGGGACTGGCACCACTTTAGGAGGAGAGGGGGTTTCCAATCATTGGGGTTTCCTGCTTGAGGGAACACTCAGGATGAAGGATTGGTTGGGACCTAAAACAGTCCAGAACAGAGATCAAATTGTGGTGGTTTTGCTAAATTCCAGCTGAGCTCCTTTCACTGAGGCCATTGCTTTTGCTGGCAGGTTGGAGCTGACTCCTGCTGATCCCTCCTGTGGAAGGGCTGATCAAAGGCCGGCAGCAGCAGCAGATGAGCCTGTAGAGCTGGAAGCAGAGCTGCAGGAAGGCACAGAGCCATGGCAGAGAGCTGCCCTCCCTCCCCTGGGCTCCACCAGGGCCTCAGGCAGGATCCAGCCCCCAGGGCCAAGCGGCTCTCGGATTCCACGGTGCAGGTGCAGGCCCTGCAGTCAGCCAAGAAAGCCTGCGTGCTGAGCCGCGACTGCAGCACCCCAAACCCTGCAGGGAGCGCTCTGCTCCCTTCCCCAGGCTCTGGCTGCTCCCTGTTCCTGGATGAGAGCGGGCAGGACGAGCTCGGGGCCGCTTTTGCCGTGGCCAAGTACGATGATGTGGCCATTTCCCTGGACATCAGCAGGTGCTTCGACGACAGCGAGGTGGATGATTCCCTGCTGGAGCTGTCAGGCAGTGAGAAAGGCAATTCTCCCTTTGATTACACCGAGGAGGAGATCCAGGAAATCTTGGCTGATGATTCCATGGAGGCTGAGCAGCAGCAGAACCTCCCTGGTGAGAGCCACGTGAGCCAAAGTGAGAGCGGGAAGAGCGACCAGGGGATGTCACTCAGTGAGGCCACCCAGGAGCCTCAGGAGCATCCCTCAGGCAGCTCTGGGTGTGATCCTGGAGTTTTGAGTGGCTCTGCTGCTCTGGATGGGGCTCAGAGGCTGCAGCAGGAGCTGGACCTTGACCTGCAGGAGCTGCTGAGCCTGAGCCCCTTTGCTGCTGCCTGTGCTGAGGAGGCTCTGGAGGAAAACAACCTGGAAAGAGAAACTTTGGATGCCATGATAGATGATTGCTTGGGATATTCCACAGCTGCTGGGAGCTGCATTGCTGAGAAATCCTCAGAAAGGGCGATGCCTAAAAGCCAGGAAAGCCTGGGGAAATCCCTGCCCTCATCCAGCCCTCCCTGTGGCCAGGGCACAGGGGATCAGAGTCCAGCATCTGGACTTCCACCCAAAAAAGAACTTCCCAAAGCAACACTGAGCTGTTTGTCAAGGAAATCGGGCTCTCCAGAGGATGCTGAAGGGGAATCCAGAGGAGCTGAGCAGCCACCAGGCAGCACTAAAGTAAACTCCCATCTTCATTCTTGGAACTTGAATGGTTTTCATCCCATCCCTTTGGATTTGTCCATGTGCACACAAGTGCTGTGTTGATACAGGGGAGGTTTTTCCAAGTGGATTTTTATATAACTATAAAAGCAAAATGTACATGGAAAAGTTTTATTAGATGTTAATCCCCTTTTTTCCTTCCCTTTCCAGTTAAGGGACACAGCTGTAGGCCAGAGTGGGCAGGAAGAGCCACCCAGTGGCAAGAAAAGTGGCAAAGTAATTCCTGTCCCACAGGAGGAGGAGGAAGAAAGGTAATTTCTTAGGAAATCTGCACTTTAAAAAACCATCCCAGCTCTTTCCTCCACCACTGGGTTTATTTCTAAATTAAGTCGCATTGAAATAGTGGGGAAATAATAAATATTTCACCCTGGAAGAGGGGAAAGAACATGGGGAAGTGGGAAAGGAGGTGGGTGAGGCAGTTTGGGTTTGCAGAGGGGATGTTTGTGCCTCCCTGGCTGCTCCTCCCGCAGCCGTTCCCTGCAGGTGGCAGCAGCAGAGCGGCCGGGATGCAGCTCCTGCCTTTCCCCGCTCCTGGAGGCGCCACATCGGGGCTTTTCCCCCTCATTCTGGGCAGGAATTGTGTTGCTGTTGTGTGAAAAAAAAAAAAGAGATTTTTGTGCTTTTGAGAGCTCCCCGTTGTGGTCAGCAGGGCAGTGACCGCCTGGGTTGGCTCAGCTGCTTTGCTCTCGGTGTGGTTGATCTTTGGCAGCTTTACTCAAATAAATTCTTTCATTATTTTTTTCCATCCCCAAAAACAGTGCTACAAGAATGTCACATAGTTCTGCAGGGCTCTTTGCCCTCTCTGTGAACTGTAACCTAATTTAACAAATAACCTAAAATAAAATTAACACCATTTATTATTTTCAAGGCCAAAACAACGGAGCTGCATTTCAGAAGCACAGCCTGAGCAAAGGAGACGTTTTTCTCCAGGCTGTGCCAATCCAAGTGAGGAAAAGTGTGGCTATTACCTCAGGTAACCCCCAGGTGGGAGGGGATGAGGCTGCTGGGGAGGGAAAATTCAGCTCCTGGCTGGACTTGAATTCTTTATTTGGAGTGTGTTTGTTTTCAGAAGGGAATAAAAAATGTCTGTGATAATTTGTGCACTGCCATGCACAAAATTCCTGCACAGGAATCAACCTGGCTCCAGGCCTGGCTCTGAGGAGTTTTACAGATAGCTGGGAAATTTGGTGTGGAAAATCAGAAAATCAGGAAAATACCAAAGCAGGTTTGTATTCCTTGGGAAAAGCAAAGCTGAGCTCTTGTTCTGTTGGGGATTAATTTGGGTTTGTCAGTTCACAACTATCCCAGAATCAACACTGGAAACACCTCCAGAACTTGGAGTTCCCACCTTGACACCAGCTCAGAGCACTGAGTGCCACCCCCAGGACTGCACCACCCCCTGAAACCCACACTGGGGCAATCCTGAGCTCAGATGCTGAAATTTGGGTTCAGACTGGGGGAATTGAGTTCAAATGCTGGGATTTAGACTCAGACTGGAGGAATCTTGAGTTCAAATGCTGAAATTTGGATTCAGACTGGAGGAATCTTGAGTTCAAATGCTGAATTTTGGACTCAGACTGGGGGAATTGAGCTCAAATTCTGAATTTTGGACTTAAACTGGGGGAATTGAGCTCAAATTCTGGGATTTAGACTCAGACTGGAGGAATCTTGAGTTCAAATGCTGAATTTTGGACTCAGACTGGGGGAATTGAGCTCAAATTCTGAATTTTGGACTCAGACTGGGGGAATTGAGCTCAAATGCTGAAATTTGGACTCAGACTGGGGGAATTGAGCTCAAATGCTGAAATTTGGATTCAGACTGGGAGAATCTTGAGCTCAAGTGCTGGGTTTAGACTCACATTGGGGGAATTGAGCTCAAATCCTGGGATTTGGACTCAGAATGTGGGAATTGAGCTCAAGTGCTGAGATTTAGACTCAGAATGTGGGAATCTTGAGCTGGGATTTAGATTGGGGGAATCTTGAGCTCAAATTCTGAAATTTGGACTCAGACTGGGGGAATTGAGCTGAAATGCTGAAATTTGGACTCAGGGGGAATCTTGAGCTCAAATGCTGAGATTTGGACTCAGAATGTGGGAATTGAGCTCAAGTGCTGAGATTTGGATTCAGACTGGGGGAATTGAGCTCAAATGCTGAGATTTAGACTCAGACTGGGGGAATCATGAGCTGAAATGCTGGGATTTAGATTGGGGGAATCTTGAGCTCAAATTCTGAAATTTGGACTCAGACTGGGGGAATCTTGAGCTCAGGTACTGAGATTTAGACTGAGACTGTGGGAATCTTGAGCTCAAGTGCTGGGTTTAGACTCAGACTGGGGGAATTGAGCTCAAATGCTGAGATTTGGACTCAGACTGGGAGAATCTTGAGCTCAAACGCTGAGATTTAGATTGGGGTTTATTTTTGACACTTTCTCTGTGTTGGCTCAGTGGTGTCATCCAAGAGCCACTGACTGTGGGGGTGTGGAAGGGAAGGTGTTTGGATTTCAGCTCCTGGGGGCTGGGGGTGGTGCCAGATCTTTTCTGGGATTCTAATAAGTTTGGGTTTTAAAAACAATGACTCCTCCCTGGTAAACTCTCCCCAATTTCTCAGTGCTAATCCCACGGGACAATTTTAGGGATATTATTGCTACAACACTCACAGGAGAATGGACACCCCAGATTTTAACGGGTATGAGTAGAAATTTAAAAAAATGGGGAGAGAGGGAGAGGAAGAAGAGACAAAATTTAAATCCCTGACCCTTCAAAGTGGCAGCATGAGGAATTAACCCTTGCACCACCTCTGCTGGTGGCTCACCAATGGTTCTTAGAGAGTTTTTCCCTTCCTGCCAGCAGGGGAGATGGAGAGCACTGCACCCTGCCTGGATTTGGAGTACAAAACATCCCTCACACCGAATTTAGGGGCTAAATAGAATATCCCTTCAGCTCCCAGGGTTCTGGGGCTCTGACACCTTCTGGATTACCCCAGGGGTGTTTCCAGGTGCTTTCTGTCCCTCTTTATGCCTGGAGAAGGCTGATCCAGAATTGAGGCTAGGCTGAGTTAAAGAATAAATTAGGGATTTATTAAAGGCCTCAATAAATCCCTAAATTAGGGATTTATTAAAGGCCTTGGGCAGCACAAGAGCCCAGCCAGGGCTGCACTGAAATGAACCAAAATGGACACAAAATGCACAACTGGTCATGGGGTCTCTCACTTTTATAATTTCTGCTCCATTTGCATATTGTAGTTAATTATCCAATTACAGCTTTAGGTTATGCAGTCCCATCCTGATTGTTTTTCTCTCTTCAGTCCACATTGTTTGTGCTTTTGGCCCTGAAATTTGGATCATTTGTCCTTGGTCCCCACTGGAGCAGGAATTGTTTTGTCTGCTCTGTGCACAGATCTCACCATCCCCTAATATGAATCCCAGAACTACACACTAAAGCAGCAAATCTGAAAAAAATACAAATCCTAAAACCTGCTGCATCAGCCTGGGATATTCTGAGAGCCAAAACATTCTGGTAGCTTCCAGCCACGGCTCCCTGTGGTTATTTAGAGTGTTGATGGGTGCAATAATTGCCATTTCTTGTGAGGCACAAGGAGCTGACAGTTGTGTGTGTGCAGCCTGCACTTAGGCAGGCAGCAGGAGCAGCTGCATCGCCACAGGGCTGCTTCCAGAGGATGAATCCAGCATAAGTAATGCAGAGGGGACAGGCAGGGAAAGCTAAAATGGCCTGTTTTTCCTTTTGCTTTCAAATTAAAAATGCAAGACGTATGTTGTGAGTCACAAAAAATCAGGCGAGGAGCTCGAAAGGAGCCGGGCTGACAAGTGAAAGCCAGCTCTGCTTTGCTGGGGAAGAACATTGTCTGGGATGCACACAATTTGGTTTTCTTATTAGTGCAAACCTTTCTCCTTGCAAATAGCTGGAGGCTTGGAGCTGAGCCCAACAGGCAGCGTGGGCTGTGCCAGGCTGTGCCAGGCTGTGCCAGGCTGTGCCCTGTGAGCTGTGCCCTGGCTGTGCCATCTGCATGGCAAATGCTGAGTGATCCCAAGGAATGCTGAGTGAATCCCAAGGAATTCATGAAGGAAAGAAAGAAAGAAAAAATCAGCAGGTTTAGAGCCAGCAAGGGAATTCCTCCTGGGAAGCTGTAACTAATATATTGCTGCTACAAATCTTCAGCTCTGCTTTGAGTTGCAAATCTCCTGGCATTTGTCTCAGGGTAATGTTTGCTTTGCTATCCCATCTTTTACGTAATCTGTCTGTTCTTCCTTGGATCCTGGCTCCTGCTGCTGTGCTGTCTGAGGGAATTCCAAGCTGGCTACAGGAGAGATTTTCTCTTTTCCCTTATCTGCACGCTGCAGGAAATAGAATTTTCATATATAACTACAACTTCCATCTATATCAAATCCATTTTTCATCTATATCTCTTTTATATCTCATACATATTCTTATGTTGGGTGATTGAGTGCTAAAAGTCACACTGACAAGTTGGAAAAAAAAATCCTTTTATATTCAGAATAAACTTCTCACACTGAGCCATCTCCAGTGTGTTGGGAGAGAACCCCGTGGCTCAGCTTGTGCTTCCTCTCATTCTGCTTTCTAAATGCTGTTAAATCCCAATATATTCATTTATTTGCAGCTTCCCCTAGGAATTTAAATGCTGGAGCAGATGCAAAAATGAGCTGTGATTTGAGCATCTGCTTGGCAATGGGGGGCTGATAATTGACCACACAAGATTTCTGCCAGCTGACCATTTGTCAGTGTTTGCACTTTGTTATTGCCCTTTATCCAGCAGTAAATGGAATTATTTCCTTCTTGATGAGATCCTCCTTGGCAATTCTGGGGCTGGATCAGCTACACGAATAATGAGGCTCCTCAAACTCTGTTATTTGGAGCAGAATCACAGAATGGCTGGGCTTGGAAGGGACCTTAGAATGATCCTGTTCCATGAGCAGGGAACTTTCCACTGCTCTGGGAAGCTGAGCTGGCTCCTCTCTGACCTCCATCCATTTTTTTTTCCCAACCAGAACTCCATCAGGAGCTCTCCTTGAGGCTTGGTGTGCTTGCTAGAGATTTTTGATGCTTTCAGAAATTTTATCAGACTTTCTCACAACCTTGGCAGAAACCTGATAAATTATTTCCTTGGATCTCCCTTGAATCAAAGGGAATGGAGGAGGAAATACCTTATAAAGAAGCCCAAACCATCTGGTTTTACTGTAATAACAAAGATCAATATCTTCCAAAACCCAGCCAGTGTGTTTGAGGTGATGGAAAGGGAGAGCAGTGTCAGGGAACAGATGGAGAAACAAATCTGTGAAACACAAATGAACTCTTTGCTAGCAGGCTCTGCCTTGAAAGACTCTGGTCTCTTGATTGAGTGGAAGGAAAAATCCTGAATCTTGAAGCAGTTTTTACCTGCCCAAAATTAATTTTGCTTGGATGGAGAGTGGGCAGGGAAGGTGCAGGGCTGGGGTGTGGGAATTTATAAAGTTAGAGGGTTTTTAGGAAATGGTTAAAAAAGAGTATTTAGGTTTTAGGATGTGGTTTGAAGTTTTGTTACAGTAGAAAAGTTTTTCAAGTAAGTAGAAAAGTTTTTTAAGTAGTAGACGTGATAAATAATAATAAGATTTTGTAGATTTGGTTTTAGGATGGTAATAAGTTTATTTAATGTATATCTTTAGAAGGTTATTGTGAATAGAGTTTTGTTTTTTGTTTTTTATGAATTAGTTTTTGATTTAATTACTTTTACGTATGTTTTATAAGATTGGATGGAAAGTTTGTTAATATGTTTTGTTTTGGTGTGATTGGTTGAAATTTAAACTGAGATGGTTTTATGTTGTTTTGTTTTACTTTACTTTTGAGGATATTTTTTTTTAGGCTAGTATGTTGTTAACATTTAACAATGTTCTGAAGGTGATGTATTAATGTATTATTATGATGTATTAATGTATTTGATGTATTATTTAGACTTTTTGCCGCGGCAAGTAAGTTCCTCTCTTAAAACGTAAATTCCTAAAACCATTAAATCTGTAACTACCCTAATGTCCGCCATGGGGCTGTGCTGGCATAAAGGAAAGAATTCCATTTAGTGGCTGAGCTCAGGAGGGAGATTTCACTTCAAAGCAAATGAAATCCACCTCCAAACCCTACATTTCAAGAGATGTGGGATGGAGTAAGGATTGATAAAGTGGATTTCTGAGTTTATGGGGAGGAGAGTAGGAACTTCTCTAGGTTCAGAGTGGGCAATTTCTGGTCCAGGGAATTTTCTAATGGCAAAGCTGAAATAATCAGAACTCCTGGTTCCTACATGAGTGGAACTTGCCTGAAAACCTCATCATAAATCTGTAGTTTGGTCTTGATTGATATGGAAGGAATGAGGATGTGCCCAAGGAGAAAAAAATCTTATTTTTAAAGGATTTTAATCACTGTCCCATGACAACTGAGCTTCTCCAGCCCCCTTTCCTCAGGCCAAAAGGCCTCAGAGCCCTGGGCTGGATGCTGAGGCATTGGGATAAATTAATCCAAATATTTGATGGGATTAATGTGCCCCTGGGGCTTCCCATGTTGGAGAGGAGCTCAAATCTTTTCCTGGAGTGACTCAGGGTGAGAGTTTGTCCAAGTCCTTGTTTCTCCTCAGGGTGCAAAGTGCACCCCTGGCAGCAGGAAATGTTCCCTCTGTTTTTATGACCCATTTCACCTCTGACTCAGGGAGGGAGCTGAGATGTAGGCAGGCTCAAAATCTGTGACATAAAATTGTGATTTCTTCAACATTTCCTGCAGACAATGGGAGCTGCTGTGTGCCGTCAGAGTTTGCCTTGGAGAGCCTCAATTCCTCCCACACAACCCGTGGATTTCTCAAGGAAAAAAAAAACTTCTAAAAATCCTTTCTAGAAAAGTATCAGTCTTTGGCAAGGAGTTGTTCCTTTGGGAGAGCAGGAGCTGATCCTGCAGTTCATGAGGGAGGCTGGGGAGAGGAGCTGGGATTCACATCCCTCCCATGGCTGCAGCATGGAAAATCTTGGAGTTTGGACTCTGGGAAGGGCAGAATTCCAGGGAATTGACCTTTGCTTTCATTGGAGCCCTTCTGAGCTGTGAAAATATAAAATTGTGCTGTGACAGAGGTGACAACCCAGTGCCAGGCAGCTGCTCCTGCTCCAAACCACATTCTGCACAGTGATTTTACAAGAATGACCACCCATGGTTGGATTTTGCTTGAAAACCAGGTGATTTTGCAGTTCAGAAATGTGAATTCCTGAGTTAGGCTCATCCCTGTGCATAAACAACATCAAAATAAGGCAGCAAAGTTGGATTTTTTTTCCCAAACACAGATGGGGCAAAGCTTTGTAGCACTCTGAGGCCTGCAGATAACCAAGTCCCTTGAAGCACTTTGGGTTTTAATCTTATTTTTCTGAGGCTGCCTCAAGTTGGTGGGGTTTTGTTCTTGCTATTTCAGGAAGTGCAAATGAGAGGATTGAAGGTGGGTGCAGCACTTTGTGAGGAAAAATTTCCTTTTTTGTTTGAAGTTGAACCTTCAGCCTTTTGTGGTGGGCCAGGGAGAAGGAGCTTTGCAAAGAAGGGGATGAAGCACCAGCAGAATTCAGAATTTCTGCAAGGAACTTTGATGTTCTCCCTTCTCAAGGTGCCTTCTGAGGATGTGGTTTCACTTTGAAAAGCTCCTACCAAGGAAATCAGGTACCAGCTGCCAGCACCAAGGAAATGAAGATTTATTTTCAGACTTCCTCTCATGTTTGTTTGAATTTTTTGACTGAATTTTTTTACAGAAATTCCCTAAATTTCCAACCCATCCCAGTGGGTGAGCAAGAACTTGGCCAAACCACAATTTCCAGAGAATTCCTGAACGCTTCCAGTGCAACCCCACTGCTGAGGGGCTGTGCTGGTTCTTGTTCTGCATTTAGAGGTGTTAATTGGTCTGGTTTTCAGTGGTTTGAAGCTTCATTCTAAACTCCTTCTGCAGAAGCATTTCATGAGATTTGCACTTGAGTTTATAAATATTTTGCAGCTTTTAGATGTCATTTTCTTCTTTCCTGTGCTACTGAGCAACTCCAAATGAGTTGGAGGTGGATGGGTTGATCTTCCCAATGTTCTTCTCAGGGGTGCCAGCAGGGCCTTGTGACTCCTTTAGGTATTTATAAGTGGAATTTTGGAGAGCAAATTAAGTTTATTCAGGCAGCAAATCATCTCATATTTTTATCATGGCAATCTGACTATTTTTGGAGATGCTTTTGGCCCATGTGATCTTAAAGAAATCAAAATTTCACTCAGCACTGAAGTTTTTTTAACGTTGTGGTTCATGGATTTTATTTTGTGGCACCCAGAGTGGGACAGAACTTTGGAAAACAAAGTTTCTCCTTGCCCTGAATGTGCAGTGACTGAGACAGGGAAATGGAAGTCATTTATCCAAAGGATCAGCAGTGAAGTTTGGCTGGAAAAATCCCAGAAATCACAGAATCCAGGCAGGAAGGAACAGCACTTTTGGGGCCACTGTCAGGGCTTTGTGATGTGAATTTTACCTCTGTAAATTTTATTTACAAAGAGCTTTGCATTGAGGGAAAAGGAGAAATCCATTGGAAGCACATGGGAGTTGTCAGCGCGTGGTGATTCATGGATTTTAAATCAGTGAACCCCACAAATTCAGTTTTTTTGGAAAAGGAATCCTTTACTTGTGCTCTGGGGACAATTTCACTGCTGTCCATGGAATCCCAGTGTGGTTTGGGTTCAGAGGGACACAAAAATCATTCAGATCCCACAATCCCAGTTTGCTCCAATCCCTGTCCAGCCCAGCCTTGGACACTTCCAGGGATGGGAATTCTCAGGCTGGTGGCTCCATCCCCTCGGGGTTTGTGTTTTTGGGAGTGTAAAAACTCTGCCATGAAGCAGCTCTGCCCTTTGGGAAGCATTTAAGGCTGCAAATTTCCTTCTTTGATCCCCATCTGAATGGTGGGAGAGGAGGAATTTGTGATTTGAACCTCATGGAAGGACAGACAGAGTGTTTTTCTGTCTGTTTGCTCTTAGAGAGTAACCAAGAGCCCTGCTGATGATTTTTGCTGTGGTAGAACCCAGTGATACCAATAAAAACTGGCTCTGACAAAATGCATCACAATTAAAAATTGAACAGTGTTCATCAATGCCTTGCAGCTGGAAAACAATGAGGCTGAAATGAAACCCCTGTGTGGGGCTTTTTAATGCCTTCCTCTCAAAAACCAACCAGCTCTTTCCTGGAAGGAGGAAAAAATTACATCCTCAAATGGGAAATAGTGGAAGCTGATAAAATTTTGGTTTGGTTTGGGAGGTTAGAACGGGTCTGGATGGTATAAATAGGTTTTATTTAGGTTTTATTTAGTTAGTTTTATTTTATTTAGTTGGTGGCAATAAAGGTGTGAGGGTTTTGTGAGTTCAAAGTGTCAAATGGCATCGTGGGGCTCTGTCATTATTGCCACTCAATAGCTCTGCATCCAGCATGTATAAATTCCAAGGAAAATGAAGATTTTTCTGGCTGCCAGCTTTGCTGCCTCCATCTGGGAATCTGAAATTCAAGCTGTGCCTTCCCCGGCTCTGCCACTAATAATGAAGATTCTTCATTTGGAACTTACTTCACCAAAATTGAGGCTGAAGGAGAAACCAGCTCCTTTTTTCCTCCAGACGTGTGGGCTGCAGCCCCACCAAGGGGGAACAGCATCATTTCAATGCCTGAGGTCACCAGACAAATTCAACAGACACCAGATTGGTGTGGAGCAAACAGAAAATAAACAGAAAATATTTCAGCATAACAAACGCCCTTGATGGGGCAGCTTTTGAACAAAAGCTGGGAAAAGCTGATTGAATTTGGTCAGCCCTAATTTGGTCAGCGTAATGTAATAGCTCATTACGCGTCGTTAGGAAGCTTTTTCTTTTTTTTTTGCTGCAAATTTGAGGGAAATTCCATTTGGTGGAACATATGGGTGTCATCTTCAGCTCTCTCCTCAAGCTCGGGCCGTGCTCTGCTGGGCAAAATGGATGGGCAGCTGTGCCATTGGCTTTGCAGCGCTGTCACCTCTTGCTGGGTGTCGACGGAAGGAGACCAGGACATCCAGTTGATCATCACAGGCCCAATTTTATTGATCAGCACAGCGGGTTAAATACAGTTCGTAATTAACTTCATGCATATTGCAAAAGTTGAGCTCAGGATTGGTTAGTTACATATCAGCAGTTACACCTACTTTTACATTCCTATGGTCCTACTTTTGATACTTTCTACATATTCTTAGGAGATATTCAGGACTAATCTCTACTCCCTTTCTCCATGTTGCAGCAAGGCCACTGATTGCAAGCTGCTGACATCTCCTTTCAGCTTGCTGACTGCTGATTTCTCAGCTTGACCAGTGGCAATATGTCAGCATGGCCTTTCTCAGCTAACCAACTATTAATAAAGCTCTCCACATTAAAGCTCTCCACAGCTGGGTTTTCTCGGCTGTTTGAGGGGCCTGGAAAGGCCCGAGGTGGCCTTGGGGCAGCCCGCGTATCGAAGGACGAGAAGAGGCTTCAGTTCTTCTTTCGGTTTTTATGTTTATTAATTGTTTATCTAAAAGATTTTCTTTCAGCCGAACAGAGATCTGCTCAGCAGCCAGCCATGAGCACACTGTGCTGCCCTCCGGGGCAGCCACCTATCTTTATACCCATTGTTACGTGTACAATATTTATCATTTTTCCCCAATACCATTTATTCTTATTACTCGGTGCACTCTCAGTAATAACCAATCCCAAAGTGCCACCATCACCACAGAAGATGGAGGAGAAGAAGAAGAAGAAGAAGGACAGGACACACCCCAATTCCTCCATCTTACTTCTCTAAACCCCCCTGTACATAAATCCTAAACCCTGTTTCTCACCCTCTAATTAACTAATCCCTTCACCATTCACCCTGGTGAAGCCCTCATCCTTGTCGTCTCCTGTGTAGGACCAAAGTCATCCTTGTCGTCTCCCGTGTAGGATCAAAGTCCAGCCACCAGACACTTCTGGAACATTCCAGGACTCCCGAGCCCCCCAAGGGTGGTCTCGGAGGCTCAGCATCTCAAGACTGAGATCTTGAGATCCGACAACACCCCAATTCCTCCATCTTACTTCTCTAAACCCCCCTGTACATAAATCCTAAACCCTGTGTCTCACCCTCTAATTAACTGATCCCTTCACCATTCACCCTGGTGAAGCCCTCATCCTTGTCGTCTCCTGTGTAGGACCAAAGTCCAGCCACCAGACACTTCTGGAACATTCCAGGACTCCCGAGCCCCCCAAGGTGGTCTCGGTGGCTCAGCACCTCAGGACTGAGATCCTGAGATCCGACATCCTCTCCCATCTTTGGCAAACGCTGCCACCCAGCAGCCTGCTCATCTCCATCAGCAGCTGAGATTGTGCTAACACTTTCCCTCCACAGTGTAGGTGTTTCCTCCTCGCTTTTTATTGAATTGGAGCGGCTCCGAAGCTCCTGGTGGTGCCGTTTTCCCCGGGAGCAGGAGCGGTGCCTGGTGGCCCGGGGGAGGGGGTGCCAAGCGGCCGGGGCTGTGTTGTGAGTTGGAAGGACACGCTGTGCAGGATTGTTTGCTCCACACTTCCTCCCGCGGCTCCTCTTTTTGCTAAACTCGTGGGGGTGGAATCTATTGGTGAAATTGTATTTTGTAGGCATAATATTACAGCGCTGGCAAGGAGGGAGGAGAGCGGTGTTTAACTCCAAATACACCCCGAGTTGTGCTGGCAAAGGGTTTTGTTTTTGCAGCTCCCTTGTTTGCAGCTATTGTGCCCCAAATCTCTGCTCTGGTGGTTCTTGGAAATCCACGGGATTCATCCCCAGCCGCCTGCCAGGGTTTTGCTTTCGGAGCTCGGCAGGGAATCGGCCTCGCTGGGATCCCACTCCCACTTGCTGCTTTTTAGTGTTTCTTGAAAGCTCCCTTTTTGCAGCTCCCGCTTCCAACAATGAGTCAAAATCAGCACTCGGGGCAAAAAACACGTGGGGGGAGTGGGTGGGCTGGAGGGTGGGCTGAGCTGTGGCCCAGCATGACTTCTCTCAGCGTGGATTTGGTTTATTTTTGCTTTATTGGCTGTAAAACACCTCAGGAGGAGCTTTTGGCAGCTGCTGATGGGAGTGAGGTCTCTGTTCTAAAGATGGGTTAGGGTTGACTCTCATGGGTTACAGTGGAATTTAGTACCCAGACAGCAGTTCAAGCTTTGATGTTTATGACCCTCACAACAGCAGCGTTTTAAATAACTTTATTCTCCTCTAACCTTTTCCTAAAGTGTGGATTTACTCTTCACTTCAGTTCATAAGGGCTGGAAAATTTCCTTGAAGGGAATCACTTGGGCTGAGTGGTTTGGAGTCCCTGTCTGAGCTGGATTCTGCCAGCCCACATTTGTTTCTCCTCACAAATAACATTTTCTTACTCTCCAAGCCTGCACTTATGGGTTATCAAATGCAGGTTATCAAAATAACCCTGGCACCTCCTGCCACATGTGAATATTGAACTCTGCCCCTCGCTGACACTTTAAATTTAATTCTGCTCTACCAAATGAGTGATCACATCTCTGTCAGGAGAGAAATTGCTTAAATCTGTCCCTAGGGAACAACAACTGTGGAAAAAAAGGAATATGGTCTGAATTCCCAGGGACAAGTGGCTCTAAAACAGCCACACAACCCCCAAAGCTGCCAAATTACCAGGCTGGATTTCCTCTGGAGCAGCTCTCTGCCCCAGGATTAGGAGAGAGCATCTCCCTTATCATTTTGCACATGCTGTACCATCTGTCCCAAATCTCCCTTTGTAGGGCTGTGCATTCCAAATGCTGTTTCTTCCTTGGGAGATAACAGACGTGGCTGAAGGATTTTGTTAGGTAGGGCTGGGGTGCTATTTTTGGTGAAAGTTTTTTTAGTCCTGCAGCCAGAACCCTCCCTGGTTTTCTCCACCCAAACACTGAGAAAATATTTAATTTTGTAGATCTGTTAAAGTTTTAGGGAAATACAAAGTTTTAGGGTGTGTGTGCTGCTCAAAAGAAGCGAATATAAAATAATGAAATTCAAGCATTACAAGGACACAAGAGACGCCTTTAATCTTTTATTGTACATTATAAAATGTTTATTGCTCTGTCTGTATCAGAGGTGGTGACCTCTCCTTCTTGGTGATGGAAGAGTATGTTCAGGCAAAGGATCCTGGAGCCACCTTTGGGGTTGGCCTTTCTGGAAGCAGCAACATCTTCAGGAGAACCTCCCAGTGCCTTTTTCCCAAGCCAGCTCTTTGGGAAAAGCTGGTGGCAGGGGAAGAGGAGAGATGGCAGCTCCTCACTGCCAGGCTCTTCCTGCTCAGGAACTCCCAACCCAGGCTCCTCCAAAGCTTCCTCAGGCCAACCTCTGTTGGCATTTGATGGAACAATTTGGATCCCACCTCATCCCCTAAGTGCGTGTGGAGTGGTCTTGTGGAGGAGTTAAATAAACACAGATACCCCCATGGCACACTACAAAGAAGAAATCTTTTCCATGTCATGGTCCTGCATCTCCCAGCTTTCCAGAGCACCAGCAATCCCCAGGGATCCTGTCAGCTTACAGACATCCAGCATTTCCTAAGGGAGAGGAGAAGCTCAGCCCTTTTCCTCTCCATCCTCATCCCTTTTTGGGAAGGGCTGTGTCCAGCAGGCTCCTGCCATTCCAACAGGCAGGATGTGTAAGGAGAGCCAGCCCTTCCCACACACAAACTTTACTAAAAGAAGCATTTGAAGAACTTAAGCCCTCAAAAATAAAGGCCCCTCAGGCCAGAGCCTTCCACAATAAACAGCTCCTGCCCCTGGAGACCTTGCATAGCAACCATCAGGTATTTTGTCTTTTTCTGTATTTTTTTTTTTTGCTGTCTGGCTACATTTTTATGGACCTTTAATCCCATTGGTGGTGGAGTCAGGCCCAGCTGAAAATACCACGAAGAAAATGGTGGAAATTATCCTGGAAGCTAAAGACCAGCTTCTGGTGTCCCCTCATGTTGGTCTGTGCCTCAGCGTTCCCCGATTTGTCTGAGGTGAAGAGCACCAGTGTGAGAGAGCAGAGACAGCAGCAGTGCAGAATGTGCTGCAGCCCAGCTGGAGAGCAGCCAGGGAAGTTCTCCTGGTGGAAATGGAACCTGGGGGATGTTTTTTTTGTTTGAGAAACCCACCTGCAGGACGTGGTACACGACACACATCGATGAACGAAGCGAGGCCCGAGCGCGCCGCAGCCAAAATTTGGCTTCTCGGTGGTGGAGTTTGCCATGAGCTTCCCTCCATTCCTGCTCACAGAGGGATGTGCCTGATGCCTGGGAGTCCTGCCAGGGATGCAGTGACAGTGAGAAAGACACAACAGAACCTTGTGCATTCCCAAAAACCAGGAAAACTGTCCCAGAAGATGGAGCGTGAGCGTGGGAGATGTTGCTCCAATCTGATTCACAGATCACTCCAGCATCGCTGATTCTTCTCCATCTTTGTTTGGGTGTCAGGTTTGGTTTTTTTGGTTTGTTTTTTTTTTTTTTTTTTCAGGATTTCCCTTCCTGGCCAGATGTTTTGCAGAAACAGGGATGAGGAGGTGGATGCCAGCGAGTGACAATGACGAGGTCTTGTTTTGCAAATCGCTCCGCCAATGTTTCACCTCCCCGGTCAGCACGGCTCAGAGTGAGAGTGAGGCATGGAGTCCATCCCTCAGGTGTCAGGCTGTCATGCTTCAATGATGTTCACTGAGGGCTTGTTTTTTGGAAACTAGGAGAGGAAACAAAGGAAAAAAAAACGAATGTGTACAAGGGAAAAATCACATCGGAGCTCAGCGCGGCCTGCAGGTTGTGTTTTGTGAAAATTCTCCTTCCCACACCTTTGTGGTGATGAAAAAGGGTCAGAGTTGAGGTTTGAGGCTTGTGGGGCTCATCACTGCTTCTGAACCATCATAAATCAGCGAACTATTTAAAATACTAAACAAATATGGTGGGAATATGAACAGAAACACGAGGAGGAAGTTCCATTAACTGAAATAAGTTGGGATAAATTAAAGGCTTGACCTATTTACACTCCGACATTGTGTTACCATCTTTGCTCCCGCTGATTAACTCTGCAGTTAATTACAGCAGCAGTGTCCTCTTTGCCACGTGCTGCTGTGGGAGGACCCGAGGAACTCATTTTTTTTTCCCTCCAGAGACGCTCAGATCATCCAGAAACGTGGCTGGAAATCTGATTTCTGGCGGCCACGCAGGATGCTGGAGGCGGGAGCGCAGCGCTGCCGTGCCCATCAGCAGAGCCGTGGGTGTGGAGGGTGTTCCCTGCCAGGGGAGGATTTTGAGCAGTAAATGAGCCTTGCTTGGTCGTATCCTATGCAAGCTGTTCCAGCTCCAGAGCTCAGCCCCAAGGGGACTGGGTGCCAGAAGCCAGCTCGCTCTCAGACCAAGGCCGCGGGTCAGCCCCTAGCAAGCAGGGAATATTCAGCTCTTAGTGATCAGGCAGCTCTTGTGATTTCAGCTTTGCTTGCTAGGTAGCTTTTCCCTTGGCCTAAGGCTCCAGCAGACGGCAGAGAGAGGAGAAGCAGAAGACGCTGGCTGTTCCACGAGTATGGCTTTATTGGAGGGTCCCTGAAGGGTCTCAGCTCTTCTTCTTCCCAGTTAGTAGGGGTACAGTGTGCTACTTTTATACCCTTGGCCTGGATCCAATCCTGACCAATGGCAAAGGTGTTAGAGTGACCATAAGTGACCAATGGTAGGGTTTAACACAATATTGCCTTACATGGCTATAGGGATAAGGTACAAGGCGGATGTCCCTATAATGTATGATATATTATATATCAATAAATCAAGCCTTCTGATGAAGGAACAAGATTCTGGTCCTTCTCTCACCCAGTGACTGTCTAAGGCTCCTGTGATAGCTATAGGGATAAGGTACAAGGCGGATGTCCCTGGAGTCAGGAAACTTCTTTGCCGCTGTGTCAGCATTCTATTCTCCAAGGGGCCCTGGCTAAACCTGAGGGGTTTACTACAGAGCAGAGCTTTTTTGGGGGCTGATTTAGCCCAAAAGGGGCGCTCACCTTGCTCCGCAGCAAGCCCCCGCCCTGGTGCTCGGGTGTGCTGTTCTCCGAGGCGCTCTTGGCTTTCTCCTTGCTGTTGTTGGGCTCGTTGTCTTTGATGATATCGTATTGTCTGCAGAAGAGGGCGATCACCCCTGCCGGGAGAGAGCATCAGCATCACAGGCAGGCTCAGCAGCCCGCAGAGATCACAGATCCCTCTGGCCAGCCTCGGCAGCATTCCCAGCTCCTCCCAGACCACGGCCAGGCTGCCCTCTGCCTCTTCCCTTCCCTTCATTCCGTGCTAAACTAGTTAGACAGGACGACAGAAGATTAATTAGATTCCAGCCTCTCTGTTATGAAGTGTTTTAAGCTCTGCATTTGGACCTCGACCAACGCCAACCCCGTGGTTCAGTGAGCACTGGAGGAGCTGCTGGAATTTCTGCCTGCTGAAAATGTGTCCTCTGCTCCTTGTCCTCTGCTCCTTGTCTTTTCCTCCCTGTCCTCTCCTCCCTGTCCTCTGCTCCTTGTCCTCTGTTCCTTGTCCTCTGTTCCTTGTCCTCTGCTCCCTGTCCTTTGCTCCTTGTCCTCTGTTCCTTGTCCTTTGCTCCTGGTGTTCAGTGAGCATTGGAGGAGCTCCTGGAATTTCTGCTTGGTGAAAATGTGTCCTCTCCTCCCTGTCCTCTCCTCCTTGTCCTCTCCTCCCTGTCCTCTCCTCCTTGTCCTCTGCTCCTTGTCCTCTCCTCCCTGTCCTCTCCTCCTTGTCCTTTGCTCCTTGTCCTCTGTTCCTTGTCCTCTCCTCCCTGTCCTCTTCTCCTTGTCCTCTGCTCCCTGTCCTCTGCTCCTGATGTTCAGTGAGCATTGGAGGAGCTCCTGGAATTTCTGCCTGGTGAAAATGTGTCCTCTGCTCCTTGTCCTCTCCTCCCTATCCTCTCCTACTTGTCCTTTGCTCCTTGTCCTCTCCTCCCTGTCCTCTCCTCCTTTTGTCCTCCTTGTCCTCTCCTCCTTGTCCTCTCCTTCCTGTCCTCTCCTCCTTGTCCTCTCCTCCCTGTCCTCTCCTCCCTGTCCTCTCCTCCTTGTCCTCTCCTCCTTGTCCTCTCCTTCCTGTCCTCTCTTCCTTGTCCTCTGTTCCCTGTCCTCTCCTCCTTTTGTCCTACTTGTCCTCTCCTCCCTGTCCTCTGTTCTGCCTTCTGCTCCCTGTCCTCTCCTCCCTGTCCTCTGCTCCCTGTCCTCTCCTCCCTGTCCTCTTCTCCCTGTCCTCTCCTCCTTTTGTCCTCCCTGTCCTCTCCTCCCTGTCCTCTCCTCCCTGTCCTCTCCTCCCTGTCCTCTCCTCCCTGTGCTCTCCTCCCTGTCCTCTGGAGCTGGAGCTGGCAGAGCAGAGGTTCTGAACCTTCCAGCACCGGCAAATGGGCACCAGCACAAGCTGCGAGTGGAAATTTCCTCCCCCACAGCCCCAGGCAGGTGGAGAGGGGAGCAGGGGCAGCCGTGGCACGGCAGATGACTGCAAATGTCTGTCTGAGAAGCTTTCGTGTGATGTTTCCACCAAATAACCTCTCTGCCTGCACATTCCAGACACGTAGGTGAAGTGGATCCAGGCAGATGCTGCTTTTCCCTCCTTGAAAAAAATCTTCCTTAATAGCAAAATATATTTAAATCTTCCAGCATCCTGCTCTATAAAACCAGCGTGGCAGTTAGCCCCAGGCTTTAGTGATAAACACGGTGGCCCAAATTCTTTCTTTGGGAATGTGGGTAAGTGGCTGATTCCAGGAGAAAAGGGCGTTCACATCTGCCACAGGCACTCCTTGTGTGATTTCCTTGGGTAAAACTGACACACAAAGAAGGAAAATGCCGTGAGAAATTCCAGAAACACAAGAGCTGAGGCTTGGCTCACTCCAGAGCTCTGGTTTCATTTGGATTTTCTCAAATATTGTCACACAGGACAGGTGAAAATCTGGAAGGAGGTTTTTGTGTATTGAGACTTTTTTAAAAGGACCCATTTGATGTAGAGAGATTCTCCCCACACCCCTTTTTGCTTTTGAAATGTAAGTAATTTGTCTGGAAGGGAAATTGTGGGATTAGCAAATTCTTTGTTCCCAGCTGATCCGAGTCTCAGATTATTCTACAGCGGGAGATGAATCAGTTGTTCAGTCACCCCATGTAATTATTCATGATTATTTTCCCTGGCAGGGCATTGAAACTGGGATGTGAACAACTAAAACATGGCATAAAGGCTGAAAAAATAATGGCCTAGAGCTTCTGGAAATCTTCTAAATTCGTTTCCATTTTCATGTGATTGTTTGCTTTAGGAATAATTGCTGTCCAGTTTCTGGAGATGCAAATAAGGGAGAAAAATTATTATACACGGATCTGATTCAGTGTCACCTGGACTTCTGCATCCCTTTCTGTGATGGGGAAATTTCTGTGGAAAATTTATAAATAGAAATATAAAATTCATAAAATATAAAGACATAAATATATAAAATAAATCTATACATAAAATAGATATAGATATAGATATAGATATAGATATAGATATAGATATAGATATAGATATAGATATAGATATAAATATAAATATAGATATAAATATAGATATAAATATAGATATAAATATAAATATAAATATAAATATAAATAGTGGGTGTGGAGAGCAAGACTCTTAAATCTCTATTTTGCCTGAGCATTGGAGTTTTATAATATCCAGAAAATTACTGCAACCTGTAATATCTGAAGAACTCAAGGCATGTCTTGTTGGAATTTGGATCCCTGGAAATGTTCCAGGAGCAACCTGCTCTGGTGGAAGGTTGGCTGGAACAAAATGATCTTTATGTCCCTTCCTACCCAAACCATTGCATGATTCTGTGGCTGAGAGCATCATAATCAGGGCAGTCTGGAAAAAAAATGAGATTACAGGATTATCCATAGGGAATTGCTTCCATCAAATCCATTTCCTGCTTCTTGGTGGACCCAACTGGAGCTGCAAAACCCAACTTGAGGTGCCCTTAGAGCTGGGAATTCTGTTTTTTGTGTGTGAGGAAAGGTTTCTTCCATGGTTCCACGTGCAGCCTGAGGCATTCCTGAGGATATCCTGTGGATATTCAATGTGAGAAAGCTGGGACTGACCTGCCCACATGAACAACACCACAACAATGATGAGAACTTCCCCCGCTCGCAGCTGCTGGTTTTTCTTCGCCATCTCCTTCATTGTCACCTCATCTGCACAAGGGCAAAGAGACACCAGTGAGACACAAAGCCTGAGCCCAGGCAGCGTGGCAGGAGCAGAGTTCTGGCACTCCTTGGACTGGGTTTAGGAAGGAATATTCCCCTGTGAAAGGAGCTGGAATGGATTTCCCAGAGAAGCTGTGGCTGCTCCATCCCTGTAAGTATCCAAGGCCAGCTTGGAGCCACCCTGGCATAGTGGAAATGTCCCTGCCCATGACAGGGGTGGCACAGGATGAGCTTTGTGTCCCTTCCAACCCAAACCAGGCTGGGATTCCAGGATTTATGCTGTCACACCCTGAGGAGACGGGGCAGTGTTTTCTGTCCCCATGGCTGCTCTCTCTGCTGTCCTTGTCCCTGTTAGTGCCATCTGCACCTGTCCCAAAGCCTGGCATGCTCCAGCTCAGGAGATGGAGAGCCTGGCAGGACATTTTTCAGCAGAGCTCTGGGATTCAGAAAGGAGCAGAGCCTTTTTTGCAGGGCGTAATTCGCCTCCTTGGCTTCAAAGCATTAAGGAGATTACAGTCCAGGCCCCCAGGAAAGGAGCAGTGCTCCTCTTAGTGCTTCCAGATAAACAGCAATTCAGGATTTACAGCCTCCAAAGCATTTAATAAAGAGAGTCAAGGACTCACATCCTCAGAAGCACGGCCAAAAGCCCTGGAACAGGCTGGGCCCTCAGCAGGCGGGGGGGACCTGGGTGTCCCCACAACCCTTCCAGGCCCTCTTTGGAACAGTATTTTTGCTGATTGAAAACCCTCAAGAGCCTGGTTTGGTTAAAAAGGAACAAATGAAGGAGTTGCCAGTGAGGAAGTGCCTGATTTTCTCCCTGGAGATTTTGAAAACCCAGCTGGATGTGATCCTGGACAACCTGCTCTGCTTGACCCTGCCTGGGGGAGGTCCCTTCCAAGCTCATCTCTCTGTGATTTGGCAGAAATATTGAAAATGTAAGAAAAGTGGGATCCTCTGGGTGTTTTTTTTCCCTGAAACCCAAGCCCAGGAGGTGCTGTGAGTTCCACAGGTGCCCTGTGAGCACAGTGGGATTCCTCATGAGTCCCCAGGCTGGCCAGGAATTCTCCACTTGTAGGGAGCAGGGCACAGAGATGCAAACTTCCTCCTGACCTTGTTAAATCTCATCTGGGATGGGAGAAGGAGTATTTTTTCCCTAAAACCCAAGCCAGGAAGTGCTGTGAATCCATCCCCAAGTTCCCTGTGAGCACAGTGCCATCCAGGGGGGCTGGATCCACGAGTCCCCAGGCTGGCCAGGAATTCTCCACTTGTAGGGAGCAGGACACAGAGCTGCAAATCTCCTCTTTCTCACTTTGTTAAATCTCATCTGAGATGGGAGAAGGAGTATTTTTTCCCTAAAACCCAAGCCCAGGAGGTGCTGTGAGTGCCACAAGTTCCCTGTGAGCACAGTGCCATCCATGGGGACTGGATCCATGAGTCCCCAGGCTGGCCAGGAATTCTCCACTTGTAGGGAGCAAGGCACAGAGCTGCAAACTTCCTCCTGACCTTGTTAAATCTCATCTGGGATGGGAGAAGGAGTATTTTTTCCCTAAAACCCAAGCATAGGAGGTGCTGTGAGTGCCACAAGTTCCCTGTGAGCACAGTGCCATCCAGGGGGGCTGGATCCATGAGTTCACAGGCTGGCCAGGAATTCTCCACTTGTAGGGAGCAGGACACAGAGCTGCAAATCTCCTCTTTCTCACTTTGTTAAATCCCCTCTGAGACAGGAGAAGGAGCAGCCACCTCCAGCAGCACCTCCCTGGCACCTTGTGCCCCCTCAGCACATCCTGAGAGGACACTCAGCCCCATGAGTGTTTATCTCACAGGGTTTATCTATTTATCACCTGTTTATTCTCCCAGCTCCTCTCAGCACACAGGATCCTGCTTCCTCTCTGCAGAGCCCTGTGTCCCCAGGGGCCACATAGGAACTCACCCACACTTGCCTTTATTTTTAGAGGCTAGTTTCTCAGCTTCCCTGGGGGTCTTGAAGAGGACTGGCTCACTGGCAGGGCTCTGGCCTTGGATGCTGATGGCCTGGACATGCACAATGTACTCAGTGTCCTCCTCTAGGTCCCAGAGGGCACAGGAGCGGGTGGTGGTGTTCACCTCCTGGATGAAGCGCAGCATCCGCACGTCCTTCTTCTGGAAGCCGAGAGAGGAGAGCACAGAGTGGTGGAGAGGCTTCTCCACGTGCATTTGTTGTCACCTAAGGCCACTGATTGCTGCCCTGCCCACCAACGTGGGTGTGGAGGAACCATCAGGATCCTTCCCTCTCTGCAGCCACCGCTGCAAAGGGGATGGGGGAGCCAAATCCCCGACAGGACCACGAGGGACAGGACGAGAGGAATGGGTTTAAAGTGCAGCAAGAGGATTTGGGAACCACCTGGGGGCAGATGGACATGGCTGGAAAGTGGGTGATTCTAGCACGGTACCTGCTGGGAAATTGCAAATCCAATGACAACTTCGTCTTCCAGGACATCCCAGGTGACCACGGCCGAGTTGGCTTTCAGGTGTTTGACTGTGACATTTACTGGAGCCGAAGGGCTGTCTGCAAGGAGGGAGAGCAGAGCCTTGACAGGGACAGGACACACAGCAAGGGCAAGGAAAGGAGTGGGGAAGGACCTTCCTCAGGATCTGTTTTGGATTTGTGACCTGGAAAATGCAGAAACTCCAGGTCTTAATTGCCAGGGTGGAGCTGGGAGATGTCAGCTGAAAATATGAGTTAAATTCAACACAAGTTCTAGCTGATAGAGGGGAAATTTAAGTTAAATATAAGGAATAAATCCTTCCCTGAGAGGTTGTCCAGAGAAGCTGTGGCTGTTCCTGGATCCCTGGAATGTCCAAAATCAGGTTGGAGCAACCTGGGACAGCACAAAGTGACCCTGCCCATGGCAGGGGTGGGACTGGCTGATCCTCTGTCCCTTCCAACCCAAACCATTCCACGACTCCATGTGTGAAATTCCCAACCCTTGGGGAGAATTTATTGACCTCCACAGGCAAGCCCTGAGCAGCTCATTCATGCCATCCTCCCCAGGCACATTTTCCCAGTGACAGCTGGGAGGAAATTCCAGCTCTGCCATGGACGTGTGCACTCTGAATGCTCCTCACAGCATTGGAATGGAATAACTGGGAGAGTTTCTTTTGTTTTTCCCTGGCAGAAAATGTTCCTTACAATGTTTTGTGGCTGATGTCAGAGCACATCCAGCGAGCATCCACTTTGGAGCTGGTGGATATTGTAATGTGGAAAGGGCAGGCCAGGAGAGCAGGAGCCTGAGGCTCTGTGTTTATTCCCAGTTCCAGATCCCAGCTGGATTTCCAGCAGGATCCTCCCAGCTTTGCCAAGGAGAGCTGCACAACCTCCCCAGGAGCCTCTTCCCAAGGGAGCTGCCCACTCCAAAGCCTTTCCTGGCATCCCAAGGGAAGGTTTTCCCTCCTAGGCTTGGCACAGCTCTCCCAGCTGGACTCTGTTCCCTCTCCTCTGGTGAAATTTCATTCACAATCCTCAGCTTTGCTCTGAACCCAAAGCAGTGAATGCTCTGAGTAGCCCCAGGAGGTCAGTAGGGGTGAGGAAGAATCATTTTATTCCAATTTTTATGAGAAATGAATACTTTTATTTCATGATAACCACCCCTTGGTGGCTGACACAAGAAGGGGGTGCACTTGTGCCCATCTCCAGTGACATTTGTTGGATTGATGGCCATTCCCAGGCGCCTGGATGGAGCTGAAAATAATTCAAGCTGTGGTGTCAGTGTCTGACATCACTCCTGGTGAATGTTCCCCCCACAGAATTCCCCAGCTGAAGGTCACTTGGCACAGGGATCCCTGTTCCTGTCACAGCCAGCAGGAAGAGCCTCAGGAATGTGAAATGTCTGGAGAAGCCATTCCAGCCAGAGTGACTCTCAGTGAGGAAAAAAGTCACTGGATGGCTGAATTCACACAAATTTAGGACTGATTCTCAGTAAGAAGAAAAGTCACTGGATGGCTGAATTCACACAAATCTAGGACTGATTCTCAGTAAGAAAAGAATTCACTGAATGACTGAATTCACACAAATTTAAGACTGATTCTCAGCAAGGAAAAAGTCACTGGATGGCTGAATTCACACAAATTTAGGACTGATTATCAGTAAGGAAAAAGTCACTGGATGGCTGAATTCACACAAATTTAGGACTGAACTGAATGGCTGAATTCACACAAATTTAGGACTGATTATCAGTAAGGAAAAAGTCACTGGATGGCTGAATTCACACAAATTTAGGACTGATTCTCAGTAAGAAAAGAATTCACTGAATGGCTGAATTCACACAAATTTAGGACTGATTCTCAGTAAGAAGAAAAGTCACTGAATGGCTGAATTCACACAAATTTAGGACTGATTTTCAGTTAGGAAAAAAGTTAGTGGATGGCTGAATTCACACAAATCTAGGACTGAACTGAATGGCTGAATTCACACAAATTTAGGAATGATTCTCAGTAAGAAAAGAATTCACTGAATGGCTGAATTCACACAAATTTAGGACTGATTATCAGTAAGGAAAAAGTCACTGGATGGCTGAATTCACACAAATTTAGGACTGATTATCAGTAAGGAAAAAGTCACTGGATGGCTGAATTCACACAAATTTAGGACTGATTCTCAGTAAGGAAAAAAGTCACTGGATGGCTGAATTCTCACAAATTTAGGACTGATTCTCAGTAAGGAAAAAGTCACTGGATGGCTGAATTCACATAAATTTAGGAATGATTTTCAGTAAGGAAAAAAAAAATCACTGAATGGCTGAATTCACACAAATTTAGGACTGATTATCAGTAAGGAAAAAGTCACTGGATGGCTGAATTCACACAAATCTAGGACTGAACTGAATGGCTGAATTCACACAAATCTAGGACTGATTCTCAGTAAGAAGAAAAGTCACTGGATGGCTGAATTCACACAAATTTAGGACTGATTTTCAGTAAGGAAAAAAAAATCACTGGATGGCTGAATTCACACAAATTTAGGACTGATTCTCAGTAAGGAAAAAGTCACTGGATGGCTGAATTCACACAAATTTAGGACTGATTCTCAGTAAGGAAAAAAGTCACTGGATGGCTGAATTCTCACAAATTTAGGACTGATTTTCAGTAAGGAAAAAAAAATCACTGAATGGCTGAATTCACACAAATCTAGGACTGAACTGAATGGCTGAATTCACACAAATTTAGGACTGATTATCAGTAAGGAAAAAGTCACTGGATGGCTGAATTCACACAAATTTAGGACTGATTCTCAGTAAGGAAAAAAAAATCACTGGATGGCTGAATTCACACAAATTTAGGGCTGATTCTCAGTAAATGTCCTGGGTTGACTATATGATGCTTTTATCCCCAATCATCTCATTGTGTTTGTGCTGAATAATAAGTTTTGCACCTTTAGGACGTGTTCCAGAGAGTGAATGGGGAGAGGAGAAAAAAAGTCACAGAATGGCTGAATTCACACAAATTTAGGACTGATTCTCAGTAAGGAAAAAGTCACTGGATGGCTGAATTCACACAAATTTAGGACTGATTCTCAGTAAGGAAAAAGTCACTGAATGGCTGAATTCACATAAATTTAGGACTGAACTGAATGGCTGAATTCACACAAATTTAGGACTTCAGGAGGAGCAGCAAGTCTGTGATTCCACCGAGGGATGTCATTCCTCTCTGATCTACCAATGGAGTCGGAGTTGACCCAAAGCATTTTCATCTCTGCCCTCGTGGAATGAAGCAGAATTCCCCATCCATCCTCTTGGGGATGGCATCCCTCACCATCCTCATCCTCCCTGCAGCAGCAGTGCCAGTGACAAGAAGAGGAAGGCGACAAATCTTCCTCCCCATGCTGGAATCAAAGTCGCTGTGACACCAGGAAGGGACGTGGGTCTGCAGCTCTTCACCTTCCCCCGTGACTGAAGCAACAAAAGTCGAGTCTAAATTTAGGCAGGGGCGGTCAGCAGACAGGAATGTGCACGGGGAAGGTCTGTGAGTCATGCCTGATGGATTTGCTGGAACATACGGAGGACATGACGGAGTTTTGAGGGACGGGAGACAAAACATTCTCCAGCTGCAGCCAAGCACTCGGCCCTTCCCGGCTTGCAGAGCTCAATCCCTCCCTGCTTGTCTTCCCTGAGTATTTTTAGGAGCTAAATTTTAATATTTTTTTAAGGATTTAGCCAGCTTCAGTTGGAGGAGGGCTTTGAAAAGAGATGAATTAACCCCACAGGAACAGAGAGCAGAGATCACGGAAAAAAAAAGCCATGAAAAGGGAACAGAACTCAGAGTGTTCAGGTCCCCTTTGAAATTTGTGACCTTGAGGGAGGCACAGCATAAAAAGTGTCCGAGTTTCCTGATGGCATAAGATGTGGGGGAGTTGGGAGGACCTTGAAGAGCTGGAGGAGAGCAAAAAGCTCTGCTGGGAAGTGGTGGGAGAGGGTGGAGAGCTGTGAGGCAGGAGGGAAGCACTCAGCAAAGCCTGAAGCCTCCAAAAATGGAATCTGCATGGAGGTGAGGGAGAAATCCCCTGGAGTGGGTGGTCAGGAACATTCCAGAACCTTTCTTTGTAGGAATACCTGAGGGAGGAATGGGCTAGTGAAGTCAGCATCTCTAAAATTCAGCAGATCCCAATGTGCCTTCCCTTGCTCTGCTACACCCGAATCAGTGGTGTCAAAGCAGCATAAAAACACTAAAAAGAGAATTAAACCGTGATTGACAGAAATATAAACCCAGGAAAATGAATTTCCTGCTCCCAGAGCTGCGGGGATAATTTGGAACCAAAATTTTTCATCCATGAGGTTGCTTTTCTCCCTGCTCCCAAGAGATGAAATGATGAGATCACGACTTCCTAAGACCTAAAACACTGTTCCAAGATATTCCTCAGGACTTTTGGCTCCCTGGCCCTGGTGCAGCTCTTTGTCAGTGCCAGCCTGGCTGAGATCAGGTGGCAAAGGTGCAATTCTGTCATTTCCCAGCTGGCTGCAGGGTGTCAGCAGCTCCAGCAGGGCCTTGAGGTGCCAAATCTGAATTTTTGTTTCCTTCTAGAGTCATGTGCAACTCCTGGAAACTTTGCTTCTGTGCCTGTGGCAGCCAGGAAAGCTGCTGGTGTTCTGGGAGTGGGCACAGAGGGTGGGAATGCTGCAGGGAATGGGTTGTGGATCAAGGTTTTTATTTTTGTGCCTGTTTATTCCAGAGCTGCTGAGGGCAGCACATTCCTTGTCTGCTCCATTAGGGAATGGTGCAAGATTCCTGGGTTAGCACTTGAACTTCATTCCAGTGCAGGATTCTGGAGCAAATCCCACCCTCCAAACTGGCTGAGGATATTTACCCAAATTTAGATGGGAAAAAAAAAAATTCTCATTTTCACATCAGCAAAAAATCACCCCACCCCTCATTAAGGGAAACCCTGATGACTTCAGCTGAAATTTTGCCTTTTAAACATGAATAGGAGCTTAAAAGCAGAGGATTTCTAAAAGCCCCATCTGGTTTTTCCTTCCCACAGAGTCAGGAACCTGCCCGTGTGCCCCAGCCCTCCCCGGTTCCGCCGCACCTGGGGCCCCTTTGGCAGGAGCAGGTCGGAGCCTCCGCTGTGCACCAAGAAATCCTGAGCCCTGCAGATGATCCTGCGTCCTTCCCCCGAGCTGAGAACCCCTCCCAGCCTTCCATTAAACGTTTTCCTCGTTCTTGTTGGACTTTAATTGGAGAGAGAGCCCCCCCACACGATTTACAGCTGGTTATGGGCACAAGTGGCGCGAGGAAGAGGAGTCCCCTCTTCCATGGATCTCTCATGGGAGCTTTGGGATGGGAAAAAGAGCAGGGAAAAGTTTTGTTCCATCCCACTGCTGCTGTCGCCTGGGAATGGGGAGGATGCTGAATTTTGGGGTGTCTGGTAGGATCAGGGAGGCCCCCAGGCCACAGCAGCATCACTGAAGGAAAGGAGGAACCTGTGGGAATGTCACACCCTTGGGGTCACCTCGGGCCAGCCCAGTCCAGAATTCCACAGGTCTGGAATTAAAGTGTATTTCTGGATTTATCTCTTCACCCAAGGGGTCCCCAAAACGCCCTGAATTCCCCTCTCCTGTGGAGGAGCTTGGAATTGCATCCTTCCCAAGGCTGTGCTGTATTCCCAGCATTTCCCAATTCACTCAGCTCCTCTCCCAAGCAGATCCTTCCCTGTTGGGAAGGGTTTGAGCAACCTCAGAGCCCCAGGGACAGGGTCTGGTGAGCTGAGGCTCTGGAGCAGCTCCTTCCCTGTTGGGAAGGGTTTGAGCAACCTCAGAGCCCCAGGGACAGGGTCTGGTGAGCTGAGGCTCTGGAGCAGCTCCTTCCCCAGTGAATCCCAGCCTCAATTCCCAGCATCTCTTGATTCCTGCACCACAACCATCCCTGGAGATGCAGGAGATGAAAGGACACCATCCCTAAAATCCATGTGATGTTTTTTTACCCTTTCCCCGAGTGTGGATTCACACAGAGCTGCTGTTGCTGCTTTCTCTGTGCTCTCCCAGCACGGATCCCCATGCGTGGCTGTAATTGCTTGTGGGTTTTATGGGGTGTGTAGGAAGGGCTGGCACATGGCTCAGCATTCCCGAGGGTTTTAATGAAGGGGAGCCCCAGGGGGATGTGTGGGAGCAGGGATCATTCCTGCTCCCAGCCCCACGGGAAGCAGAGCTGTTTGCTGAGATCCAGAGATTTCAAAGAGCACAAAGGCCCAACTGGTGGTTCTTGAGCTGGGAAAGAGGCAATTATTCCCTGCTGGCCATTCAGTTCCCTATAAAAATGGGATATTAATAGGCTCCCAGCCCCCTCCTGCCCAGCCCTTGGCTCTGGGGCTGATTCCTCAGGGAGCAGCTGCCCAAACGTGCTGGAAATGCTGCCAGGAGCGTGGAGCCTTTTCAGGGAGCACAGAGGCTGTGGCCAGCCAGCCATTGGGAATTCCTTGGGGCTGAAGGAAGGAATGTTTCTACCCTGGAGGGTCCCAGAAACAAGCAGGATTCTCTCAGGTCTCCCCAGTGCCACAATTTGGGTTTAAATGCTGCCAACTCAGAGCAGAGTCATTCCCATCATGGCATTTTTGCATTTTTTTATCCAGGATCTAAATATCCACAGAGACCTGGGTACCACAGGCTTTTCTAGCTCCTCTTATCCCACATCTCTGCAATATCAGAGCAATCAGAGTTGATGAGGAAGCCTGGGAATTCCCTGGATGCTGACACCAGACCTCTCCCAGGATTTTGCTGCTGGCCCAGCTCTGCTCCTGTTTCCCACTTTTTACTGCACACATAAAGGTTTGCAGCTTCATTGCTCCACACATTCCTGCTTTTAACTGAATTACACTCGATCCCGGCCCTAATTCAGCCTTTGGGCACTTCATAAAACCAGCAAGAGTTTGTTTAGCAATGAACATCCAAAGGGAGAGGATGGATCCAGGAGCAGCAAGCACATCTCTCTGGGAGGAATCTCCCTTTCCCACCAGCAGAATCCCAGCAGGAAACAGCATTTGGAAGAGGACGGCTCAACCTTGGCTGCCTCTCACAGCACCATCCCTGCTGAGAGCCTGACACCAGGGTGAGAAAGCTCCCCATGCCAATGAAATCCCTCCCACGCCGAGCACAGCAATCAATAAAGCTCTCACGCCATCCCCAGCCAGGCAGGGATCTCCCCGGCCTCTGGGATGGAGGGAGAGGCTGCAGTGGGCTGGATTGTTGTTTCCAAACTGCTGAGAGACCTTGTGCTGCTCTCCTGAGCCTGCTGAGCTTGCTGCTCACCCTGGGTGATCCCAGCTCCTCGGGGAGCACATCCAGCTCAGGCAGCCCCTGGAGGCAGATCGGAGCCTTTGCTGTGCTCTCATTCCCCACACATGAGGCTGGGGGCTGCTGGAGGCTGGTTTGAAGTGCCTTCAGAATCCAGCCAGGGGGGTTTGGCACCTTTTTGGGCAGCTGTGAAGGGGCTCCTCAAACTGGAGCTTGTCCTGGTTCCAAGGGCTGGCAGAAGGAGGTTTTACCTGAGCTGTGTCACCTCTGCTCTCCAGCTGACAGAAATAAACCTGACCTGAGCTGCTCCACGGGCTGGCACCTCCCAGTGAGGCTGTTTGCAAGTCACAGGGGCTGTGGCCTATTTTGGGGTCTCCCATCATCACCCCACTGCTCTCTGAGCCCTCAGCAGTGCCCTGAGCCCAGCCCAGCTCCCCTCTCTTCATTAATGAGGAGGGGACAAAATTAAATCCTATCCCTGACTTTCCAGCCATCCTGAGTTTCCTCAGGGACCTTGTGGAGCAGGGGGAGTGGTGGGAGGGCATCACCCACCCAGGTGGGATTTGGGGTGGCCCAGGAGCATTGGTGTGAAGGTCATTTCTCAGCCACCTCATCCTCCTGCTCCTGCTTCCCCTCCTCACTCACCTTGGCATCACCTTGGCAAAAACTGATCCTGCCTGGCCAAAATCTCTGAATTCAGAGCAGGGCCTGTGCTCAGTGCCACCCACCAGCCCTTGGCCTGGCATTGCCAGGGGGGAATTTGCTCCAGTCCCTCCTGGGAGTGGCAGCTTTGATCTCTCATGACAGGAATTATTTTAAACCCACTCACACAAGCTCTGGGTGCAAAGGGGACAAACCCTGGAGCCTCCATCCCTGCCTGGGAATGATTTCCTCCCCATGGGCTTTTCCAATGACTCTGAGCTTGTGGGCCTCGGTGGCCTTGTGGGGGCTGGGGACACGGAGCTGGCACGGTGGTGACGCTGCCACTGCCTCTGTGTGACCTTGGGAAAATCACTGAGTGCCCTCATCCCTGGGAAACAGGGACAGCACAAACCCTCGGCCTCACCTGGGTGCAGGGACAGCCTGTCAGGAGCCCTGGCACGGGTGGCACAGCGAGGGGTGCATGGCAGCACCCCAAAGGGACACAGCTCACTGTCAGCTCCTGGGGACGTGGCACTGACAGGAGAATGAGGTGTTTTGGGCACAGACACAACTCCCTGTTTACTCTGGGATGCAAAGTGAGGTGATCCGAGGATAAGGAAGAGCAGGGAAGTGGCCTCGTTTACAGAAACCCCGAGTGCTGTCACAACTGCAGACGCCTCCATTGTGTTTTGTGGTGTTTTCCTCATCCCTCCCTCCCTCTGGCAATTTTCATTAATCTCCCCAGGTCTGGCAGATGTGAAACAGCAACTTCAGGAGTCAATGCCTGGCCAAGGACGGGTGGCAGAGCTGAAGGCACCCAGGGCTTGCTGTAACCCCAAATGGAACTCCAGCATCTTCCAGGGATGGCTGGAGAGAAGGAATTTCCACTCCCTGGAGCTCTGCGTCCCTAATAATCACCCCCAGCCTCCTGGAATGCAAGATATCTTGGCAAGCAGCAGGCTGCAAATCAAAGCAGCTGTTCCAGCAACATCTTAGAGCCAGCCAGGCAGGCAGCCCTCAGCTGCTTGGGGCTGGGGAGCTCCCCCAGCACTGCCCCCTTCACACCCACACAGGGGCTCCTGGGGCCAGCCAAGGCAGGAATGGACTTGGGTCCATCCTGGTAGCTCCAAAATTAGCTCCAGCTCAAGGGAGCACTGCCTTCAGCAAGGATTCCCACTCCAGGTGAGCTGCTCAGCTCGGAGGGGCCTGGGATGTGCAGTGCCCGTGGAGAGGTGGTTCCTCTGGGGCCACCAGGGTTCCTTTGGGACCACCGTGGTTCCTCTGGGACCACCGGGGTTCCTCTGAGACCACCATGGTTCCTCTGGGATCACTGTGGTTCCTTTGAGACCACCGTGGTTCCTCTGGGACCACCAGGGTTCCTCTGGGACCACTGGGGTTCCTCTGTGACCACCATGGTTCCTCTGGGATCACTGTGGTTCCTCTGGGACCACCGTGGTTCCTCTGGGATCACTGTGGTTCCTCTGGGATCACTGTGGTTCCTTTGAGACCACCATGGTTCCTCTGGGACCACCGGGGTTCCTCTGGGACCACCGTGGTTCCTCTGGGACCACCAGGGTTCCTCTGTGACCACCATGGTTTCTCTGGGGCCACTGGGGTTCTTCTGGGGCCACCAGGGTTCTTTTGGGACCACGGTGCTTCCCCATCATTCTCGGAGCTCCCAGCAGAGCCCAGCTGGGCCCTGGACAGCCGGGAAGGGACACGGGCACAGCAGACCCGGCTTTGCCCCCTCCACTCCGGCTCAGCCCCGTGACACCAACCGGGGCCGCCGCTCAGGTGCCCCAAAGCTCCCCCTGCCCCTCTCCCTCCTGGTTTCCCTCTCGCCGTTCCCACCCCTCCGTCCCCGGGGATGCTGCGAGCTCCCGGCGCTGCCCGAGCCCGGTACCGGGGGCTGCGTGTCCCGAATCGCCGCCTCTCCCGCCCCCAATTCCCGCCAAAGTCCCCCCAAACTCTGGCCCCTCTGCGCAGCCCTGCCCGCTCCCTCCGCTGCCCCCGGCACCGAACCCGCCCCGCACAGCCCCGGAGCCGCTCCCGGGCCCGGCCGCCCGTACCTGCCTCCACCGGGCGCAGACCGGCGTAGCTGAAGCAGAGCAGGAGCGCGGCGCCGGTGCAGCCGAGGAAAGGCTCCATCCCCCGCGGCCGCTCGGGGCCGGGCCGAGCCGCTCCGGGCCGGGCCGGGCCGGGCCCCGCCGGCGGCGCGTCCTGCGGGCGCGGCGGAGCCGTTCAGCACCGCGGAGAGCGCCGGGGCCGCCGGTACCGCCGGTGCCGCCCGGTGCGGCTCCGCTCCGCCCGGCTCGCCTCGGCTTGGCTCGGTTCGGCACGGCACGGCACGGCACGGCACGGCACGGTACGGCTGGGCTCGACCGGGAGGCGGCCCCGCCGAGCTCCGGCTCCGCCCGCTGCAGCGCCGGGCAGCCCCGCTCCGGTCCCTCCCCCGGCCCCGGGGGCGGCGGGACGGGGGCGCCTCGGGCCCCCCGCTCCGTGCCTCAGTTTCCCCGGCCCGCCCCCGCCGGGATCTCGGCACTGCCGTCCCGGGGGTGCTCGGACACCGCGGGTCCCATCCCGGCCGGGAGCAGCGGTGGGGACGTGTCACCATCGGGGTGTCACACAGCCCTGCGGGACAGTGTCACCCCTGGGGTGTCACACAGTCCTATGGGGTCATGTCACCCCCGGGTGTCACACAGCCCTATGGGGACGTGTCACCCCCGGGTGTCACACAGCCCTACAGGACAGTGCCACCCCCGGGTGTCACACAGCCCTACAGGACAGTGTCACCCCTGGGTGTCACACAGCCCTGTGGGGACGTGTCACCCCTGGGGTGTCACACAGTCCTATGGGGTCATGTCACCCCCGGGTGTCACACAGCCCTATGGGGACGTGTCACCCCTGGGGTATCACACAGTCCTGGGGGGTCATGTCACCCCCGGGTGTCACACAGCCCTGTGGGGACGTGTCACCCCCGGGTGTCACACAGCTCTGCGGGACAGTGCCACCCCCGGGTGTCACACAGTCCTGGGGGGTCATGTCACCCCCGGGTGTCACACAGCCCTGCGGGACAGTGTCACCCCCGGGTGTCACACAGCCCTATGGGGACGTGTCACCCCCGGGTGTCACACAGCACTATGGGGTCATGTCACCCCCGGGTGTCACACAGCCCTATGGGGACGTGTCACCCCCGGGTGTCACACAGCCCTGCGGGACAGTGCCACCCCCGGGTGTCACACAGCTCTGCGGGACAGTGTCACCCCCGGGTGTCACACAGTCCTATGGGAACCTGTCACCCCCGGGTGCCACACAGCCCTGCGGGGCAGCGGGCGCTGGATCCCGAGGGAAGAGGATCCAATTAGCCATGCCTCCAGGGTAATTAACGGCACCCTCTGATTGATGCTGCCTGGCGATGGGGACAGAATCCAAGTCCCAAATCCTGTGACACTGGAGGGGGACCCTGCTGTGACCTCCCGACCAGCAATGGGGTGTCCTGGCCCTGGGTGGCTCTGGGCACGGGTGGCGCCTTCCAGCACCCAGGGACAGTGGGGAGTGACAGGGATTCAGGTGAGGTGTGCTGGCTGTGTGTCCCTCCCTGTCTGTCTGTCTGTCTGTCTGTCCCAGGTGTCCATCTGCCACCTGTCCAGGTGTGCTGGAGCCTCCCAGGAGCATCACTGGGGTCCCACATTTATGGCAATCCTGGTACCTAAATTTGGTTGATGTCCTGATAGTTTTTCCCTGCTCTGGATGGAGATGGGGGTGAATCAGGTGTGGGGGGCTCTGGCTGTCCCTTGTCACCCTGCCCTTGCCACCCTGCCCTTGCCACCCTGTCCTTGCCACCCTGCCCTCGTCACCCTGCCCTTGCCACCCTGCCCTTGTCACCCTGCCCTTGTCACCCTGCCCTTGTCACCCTGCCCTTGCCACCCTGTCCTTGCCATGCACAGGCACAGTGAGAGCCCCCCCAGCTGAGGAGTCCCCAAAGATCCTTCCTGGACAAGGAAGAGCCAAAAATCCTCTGCCAGAGCCAGGGGATAGCCAGGGGACAGCCCTGTCCTGCCAAACCCGTGCCAGTCCAGCTCTTTGCCCAGCCTGGGTGATGACAATCCCAGCCCACAGTCCCTGCTGCATCCAGGGAAATGCCTGTGGTGCCTCCCTTTCATCTCCTGCCTGGCAGCAGATTAAAATTTCATCAATTCAGCGCTGGAGAAGGTGCAGGGGAGGAGCAGGAGCACCAGGAATGGACAGGGGGTGTTCAACACCTCACTGGAGCTGCCTGAACTGAGATTGGGGGACCCAAAATCCAGGCTGGGCTGGAAGGAGCAGGATTTGGGGACAATGCAGGGATAACTGGAAGGAGCAGGATTTGGGCACAATGCAGGGATATTTGGGCTGGAAGGGGCAGGATTTGGGCACAATGCAGGGATATTTGGGCTGGAAGGAGCAGGATTTGGGCACAATGCAGGGATAACTGGAAGGAGCAGGATTTGGGGACAATGCAGGGATAGCTGGGCTGGAAGGAGCAGGATTTGGGCACAATACAGAGATAGCTGAGTTGAAAGGAGCAGGATTTGGGCACTGCCATGCAGGGATATTTGGGCTGGAAGGAGCAGGATTTGGGCACAATGCAGGGATAACTGGAAGGAGCAGGATTTGGGCACAATGCAGGGATAGCTGGGCTGGAAGGAGCAGGATTTGGGGACAATGCAGGGATATTTGGGCTGGAAGGAGCAGGATTTGGGGACAATGCAGGGATAACTGGAAGGAGCAGGATTTGGGCACAATGCAGGGATATTTGGGCTGGAAGGAGCAGGATTTGGGCACTGCCATGCAGGGATATTTGGGCTGGAAGGAGCAGGATTTGGGCACAATGCAGGGATAACTGGAAGGAGCAGGATTTGGGCACAATGCAGGGATAGCTGGAAGGAGCAGAATTTGGGCACAGCCATGCAGGGAGTGGCTCCAGGCCCGGCTGCTGCTTCCCCTGGGCCTGCCTTCCCCAGCACACGAGGCTGAGCAGGAGACACTGCCGGGCTCAGGCTCCTGTGGTGCCTCCCCCGTGGGCTGCACACCTGGAGCAGCACCACAAACCCCAAATTCTGGTACCAGAGATGCCAGAACAGCTCCAGGAAGGCAAAGCTGAGGTCCCAGCAGGATGTGCCTCCATGCCAGCAGCAGCAGCAGCAGCTTCTCTGCCTTTGCAGAGGGAATTCCAAGTCCTCCAGCAGTGGGATGCAGGGATTGGCACACAAACCAAGGATTCCCTGCCTGCCTGGACCCCATCCTGAACCAAGGCTGAGCCCCACACATGGGACAGGCGGTGTTTTGCCCCAGAGGCTCCTGGCAGATGTGACAAGGCAGGTCCCTGTCATGCCACTGCCTCCCAGACTCCCCCAGGAGGGTTTTGGATGTGCCCTGGTATTTTTCCAGAGCCTGAACACCGTAACACCACAATCCCTTGGCTTTTTCCTTTCCCCTTTCCAAATAAAGGAGGAACATCGCTCTATTCCATGCCCACGACATCTGCCACGCCCAGCAGGTGCCCTGGGATGTCACCACCACGCTGATGTCCCCTCTGGGGGCTCAGATCCCGGGTTTCCTGGCACAACCCACGCTCTGCTTGTCCTTTCCCTGTCCCCTCTCCCTTCCCACCATCTACCAGAGCTTTTTGGGGTGTCCTGGTCGCTCTGGGCTCTCTCTGAGCCTCCCGCTCCTCCCCAGCCCATCACTATTCAAGTCACACCGCGCCCGTCACGCGTCCCCCCGGCTGCCAATTAAGCCGCAGCTCTAATTACGCACTCGGGCTCCGCAGCCGCTCCAGACGGACACCTGGGAGCCGCCAGCTGTCCCACCCCTCACAGCCAGCCCTGCTCACCGCTCCGAGCCCTGCTGGGGCCGAGCACCGAGCCCGCAGGGCGGTGACACCAAACAAACTGTCCCTAAATGGGTGTGGGACCATTGAAATGGGAAATGGAGGTGGGTGTCCCCCAAAAGGGACAGTCCCAGCTCTGGGGGGCTGTGGGGCACAGAGGGGTGTACAGGGAGGGGCAGGGGGTCCAGGAGGTGCAGGGAGTGTGGGATACAGGGGGTACAGAGGGTGCAAGGAGTGAGGGGTACAGGGGGTGAAGGGGTTTCAGGGGTTTCAGGGGGTGCAGAAAGTGCGGGATGCAGAGGGTTCAGGATGTACAGGGGGTACAGAGGGCACAGGGGGTTCAGGAGGTGCAGGAGATGCAGGGAATGAGGGGTACAGGGGGTTCTGGGGGTTCAGGGGATGCAGAAAGTACCGGATACAGGAGGCTCAAGAGGTACAGGGGTTTCTGGGGGTTCTGGGGATGCAGAAAGTGCGGGATGCAGAGGGTTCAGGATGTACAGGGGGTACAGAGGGTACAGGGGATTCAGGAGGTGCGGGAGATGCAGGGAATGAGGGGTTCTGGGGGTTCAGGGGATGCAGCAAGTGCAGGATACAGGAGGTTCAAGAGGTACAGGGGTTCTGGGGGTTCAGAAGGTGCAGAGGGTGTGGGGAGTGCGGGATACAGGGGTTTCTGGGGGTTCTGGGGATGCAGAAAGTGCGGGATACAGGGGGTTCAGGAGGTGCAGGGGGCTCATGGCATTCAGGGGGTTCAGGAGGTGTGGGGGGTATCGAGGGTACAGGGGGTTCAGAGAGTTCAGGAGGTTCAGGAGGTGCAGAAACGGTCTAGGTGCTGGGGTTCAGGCTAAGGGATTCAGGGGGTTCAGGAGATGCAGGACACAGAGGGTTCAGGGGCTACAGGAGATTCAGGGGGCTCAGGACGTACAGGGGTTTCAGGGGTTTCAGGGGTTTCAGGGGGCTCAGGGGGTTCAGGAGGTGCGGGCAATGCTGGCAGCCCCCTTATCCCAGCCCTACCGAACGCCGCTGCTGCCATCTGCCGACACCGCCCCGGCTGCGGCCCCGCGGAGCGCAGGGAGGGGATGGGGGAGCACAGCCGGGACCCCCCGACATCCCCCGGCACCCCCGGACAGGACCCGCACCCCCTCCGGGCCCGCTGCGCCCCGCGGGTTCTGCTGCAGGGGATGGGGACAGCCGGGCTGGCCTGGAGGGGACGGGAGGGGACAGGAGGGGACAGGACAGGGGTGGCCCCGCTCGGAGCCCCCCGGCTTGGGGACCCCCGGCCCCGCTGTCTCGGCTGCCGCTGCCCCGCGTGTCCCTCGGTCACCCCATAGAAAGGGCCGAGAAGCCACGAGAGGGAGCCCTGGGGACAGCGGTGGCACCGGTGGTGGCACTGGTGGTGGCGCTGGTGGCGCTGCTGATGGCGTTTAACCCCTGCGTTCCTTTTGGCAGGGGGGACAAGGGACAAGTCTGGGTGCAGCCCCCTCCCAGTGTCACCCGTTCCTGCCCTTCCCGGGGTGGCAGTGCCACCTCAGTGCCCAGGGTGGGACACGCAGGGACGAGCTGCAGCCCCGGGCATGGCCTGACCCCCCAGCAGGGCCCAGACTGGGGGAGCTGGGGCAGAGCTCGGGGACAGGACTGTGCCCGGAGTGCCCAAAGCACAGGGGTGCCACCGCTGAGGGCACACCAGGTGCCACACGGGGTACCCAGGAGCACAGACCTTGGCTGGCAGGGAGAGGTGAGCGGGATGTGCTGCAGGGTGGCACCGTGGGGACATGGGGACACGGGACACGGGGATATGGGGACATGGGGATATGGAGATATGGGGATATGGGGACATGGGGACACAGGGACAGGATATGGGGACATGGGGACACAGGGACACGGGGATATGGGGACACGGGGGTATGGGGACAGAGGGACATGGGGACACAGGGACACGGGGACAGAAGGACATGGGGATATGGGGACACAGGAACATGGGGATCTGGAGACATGGGACTTGGGGACATGGAGGTACGGAGGGGTCAGGGATTGGGGACTGGGGACAGAGGGACAGGGGACACAGGGACATGGGGAATGGGGAATGGACATGGGGCACAGGATACAGGGGAATGGGACAGGGGACACAGGACATGGAGACAGAGGGACAGGGGACATGGGTTGGACATGGGGACACAGGGACAGGGGACATGGGGGAGATATGGGACATGGACACAGAGGATACAGGGGATATGGGGACGAAGGACACAGGGACACGGGGATATGGGGACAGAGGGACACAGGGGACATGGGGACAGAGGGACATGGGGATATGGGGACACAGGGACACAAGGGGACATGGGGATACGAGGACATGGGGATATGGGGGACACTTGGGACATGGGTACATGGGACATGGGGATATGGAGGTATGGGGGACACTGGGACATGGGGACACGGGGACATGAGAGACACGAGGGACACGGGGGACATGGGGATATGGGGATACAGAGGACATGGGGAAATGGGGACACAGGGAC
Source organism: Zonotrichia leucophrys gambelii (assembly GCF_028769735.1). Taxonomy (NCBI): domain Eukaryota; kingdom Metazoa; phylum Chordata; class Aves; order Passeriformes; family Passerellidae; genus Zonotrichia; species Zonotrichia leucophrys. The sequence continues at coordinate 1,663,833 of NC_088192.1, read as the reverse complement.
ATGGGGGACACAAGGACACAGGATGGAGCCGCCCCGTTATGAAATGTTATGAAACGTCAAGGTTTAACGAGAGAGTGGCTCCTGATCCCGATGAGATGGGGCATCACAAAGGGCTTTGTATTCCAGGAAGCCTATTAGAGGTTTAAATTATACAAATGGGCTTTTTCCCAAAGATCCTCATTATCTCCGTATTTGCCTTTAATCCCCGGCTCTTCCCGCAGCCCCTGCCCCACCCTGGCCCGCTTACCTTGGCCGTGTGTCACAGGGACAGGGACAGGGACAGGGCACCACGCGTCTGGGAGTCAGGGACGGGGGCCCCTGTACAGGGGACGAGCTCCTGCTTGGGCCCAACGGTAGGATGGGGTCTGTGGTGTGCACTTGGACCCCCGCTCTGGTTGGTGGAGACTCACCCAGGTGAGACACACTGGACAGAGGAGCCTTGACCGGCCCTCCTGCTGGTGCCCTGGTCCCACGTTTGTCCCCAGTATCCCAGAAGGATTGGGTTAGGGATGTGGTGCCCGTGTGGTGTGGTGAGGACGCAAACCCCCTGGCTGGACTGACCCCACGGCCATCCTGGGTACCAACCTTCCCCGGTATCATCTTCAGTGCCACCCTGGCTGTGTGGGCACCCACCAGGACTCTCCTGTGGGCACTGAGGGGTGATGAGGGCTGTGAGGCTGATGCTGGACCCCAAATCCCCGAGCTCTGAGCATCACCGAGCCCCATCAGCTTGGGGACAACAGCCAGGGCCAGGCCGAGGCCACCACAAACACACAGAGGGGTGTGGGAGCTCTGAACCCCATCCTGGGGCACAGGGACACCACAATGTCCCCTCTCGGGGTGTCCCCTTCATGGGGTGTCCCTTCCCGAGGTGTCCACAACATTTTGGGGTGCGGAGAGTGGGAACCAGGCAGGATGAGCTGCCCCCCGTGCCAGGGACCCCATAAATCACTGAGGGGGTTTGGTGTCCCTGCTGTGCCCCCCTCGTGGGCATTATCCTGCCTGTCCCTCCTGCAATCCCTTCCAGCTCGGGGATTATTTGGGTTTAGGGTCGGGCTGCAGTCGGAAATGGGATGCTTTCAGATCAGCCTGCGTCACTTGTGCCTCTGCCACTCGTGCCCAGGGGGATTAAAATAGATATGGAGATTATCAGAGGGGGGCTGGCACCCCCACACTGGGGCCACCACTGTCCCCCACCCTGCTGCCTGTGGGGGGCTCAGCTCCAGCCCCCCAGGATGGCACAAACATCTCCCTTTTCCTCACCTTTCTGCTTATATCCCATCCCACCCCATCCCCAAATCTCCTTCTACAACAGGAGAGGTGAAATCACCACTGCAGCACCTCCCCTGCCCAATTCCTGTGTTCCCAGCCTGATCCCATTCCCAAAATGCTGCACTGGGCTGGATCCCAGTGCCCAAACCCCAAACCTGGAGCTCAGGGCTGGATCCCAGTGCCCAAACCCCAAACCTGGAGCTCAGGGATGGATCCCAGTGCCCAAACCCCAAACCTGGAGCTCAGAGAGAGTTCCCCATGGGGCCCTGCCTTTAATCCCCTGCTGCATTTTTGGTTGTGTAATTCCAAGGAGAGTGGCTCCTGCTCCCATCTGCCCCTGCCATCTGCTGCCCAGGGCTCTGCGGAGGAGGGAGCTGCTCCTGGAGCCCAGCTGGGCATGGCAGCTCCTCATGGGCAGCGTCTGTGCCCACTGCAGCCTTTCCCTGGCTCCCAAAGCCACTTTGCTCCTGCTGGGCTCGCTGGGGATGCTCTGCTGCCCTCACCCGAGGCCTGGGGACAGCCAGCACAAAATGTCCCTTTCTAGTCCCAAAATGTCCCTTTCTAGTCCCAAAAAGCCTGGCCTGGCACCTGCTGGGGCCAGTGGAGACAGCGTGTCCCAGTGCTCCCAGTGCTCCCAGTCCAAGATTTCTCAGCATTCCCAGTGCCCAAAGACCTCCCAGTGCTCCCAGTGCTCCTTCCCAGTGTTCCCATTGCCTGAAGACTTCTCAGTTCTCTGAGTGCTCCCAGTGCTCTGAGCCTTCCCAGTCCCCAAGACTTTCCAGTATTCCCAGTGTTCCCAGTGCCCCAAAACCTCCCAGTGCTCCCGTGTATTCCATCCAGTAAACTTCTCCAGTGCTCCCCAGTTTGCCCCCAGAAAACCTCCCAGTCTATGTCTCCTATCCCAGTTGTTCTCCCGATATGGCCTCAGATGGAAACTTCCCAGTGCTCTGAGTGCTCCCAGTGTTCCCAGTGCTCTGAGCCTTCCCAGTCCCCAAAACTTTCCAGTTCTCCCAGTGCTCCCAGTGCCCCAAAACCTCCCAGTGCTCCCAGTATTCCCAGTGCTCCCAGTGCCTGAAAACCTTCTGGTGTTCCCAATGCTGCCAGTGCCCAAAAACTGCCCGGTGTTCCCTATATTCCCAGTGTTCCCAGCGCTCCCAGTGCCCAAAAACCGCCCAGTGTTCCCAGTGTTCCCGGTATTCCCAGTGCTCCCAGTGCTCCCAGTGCCCAAAAACCGCCCAGTGTTCCCAGTGCTCCCAGTGTTTACAGTGCCCGAAAACCGCCCAGTGTTCCCAATGTTCCCGGTATTCCCAGTGTTCCCAGTGCCCAAAATCCTCCCAGTGTCCCCACTGTTCCCAGTGCCTGAAAAACATCCCAGTATTCCCAGTATTCCCAGTATTCCCGGTGTTCCCAGTGATGCTGCCGGTGGTGCCCCCGGTGCCGGTTCCCCTCCGGTACCGGTGGTGCCCCCGGTGCCGGTTCCCCTCCGGTACCGGTGGTGCCCCCCCGTCCCCCGGCGCTGCGGCGGGCGCTCCCGGGGCTGCGGTGGCGGTGGCGGCGGCGACAGCGGCCGTGCTCGGGCAGGTAGGAGGAGGTGGCGGGGACGAGGGGACCCGGGGGGGACACGCACACACAGGAACGGGGGGCACCGAGGAAGCGCAGAGCCCCGGGCACCGGCACCGACCCAGCCCCGGGCACCGGCACCGACCCAGCCCCGGGGTATCGGCACCGACCCAGCCCGGGGCATCGGCACCGACCCAGCCCGGGGCACCGGCACCGACCCAGCCCCGGGCACCGGCACCGACCCAGCCCCGGGGCATCGGCACCGACCCAGCCCCGGGCACCGGCACCGACCCAGCCCGGGGTATCGGCACCGACCCAGCCCGGGGCATCGGCACGGACCCAGCCCCCGCCCCTCCGCCCCTCCGGCGGTGCCCGATTTGGGGAGGGGTCCTTTCAAAGCCCTCTCGGGGTGCTGAGCCCCCCATGGATTCCCTGCCCGGGCATTGGGGAGGGGTCACAGACCTCGGGTATTGCGGGTGGGGGTCGTGGGGACAAAACCGGGGACTCCTGAGTGGGGTGGGACAGGCAAATCCTTCCTCGGGGTGCTGGAGCGGGGCTGGGGTCGTGAGGGGGGGGGATGGAGAGACCCTGAGGGGTCCCAGACCCCGGAACTGGGGGGTCCTGGCTGCTCCTCTTTGGGGTCCCATTTGCTCTGAGATCCGGAGGAATTTTGGGGGTTTGGGGGTGCTGGGGTCTCTCCCTGCTCTGGGTAAGGCAGCTCCAGGCACTGAAGCCCCCAGTGCACCCCAGGATGGCGGCAGCGGGTCAAGGTCACCGCGGAGTCCCCAGGGTGGGTGTTGGACACCCTCCCTGTGCGCTGAACCCGCTGGGGACACCCCGGGGCAGGGACAGAGCCCCGAGCAGGTCCCTGCCGCCCCCAGCCCTTCCCGGGGCTCCGGAGGCATCAAATATTAACGGGGAGAGCGGAGGAGCTGAAAATAACCCAGCTCCAGGGGATCTGACCCAGATCCGGCCATCCCAAAGCTGGGCCGGACCCAGAACCGCAGGCACGGCTCTGTCCCCTCCTCGGGGCCGCCTGATCCCACCTAAATATCACCTATTTATTATGCAAATGAGCTCTGAGGGATAATTACGCAAACAGGAGGGGGCTGGCGCTGCCTGGTGCTCCCCGAGCGCTCAGAGCGGCCGGCGGGGATGGAGGGAGCAGCATCGGCCCCTGGCTGGGTGTGCGGGGGCTGCCAGCGAGCTCTGCCCCGTCCCTGTCCCCTCCTGTAGCGCACAGGGACCCCCCGAGCCCGGCCAGACCCTGTCCCCCCCATTTCTCGTGTCCCCAACCCCGTCCCAGCGCGATGGGGAAGCAGAACAGCAAACTCCGCCCGGAGATGCTCCAGGACCTGCGGGAAAACACGGAGTTCTCCGACCTGGAGCTGCAGGGCTGGTACAAGGGGTTCCTGAAGGACTGTCCCTCGGGCATGCTGGACGTGGAGGAGTTCAAGAAGATCTACGCCAACTTCTTCCCCTACGGCGACGCCTCCAAGTTCGCCGAGCACGTTTTCCGCACCTTCGACACCAACGGCGACGGCACCATCGACTTCAGGGAGTTCATCATCGCCCTGAGCGTCACCTCCCGCGGCAAGCTCGAGCAGAAGCTCATGTGGGCCTTCAGCATGTACGACCTGGATGGCAACGGCTACATCAGCCGGGAGGAGATGCTGGAGATCGTGCAGGTACCGGGCTGTCCCCCATCCCACCCGGTGTTTGCTCCAGGTGTCGCCTCCCAGGTGCAGTTGGGTTGGGGATTTCACCCCCTGGAACCCCCCAGAACGGGGTTTTGCTGAAGCAGGGATGAAGCTGTTGATGCCTGAAGCTGTGGGTGCAGGGGTTGTTTTATCCTGGAGCATCCCGAGTCCTTCCCTGCATGGGGATGTCCCTTTGTCACCGCATTCCGGGGCTCTCCCGTGCTTCCAGCATGGGTTGTTGTCCCCCAGCACGCCTTGGTGGTGTTGAAAAATGGGCAAGAGATGCTCTCCTTGCCCTAATCCCAACCTGGTGATCCTCAGGGGCATCCCAGTGGCCAAATCCTCCCTGCAGGAGCAGCTCAAGTTCCCACAGCCCAATCCCATGGGAAGGGTGATAAACACCAGCCCCATTCCCAGGAAAACAAAGCCTAGTGGTCATTTTATGCTGGAGCATCCCCGAGTCATTCCCTGCGTGGAGATGTCCCTTTGTCACCTCATCCCAGGGCTCTCCCATGCTTCCAGGGCGGGTTGTTGTCCCCCTTTGTGTCACCTCATCCCCCGTGATTGTGATTCCAGGGTGGGTTGCTGTCCCCCAGCACACCCGATGGTGTTGGCAAAATGGGCAGGAGATGCTTTCCTTGCCCAAATCCCAACCTGGTGATCCTCAGGGGCATCCCAGTGCCCAAATCCTCCCTGCAGGAGCAGCTCCTGGCAGCTGAAGCCCCGATCCCATGGGAAAGGTGACAAACACCAGCCCCATTGCCAGGAGAACAAAGCCCAGAGCTGTGTCCCTGTCCCAGGTGGGCAATGCCAGGAGCCCACCCTAACCCTGACCCCCTGTCCTTCCCCCAGGCCATCTACAAAATGGTCTCCTCTGTCATGAACATGCCTGAAGACGAATCCACGCCGGAGAAAAGGACGGACAAAATCTTCCGACAGATGGACACTAATAACGACGGTAAATGAGAGGAGCTGCAGGGGATTAGGGAGAGGTCTCATGGCTAAATCCAGGGTATCAGGAGGAGCTGATTAAATGGCTCATGTCCGAGGGGCTCAGGGTGCTGGGTGCTCCCCCCCCGGGGTGGAGAGGGGTCCGTGGGCTGCTCTGGGTGGTCTCTGGTGGTCGCTGGGAGGTGCCTGAGCTGTGTCCCCTTCCCCACAGGGAAGCTGTCTCTGGAGGAGTTCATCAGAGGGGCCAAGAGTGACCCATCCATCGTGCGCCTGCTGCAGTGTGACCCCAGCGGGGCCATGCAGTTCTGAGCCCCCCGGAGCCCCCCCTGGCACCCCCCACCCTGCTGACGGTCACTGTCCCTCGCCCAGCCCCTGCTGTCCCCGCTGTGCCCCCACAGCCCCTGTGGGATGGGAGATGGAGCCTGCATGGTATTGGGGTCAGGGGGGCTGTCCCCATCCCTTGGGGGGTCCTGCACTGGTTTTACTGGTGGGAGGTGAAGGCAGGGTGAGCCCTGAGTGAGGACAGACCCCCTGAGTGAGGACAGACCCCCAGAACCGGGGCTGGGAGCAGGGACAGCCCAGCCTGGTGGGACAATGTGGGGACACAGCCCAGGGGACAAAGCCCCGTGGTGGTTGGGGGGTCCCCAGCACCCAGCCCCACATGGAGACACCCCCATGGGCAGGGCTGGCTCAGCCCCTTCCCCACAGGGTGGGCTGCAGGGGATGGGTTTGTGCTTCTGGGCTTTAATTCCTGCAGAATAAAGTTTGTGTCAGTGCAGTCCGTGCTGGGAAAGGGGACACGGGGCCCCTGGGGACAGTTCCTCCCTGCAGGGTGTGGATCCAGCCCGGTTCCATCCCTCGCTGCAGCCCCAGGATGGGCTCCTGTTCCAGGGGATGTGCCCACACAATCCTGGAGGCAGCTGGGCCCTGTCCTGGGCTGTGCTGGTGCTGGAATGGGGCAGGAACAGCCAGGACACATCCACAGGGTCATTTACCCCTCAGAGCCGGGCAGTTTCTCCACTGTCCAGTCTCAGCAAGGCCAGGCACTGCCCAGGGCCGGGGCTTTCCACAGGAGCTTCCTGCAGAGAGACCTGGAAGCCGGAGAGAAGGATGAGAGTGGGAGCAGAGGGGTGGAAACCTTGGACCCACAGATCACCCCTGGACTGCCCCAGCCCTGCAGGAGAGGGTTGGGGCTGAGCCCAGGACCCAAAAATCACCTCCAGCCCTGCAGGGGAGGGTTTGAAGCTGAGCTCAGGACCCAAAAATCACCTTCAGCCTTTCAGGGAAGGGGTTGGGGCTGAGCTCAGGAATCAGAAATCACCTCCAGCCCTGCAGGGGAGAGGCTGGGGCTGAGCCCATGAGTCTGAAATCACCTTCAGCCCTACAGAGAAGGGGTTAGAGCAGAGCCCAAAAATCAGAAATCACCTTTAGCCCTGCAGGGAAGGGGTTGGGGCTGAGCCCAAGAATCAGAAATCACCTTCAGTCCTGCAAGGAAGGGGTTGGGGCTGAGCCCAGGACCCAAAAATCACCTTCAGCCCTACAGAGAAGGGGTTAGAGCTGAGCCCAAAAATCAGAAATCACCTTCAGCCCTGCAGGGAAGGGTTGAGGCTGAGCCCAGGAATCAGAAATCACCTTTAGCCCTGCAGAGAAGGGGTTAGAGCTGAGCCCAGGACCCAAAAATCACCTCCAACCCTGCAGAGAAGGGGTTAGAGCTGAGCCCATGAATCAGAATTTACCTTCATCCGGAGCATCCCGCGGCAGCAGCAGCCCAGGCTCAGGAGCTCCAGGGTGAGCAGGAGGCAGCGGGTGCTGAAGAAGATCCCCGTGGCCTCCAGCAGCAGGGAGATGACCCAGAGGGACAGCGTGGAGCTCTGGGAGACAGGAGGAGCATCACCCCCTGCGCATCCTCCCCACCCCGGCACATCCCCATCCCCCGGGGGCACTCACGTAGACGCGGGTGGGGTCGAAGGGGCACTCGCGGTTCACCGGGGCCAGGGCGGAGCTGCCGGCGGAGCAGGGGCCCAGCAGCAGCCGGCCCTGCGTGCCCAGGGTGAGCCCGATGGCCACGAGCAGCGCCAGCAGGCAGCACAGGCAGCACAGGCTGCTGCAGGAGCTCAGCGCCAGCAGAGCCCATTTCTGCAGAGGGGAAGAGGAGAGGCAGTGTGGGGATGTGCCTGCTCAGGATGGAGCCACAGAGGGGCTGTGGGGGCTGTGCAGCCTCGCTGGGTGATGGGAGAGGGGCTGGGGGTGCTTACCAGGGCAGCAGGGCCGAGGGACCGGGAGAGCAGCAGGGCACAGACCCCACAGGAGATGGTCTGTGGGGAAAAACAGGGGGGTCAGAGAGGAGCAGCCCCTGGGACACCGGGATCCTCTCCCTGCTGGGAATGGAGCGGAGATTCCCCTCACACAGCAATGAGCCCCGGAGAGCTGAATTCCACAGGAATGGTTTGTTGAATTCTCCAGGAAAGGAGGGTTGGATTCTCCAGGAAAGGAGGGTTGGATGCCCCAGGAAAGGAGCGTTGAATTTCCCAAAAGAGGAGGGTTGAATTTCCCAAAATAGGAGTGCTGAATTCCCCAGGAAAGGAGCATTGAATCCCCCATGAAAGGAGGGTTGAATCCCCCAGGAAGGAAGGGTTGAATTCCTCATGAAATGAGGGTTGAATCCCCCATGAAAGGAGTGTTGGATTCCCCAAGAAATGAGTGTTGGATTCTCCAGGAAAAGAGTGTTGAATCCCCCAGGAAAGGAGGGTTGAATTTCCCAAAAAAAGGAGTGCTGAATTCCCCAGGAAAGGAGGGTTGGATTCCCCACGAAATGAGTGTAGAATTCCCCAGGAAAGGTTTGTTGAATCCCCCAGCAAAGGAGCATTGAATTTCTCAGGAAAGGAGCATTGAACCCCCCAGCAAAGGAGGGTTGAATCCCTCATGAAATGAATGTAGAATTCCCCAGGAAATGAGTGTTGGATTCCCCAAGAAAGGAACACTGAACTCCCCAAGAAAGAAGTGTTGAACCCCCCAGGAAATGTTTATTTCAGGTGGGGAAGGGGAGACAGAGCAGCGTCCACCCTGCATCCCACCTCCCCACCCTGCATCCCTCCCTCATCCCGACCCCTCCCCACGTCCCCCCGTGTCCCCAGCCCCGTTTTGGGCGGTACCAGCAGCGCAGCGATGACAGCGGCGCCGTTGGTGACACCGTAGTGCAGGGCGGCGGCGTGGCGGGCGCTGAGCACGAAGCGCAGCCCGGAGCCGTGCACCAGCGCCCCGCTGATGAAGATGAGGTGCCCGACGATGAGGAGGATGAGCCCCGTCTTCATCAGCACCGTTCGGTGCCTGCTGGGGTCCAGGTGGCCTGAGACAAAAGGAGAGGAGGGTGTGGGGTGGCCAGCACGGAGCTGTCCCTACACAGGAATTTGGGGACAGCCCCAGAGGATGTGGCCATGCTGGCAGGGGGAGGAGGTGATGTGGAAGCCACCACTGGTCCAGCCGGCTCTCCTGGGGCTGGAGCAAAGGTGTGGGGCCGGTGGCCATGGGGACAGGGTCCATGTGGGGCTGGGGCTGCTCAGGGTGATGAGGAAGCTCTGGGACAGCAGCGGGCCCCAAATGCTGCTCCAGGGCTGGGTCTGGCAGGCAGCGCTTGGAGGAGCGAGCGTGGGGCTGTTCCCCCTCTGGAACCCACCCTGGGTTCTGATCTCAGCCCCAACCCTCAGCCCAGCTCCTCCCCTGACCGATCCGAGCCCCTCAGCTCCTCTCCCTGCCTCCGTGCCTCAGTTTCCCCTGCAGAGGGCAGAGGTGGGGCTGTTCCTCCTCTGGAACCCCCCTCACACAGCCATCACCATCCTCACACAGCCATCACCATCCTCACCCAGCCATCACCATCCTCACCCAGCCATCACCACCAGGGCTCAGCCCAGCTCCTCTCCTCACCCCATCCAAGCCCCTCAGCTCCTCTTCCTCCCTCCGTGCCTCAGTTTCCCCTGCAGAAGACAGAGATGGAGCCCTCCCGTTGTGATCCGGACTCACCCCCTCGGCACATCCTCACCGGGCCGGGATCAGCCCCTCAGAGCCCCTCGGATCCATCGGCTCTGGCACGGGGCAGGCCCGGGACACTGGGGCCACGCGGAGCCACCCTCCTGCTGCTCCAATTCCCGTCAGACCAGCTCCCCGGGACAAAGGGATAACTCCACCTTTTCCCGCGGGTCCCACCCCTGCCGAGCCAGCAGCCGTGCCGTGACATGCCGTGCCGTGCCATTTCACCATTCCACCCTTCCTCACCCCCTCCCCATCCATCCCCATGCCCCCAGCAGCCCCCAAAGCCGTGGATCCGGCCAGGACCCACGGGCTGAGCGTCTGGGAAGGGGCAGCCCCGGGGTGGGACAGTGCCAGGGACAGGGCAGCAGTGCCAGGACTGCCCTGCAGGGCCAGGGCAAAGCAGAGGGGTCAGGGCAGCAGTGACTTGGCCAAAGGTGACTCAGGAGATGCTTTGGTGGCCCTCAGGGAGCTTCCAGGGAAATTCCAGGCACTGGGATGGGGACAGGGCCTTGCTGGGAGGGCTGTGGGGTCCAACAATTTAATTCCAGGGACAACTCTGGTTCCTGGGACTGCTCTGGGGAAAGGCATTGTCCCCAATGTCCCACCTGAGCCACTGCTCTCAGCTCCACAAGTGCTGGAAATTTGCCTTTTTTCCCCATTCTTCCCTTCCTTTCACCTGTACCCAGCCCTGCTGCACAGGGAGAGGGAGAAGAGAGACCTCTCCTCTTCCCAAGCCTTTGGGAGCAGCATTCACGTGGGCAAAGGCAGCTGGAAGATTTCCCTTCGGAAAGGACGAGCTGGATTCAGGCCCAATGACAACCAGAGTCTTTATTCCAAGAGTCCCTTAGGATGGTTGCAGACATACAGACACACGTACATATTTACACTCTTACACACCTCACAGAGTTTGAACCAATAAATTAAAACAAAAAGAGGGCGAAGGGGGATTTCTTTTTTTTTTTTCCTTTCCTTTTTTTTTTTTTTTTTGGGTTTTTTTTCTGTAAGAAACAACTCCCCAGGGCGAGGCTGGGGGAGCCAGCTGGAGGATGGCAAACAGAAGCCAACAGGGACACAACCCCGGCCCAGCAGCTGCAGAGTGCCAGTGGGAACGTGCTCAGCTCACACTCTGGCCTCGATGCATTCCAGCTGGACCATCTCATCCAGCCTGCAGCCCTCGGCTTGGGCACAGTGGCTCAGGTGGGCACTTGGGCTCTGGGCACCTCTTGCTCGGGGGGTCTGGGGGCAGCCTGCTGCAGTCTGGCACTGGGGGGACTCGCACTCGTCCGAGGTGAGGTCGGGCACGTCGTCAGACTGGCTGTCCGAGCTCTCCAGGTCGCTGCGGATGCTCTCGGGCTGGGCCAGGGTGATGTCCCACGTCTGGCTGCCAATGCAGTCCTGCTGCTCACAGCTTTGGTGTTGGCACGTCTGCTCCTGCTTGTCGTCCTCCTCCTCTTCCTCCTCCTCGTCCTCCTCCTCTTCCTCGTTCTCTGCCATCTGGGTGTGGACGTGCAGGGAGTCCTCTGTGCTGCTGCCGCTGGTCAGCTGGTAGTGACTGGGCTTGGCTTCAATGTCCACCTGGATCTCCATGTTATTGCACTCCCTGCAGGAACAACCACCCTCACGTTACTGGGCTCTACTGGGAGCATCACACCCCCCAGACATGAGCAAAATGGGATGATCTTGGATCTGTTGGGAGACAACTCGCTGCTCTCCTTGAATTCTCCCAACAGAGCCAAGATCACCCCAAAGCTGAGCCAAGGAAAGCTCCAGAATCCCCTCAAAGTGCCAGAACAGCCCCTGAGGGTGCTGAGCTGCAGATCCCCTCCCCAGCCTCCACAGCACACATGGAAGCTGCTCCCAAACCGTCCCCAGCCCCTCCCGTGCCTCCAGAAGGATGGAGGATGACACCCCCCAAACATGAGCAAGATGCTGCTCATCACCCCAAGACTCGTTGTTCTTCTTGAATCCTCCCAACAGAGCCAAGATCATCCCAAAGCTGAGCCAAGGAAAGCTCCAGAATCCCCTCAAAGTGCCAGAACAGCCCTTGAGGGTGCTGAGCTGCAGATCCCCTCCCCACACATGGAATCTGCTCCCAAACTGTCCCCTGTGCTAGAAGGATGGATCCCTGTGCAAACACGGCCATCCCACCACCCACAGAAGAGCCTGTGTTTCTCCAGGACAGCCTCCACCAACGCTCTCCTCAGCACTCCACCTCCTCCTACCTGTCCTGGGGGTTGTAGGAGCTGATGATGGAACCAGCCATGGCTCGGGTGCTGGCGTTGTCGCTGATGGCCCCCAAACTGACCGAGTCTTTGGGGAAAATCTCCTTCTGCACATCTGCCTGCACTTCCAGCCTGTGGGGAAGAAGAGGGTTCCTCAGAAATGCTTTAGGAGCACCAACACATCCCTGTTCCTTATGGAAAAGAAAGAAAAATAAAGCAAGAAACCCATCTCTGCTCCTCAAGGGAAAGCAAGAAACCCATCCCTGCTCCTCAAGGGAAAGCAAGAAACCCATCTCTGCTCCTCAAGGGAAAGCAAGAAACCCATCCCTGCTCCTCAAGGGAAAGCAAGAATCCCATCCCTGCTCCTCAAGGGGAACCAACAATCCCCCTGAGCTGGCCCAGGAGTTTAACCCCAGTGGCTGCTCTCATTCAGTCTCATTTTTGGCTGCATTCAGGCAGATCCATTCTGTTTTCCATGACGAAGGTGAAGCCGTGTTTACATCCATGACTCACACGATTCCTGCGAAGAGCTGATTTCCATGGATCTCACACGGCGATTGCATCCTGGCTGCCACATCAACACGTGGCTCTAATTACCCAGCAAACTGACTCACAGGCAAGTTAGGAGGAAAAACTGTGGTGTAACCTCCTGACTTTTGGAGAGCCATGGCCCTGCCTGCAGAACAGGAAGCACCAAAGCCTCCAGGCTGGGCTAACAGGGCTGGGATGGCTTTGAGCAGGGCAGGCAGGAGCTCTGTGCTGTTCCCAATTCAGCTGAAGCATCAGCTCTGTGGTGTCAAGGAGCTCAGGAGGGATCTGTCCTCCTTGCAAGAACTAGACTGGCATCAGAAACAGGATCATGGAATGGTTTGGGTTTGGAAAGGACCACAAAGATCGTCCAGTTCCAACCATCACATGCAGGGACACCTTCTCCTAGACCTGAGAGCCCCATCCAACCTGGTCTTGGAATATCTCCAAGGATGGGGACCCCACAACCTCTCTGGGCAGTCTGTGCCAATGTCTCCCCACCCTGGGTGGCTCTGGGTTCCAGATCATCCCAGGTGATCTCCTAGACCTGGTTATTCTACAACAGACCAACACAAAACACCACAACACAGCCCCTAGATCAAAGCAGCTTCACTCACACTCCTGGAAATCTCCCCAAAACAAACCCACTTTCCACTATCAAACACACTTTCCACTATCAAACACACTTTCCACCATCCCAGGGTGCTCCAAGCCCCATCCAACCTGTCCTTGGACACTTCCAGGGATCCAGGGGCAGCCACAGCTTCTCTGGGCACCCTGTGCCAGGGCCTTGCCACCCTCACAGGGGAGAATTTCTTCCTCACATATGATCTAAATTTTTTCTCTTTCACTTTAAAGCCATTCCCCCTTGTCCTACAACTATCTTCCTTTGCAATTAGTTGTTCTCCAGCTTTTTACTAAGACTCTTTAAGCACTGGAAAGCCACATTGAGGCCTGCCCTTATGGACATGGCTGCTTTCAAACCTCCAGAAACTCTGCTGGGGGGGATTACTCCAGAAAGAAATGTGTCTAACCCTCGCATGGAATGGAAATAAATAAAAAAAGAGAGGAAAAAAAAAAAAGACAACTTTTCATATGCAATGAAGAATTTACCCATGATTTTTAAACTACATGCATCACTTCAGTGAGCCTACAGAGCTGAGGGAGCCTTGGGGTCCCCTCAGCTTTTCCCAGAGCCCCCTTACCTGCTGTATTTGCCCTTGCTCCCTGAGAGGACCCCCCCGCTCAGGGTGCCCCCAGACAGGGCAGCAAAGCTGGCAGTCTCACTGTAGTTGCCCTGGATGACACTGAGCCCGTCCGTGGGGCTGCCACTGGTGCTCAGCACGCTGGTGAGCCCCTCAATGCTGCTCTCTCCAATGCTGGGGTTCTTCAGGGCCCTCCAGGCATCGGCCACTGCGGGGAAGGAGAGCACAGCGGTTGGAATTGGCAAAGGGAACGCTCGGTTTTGATGTCTCAGATTTGGGAGGCATCAGGACCTCAAAGCACTTCATTACGAGAGCATTTTGCTTCACCCCCTTCCCATCACCACTCATTACCTGTGATGGGTCCATCAT